>NC_057360.1:35018047-35679713 GCF_016509475.1 Prionailurus bengalensis
TGGGATAGTAACGTGTGCATGCTTGCCTTTTTCCGTGACTCCAGTTTTGGGTTGGAGATAATAAGAATAAATAAATAAATACCTCATTGGGTCGTTACCTTTTTCACAGACTGGTATTTCAGGATCCCAGGTGTTATTGGCTTTGCAGCGAATCTGACTGCTGCCCTTCAAAGTAAATCCCTTATTACACTTGAATGTCACACTGTCATTGTAGAAATATGGGGCTTCCTTGCCAGATATCTTGTATCCGTTTGCCACGTGGGCAGGTAGACACTGAACAGCAGGGAGGGAGAGTTTACAGACAGGGGCGGGGCCACTCCAGATGCCCCTCTCTTGGTCATTGCTTATACAACGGATGGTGCTCTCTCCAATGAGGATGAATTCCACTCCGCTCTCTGGCCCAGGGTTGCATGTGTAGGTGACCGTGGTGCCATATGGAACATTTTTGGAGGAACTCCCGGTGTGTTTCCCATTGTAGATCACAGGAGGGGGCGGGCAGGTGATTTCTGGAGAGAGAAGAATTTACTGTAGAATTCTGTTCCAGTATCAGGCACAAAAGAAGAGAAGGGAAGCTGGTTACAGACCTCTTGTTATCAGGTTTCCTGGAGGATATGGATGAGTTTTGATGGTAGAAGTTACATCAAAGCTCATTATGTATGTAAAATGTGATTTAAACAGATATCATAGCAAAGATCTTTGTAACGGAAATCTTTGTTTAAAGTGAACATGTACATCAATATCATGTTGTGAGGCAGTAAAGTCCAGTAGTAAATAAGCCCCCCGTGTCGGGCTCTGTGCAGACAGCCCGGAGTCTGGAGCCTGCTTCGGATTCTGCATCTCCCTCTCTCTCTGCCCCTCCCCAACTTACACTTGGTCTCTCTCTCAAAAAATAAACATTAAAAAATTTTTTTTAAATCATTGTTTTTTTTTTTTAAATCACTAATAGGTGAATAAAAGGCACAGGGGAGTAGAATTAAGCTTTTTTGAGTATCATCTTTGTGCTCATGTGATATGATAGGTTATGCAAGAAAGACTGTCGATTGAGCACCTATTTTGACAGGCAATTTTCTTAGCTACTAAACAGGAATAGTACCACATAATTCTAATAATGTGGAAGTCTGCAGTCTTAGGTTAACTTCACAGGTAAGAGTCTAGGATTTCCGAGAAGTTACATAAATTGCCCAAGGTCCAATCAAGCAATAGCAGCAGAATCTGGGTTCAGATCCCACACGATTCCCCTTTCTCCCCACTAAACTCCAGTGTTCCCTCTATCAAGGATGGTGGCTCATATACTCACTGTCCTTATTACTCTTATGCTCCTCAATCACAAAAAAGAATCAGAAACTAAATAGGTTTACATTGATGGTCATGCTCTGAAGTAGAAAGAGGGGACAGCAGAAAGACAGCAAGACCGCACAACTAGAAGCGGTGACAAAGTGAATCAAATAGAATCTAATATTCTTATTCCCGTAACAGCGCCTCAAGCGGAAATCTCCCGGGAAACGCATACATCTTACCCTGTTTGAGGTCCTCCGTAATTTTTGCTACTCACCTTCACAAAGACGACGTTCCATAAACCAAGGAATCACACCTTGACACAACTGATAAACACTCCCACCTAACCGGTACCTGGAGACAAAGAGTCATGTCATTTTGCCATCCGGTGCCCACCAAGCTAAGCAAGAGCTATTGGCTCAAAGCGGACTCCCCACTTTTAGGGTAAGAAACAATAGGAACAAAAATGTAGCTAGCATCAACACCATCCACCCATTGCATGGCCAGAGCTTCCAGGCATGGAACAACAGCACAATCAACCCTTCTGCAAACGTGTGACAGGGAAGGGTCTTTGAGATAAATGCTTGCAACAGAGCTTGTAGTGTGCACTGATAAGCCAGACTTGGTTCAGGCTGAGAGCCCTCACTCACCCTTCATCGCAAGAAGAGTTAACATCTGGTCTAATAAACTGATCCCGGGGTCTCTTAAAGACTTGTTTTTCTATAGGTTCACACTCTGCCACTAAGAAAAGAGAGCGGGATGAGAAATCAACTCAAGGCAATCTCAAAACCACAAAACATCTGCATTCAAAGCCTGGCACCTTTGCATTCGGGGGCGGTGGGTGTCCACACCCCCTCAGAGGTACAACGTATGGATTTTTCTCCCACTAGCACATAGCCAGGGTCACAGCGGTACTTTATGGATGTTCCTGGGTCAAAGCGGACCATGTGTCCATCTTCCTTTTGCCCATTGAGGATTTTAGGAGGGGCTTGGCACTCTAAAGGAAAAGAAGAAAAATTTTCTTATATAAACAACTGAAAGAAACAGCCAAAGAAATTATCATGAATATCTACAATCCGCTCTGGTGGCAGTTATATGGGATAGAAGTAATCTGTGCAGTCCAGTTTGGGGTAATTTTAAATCAGTGGTTCTCCATCTTTTTTCTTTTCTGCATTTAGTTCAGTTTCCATTTGGTGCTCCAACTCCCCTCCTGTCTCTTTGTTTCTCAAGGAACGATCTCGTATGTGTTTCATGGGATATATCCATGGGGTAGAGGATTTGTTGACTTCTCTTAAAAAAAAAATCAATACTGAGACAAACAAGCATTTTTTTCCCCTAGAGAAGTGGGCAACTTAGTGATCCTCAGTGTTTTTTCTCCCAAGGATACTTCCACAAAATGAAACAATGGTGGGGTGATGATGTTAAGAAAACCTATATAATTTATATTCACTATATTTAGTAGAATCGAGGGGACTAGAAGCTGGAAAAGGCCCTGCTTAAATCTATAACCCCGTCTTATAACTCTTCAAAAAGATGAATTAGTAGCACTTTTCTGAGTATTGGAACACCCACCCTTTTCACAGACCGGTACCGATGGCTCCCATGCACCTTGGCCATTACATCGGGTCACCTTGCTGCCCTTCATGGTGTAGCCAAATGTGCAAGCAAATACCACGGTGTCATTATAGGAATATTGCTCTTTCCATCCAGATGATATGTGGCCTCTTGGGATCTGGGGAGGTGGACACTGAATGGCAGAGCTAGAAAGTTCACAGCGTGGGGCAGGGCCACTCCAGACTCCTCCAGTCTTCTGACTATTGGCGGTACAATGGATGGTTTTCTTCCCAGTAAGGATGAAGCTCACTCCTTTCTCTGGGCCTGGGTCACAAGCATAAGTGATCATGCTTCCATATGGGATGTTCCCTGAAGGGTTGCCTGTATGCCTTCCATTGAGAATAGAAGGAGGTGGCCCACAAAGAATTTCTAGAGAAATCAGAAATAATTACAAGATTGCAGCTGTACAGCAAACAAAGAATGCCTCAGATGTTGCTTGAAACCGTGGTCCTACCCAAGGTTCAGGGACAGTGATACTTGAATCTGTAATGTATCAATCAGGACACCTACAGCAGTATAATTTTAAAAGTATGATTCGGAACTTTATTCTTGACTACATCTATTAGCATGATCCTTTGATTTCTTCTACTGAATATACAATCTCCTTTATATGCCTGGCCTGGCTGGCAAGTCTCCACAGTTTCCAGAGAAAGAAAAGCCGAAGAACCCCGTTTTACTTGAGGAAGCAGGGAATAAAGAAGTGGCTGAAGGATGCTTCAGTGAAGAACCTATCCCTTCGAGAGGTCTATGTGAGATCTTTGCTCTATGAGATTCTGCATAGTAATGACTGAACCAAAAACTTTCAGTTAAGCTGAGAATGAGGTGTTCTGGTCAAGGACCAGAGAACTAGCTGCAAACCAGTTTCCTAACATACCTTTGCACACTGGCATCCTGGTCCAAGAAGCACGCTGTCCAGCAATTACACACCGACTAGAAGGTTGGCCTTGTAACCAATACCTGGAGACAGAAGGTGGACGTTCAGGACTATTAAGCAGTTGGCGTTACAGGGCAACCGCCCCCACTTAAAACCCAAGACAAATGCACTCAGTTGACACGTACCAGCTCCTTTTATTTTTATTTATTTTTTTTTATTATTTTTTTTTAACGTTTATTTATTTTTGGGACAGAGAGAGACAGAGCATGAACGGGGGAGGCGCAGAGAGAGAGGGAGACACAGAATCGGAAACAGGCTCCAGGCTCTGAGCCATCAGCCCAGAGCCTGACGCGGGGCTCGAACTCCCGGACCGCGAGATAGTGACCTGGCTGAAGTCGGAAGCTTAACCGACTGCGCCACCCAGGCGCCCCCGTACCAGCTCCTTTTATAAGCATTCTCTCTCACAGCCTCACTCACACCAGGCTGTCCCTGCATCCTCATGGAGGAGTCTTGTGCAGGTATCATGGGTCCTACCGTGCACACATAAGCCAAATGAATTAAATCTCCCAGGCCCTGCCGACACTCACCCTTCATTACAGTAAAAGTTCACAGTTACACCAACCCGAAGACTTGGAGGGCCCTCTATCTCTCCATTGAGAAACGGTCCTGGAGGTTCACACTCTGCCTCTAAGGAAACAAACCAAAGGTGAGCGAAGCATGGCAAATCACAGCATAGCCCAAATTCTTAAAATTGGTTGCAAATTTAGGTACCTTTACACCCGGGAAAAGCAGCGCTCCACTTTCCTGAAGACAGACACCTAATGGTCTTTTCTCCAACAAGCAAGTAACCAGGTTCACAGCTGTAAGTCACAGACAATCCTGGGGCAAAGGAGCCAACACTCTCCCCTGTGTGATGTCCATTGGGGATCTTGGGAAGCGATGTACACTCCTGCGGGAAATCTTTACATGCACACGTTAGGAAAAAGGCTGTCAGGTGATACATCCTTCACAACCTAGACTTTGACTTAGAACAGAGATCCAGACACAAGACATGGGGTCGACGGTAAACAGTCATCGCTAATTTTCAACTCAGTCTTTTCAAGATCAGGCAGGTGTGGTTTAAGTGTATGCATTTTATACCACAAATGGTACTGTAGTTTTCATTCTTAGTTACACTTTATGTGTTACATTTGCCTTGTGAAAAATTTCAGTTACCCAAAGAAGTTCCTTTACACCCATACTATCCTCCTACCCTTAGCCTGTTCTCTGTTCCAAGAGTAGCATGTTATCATTTATGGGGGGATCCTCAAAGACATTAGTAACATAGCTTTTGGGGATCCTATATATGATACATATCTACACACAGGTATGTGTATGTACTTAATACGTATTACTCTATGCCTTTTCTTTGCCTCATAATCTGCCTATATGTATAGATCTATCTAAATCTTTCTAAAGGCCTCACTGTTTTCCATGGTCACCCCATTTTGTGACTATCTTAAGATCTTCCCTACCTCCAAGATTACATACTTACCTACGCATAGATAGACCCATATTTTTCTAATGAGTCAACAGTGTGTTCAACTCAACTGATTTAGAGATGGTCAATACTGTTCTTTACTAAGAAAATAGCTAATTTTGATGGTATAGTTTTTGCCAAGTATTGCCAGTCTGTTTAATTGTCGAACTGAAATTCAGCTTTGGGTTTTGGCAGTGACATAAACCAAACCAAATGAAAAGAAAATTAAGAACTTACAGTGGTCCCTGTTTTCAAAGGGATTTGATTTGAAATGCGATGACTTAGTACGTGACTTGGATAATAGTGGATCACTCCAGAAAAAATTCACAAAGACCATAGATAAAGGGGAATCATTTCTGCCAGACTATCCCAACAGCTGTTCAAAGATGCGTTTTAAATCCATTGTGTACATCTTGCTATTAGATCCCACATTTCTTCTCAATTTAACAGTAACCCAGATACGTAGTTTAAAACCATCTAATTCCCACATCCCAACCGACATTGGCCCCCATTCTTGTGAGACCTATTCCATTCAGTTATTAGGTACGTTCACAGTTACATCTCCCCCTTATTCTTTGCTCTGTGGATGGTTGTTGAATGAACATTTATATCCCTCCAGAACTAAGGACAAGCCAGAAACCCTAATTTTCACCCTCTTCCCTTCCTTCCGCCCTCACCATTCACATATCCATACTGTTCTTCCTTCAGAATAAAAACTTGATCTGCACAGAAATGCAAGGCTCCAGCCTCCCCACTTAGCATTGTGTTGGGTTTTTACTTACCACTCTCACAGATGGGTAGTGGTGTTGGCCCCCAGGTTCTATTTGCCTGGCACCAAACAGATTTGTTGCCTTTCATGGTGAAGTTGGTATTACAGGTAAATGTCACGGAATCACCATGTCTGTATGGTGGTCTAGATGTTTTATCTCTGTATCCCCCTGGTACTATGGGCTCGGAGCAAAAAGAATTTTTATTATAATATTCACATACAGGAGCACCTTTATCCCAGATGGCCTTCACTTGGTCTTTACTTATACAAAAAATGACTCTTTCTCCAATGAGGCGGAAGTTACCAGAACAAGTGTACCGTATCACAGTGTTAAGAGGTATGGGACCAGAAGAATAACTACTCCAACCATTTTTGATAGGAGGAGGAGGGTCACAAGAAATTCCTGAAAAGTAGACAAGGAAATATATGGTCATACTGATCCTGACAACGAAAAGATCTAAATTTAGATAAAACGTCCAAATACAGGTCATGTCATTTTTTTTTCAGAAACAGATATTTGTGTAATCTGTTTCTTACTCATAGTCTGTGCTTATCCCCAGCCTCCTAAGTTCTTACCTTTCTCCCAATCTGCAGCAAACAAATCAAACTGATCAATACCATCCCGACCAAACAGTAACAATGAAACAGAATTTATTGAATAGTTGTGGATCTCATCAATCTTAGTAGTGAAATAAAAGGCAAACAGCACACGAAAATAATCTTAGTCACATGTTAATCACATGTGGGGAGGCACCATGCACTAATGAAATTTGGGCTCAACAGACCTGGTTTCAAACCCCCACTGTCATCAATAGCTGTGTGACCTTAGGCAAGTCTTAACCTCTCTAACCCTCAATTTCTTAGTCTATAGTAGAATTAAAGCTACTTCATAAGGTTACAAGAAGCATCCAGTGAGCTAAGAGTACCTAAAAATGGCAGGCACAATACCTGGAACATACTAATAATTCAATGTCTGTTTCAAACACACAACTGGGGCCACAAGTGGTGAGAACACATTCTGTTTTGCTAGTGAAGGTACTGCGGCCTCACCACAGATCATTTGTCATCCTTTGATGCTGGACGCCTTTAAAAAAGCCACAGAAAGTGATCAGAGGTTTTGAATAATGACCTCACATCCTTTATTTACTTGTCCTAATGCACAAGAAGGATATTAATGGTTTACAGCTGTGTTGATATATGCACACCTTTCCTGAATGAGACTCAGAATGAAGGGAAAATGGCCAATTCCCACAACTTATGGCTGATTTCCATTTAGCTCCCAAGAGTTGCTCATCAGTAGAGGAACTGGCAAAAGAAGACATAGCCACGCCATTTCAACACATCGGTGCTACTCAGTTTCAACAGGGGGAACTTTCAAAGCATTTGTCTTTATACATATAGAATACCTAATACAATAGGTAGTCAAATAAATTTGGCTTTGGTCTGCCTCCCAGAACATAGAGAAGACTGGCATACATACATTCAAAGCACACATATGAAGAAGATGTTATGATTGATAAATGCATGGGAATACACCAAAAATCAAGGGGTAAGATCCATACTTGATGATTTTTGTTTTCTACTCACGTTCACAGACAGGAAACTTATTATTCCAGAGTACTCTCGTTCCTTCTGAGACACACTGACTAGAAGATTGGCCATTTAATCGGTACCTTAAACAATAAGGGGTAGCAAATCATCACCAGAACAAATCAGTTCTCGGCTGCACGGAATTAATCACTTCCCTCAAGTATGTGGTATTAATGGCCTCTATTTTTTAAATCATTTCTGACTTAAGGAAAAAGTCCAAGTTTGTGAATCAGCTCAGCTATGTGATGGCTTCAGACCAGGTAAAAACACAGAGGGAAAAAAAATTCCTAACAATCATATTCTGTTTTTGTATTCTCCATTTCCTCTTTGGCATCCAAATGTCAAGATTCTCTTTACCATTTATAAGGAAAAAACCTCAGTTCTCAGTGAAGAAAACGTCAAAGACCTTGTTCCCTAAGATCATTCCAAAGAACCCCTCTTAGTGAACCCCCATTATTCTCCATAATACGAGCCTTAATTTCTGACCCTTAATTTTGCTTTTTCAAATGGTTAAAGGACAATTTCTAGCTCTCTCTGGCTATGCACAATATATACATTTGGAGAAAATCAACAGGATTTGCTTAACAATGGAATTATGAGTCATATAAGGTAAAGAAAATAAGAGAAAAAAATCAGAAAGAGCAAAAAATTTTTAACCATCTCTACAGATTAATCTTTGCAATGCTTAGCTATATATTATACGTCTCAATTCAGGCCCTCTCACCTCACACTCACCCCTTATCACAAGCAAACGAAACCTCTGCCCCAAGCTTGAGATTAGGGGGGACCACCACACGGCCATTGAGAAGTTGGTTTGGAATGGCATCACATGATTTTGCTAGGAAAAAAGAGACAAGGCTGGCACATGAAGAGTAGGAAACAATTGAGTTTCCTGAAGATGGAATAGAGATTTAGGCACCTTCACACTCAGGGGCTGTATGGCTCCAGGTTCCCAAGGATGTACACTGAATAGGGTTAGTTCCAATGAGGGTGTAGCCAGGGTCACAGCTGTAGGACACTTCCTGTCCAATTGGAAAGAATTCCTTATCCAAGATGTTATAACTACCATGGTTGATAGGTGGAGGTGGTAGACACCCTGAGAAAAGAACAGGACCAGAGGTCTTTTATTCCTGAAATAAGAACTTTCTCCTCTACAACCTAAGCCAACTTGAGGTGTGTAGGGGTGGGATGAAGGTAGCCATGTCAACTCTCCTAAGCAGAAGGCAGCGACTCCTTTGGGTGGGGTGGAGGTGGCGTGGAACTAACATGCATTACGTCTTTAGATATGATGAACCATGAAACTATCTGCTTTCCCTATCTTGATCTATGCTGGAAAACATTACACCCACTCATCATTTTCCATTTTATTTCACTAAAAAGGTCTCAGATATTCTCTCACTAATATTGTAGCCAAGGGAACCTAACTATTATAATACATTTTTATTACCAAAATCTACCTCTTTCTTCCTGCCGTCCCCAAACCAGGTTGATGAAGTTCCTGAGCCTTGTGGGAGGGGCTCCCAATATTGTCATGTTTTTAGTAAGTCAGACATTTCTCAATAACAGTAGGGGAGAAAGGCAGAATGGGGAAGTGACTCAATCTGAATTCTAGCCTTATTCCATAAAGGCCACATTCTCAACAGGAGCATGTATAATGTCTACAGTATTTTTAATCAAATTATGATTTGATTAAATCAGATTCTGATTTGATTTGATTAAATTGACATCAGTCAATTTCCTCTATTGGCACGGCCAATAGGATTCAGAGTTTATTTTATCCTCATTTAAATAAAATCTAATCGCCTATGTCCTGGAAAAAGAATCTCTGATCATTGGTTCTGCTTTTCTTTGCTTTTCAAAGTGTCTTCTAATTTGCTCTACACTAATGGACATCTAGTACTGCCAAGAATATAGTAAATTTCCTACTTCTTCAACATTTAGATATTGCTTTGAAAGTATACCTTCAAATTCTTTAACCAAGATACCGAACTACATATACTATCTTTCCCCTTCTTTTTTCCACAGGTACCATGTATCTATTTCTCTAAAAGTTTCATTTTGTTTCTAGATCCCCAGAGTTTCAGCCCAACTCACCCTTAAAGCACTTTGGCAGTGGAGGATTCCATTTGCTGTTTGCTTGGCACCATACTATGTTGCTGCCTTTCATGGTAAAGCCAGGCTTACACCTAAACATCACAGTATCATTTAAATAAAATGAACGTCCAAATCCAGATTCTATAATTCCGTTTTCGACTTCTGGAATTGGGCACTTGACTAAAGTAATACACTGAGGGGGAGGGCCACTCCAGATGCCAACTCGATTGTCTTTGCTGGTACAATATATGGACTTCTCACCCACGAGGTCAAACAACTTTTTTCCATTCTGTCCAACATGGCACTTATAAGTCACCACCATTCCATAGTAAAAGTTCTCTCTACTGCTGCTGTAAAAATCCCCATTGGAGATGGCTGGGGGTGGTGCACAAAGAATAGCTTTTGGGGGGTAGGTGGGAAAAAAGAGAAGGCATTTAAATGTTATACCTTCTTGGAATCTTGTCTTCACTCTTGCAAACCACACTTCAATTCAGCCAACAATTAACCCAGATTGTTGAAACTCTACATCCTCATCTCAAAGATCATTCTAAATAGGAAGTAGCAAGGTAGGAAGATTCATGGAACTGGCCTGAAGAAAACTTAAAAAAAAACTGTGATCTGGTCACCAGTCGCTCCTTCTACTGCAAAGTACAGATAAACTATTCTGGGAACACCTAGGATGGCCGACATTCTGCATAGAATAAAGATGGCAGTGTGTAATCTCATAGTGTATTTTAGATTCAAGCACTTATTCACTATGAAATAACTTATACTCTAAGAACAGTAATCAAAGGAAAGTGTGGTGAGACTGGGAGGCATGGAAGAAGATAAGCCACAGCTCTGTACCCAGAGCTACCCAAACCAAGTGTAACTCTCCTGGGTACTTGTTTTGATGTGTAGATGCCCAATTTCCCTCTAGAAGGGGACAAGAGGAATTGCAAAGGGTATGACAACGGGATCATTTTACTCACATTCACAAAAAGGCATGTCCTTATCCCAGGTTACAATATTGTCTGAGATAATACATGTAGCAGATGAATCACCAATGAGTCGATATCTAAAGACAAACAGATGAGTGATCATCTCCCAGCTAGATGTACATTTTAGGAAAGCTTAGTTCTTCCTCTACTGAAATAATGGCAAAGAATAGATCATCATGTAAGACAAGTAATGGTGATAAACTAAGGACTCATACAAAAAATTCAACAATCCGAAGCCAAATGACATTTGGCTCCTGGTCAGTAATGCTGGAGATGTAAAATTAGAAGAAGAGTAGCCCAAATTTCTTTCTCTTCTAGTGGGTATTCTTGAAGTGTTGTCTCTGGAGCAGATCAGGGTGGTAGTTCTCTTTTTGCTTATCTATGTTTAAGGGTAAATGGCAATTACTTGGATCTCTTTTGGAAAACTGATGTTTTATGGTTGAAACCACTGTTCTAATACCCATGTATTCTGGAGATGTCTCCTGCCAACTCACCCTTTATCACAAGAATATGTAATTGTTGACCCAAACAGGACACCCGTGGGTATGAGGACAGAGCCATGGAGGAGTTCTCCAGGACTCCCACATGATTTACCTATAATGGAAAACAAAACAAAATTTGGGACTGGGATTTGGGGGATGTTCTGTGTTTCATATTAGATACCAACCTGACTGGACTTGCCAACTAGCCTACTTAAATTAATTCGAAGACAGTTTTGATATCTACAAAACTTGTATCCTCCAAAGGGTCAGTCAACTTCAGAACACTATCTGTTTGAAGCATGCACTCTCTATTTCTGAGCATGGATGCAAACATTATTTGTGGTCAACCATAATTTATAATCTGTATTTCCCCTTTTTTATATCCTGTCAGTTGATGGCATCATCTACCAAGTCTGTGGCTTAAAAAACCTCATAGACATCATTTCCTTTCTGTAACTCATCCTCCACCTACTGCTCTTCACTCAATTGGTTACCAAATTTTAGCGACTGGGTTCCAGAAATCTCTCTCCAAACCAACTATGTAGTCATTGCTGTAATCTCTCATTGGATCATTGAGTACCAAAATTTACCTTTCTATCTTTGGTCTCCATTGGTTTAATACATCTTCTATAGCACAGCACACACTATCTTTCGGAAGCACAAATATGGCCATGCCCCTCCCCACACTGAAAAACTTACAATGACTTACCACTGTTTATTGGGGAAAAAATGCATGGCCCATCAAAATTAAGCTTCAATACACTTAATTAACTATTATTCCCCACTATGTACCTTATACTCCAGCCACATTGCATTTTTCTATTTTCCAAAGATGTCCTGTTCTTTTATAGCTCTATGCTTTCGAATATGCTATTTCCTCTGCCTATAATGCCTACTTTTGCCTAATTCTCCAAGACAGTATTATTTACTTCCCTGCAGAGCTTTATGCCTATAAATAAATTACATAATAGTACAGCATTTATTTAAAAGTCAGTCTTTACAGCTAGTATAGGAGCTCCTCAAAGGCAAAGACTAGCTAATTTTTATGTGTATTCCCAGCCCCATCATCCAGCCTAATGCTTCACACCTAATGGTTACTAAAAAATATTTCTTGGATTGAATGGGACAAGAATGAGGTGACACACACGTGTTCCTTGTATACTAACTCTTAAGCTCATTTAACACAGTATAGAGACTGTAGAACAAAGCTGTGGAGATTACAGGATAAACAGGGCTGGCCAGCTGTGATGATTTAACCCCAATACCCAATATTATTCTTGGGAGTAAAAGAAACATGGAGAACCCAGGAGCACCCTTCATTTGAAATCATGTAGTAATATTCTGGTCTTTCACCTTGAAAATAATAGGCTATCTCACAGAGGTACAGATAGACCCAAAGATGCTTCTATTACAGATTACTCACGTTGACACAATCGCTGAGGATCTGACCACTTGGAGGTTTTTAGGCAGGTGATAAGGAATGACATCTTGATATACCCAGGAAGGCATTCATATTCCCAAGATGTCCCAACAGCAAACTCAGACTGATCACTCTGAATTTTAGGCTTAGCAAAATGATACCTTGGCAGGAACTTACACTGACCTGGAGACAAAGACCACAGGAATATCAAAACTAGGAAAGGCTGGCACTGCCACTCTGCTGCTTTTTTGTCACCGATCATCCTGACAATTTTGATCTTTAGAAAGTAATCCTAAAATAGGGCAACATTTTCTGGGACAAAGAACATATGGGTGAATATACAGAGATATAAGCTCAGAAGTTCAAAGACTTTTTAGGATGGACTAAGAGGAAGAGCTCGAGAAAATAAATTTTACAAAATTCCATAAGGACCTTGGAGTTGTTTCATCTCCTTAAAGACTCGTTAAAAAAACTAAGCCTTATAAATCAAAGCTTTTCTGGGATAGCACAGGGAACAAAAGTGCATCAGAGACCTTGTAAGCTTAGCACATGTATGATCTTCTAAAATTACTTTAATGAATTAACATTACTCTGTTAATCATTAAACCTTTAGGTCTTAGCAAGACAAAAATACATTTATTAATTCTTCATTACTTTATTCCTTTAACCTAATAGTGTAATATGCCTCTTAAGAGACCACAGTATATAATTCTGATGGGTACTAGATAAAAGGAACTAGTCATTTTGAAATAGTTCCCTGTGATTTAAAATAGTATGATGATGATGATGTTTAATGAAACAAATATCATCATAGGTGATGGGTGAGAAACTGTAACACCCATATACTTGAGGATGTACCTGGAAAAGTCATTTTTCTAGGTATGAAAGAGAGCTCAAGTTTCGATGCCAGAATGGCAGAATATCTGAATATCGCATTTATAAATCTTTCTTTTTCAAAGAAGTTTGACACAGGTACAGGTGAAAGTCCAAGAACAAACATGAACGAAATGACACAAAGGCAGACGGAGAGCTCCCAAGGTTGTAGCCAGACTCGGCCTTTCAGTAGCCAGACACTTCTGTTGGAGAAGTCATAGACAGGGTCTAAGAACAGCCATCACTGTTAGGACCCAGATCACTGTAGGTCTTCTTCTAGTTCTCTCAACTCCTTTGTTTTTCTTCATTAACCCCCACAAATATCTCCAAATGCATACCTGTGCAAAACAGCAAGACTCTGTAGGGAAAGTAAAGGTTTGACCTCAACGAACACCATCTTCACGATCCTGGTATTTCTTGTACCAAGTCATCCTAAGCAAGTGATTTAATCTCTAAATACATGATGTGAATAGGGGCAATACCAAATAATGCTCTACAAACCGGAAAGCCAATTTAAAGTTGTAATAATCAGTAGCAACGACATGGCCTAAGATGGAACTGAGACCTAAAAGCAGGAAGAGCAGAATACTTTATAACATGATCTTCTGGGGCGAAAGGAGAGAAGGGTCATACTTTCTGGATGGGAAATAATGATAAAACCTTATCCCCGTTAAGAAGACTCGAGGACCCCGTCTCTTTTGGGGGACAAGAGTTACTTGTAACAAATTGCCAAAAATCTAGGTCACGGAAAGAATTTCCCTCAATCATGGTCTCTGCCATCTCAGAAAAAAAAGGTTAGTCCATGAGCCATTAAGTAAGAAGACTTTTCTTCAGGGTCGCTGTACCCTCTTTACATCTTTTTATTATCAGGAGGAAAAAAAAATCAGAGCAGATCGCGACTGGATCTAAAACAGAGTTGGGGCGCCTGGGTGGCTCAGTCGGTTAAGCGTCCGACTTCGGCTCAGGTCACGATCTCACTGTCCGTGAGTTCGAGCCCCGCATCGGGCTCTGTGCTGACCGCTCAGAGCCTAGAGCTTGTTTCGGATTCTGTGTCTCCCTCTCTCTCTGACCCTCCCCGGTTCATGCTTTGTCTCTCTCTGTCTCAAAAATAAATAAAATGTTAAAAAAAATAAATAAATAAAACATAAAAAATAAAACAGAGGATAGTGGTTAAGACACCGACATATGCATTCTTCAAAAGGTGTTAAAAACTAAAGAGGCAAAGCAGTTCCCGGAGAGCAAGGATACATTTCACTCTTTACTTGGGTCCAAGGGGCCATACCCAGAATTGCTTAGAAATCCATTCGAAATGAATGAAGAACACATATATAAGATAATAAAAATAAAATGGAAAATTAGGTCAGAAGGCAGATAGGAAAAATTATTATTGAGAACGAGAATTATTATAACCAAACGCTTTAACAATGGGTTTCCTGACTCATCATTTTTGGTTTTGTTTTTCCTTTTTTTAAATGTTTTCTTTTTTATTTTGAGCGAGAGAACGCGCACAGCTGTGTACATGCTGGGGAGGGACAGAGAGAGAGAGAGAGAGAGAGAATCCATGCTGACAGCCTGGGGCCTAATGTGGGGCTCGAACTCACGAAGTGTGAGATCATGTTCTGAGTCAAAACCAAGAGTCAGACACTTAACTGACTGAGCCACCCAGGCGCCCCTGATCATTTTTGAATGGCAGTTATGCATATTAACCAAGGTACTGTCCCAAACACAGGAGACACTCTAGTGAACATTAGAAACAAGGTTCCCACGCTCACCGAACTCATACTCCAATAGAGGGAGACAGACAGACAGGTACTACCAGTAAATAAACGGTATGTAAAGGAAATAAATGGGGCGATGTGTCACAATGTAACGTGCCAGAAGGAGGAGGGGACGGAGAGGCATTCGACCATCAGCTTGTGATGGTTTAGGAAGGCCTTTGAAGAGGAGGCCTTTGAGTTGTGACCGGAGAAGGAGCCAGTCGGGTGAAGCATGGAGTAAAAGCATTTTAGGCAGAGGTCTAAGAGCAGGGATAGACGGAAGGCAAGTGTGGCTCTAATGTAGTGATCACAACAGAGCGGTAGGAGATCAAGTTAGAAAGTTCAGCGGGGGGGGGGGGGGGGGGGCGGTTCATATGAGGCTTCTTAGGCCATAGTAAGAAGTCTGGATGCTCTCCTAAGTGGAAACTACCAGAGAGTGCAAGCAGGAGAGTCACATGACCCGATTTACCTTTCAAAAAGAATAGCCTGGCAAGTGGGGATAAGTTTGGAATATATTTTATAAGTAGAATTTAGAACAAAAACTTCTTGTTGCATTAGATGTGGGGGTAAGGAAAGGGCAGGATTCAGTAATGTCTTCCAGGCTACTTGTAGCGACTTGAGCTACTTGGTTGATGGTAAGACCGTGAACTAAGATGGGAACGCACCGGTGTGTGTGTGTTGGGGAGTGTGTGCAGTTGGTTTTATGTTAGTCTTGGTATATTTAACACATTTACTGGGAACCCATATGGAGACGCAGGAGGGAAGTCGGCTACACAAACTTTCTACTCAGGAGAGAGTTCAAGACTACAGATAGGAAATGAGCCATCAACATATAAATAGTATTTAAAGCCAGGAGACTGGATGAGGTCTCTTAGGAAAAAGGAATGGAGAAAAACAGGAGGCTCAGGGCTGAGCCCCCAAACCCTATAATATTTAGAGATAGGGCAAAACAGACCCAGAGCAACCAGAGAGGTACAGAAAAAAAAAACCACAAACTTGATAAGAGTGCCCTGTTTTGGAAGAGGAGAATGAAAACTGCTCCAAAAGAGAAGAAAGAGTCAGCTTCTGCTGAAAGACCGAGACAGAGGAGGATAGAAAAAATGGCCATTGGATGCGTCAGCATGAAGGTCAGTGGTAACCTTAGAGAGAGTAGCTTCGGGAGAATGTGGGGGAAGGAGCCTGTCTGGAGTGGGTGAAGGAGATAAAGAGAAGCGAGCAAGTAGTCCATGAGAAGTTTTGCTGAGAAGGATGAGAAGAGGGCTGGGAAAATGGAGTTTCACTAGGCCATGAGAAGTCTCCTGACGACCTCAATCAAGAATGTCCCAGCATGTTTAACTGCTGGTGGGGATGATCCAACAGGGAGATGCAACTAGGTGATACGAGATGGGGTATACGGCAGAAGTCAAGTGCTGGCACACCGTAATTCTGAAGGAGGAGTGGACTCCAGTCAAGAGAAAGGATACTTTTTCCGTTGTTACAGGAGGAAAAAGAACGTTCTTACTGAACTCCTTGTTACGTGCTAGTGTGAGGGATTCATCAGGCAGTAAGACAGATAAAGACCTTGTTTTCATGGAACTTGTATTTCAACAACAGAACAGACAAGCCAGTGAAAAAATAAATAAGAAGTTTTCATAGGATGAGAGATAGGTGCTCTGTGGAAAATAGAACACGGTCGTGTGATAGAGCGTGACCTGGGGTACAGACTACTTCCGATGAGAGTCAGAGAAGGGTGACAGTGGAGCAGAGACCTGAATGTCGAAGAGACAGGCAAGGGATGATACGTAGGATGAGCATTTCAACGGAGGGAGCCCCTAGTGCCAAAGCTAAACAAACGTCACTGTGTTCAAGGAACAGAAAGAGGGCCAGTGTGGCTGGAACAGAGGGAGTGAGGGAGAAGAACAGAGGATTTCAGAGACAGACAGATCTATGGTCAAGGTTAAAGAGCATGGATTTGTTTCTAACGTGATTGGAAGCCCTTGGCAGGTTTTAAGCAGGGGAAAGAATCTGAGCTCAGATGGAGACAGATGATTGGCAAATAAGGGAATTCCTATTTAATGATTTTGTTTTCTTAGTGTAGGATGAAATGAAGTGGTCAGTCTAGGCAAGAGTGAAATTTAAGAGCAGGACATTAGAATCGGTTTATGCAAACAGACAAAAGGAGAAAAGCGGGAAATCACTCTAAGAAGGGAATTCACTTCCCATATGACTTTGCTCATAGCAGTGCACCCTATAGACACTTGCTTCAGAATCTTCCAGAGTACTTGTTAAACTCAGCTTCCTGGGCCACACCCCAAACCTATGAATCTCTGAAGAATGAGACGGAACCCAGGAACCTGAATTTTTAAAAGGCACTTCAATTCCTCCAAAAATTAAAAATGGAACTACCATATAATCCAGCAATTCCACCTTTGGGAATGTATCGAAAGGAAATGAAAGCACACACTCAGAAAGATCTGCACCCCCATGTTCATTGTAGCATTATCTACAATAGCCAAGACATGGAAACCACCTAAGTGTCCCTCAATAGATGAACAGATTAAGAAGTTGTGATATATACATACACAACACAATATTATTCAGCCATTAAAAATGCCAGAATCCTACCATTTGTGATACCATGGATGGACCTTGAAGTCATTATGGTAAGTGAAGTAAGTTAGACAGAGAAAGACAAATCCTGTATGATCTCGCTTATATGTGGACTCTAAAAACAAACAACAAACAAAATCCAAAGAGCCACACCATATTCGTAGAGAAAGAGATCAGATTGGCGGCTACCAGAGGCGGGATTGGGGGAGGGCAGATTGTAAGAAGGTGGTCAAAAGGTGCAAACTTCTAGTTATAAGGTAAATAAGTACTAGGAGATAATGCTCAACACGGTGATTCTAGCGGATGCTGCTGTAGGATACATAGGAAAGTTAAGAGACCAGATCCCAAGCATTCTCATCACAAGGAGAACTTTTCGTTTCCCTTTTATTGTATCTCAATGAGATGATGCATGTTAACTAAACCTATGATGGTAATCGTTTCCCAGTATCTGTAAATGAAGCCATCATGGGGTATACCTTAAACTTATACAGCGATGTATGTCAATTATTTCTCAACAAAACTGGAAAAATCACTAAATTTTGCAAAAGGTACCTCAAGAGTTTCTTAAGAATGCTCAAGGTCAAGAACTGGCCATGAGCTAAGGAACGGTCTGCGGGACGCACACAGTAGAAGCAAAAGTCAGAAGGGATGTGTGGGCACAGGACCAGCAAAGGACCGTGGTGGTGGTAGCAGGGGGGAGGGGACAGTCAGGCAATAGGATGAACAGTAGAAGCGATGGGGAGTCAGGAGGGGCATGTTTAGATGAGATCCAATGACAAAAAGCTTGAAAGGCTGAGGCATTAGATTTTTTTTTTTAATTTTTTTTAACGTTTATTTATTTTTGAGACAGAGAGACAGAGCATGAACGGGGGAGGGGCAGAGAGAGAGGGAGACACAGAATCAGAAGCAGGCTCCAGGCTCTGAGCCGTCAGCCCAGAGCCCGACGCGGGGCTCGAACTCACGGACCGTGAGATCGTGACCTGAGCCGAAGTCTGACGCTTAACCGACTGAGCCACCCAGACGCCCTTGATTTTTTTTTTTTTTTAATCCCACAGGCAGTGGGGAAGCCCTCTTACATTTTTGAGCAACGGAGTGGAGTAATGAAAAAACATATCTAGATCTAGATCTAGATCTAGATATGTTAAAATGTTGGTGGTCACCACTGGTAAGTTAAAGGCGGGTATCAGAGTGACTGGTAAGAGAGGAGGTTGTTACACAGGTAATCAATCATATGCTCAGGATTAGAATATTGGTGGGTGGGCGCAAAGACAAACAAGGGAAGCACATTAGCTGGAAGCAGACAGGGAGGCCTGGTCGTTCATGAGTCTCCAGTTAAGTGGCCAGAGAGGACGGTGGCACGCTGGTACTGGGCTGGGGGGGGGGGGGGACTCTCGGGCATACTTGGAAGGGGCGCTGAACTGGCAGGGCAGGTGTAGAACCTGATTTTCAATGGATAATATCCTCTGCAAATTTTAGTAATAGGAACAGAGCGTCAGTGAGAAGTCAGGTCTGGAACCCTGCCATGCACAGGTGTTAGAGAAAGTTGTGAACGCGCACTTGTTCAAAGGGAGTTCATGCGTAGGAAAGAGAGATGAAGATGTTGGTCTGGGGGAAATGTCCAACCGAGGGCCCGGAGAAAGCAGAATGTCAGGAAGCAAAGTAAGCTGTAACAGAACCATTGATTGTATGCATGCCTTAGCAAGGCGGGGGAGGGGGGGTTGCGGATTATGCCTAGATGCTGGCTCCATAAAACCGGATCTATACAGTAATCTCAGGACTGGTATTTAGTAGTAATAAGTAACGCCTGACCTTCATTCGCCTAATTTCATCTCACACTCAGGGCAGCGCTGTAAGGTGGTAGGGCAGCTTACCGCACTAGCTTCATTTCACAGATGAGGAAACTGAGGGTCAGGGAGCTAAAAGACTTGCCAAAAGTCACCCAGTTATTGGAATGTGCAGATAGTAAACTTTTAACTAAGATTTCACTCTACCCTGGAGACAATGACAAAGTTAGACCCACGTTGTAGCCAAGAGATTCTAGTCTTAACAAACTGCTGTGCTTCTCTAAAATGAAGCCAATCGCGGGTGGGGGGAGTTAGCATCAACGTGGAAGGAGACCTTCTGGGGCCCTTGCCATTGCAGAAGGTAAATAACACGAAGGCTGTAGTTTTAATTCACATACCAAGTTTCCTCCAATAGCTCTAGGTGTTTGTCATTTAGGATCTCTTTACCAGCATCGCATCAAAGTGCAGACGATGGGAGAACCAAGCCCACAGCGGGAGGTCTTCGCACACCTGGCCCCGTAGGGTTTGGTTACGTGGCCAGCGTTATGAGCGCTTGCAGACCTCGGGCGAGTGCGAGGAGCATCAGCTGAGTCCCCGGGGGCCCGGGAGCCCGGACAGCGCAGAGCGAGTGATCCCAGCCCCGGGAGGAGCCAGTGAGCACATTCAGGACCAGGAGATCCTAGGGGTCCCCCAGAGCGAGCGGGAGGCAGTCAAGCGTCCGGCCCTGACCCCACCTTCTCACTTACTCCGTTTTGCATCGCCGCACAGAGGCGTCCCTGCCCCAGACGTGTCCCTACCTCCGTGCTCCCCCTCCCAGCTCACCGAGGACCCCCGGCGCGAAGAGTGCCAAGACGACGCAGAACAGGCCCGCAGCGCCCATGCCCCGGCGGCAGCCCCAGCGGCGGGATGCGTTCCGAGACGCTCGAGCCTCCGGCAGCTCCGAGAAAACGCGGCTGAAGCAACAGACGGCGACAAGGGAGGGAGGGGGGGCCCTTAAATAGAGCCTGGCACCACGTGCTAGCTTTGCGCGCACACCTGCAGGCTGCCTGGGGCGGGACGCAGGCGCCTGTTAGGTTGGCGGTGGCTGCGAGGCGTCCGCCTGAGGGGGCGACGGGGTCAGGGGGGCAGAGGGGCGGAGCAACTGTGACCCGGTCTTTGGCTCAGGCTCTAGCCCTCAGCGTTGTGGCTTTCCAACCTTTTCTACCGTGCAACGATGCGTCCACTTCGTCTTTTCTGGAGAAATGAAACACGTTTCACAAACTAGGACTCACCGTTGCTAATCTACACTGCTCCATCCCATCCCATCCTATCCCAAAATTCTGGTTTGACTCCACTAAAATATTTTCAAAAGCTATTAATGTTTCAAATCCTCTGTTTAAAGAAATCGTTTACTTAGAAAGGAAATTTACAAGCAGCAGTCCCCTCTGCTCTTTGGCCCTTTTTATTTTGAAGCAATTTCTACAGAAAGTTTTGAGAACAGTACAACGAATTCCCATATACCCGTCACCCAGATTATCCGCTGTTAACATGGCACTATTATTTTCTTTATTATTCCTTCTATAGACAGTTAGATGACATATAGGTGTAATTATATAGAGATCGATCTAGATGTGTGCACACATACATACATATGATTCTATAATTATAGAATTGTTACTTTGGAACTGAAGTAAGGTGAAGGTATGATACCCCCTGCTATAAATACTTGGTGTGCGTTTTTCCTAAAAACAAGGACATTCTCTTGCATAACTAAGTAAATGCACAAAAACAGGAAATAAACATTGAAATATCTAAGCAACAGGCTATCCTCAAATTTCTCCACTCATCTCAGTAATCTTTATTATTGCAATCTCTCTCTCTCACCCTTTCGTTTTTCCGGTCCAGAATCATTCAAGGTTCACACATTACATTAGCAGGTTATGTCTTTTATTTCCCCTCATTTATCTGCAAAAGATCCTCGGCCCTTTTTATGTCTCTCATGACCTTGATGTTTTTGAAGAGTACACAGCAAGTATTTTTGTAGAATGATTTTTATGTTGGTTAGCTATTGCACAGTAACAGATTACCCTATGCTCACTGGTTTAAAGCAAGGGCAAGAATTTAGTATCTCACACAGTTTCTGTGTGTCAGGAATCCAAGAACAGCTTAGCGAGGCAGTTCTGGCTCAGGCTTGTCTTGAGGCTGTAGTCCAAACATCAGCCAGAACTGGTTACCTGAAGGCTGGGCTTGCCCTGGAGGATCCAGGTCTAAGAGGGCTCACTCATGGCTGTTGGCTGCAGGCCTCATAGTCCCAACATGTGGACCTCACCATAGGACTATTTGAGTCTCCTTGTGACATGGCAGTTGGCTTCTCCCAGAAAAAGAGAGAAGGGCAGATGCCACAATGTCTTTTATAATCTGTTCTCAGAAGTCACACTATGTTATTTCCACAGTATCCTATTGGATAGTGCGATGGTTAATTTTATGTGTCAACTTGTCTGGGCTGTAGGATGTTCAGATATATAGTCAAACATTATTCTGAGTCTTTCGGTAAGGGTGTTTTGGGACGAGATTAACATTTTTTTTTTTACAGTGGTAACTGATATTTTTATTCTTTCCATTTTGTTCTCCAGTTTTATTAAGATATAATTGACATACTAGTTAAGGTATACAACGTAACGATTTGATAATGATTACCACAGTAAGCTTAGTTAACTACCGTAGTTACAATTTTTCTTCTTATATTAAGAACTTTTAAGATCTATTCATTTAAAATAAATGCACAATACAGTATTGTTAACTAGTCACTATGCTGTACCTTACATCCCCAGAATTTATTTATCACGTAACAGGAAGTTTGTGCCTTTTGACCACCTTCACGCACTTTCCCCACTCCCCACCTGTGTCACATCTGGCAATCACCAATCTGTTCTCTATTTCTACAAGGTCAATTTTTTTTAGATTTCACATATAGGTTAGGTCATATAGTATTTGTCTTTCTCTGTATAACTTATTTCACTTAGCATAATGCCCTCAAAGTCTATCTAAGATTTTATTCTTTTTTATGGCTAAATAATATTCCACTACGTGTGTGTGTGCGCGCGCGCGCGCACGTGTGTGTGTGTGTATCTCACGTTTTCTTTATCTGTTCATCTATCTCATTAAGACAGTGATTTCTTTTCCCCTTTGGATATATATTCACAAATGGAATTGCTGGATCATATGATAGTTCTATTTGTAATTTTTTGAGGAACTACTGTACTGGTTTCCATAGTTGCTGCAACAATTCATATTCCCACTAAAAGTGCCTGAGGGTTCCCTTTTCTCCACACCCTCACCAACCCTTACCTCTTCTGTTTTTGATGATGGCGATTCTAACAGGTATGAGGTGATAGCTCATTGTGGTTTTGATTTGCATTTATTGATGTTGAGTATCTTCTCATGGTGGCTGTGCAGAAGCTTTTTAGTCTGATGTAGTCACATTTATTTTTTCTTACGTTGCCCTTGCTTTGGGTGTCAAATTAAAAAGTCATTGCTAAGACCAATGTCAAGGAGTTTACCCCCTATGTTTTCTTTTAGGAGTTTTATGGTTTCAGGTCTTATGTTCAAGTCTTTAATCCATTTTGAGTGGATTTTTGTGTATGGTGTAAGAGAGTGGTCCAGTTTCATTCTTTTGTGTGTGGCTGTCCAGTTTTATCAACACTATTTACTGAAGACATTATGCTTTTTCAATTGTATATTTTTGGCTCTCTTGTCATAAATCAATTAACCACATGTGTTTGAGCATATTTCTAAGTACTCTAAACTATTCCATTGAACTATGTGCCTGATTTCATGCAAATGCCATACAGTTCTGATTTTTATGGCTTTGTAATATAGTTTGAGATCAGGAAGTGTGATGCCTCCAGCTTCATTTTTTTCCTCAAGACTGCTTTGGTTATTCAGGGTCTTTGGGGTTCCTTACAAATTCTAGGAATGTTTTCCCTGTTTATGTGAAAAGTGCCATTGGAATTTTGATAGGAATTGCATTGGACCCAAAAATCTCTTTGAGTAGCATGGCCTTTATAATAATATTAATTCTTCCGATTCATGAGTATGGAATATCTTTTCATTTATTAGTGTCATCTTCAATTTCTTTCATCAATGTCTTATAGTTTTCAGTGTGGAGATCTTTCACCTCCCTGATTAACTGTATTCCTAGGCATTTTATTCTTTTTGATGCAGTTGTAAATGGGATTGTTTTCTTAATTTCTCTTTCTGATAGTTTGTTGTTAGTGTATAGAAATGTGACAGATTTTTGTATATTGATTTTGAATCCTGCAACTTACTGAATTCAAATTGTTTGAATAGTTCAAACAATTTTTTTACGGAGTCTTTAGGGTTTTCTTTTATTTAAAAAAATTTTTAATGTTTATTTTTGAGAGAGACAGAGAGAGACAGAGTGTGAGTGGGGGAGGGATAGAGAGACTGAAAAAGACACAGAATCTGAAATAGGCTCCAGGCTCTGAGCTGTCAGCACAGAGCCCAACACAAGGCTCAAACTCATGAACTGTGACATCATGACCTGAGCCAAAGTCAGATGCTTAACTGACTGAGCCACTCACATGCCCCTTTAGGGTTTTCTATATATAATATCATGTCATCTGCAAATGGAGATAATTTTACTTCCTCCTTTCTGAGTTGGATGGTTTTTACCTGTTTTTCTTTACTAATTACTCTGGCTAGGCCTTCCAGTACCATCTTGAATAAAATGACAAGAGTAGGCCTTCTTGTTTTGTTCTTGATCTTAAAGGTAAAGCTTTCAGCTTTTCACCACCGAGTATGATGTTGGCTGTGGGCTCGTCATATATGGCCTTTGTTATGTTGAGGTACATTTCTCTGTACCCCGTGTGTTGAGTTTTTATCATGAATTTCTGTCAAATGTTGGATTTTGACAATGTTTTTTCTGCATCTATAAAAATCGTATGATTTTTACCCTCTATTTTGTTCATATGGTGTATCGCATTGATCAATTTATGGATGTTGAACCATCGTGGCATCCTTAGGACAAACCCCTCTTAATCATGGTGTATGATCCTTTCAATGTATTGTTGAATTCAATTTACCAATACTTTGTTGAGGATTTTTACATCTATGTTGATGATGTAATGTTCTGCAGTGTTCTTTTCTTGTAGTGTCTTTGTCTAGTTTTGGTCTGAGGGTAATGCTGGCCTTATAAAATGAGTTTGAAAGTATTCCCTTCTCTTTTATTTCTTTGAAAGACTTTGAAAATGATTGATATTAATTCTTCTTTAAATGTTTAGCAGTATTCACCAGTGAAGCCATCTAGTCTGGACTTTTGTTTGTGGGGAAGTTTGTGATTACTGATTCCATTTTTTCACTAGTAATTGGTCTGTTCAGATTCAGTCCTGGTGGGTTATATGTTTCTCAGAATTTATGCATTTCTTCTAGGTTGTCCAAACAAGTTGTTCCAGTCTCAACTTGTATTTTTCCAGACACAACATTGAAATCTACCATTTCTTGTAAGAATGTTGGTTCTTTTGAGCAGAGTACAGTGTTTGAAAACCAAGATCTGGTTGCTAAGTATGTTCACTGCTATTGGAATATCATTGCATCTATACCCTTTCAGAAGGCAGTGTAGGAAATATATGTATGTATATATATTCCTATATCTATTTAAATCTATTCCAGTCTATTTTTATATCTAAGTCATGAATTCATATCAGTTCTTCAAATTCAAACCCAATACCATAGATGTCATTTTATTTTTAATTTTTTTTTTTTTCAACGTTTATTTATTTTTGGGACAGAGAGAGACAGAGCATGAACGGGGGAGGGGCAGAGAGAGAGGGAGACACAGAATCGGAAACAGGCTCCAGGCTCCGAGCCATCAGCCCAGAGCCTGACGCGGGGCTCGAACTCACGGACCGCGAGATCGTGACCTGGCTGAAGTCGGACGCTTAACCGACTACGCCACCCAGGCGCCCCTAGATGTCATTTTAATGTTTACTTTTTCCATATTTGTACTTCCTTTCTTCAACAGCAAGATACCTAGTGCTCATATCCACCATGTATTAACTTATTTGCTCAATCCTAGAATACACAGAAAGTTTTGGAATTGTAATCCAATACCATGGTGGAAAGCAAACCTACTAGTTTTTAAGACTTTTGTGGTTTTTTTTTTTTAGCCTGTGAGCATAAAAATAACATTGCTCTGTTCAAAAGTTACTTAGATTAATTATCGCACATCATCTCCGCTGACTTCAGTGTGGTTATGTTATACAGGTAAATTTATTTGTTCCCTTTGGATTTCATTTTAACTTTTCCTCTTTTTTTTAATGTTTGAATAATTTTATTTTTTTTAATTTTTAAAAATTAAAATTATCAGGGCTCAATCCCATGAACTGTGAGATCGTAACCTGAGCCTAAATTATAAATAATAATTTATAATAATAATTTATATTATATAAAAATTGTATATATAATTATATCATATATTATATATAATTATATATATTATAATATTATATATTATATATGTAATTATTTTATAATTCCATATAGTAAATATACAAGGACATGAATGATAGCATTGTAAGAGCAAAGAGTTTAAAACAATCTAGGTTATGTCTCTTGAGGCAAGGGAAACAAAAGCAAAAATAAACGAATTCACTTAGCATAATGCTCTGTAGCTCCATCCATGTCATTGCAAGTGACAAGATTTCATTCTTTTTATGGTTGGGTAGTACTCCATTCTCTATATATACCACATCTTCTTTATCCATTCTTCAATCAATGGACACTTGGGCTCTTTCCCTAATTTGGCTATTGTTGATAGTGTTGCTATAAACACTGGGGTGCATGTATCCCTTCGGATCAGTGTTTTTGTATCGTTTGGGTAAATACCTAGTAATGCAATTGCTAGGTTGTAAGGTAGTTCTATTTTTAACTTTTTTGAGGAACCTCCATACTGTCTTCCATCCAGAGTGACTATACCAGTTTGCATTCCCACCAACAGTGTAAGAGTGTTTCCCTTTCTCTGCATCCTTGCCAGCACCTATTGTGTCCTGTGTTGTTAATTTTAGCCATTCTGAGTGGTGTGAGGTGATATCTCATTGTAGTCTTGATTTGGATTTCCCTGATGATGAGTGATATTGAGCATCTTATCATGTATCTGTTGGCCATCTGTATGTCTTCTTTGGAAAATTGTCTATTCGTGTCTTCTGTCCTTTTTTTTAACTAGATTATTCATTTTTGGGGGTGCTGAGTTTTATAAGTTCTTTATACATGTTGGATACTAATCCTTTAATCAGATATATCATTTGCAAATATCTTCTCCTATTCTGTCAGTTGCCTTTTAGTTTTGTTGATTGGTTCCTTTGCTGTGCAGAAGCTTTTCATTTTGATGAAGTTACAATCATTTATTTTTGCTTTTGTTTCCCTTGCCTCAAGAGACATAACTTAGATTGTTTTAAACTCTTTGCCATTACAATGCTATCATGAATGTCCTTGTATATTTACTATATGGAATTATAAAATAATTTCTTTGAGAAATTTACCTAGGAGCAGAATTACTGGGTTATAGAGTATATGTGTTATTCAATAGAAGAATACCAGATTGTATCCTCTGCATCATTCTATACTTCTAGCAACAGTGAATCAGGGACATTTTGCCTCTGTATTCTTGCCAACCCTAGACATTATCCAGCTTTCTGTTTTTTCCCTTCGCACAGGTGTGCAAATATCATGTGTTTGTGGCTTTTCTGCCTTGTAAACATTATCTAATGTAATCAAATTGATCTATTGTTTTTAAATTGTATCTGGATTATGATCCATAGTGAGAAAGCCTTTACCCAGGTTATAAGGTATTTCATCCAAAAAATAAACAAATAAAATAATTCATCCATATTTTCTTGCACTTGTATCATTTTCCTTATTTTACAGGTAAATCCACAAAACATTTGGTATATTCTTGTACTTGTTCTTGACTCTTCAAACTATATTCTTTTGGAGATAAACACCTTTCATCAAGACCAAAACCCAAGTTCTCAGCAGGTTAAATGTGCTCAGTGTCTCGTATCTTGCAGTGATCCTATGTAAATCTTTGTCATAAAAAAAAAAATCACTTCTTTTTGCCCCAAACTGTCCACTAATTTTCTATCTCGTTCAAAGTAAAAACTAATGTTGTAACTTTGACCTACAGGGTCCCATGTGATATGGCTGTCTTTAACCTCTCTGAGTCATCTGCTGCTTTCCCTTTCTTTCCTCTGCTCTGATGGCAAAGGCTTCTGCTATTCTAAAATGTAGGCATCATGTTCTGACTGAGGTCCTTAGACCTCAGTGTCTTGTTTCTTCTACCCAGAGGTTCTTCTCCCAAATACCTATAAAGAAGAAACTCCCTATGTAGGGAAAATCCCAGCTCTTCCCCACGTGTGTTTCTTCCCTGTGTGTCTCCTTTATTTTTACGTGGAACACTTTACTTTTGGTCACTGAATGTTTGTAGGGTTTTCCCTATAACAACAAGCAAGTCCCAACACCAGCAAGATATCCTACCTTTAACCAGCAAGGTATCCTGTAACTTAACTCAATTCTGACACTGTCTATCTACACATAGCATCAGAACTCACAGGTTAAGGGCTGAGTTCCATAAGACTACCATCCCCCACCCCCACTTCAGATGCCAGTTGCACGCAAGCTCACTTTATCATCTGTGCTTCTGACTGACCAGCTATAGATCAGAGGTTCCAATGAACCCTTCCTCAGGTTCCAGTAATTTGCTAGAGTGCCTCAGAGAACTCCAGGAAACACTTACGTTTACCAGTTTATTATAGGGAAAGATACAGGATACACATGAACAGCCAGATGAAAAAATGCATAGGATAAAGTCTGGGAGGGTCCTGAGCACACAAGCTTCTGTCCCTGTGGAGTTGGGGTGCACCACCCTCCCTCCAGTGTGGATGTGTTCTCCCACCTGGAAACTCTCCAAACCCTGAACTTGTTGAGATTCTATGGAGGCTTCTTCACACAGGCATGATCAATTATTAACTTCATTTCCAGTCCCACTCCCGTCTCTAGAGAAGGGCAGAGAGCTGAAAATCCCAAGCTTTTAAGCATAGGTCTGGTCTTTGTGGTGACCAGCTCCTGCCCAGGAGCCATCCAGGAGGAGCTCATTCATAGTAGCCTCATTAAAATGAAATATGTTCCTAAGGTTCTTATCACTTAGGAAATTACAAGAGTTTAGGGGCTCTGTGCCAGGAACTGGGGACAGAGACCAATGCTTATATTTTCTATTATCTCACAATATGCAGATGGACAGGTGCCCTTTTCTTTTTAACCTTTATTCAAAGATACCTTCTTAGTTTGGTCTTCCCTGGATGGTCCATCTCACATTTTTACCTACCTTTCTATTTATATTCCCTTTGATCTATTTTTTTTTCTCCTTAGTACTTAACTCTATTGAACACTTCATGTATTTTACATTGATTTTGTTTATCTGTGTCTATAACCTAAGACCCACAAAGGCATAATTTCGTCTATGTGTATTTATTTCTTTATGACAAAACCCCTAGTTCCAAGAACATTACCTGGCACATGGTTAATGGACACTCAATAGCAATCTGTTGAATAAATAAATACATGAATCCCATGGGGGGCTGGGGATTCTACATATGGTAATCCCCCTGTACTGCACTTAAGACATTAGTATGCAGTGGAAACATTTTCTGATTGTTTATAATAAATAAAACCCAGAATACGTAGAAATTTTTGCCAACGCGACCAATATAAAATCTCAAAAAAATTGAAACTGGGGCAGTGAGTTATAGGCATACATATATGGCAGGTTGTATTGAGGGCAAACATCAAGTTTTACTACAGTCAGGAGACTAAGCTTTGTAGGGAAGTGCACTGAGTAGGCAACTTGACCTAAAATTTTTTAATTAAGCTGGGTAACACAGAGGGGGCTATTGTGGTCTATGTTGTACATCTGAAACTAATATACTATTGTATGTCAACTATTCTTTATTAAAAATAACAATTTTAAAAATTTAGGAAAACAACTTCAAAGATTGAAATCACAAAGTGTATGTTTTCTGACCTCCATATCTTAAGCCTAAAATCAGTAACTAAAAGACAAGTAATTTTAAAAATCCGTATGTTTGAGAATTAAGGTAGACATGTTTAAATAATACATGCAGTAGAGAAAAATCACAGTAGAAATTAACATATATTTATATGTATTTCAAAGTGAACCATAGGGGTATATCACATTAAAATTTGTGGGATTCAGCTAATGCAGGTTCTAGAAGGAAGTTCAAAGTTTTACACGGACACTGAAAAAATGCTGAGTGAAATAAGTCAGTCAGAAAGGAAAGATATCATATGTTTTCACTCATATGTGGATCTTAAGAAACTTAACAGAAGGCCATGGGGGAAGGGAAGCAGAGGAAAAAAAGTAGTTACAGACAGAGAGGGAGGGAGGGAAACCACAAGAGACTCTTATATACAGAGAACAAACTGAGGGTAGATGGTGGGGTGGGGCAGAGGGAAAAATGGGTGATAGGCATTGAGGAGGGCATTTGTTGGGATAAGCATGGGGTGTGGTATGTAAGACAATTTGGAAACAAATTATATCAAAAAAATAAATAAAAATTGACAAACAGTTCTCGGGGGAAAAAAAGGAAGTCTGAAAAACATCTGTTTCAAGAAGTTAGGAAAAGAAATCCAAAGAAAGGAGAGTGAAGGTGATTCTAAAAGTAAGAATTAAAATCAATCAAATAGAAAACAAGTAAGAGACAAGTCGTGTTCTTGAAAAAGTCCAATTAACTGGACAAATAATGACAGTGATCAAAAATAAAGGATAAAAATAAAAATAATGGTGAATAGTGGAAATGTTGGGGTAATTACTGCAGATAGATCAAGAAGACAGCTAAGTTTGTTGAATGAACCAACCCAGAAGTCCCTAGCAAAACGCTTCCCAGCCTGTGACTTATCAAAAGATACTGTCTATGACCACGATCAGTTTTGGAACTTCCTAGCTTCTGGTGAATTAGGAAGGAGATTGATATCAAATCATCCTAAACGATTTCTGTCTAATCTCCCTTTCTTACACACTATATATATATATATATATATATATATATTTATATATTCGTGCTAAGGTTAACCTTGGACTTCAGGTTGTAGATGAGCTCCTTGCACCAGCACTGAGCAACTGCCATCATAAAAATGGGTCTAACACATCTACACATTGTGGTTTTCAGTGGTGACGGTGCCTGGGACCTGAACGTCTTGGGGTATTGCCAGAACATGTAAGAACAGTGGGTCTATGGGCATAGTCGGGGGGCACCCAAAGAAGGGCACAAGAGAAGAAAGTTATTCTCCATGAGACTTAATTTTTCCCAAGTCAAATAGTATTTTTTTTAAAAGCTGTCATGACACTAATCCTGTCATGGCATTAATATGGAATTTAAAAACAGCTGCAATGTTTCTACCATCTATTAAAGTAACATTACTGGGTGTAGCCGCACACTGAGGAAAAAGTTCTCAGGGCTGCCTCTGCCAGCAGAACAGCAGCAGCAGCAAATTGCACATGTCTTTATTTCACGTCCTCCAGGTATAAACATCAAAGAATGTTAAAGCATGGGAGGAAAACACAGAGGCCTCTAGACATAGACCGAACAGACATCTGGTGTTTATGTGAAAGCGTGGAGGGAAGACGTGCAGTTTCGAGGACTCCTGGGCAATTACGGTGGGTTTGTCTCCTAACTGGCTCCTGGGAGATCATGGGGCTCTGTTCTCATAGTGCTATGGGCTCAGACAGCCTTGAGACCAGAACATCACTGATGTTTCAGCAACTACCCCGTCCACTTTCCCAGAGGCTTACAGTATGCCCTCTGGAAATAACTCCACAACTTGGAATGTGGGTCTCTTGAATACAATAAAAAGTCATATGTTAAACACACACACACACATGCACACTCACACACACACACACACACACAGGAAAGAAAGAAAGAAAGAAAGAAAGAAAGAAAGAAAGAAAGAAAGAAAAGAAAGACCAATTCCTTGAGATTTCCTGGAAAAAAAAACTTTGGTCAGTTCATTTAAAAAGCAGAAGAGGAACCTCCCTTTTGGGGGGTTTCCACACTGGCTTCAGAGCATGTAATGCTGGACCCTCAATGATGAAAGAAGTTCATTCAGGAGTCACATGAAGAGAAATATTCTTTTCCTTTTGGAAAGCAGGATTAATGTAATATCAGTTTCCATAGAATCAGTGTCTAGATCCTGGCCAGGACAATTTCTTCTCCCCCCCAAACCACTTGATCATTTCTGTCAGTTTAAAACCAACGCACTCAACAGTGAGTTACCTCAAGAAAGTTCTGTTACACGATACCAGTCAACGAATGACCTTTTCAGGAAACGAGTCAGAAGTCAACTTGCATTTTAGAACCTTAAGACCAGCTCAGTGGTGGTAGTAGTGATGATAATTCATGATGCGGTGTGGGTCAGGAGGCTGGAGGACAGAGACATTACAGGGGCTTTCCAGGCTACCTAAATCCCGACAGACATTTCATCACCATTTCTGCTCTCATTTTCAAAGACGAGCCAGAAGGGCTTTTGCTACCGTTTGGCCCTACCTTCCTGCAAAAATCACGGATTTGCATCTCAGAATTTACTGCATTTCACCTATTGCGGATCTTGTGTTTGTGGGTACTGAAGCAAAGACCCGACACAGCCCTCCGAAGTGCAGAATACTCAAAAGGTGCACCCCGCCCACGCCTCTGGGAATGGAGACCGATTGCAGTCATCTATGGCCTATCTTTGCCTCCTAGGGTGGCCCGCTTAAGAAGGACAATGAGGGACTACTAAGTAGTGGAAGAGGGTGTCTAGTCACACTCCTTTCAGACCTTCTCCACTTTTTCTTCATAATTCCTCTGTGTCTCTTACTTGGGGTTGATCCAAATTTTCACGTCAACAAAGATCTTTGGTTTCGAGAAGACACAGAATGAGTCATGGCTCATTGTCTTTATTTCTATTTGTCCCCGACATGGGAAGAAGTCCTGTCATTGATCGTTCTTGCCTAGAGTTCACTTTGAAAAGAACTTGCACAAACTAACTTACTGATGGCACTAAATTAAGTTCCAAACACTTAAGACATAATGTCATTAAAAAGAAATCATGGTCCCTAATTTTCTCAGCAATCAAGGATTTTTTTTAACAATTTTTACTGAGGGTTTGAAGATGAAGTGAAGACAATGCCAAGTGATACAGATGATTAGCAGTTGATTAAAATGTATATACAGGCTTACAAAAGAACAACATGGGCTTTGTTTAAAAACCTGGGCATTCGGCATTCGAAGAGGAAGCAAATTTTCCTAAGTTGGAGTTCAGTTTGTGTATTAAGAAAAATTAGAAAGAATTATTCTCAACACCAGAAATAAGACAAAGAGTAAGCAAGTAAAGTGGTTTTGAATTTTATCACAATCGATAAGCTATACAATTAGTAATTAATATAACAAATAATTGGCTCAGTGAAAAAATTAATTTGTTCGTGAAAAAAATAACGAAATACACAAAATGTGGGTAAACTTCCTAAAGCAATTTTAGCACATTTGTAAAAGCTCCAAATCAGTATGCTCACTTGAGTCCATAGGGTTTGAAAATTAAAATGAAAGCAATTAAACTCAAAGCGATAACAAACAGCAGCAACAATCGGGGCGCCTGGGTGGCACAGTCGGTTAAGCGTCCGACTTCAGCCAGGTCACAATCTCGCACTCCGTGAGTTCGAACCCCACGTCGGGCTCTGGGCTGATGGCTCAGAGCCTGGAGCCTGTTTCCGATTCTGTGTCTCCCTCTCTCTCTGCCCCTCCCCCGTTCATGCTCTGTCTCTCTCTGTCCCAAAAATAAATAAACGTTGAAAAAAAAAATTAAAAAAAAAAAACAGCAGCAACAATTGACATAACAAAACCTTCATTTTATGAACATTTCCAAAGACCCCTTTTTAAACCTCCTAAATCATGAAAATAATTTAGGATTGTGCTATTTTTGTACCTACTTGGTAAAAGTTCGATCAATGATAGCTAATATTTGCAAATACAGCAAGTAGATGAAAAGGTCAAAGCTCATAAAGGGTTTACAACTTGGAATTCACAAGACAATTGACAGTCAATATACTGAACCACATACATATATACAATTTCACTTTTGATTCCACTTAATATGGAGCAAAGACACATAGAACCCATAGTGACAGCAGGTAAGCAGTTTAGACTATCATCCCCCAAACTGTAAATCTCCCAGAAAGTCTACAAATTCTTGCCAGCTAACATATAATTTTAAGTGGTAATTAGTGACCATGTTTAGTTCTGGGATATATGGCAAATGAAAGAAAAGAAAATCTTTCTTACTTCGGAAGGAAAGAAAACAGCGTATTCATCGAGGTTAAATAATGCACGAAGATGTTAATGAGCCACTACATCTAAACATATTCTCCAGTCCTAGTAGAAACCATTTATCCTTTAACATCTTGGATGTTTTCAGCCATCCCAAGTTCCAGATACGAACTCTGCAGTATGTTGTAAATCATACATCTAAAACTTGGCTTCTCCAAAACACTTTACATAAGAAGTAGGCTGAGTAATAAAATCTGAACTTGCTCAAGGTGATTAGACCTGCAGTTTTTCCTCTAGGAATCCTTAGTTTTACTAGCCTCTGCTGCTTTTTTGGCTGGTGATTTTGCAAGCCTAGATACTCTTTGTACCACCTTGTGATAGCCTCTAGAACAAGTTACCCTCCAGGCAGAAAGAATCCGATGCTGGGAACCTAGCTTGGACATCAGTCTTTCCTTTAGCGTTGGATGGAGCAAACTACATACTCAGAGGCTCTGTTTTAGGCCTCAGTAGAGGGTGTGGTTGTTATTTGTTGACGTCTCCCTCTCACTGTATTAATTCTGAATCCCTCCCACATTGCATCACTCTTTCCTTGTACCTTTAACATTGGTTTCTTCAACTGTTACAATTCCACCTGTCAGTGAATCTTGTCATGATTCTCCCAGTCTCTTCACTTAAGTCTAATGAGACAGAATGTATCTGGTAGGTAAAATGTGGAAGTTTGTAAAAACTATGAAAAGTCAATCTCTTTTGCCAATAATATAGAAGAATCCCTTTCTTTATTTTATTTATTTGTTTGTTTGTTTGTGTGTGTGTGTGTGAGAGAGAGAGAGTGTGTGTGCTCAAGTGCACATGACCAAGGGAAAGGAGCAGAGGAAGAGAGAGAGAATCCCAAGTAGGCTCCATGACCCTGGGATTATGACCTGAGCCAAAATCAAGGGTTGGACACTCAACGGACGGAGCCACCCAGGTACCTTGAGGAATTCCTTTTTTAAAATAATTTCCATTGTTCCATCCGAGTCCTTTGCTTGCCTAAACCATTTAATTGCATACATTTCTCCACTTTTGGCTTTTACATGTCAGTATACTTTTCATGTATCTCTCCTATACTTCCATGTAATTTGTAATAATTCATTATCAAATGAGTATTCAGTTTTGCATTTCCACTGATAATCATAGTTGAGATATTTTCCCTGAAGCACGTAATACACTTTTCTCTGCTGCTGGCTCAAATATGTCATGACTCTTACTTATTTCCTTGAAAACTGCACGGCCAATAAACTCACGACAAGACGCTCACCAGTAATTGAAAAATTACAAATTAATGCCAATATTATTTCATACCTATTAAATCGGCAAAAATTTGAAAGTTGATATTGGCAACAATGCCAAGTGTTGATAAAGATGTGACACAAGGGAAATTTCATGCCCTGCTGCTGGAAATTAAGTTAGAACTTCTATGAAGAACACTTGTCACATTTAGTAAAGTTAAGGGTGCATATACATGCGGACCCAACAATTCCACTTCTAGGTATATACCCCAAAGAAACTGTAGCATGAGAGCTACATTTATACAAATGTATGTAATTTATACATCAGTGAAAATTGTTGAACTAAAACTACAAGTATCTTCATGAATAATTCTCAAAAGCATACTCTTCAGCAAAGATGAAAAACTGCTTACTACATGGAGGATGAAGCCATTTATGTAAAAAGTATAAATATATAAAACTACTGTTTTTATATTCATTTAAAACTGCATGCACTTTTGCTAAAAGGATAAAACGTGCAGAGAAATAATGACTACCACTTTGGGGATAGTAGTCACCTCCAAGCAGAGGACAGAAATTGGGTGTGACCATGGCGTATAGAGCACTTTAAATTCATGTCTTTAATTTTACAGAAAATCTGAAGATTTACAAAATGGTAAGATTTGGCAAAGTTTGGTATTGGATTCATAGTTGCTTATTATTCTATTTTTTTCTGTGTGTTTGAAATATTTTTTAAATGTTTTATTTTATTTATTTATTTTTTTTGAAAGAGAGAGTGTGTGCGTGAGTGGGGCAGGGGCAGAGAGTGAGGGAGACAGAGAATCCAAAGCAGGCTCTGCTAGACATCCCGAAGCAGGGCTCTAACTCACAAACTGCAAGATCGTGACCTAATTTTTCATTTATTCATATTTTGACAGAGACAGAGCTTGAGCAGGGGAGAGGCGGAGAGAGAGGGAGACACGGAATTGGAAGCAGGCTCTAGTCTCTGAGCGGTCAGCACAGAGTCCGACGCGGGGCTCATGAACCATGAGATCGTGACCTGAGCTGAAGTCGGACGCTTAACCTACTGAGCCACACTTCTGAAACTGTGAAATCAAACATTAGGCCTTGGGGTGTGGGGACTCAAATATTAACCTTGAGAAACCTTGTCTAGGTGGTCAGCCAGGCTGATTTTATCATGATCTCACTCTTCCCTTCTACCTGATCATCTATAATCCCTCGATTGATCATTATCCTCAGGCAAAGCCCAACTATCTTAACATGATCTGTGAGATTGACGATCAGGATCCTCTGGCTTCTTGGGCTGGTCTTCCCCTCCACACTACTGAATTGCCTGCATTGCCACCTGAACTTGTCAAGTCTCTGAGATGTCAACCTTGAACAAAGTCTTCCCTTGACCTTTTTCCAGCTCTGTTGCCATGACTGCCACCACCACCTCTCTTTTGGACGACTCCCACTCATCTCTCAGGTTTCAAACTTAGAGATCGTATCCCCCAATGATCCTTCTAATACTTTTAAAGGTTTACGGTCACATTTCTGTCTATTGGCATACATAGTCCTCTTTCAGCGTCAGTATCATCGATCCCAGATGGATATTTTTACTCCTTTCCTATCCATACAATGTTATTACCGTTTGCCCAAATGCAAAGTGGTTTCTCTTAAATATATAGGAAAGAGTCTCCCATATATTTTTATCTCAGTCTGAAATGTGTTCTCTCATTCATGCATTTGGCAAGAACTTATTGGGAATTTCTGGTGTTCTAGGCCCTGTGCTGGGTCTTGGGAAAACGAACAGTCTTGACAAGGATCATTAACACCTACTTATTCCTGGGGTCTCAATTTAGGCCTTATTTCTTCCAAAGAACATTCTTGACTCTTCATCCAGGTTTATGTCCCTTTGTCGCCTCCTAGACTCTGGACTGCCCCATAACCCAGGGTTTTTTCACACTCTAGGATCACCCGTTCGTCTTCCTATATTCCTATATTCACCTCAGACTTTGAACTCTGTAAAGGCAAATCTAGTTTATTTATTGACATATCCCTACTACCTCGGCAATGCCTGGCACCGTAGTTAGGGATCAACAAATATTTGTAAAAAGCACAAAGCTTTTCTGTAACAACGAGAAAAGACTTGGAATTTTGAAGATGACAATGAGATCTCCGAATGGGCTTAGGCTATTGACAGCCAGCAATATGGCACCAGGGTTTGGGGGAAAAGCAGGACTTGAAGTATAGACTAAAAATCTGCAGTACAGGGAAGGTGGGAGGGGTAAGTAACAAAGCATTTGAGTTGCACACAAGGAGAGAATAACTGAAGCACAGAGATTGGTCTTGAGGAATATCTTTCATCCATTGTGAACAGGTCTAGAACAGGTGCTACAGCTATGGATGCCCCTTGTCAGTTCATCTCTACACAGCAAGGCTGTTTACTGAAAACCGTGGAATCTTCTGCTTTTTTGCCCTCTACGAAAGAATGCTGGGCCCATAGAGGGCAAGTCATGTTCTTATAAGCAGTTCTCAACCACTAATGACAAATGGGTAGGACAGCAATGACCTAATCTGTGGAAGCTCTGACTTTGTCCCAGCCTTTTCAGTTCAGTTCTCCTTGCTCCACAGAAACAAAGTGTTGTCTGAGGTCCTGTTGCCATGTACCACGTGAGCACGTATGCCCAGTGCAGCCAGAATCCAGAGGGAGATATCAGATATTGCAGAAACAGTTCCTGAGTTTTCCTGGCTTGTCTTCATGCTGACTAAGGACATCTGTGCTGTGTGAAACTTTTAACATAGCAGATTTTTTATAATATCTTTTTTTTTTTTTAATGAGTGGCAATGGCAATCAGGCAATACAGTTGGCTATTGGGACAAAAGATCCTTTGCTCCCTTTTGGAAAATCCCTGTATCAGACTAAGAAAGACCGGTGCTTTCTGCAGGATGGCAAAGGAGTATTGTCTTTGACCTGACGACTTCCATAACATCTAGCAAACACCAATGTTTCTAGTGAATCTAGTGGAATAACTAGACAATAAACAAGCTAGGGTTGGTTTTTGTTTCTTATTTCTTCCAAATTCTCTTTCAGATCACATTTCTAGAATATTCATGTAAGTTAGCTAGTGACACATTAATAAGCATAAATTAAATCTTAGCCCTATTGAATATTCCATTAGACAATTTAGCCAATAGCATCATCTTTTAAAAGTATTTGTAATTATAGCATTTACAGTAGGAATATATTTTTATATTTATTTGTTTTTTTTTAATATTCATTTTTTATTTTTTATTAAAAAAAAATTTTTTTTTCAACGTTTATTTATTTTTGGGACAGAGAGAGACAGAGCATGAACGGGGGAGGGGCAGAGAGAGAGGGAGACGCAGAATCGGAAACAGGCTCCAGGCTCTGAGCCATCAGCCCAGAGCCCGACGTGGGGCTCAAACTCACGGACCGCGAGATCGTGACCTGGCTAAAGTCGGACGCTTAACCGACTGCGCCATCCAGGCGCCCCAATATTCATTTTTTAGAGACAGAGCATGAGCAGGGTAGGGGCAGAGAGAGATCCTAAGCAGTCTCCAGGCCCTGAGCTGTCAGTACAGAGCCCAACACGGGGTTTGAGCTCACGAACCATGAGATATTGACCTGAGCTGAAGTCAGATGCTCAACCGACTGAGCCACTTAGGCACTCATATTTATTTGTTTATTTAAATGCAAGTTAGTCAACATATAGCATAGTAATGGTTTCAGGAGTAGAATTTAGTGATTCGCACGTTACGTACAATACCCAGTGCTCACCCCAACAAGTGCCCTCCTTAATGCCCATCACCTGCTCAGCCCATCCCCCCCCAACCCAGCTCCCCTCCAGCAACCCTCAGTTTGTTCTCTGTATTTTGAGTCTCTTACGGTGTGCCTCCCTCTCTGTTTTTATCTTTTCTTTCCCTTCCACTATGTTCATCTGACGGCCTTATTTCGCTTAGCATGATACACTCTAGTTTCATCCACATTGTTGCAAATGGCAAGATTCATTCTTTTTGAGAACTGAGTAAAATCCCATTGTATGTATACCACATCTTCTTTATCCATTTGAATATTTTTTAGAGATAACATGATTCGGGATGCCTGGGTGACTCAGTCAGTTGATTCAGGTCACGATTTCACAGTTTGTGAGTTGGAGCCCCATGTGTCAGCATTCTCTCTCCCTCTCTCTCTGCCTCTCTCCGCCTCTCTCCGCTCTCAAAATAAATAAATAAACTTAAAAAAAAAAAAGACTTAATATGATTCAGTGGCTTTTGAACAGGGCCGGTCATCACAATCACTCAGAAGCATGTAAAAAATGTAGATTCCTGTGCTACAACCCAAAGTAGTTCAAGTAACTTAGAAGCCCCAGGTGAAGGACTTTTTAGATGATTTCTTAAACTTTTAAAAATGATCTCCCAGGTGATTATTTTGCAGCTTGGCACCAATATTTGAATAACTTTTGAAGGCTGCTGCACATTTCATTCCTCTGCCTTATGCAAGACTCTTAGTGTTAGCGTTATCCCAGAAGAATTTTACTAGTTTCCTCTTGTGGGTGAAGTTTGTTGAGGCATTATCTCCTTCTTTGTTATGGCATATAGACAAAATTTGTCTAACCTGTTCTTTTTACTCGTTGGCCTTGCTGAGTCCTGTCATCTGGAACTACACAGAATAAATCTAATGTTATTTCACATTTTTAACACCAGCTGTGTCTTTTCTTCTGTAGACCAAGTATTTTACTTCTTTAATTCATTATATTACGGATTCAAGTTCTTGTACCATTGTCTTCACCCGCTATTGGGTACAACCCAGTTTGCTTGTGCTCCTAAAGTATGGTGGACCTCAGCACCGTGCAGCGTAATCAGCAAAACTGAGATTAATTCCCTTTTCCTGAATGCTATACTTGCATGGGTGTGTTCCAGTGACAGAAGCAACTTACATCATTCTATCACATTATTGGATAATACTGAGTGAATTAAAGCCAGAAGTTATTTTTACATGTTCTGCTCTTAAGCCGTGTCAGTTCCCATGCTAAACTTACATATTTGAACATCTGAAGACTTTTTTAAATTAAGTACCAGTATTTATTGAGATGTTTGTAACATTTCTTCATATTGGATTTGACCTAAAGTTTCCCTAGATCAATGTTATTTTGCATCCTTATTCTTCCAACTATCTCTGGCTATTCATTCCTACATCATATCAATCACAAATTTTACACACAAGCCATCAATAATTCTTTCAAGTCACTGAAAGGGCCAAAGTCAGATTTTTTTTTTTTTAGGGTGCGATATCATTTGCAAGGAATCATTATTTTGTAAGTGTTAAAGTCAAGGGAGAATGAGTTTAATTTATGCACAAACTCAGATCATGGATGTGCTTCATGATCATGCACATTCAGCAATGTTTTATGGACATTGACTAGGTTTCTGAGCATGTGGACTTTAAAAAGGGGTTAGTCTCCTCTACCTGGAATTGGTGAGTCTTAAAACTATTTTACTCTAGGTATTCTCTGGTTGATCCGACTTACATAATTAAGTTCACTTCCTCCCTTCCCCTATGGGTTTTAACTTAAGCTCTCATAAAGAGTTCCCGTAGGAAATAGGAACCAAGGTACATTGCACCTGTGTTTCGATTCTTCTTTTTCTGGTCCTGGAGTTAAAGAGTGTGACAACATTCACTTTGAAAGTTGGTTTTAAGCCTCTGTGTTTTTGTTAAAGAATAAGCTAATGTTAGGAGTAATCCTATTATTTGAAATAAGATTATATGTACAGTCCTTACAGCCAAATAAAAAAGCTTTCTACTTTGTGGCACTTTAGGTACAGCTCTTACAAAGCTTGATTCAGAGTTCCTGTCGAAATCTGAAGCCCCAGGTTTCCAGCCCCAGGTTGTCTCCATCCTATCTTAAAATCATTTTCAGTTTTTGCTCTTCTTTGGATTTATTTTGCAATTTTTATGCTTTCCACCACCATTCTCCTTAACACAGTCTTCTACAATAGCTTCCCAACTTATCTTTTTCCAGTCTCCCCAAACCAGATATAGAGGAGAATATCAAATGATAAGAAAACCTTGAAATCAGTATCATAAATAACGACACCATTTTATATCTTTAATTTCTTCAAAATCCATAAGTGATCTCAATGAAATGTAAAGTTGGGCTCCATTTGTTTCTAGTTTGTGTCTCCTTCTTCCATCATTCCAACTGGGTCCTTTGAGATATCTAGCTCCAGACGTTTGTATCGAGGACTTGAGAGGTCAGAGCAGAATCCTTCCCTGTCTCTCGGGGAAAGGGTAGTCATCTATGGTGAACTGGTAAAAATTACTTGGGAAGCTATTTGTTAATACGCAGATTCCCACGCCCCCGATGAGAACTGCTGAATCTAGTTAACCATGGGCAGACTGGGAACTTGCGAGTTTAAAAAAGCTCTCCAAATGATTCTGATGATCAGCCAAGGTTGTGAAATCACAGAACTAGGAAATTGGTAAATGGGTAAGAGAAATCTGAATGCTATTGAGAGGAAGTATGCACCCTAAATATAAAACTACACAGCTGCTACCAGTCGATGACATGTAAATGAACTCTATGAGAATTGATTCAAAGACTGAACATGCAAACCTATCCCTAATGGATTTGTTTTTTTAAAAAATGGTATAACCCCCAATGTTAGGGTTAAAAATAATAATTGTCATTATACTGACTTGAAGCGTGAGGTTAAAATTTAGCATGGTTTCAAGTAGAGAATTTCAACAATCTACTTCCTTGGTCACACCCTGACCTTATGTCATAATATTGCACCACTTCCAAAATCACGAATTCAAACATCCTGCTCTCTGTCTATAACCTCTACGTTCAACTTGCTTATTTAACGACTCACCCTTGACCGCTGTTTGACCACGTTGGGGACTCTGTCCTCCCCAACTTCCAAGTCTACCTGCCCACTCTTTCTTCAGTTCCTCAATCAGTGTAGAGACTATAACCACAAATTCAGCGGTATTGCCAATAACAAAAACACATTGCTTTTCTGTTTTCTTACTACACGTGTTTAGAAAGGCCTATTTTCCACTTTCTCTGCACCTTCTTCTTCATCGGCTGCAGGTAGCCCTCATGGATAAATTCAGGGTAATCGATTTCAACGTTTACTTATTTTTCGGACAGAGAGAGACAGAGCATGAACGGGGGAGGGGCAGAGAGAGAGGGAGACACAGAATCAGAAGCAGGCTCCAGGCTCTGAGCCATCAGCCCAGAGCCTGACGCGGGGCTCGAACTCCCAGACCGCGAGATCGTGACCTGGCTGAAGTCGGACGCTTAACCGACTGCGCCACCCAGGCGCCCCAGGGTAATCGATTTCAAATGGGATTTCCACCTTGCGTGGCAAGCTTAAAATTGTTTTCTTCCCCACTTTTAGCAGATGAAGTTCTCCCTTTCTTCACTGAGAAGCCATCGGAGATCTCTTGTCCCATTTTCCTGCTACCGATTCTATGAACCTCTGTCTGCATTTGTCTTTTCCTTCTCTCTTGTCTCTACTCCTGCTTAAAGTCAATCTCTCACCTGGGTCTCGGATTCTACATTTGCCTGATTTTTCGTTAACGTTACATACCAAGCAGTTTCTCTCTCTTTCTTGCATATTCAACAGTTTCCTAACATTGGATCATTCCCAGTGACATTTAAACATGCTAAAAAAATAGGTTTTTAAAAGTTTGTATTTAAATTCCCGTTAGTTAACATACAGTGTAATATTAGTTTCATGTGTACAATATAGTAATTCAGCAATTCCATACCACACCCAGTGCTCATCATGACGAAGGCACTCCTTAATCCCCATCACCTATTTCACCCATCTCCCAACCCCTTCCCTTCCTGCAACCATAATTTTGTTCTCTATAGTCGAGAGTCTGTTTCTTGGCTTGTCTCTCTCTCTCTCTCTCTCTCTCTCTTTTTCCTTTCGCTTGTTTGGTTTTTTTTTGTTGTTGTTGTTGTTTCTTAAATTCCACATATGAGTGAAATCATATAGCATTTGTTTTTCTCTGACTGGTTTATTTTACTTGGTATAATACACTCTAGTTCCATCAACATTGTTGCAAATGGCAAAATTCCGTTCTTTTTGATTGCTGAGCAATATTCCATTGTATGTATGTACCACATCTTCTTTATCTACTCATCAGTCAATAGACATTTGGTCTGTTTTCATAGTTTGGCTATTTTAGACAATGCTCCTATAAACATTGGGGTACATGTATCCCTTTGAACTGGTATTTTTATATTCTTTGGGTAAGTACCCAGTAGTGCAATTAGTAGATTGTAGGGTAGTTCAATTTTTTAACTTTTTGAGGAATCTCCATACTGTTTTCCAGAGTGGCTGCACCAGTTTGCATTCCCACCAACAGTACAGGAGGGTTCCCCTTTCTCCACATCCTCACCAACACCTGCTGTTTCTTGCATTGCTGATTTTAGCCATTCTGACAGGTATGAGGTGATATCTTTTTGGAATTTTGATTTGCATTTTTCTGATAATGAGTGATGTTGAACATCTTTTCATGTGGCCATATGTATGTACGTTTTCTTTGGGAAAATGTCTATTCATGTCTTCTGCCCATTTTTTAAATTGGATTATTCGCTTTTTGAGTGTCGGGTTTTATAAGTTCTTTACACATTTTGGATACCAACTCTTTCTCAGATATGTCATTTGCAAATATCTTCTCCCATTCTGAAGATTGCCTTTTAGTTTAGGTGATTGTTTCCTTCCTGCTATGCAGAAGCTTTTTATTTGATGAAGTTCCAATAGTTTATTTTGCTTTTGTTTCCCTTGCCTCAGGAGACATGTCTAGTAAAAAGTTGGTATGGATGATGTCAAAGAGATTACTGCTTGTGTTCTGCTCTAGGAATGGTGTTGGGAAAACTGGACAGCAACATGCAAAAGAATGAAACCAGACCACTCTCCTATACCATGTACAAAAATAAACTCAAAATGGATTAAAGACCTATATATGAGACACAAAAAAAATGTTTTAAAGGCCTTTTTTCTTTTTTTTTTTTAAATTTTTTTTTCAACGTTTTTTATTTATTTTTGGGACAGAGAGAGACAGAGCATGAGTGGGGGAGGGGCAGAGAGAGAGGGAGACACAGAATCAGAAACAGCCTCCAAGCTCTGAGCCATCAGCCCAGAGCCCGACGCGGGGCTCGAACCCACGGACTGCGAGATCGTGACCTGGCTGAAGTCGGACGCTTAACCGACTGCGCCACCCAGGCGCCCCTAAAGGCCTTTTTTCAATTTCTTATACTCAGACCCCTTTTCACTCTCACTTCCTACCTTTCCCCTCACTTTCAAAGCCAAATGTTTTAACCTATTAAAAGAGTTAGAGATTCCCTATTCTTTTTGACATCTTTTACTAATGTTCAATCTATTTTAATTTGGCCTCTGCCTGTCTCACTCAGGTGAGCAATCACCTCCATATTGCCAAAGCAAATGGACATTTTTCAGTTCTTGGTAGAATTTGATGTTTTTCTTTTATTTTCTTATTATTGAAGTTTTTTGATGTTTATTCATTTTCGAGACAGAGAGAGAAAGACAGAGTGTGAGTTGGGAAGGGGCAGAGGGAGAGGGAGACGCAGAATCCGAAGCAAGCTCCAGGTTCTGAGCTGTCAGCACAGAGCCCAGTGCAGGGTTCCCACCCACAAACCGCAAGATCGTGACCTGAGCCGAAGTCAGACGCTTAACCAACTGAGCCACCCAGGGCCCCAAATGTTGGGGTTTTTCAAGACTCAAGCCTGATCTCTTCACAGTCTATTTTACTTCCACAGGTAAATGCAGCTGTTACCAAGTGTATTTACATGGCTTAAAAAATTCTAAACCTAGTTCACATCTGTCCTCTGAGCCTACGTCCCTATGTGTCTTACTTTACATCTCCATGCAGGTGCTTTAGCCTCCATATGTCAAATGCCAAACTCCCTGAAAAGTTTGTTCGTTCCCTCCAATGTTTCTAATCTCACTGAATAGTGACACCATGCATCCGGTTGCATAAGTTAAAAATCCATGATAACTGCATTCTCTTCAAACCCCAACATTTAGTCCATCTTTGAGATCCATCTGTTTTTTAAAATCTAGGTAGAGATTTCTTTTTCTTTTTTTATTGAGGTATAATTAACATGCAGTGTTAGTTTCAGGCATGCAATATCATGATGCAATAGTCTGTACATTCCTCAGTGCTCATCAAGATAAGTGTACTCTTAATTCCTCTTATCTGTTTCTCCATTCTCCACCCACCTTGGGCAATGACCAGTTTGTTCTCTATATTTAAGAGTCTAGGGGGACCTGGGTGGCTCAGTTGGTTGAGCGTCAGACTTTGGTTCAGGTCATGATCTCGCATTTTGTGTGTTCAAGCCCCATGTTGGGGTCTGTGCCAACAGCTTGGAGCCTGGAGCCTGCCTTGGATTCTGTGTTTCCTTCTCTCTCTGGTCCTCCCTGGCTCATGCTATGTCTCTCTCTCTCTTTCTTTCTCTCTCTCAAAAATAAACATTAAAAAAATTTTTAAAAAGAGTCTGTTTTTTGTTTGTTTTTCTTTGTTATGTTTCTCAAATTACCCATTTGAGTGAAATCATTTATTCTTTATTCTAAATATCTCTTCTATCCATTCTAGTGAACTAGTCTTTTAATTAATTTCCTTTCAGTTCTTGTGCGTCACCCATTCTCATCCATTTTTGACAACATGCTGGGTGATCTCTTTAAATTTTTTTTTTAACGTTTATTTATTTTTGAGACAGAGAGAGACAGAGCATGCACGGGGGAGGGTCAGAGAGAGAGGGAGACATAGAATCTGAAACAGGCTCCAAACTCTGAGCGGTCAGCACAGAGCCCGACGCGGGGCTCGAACTCACGGACCGCGAGATCGTGACCTGAGCCGAAGTCAGACGCTTAACCTACTGAGCCACCCGGGCGCCCCTGGGTGATCTCTTTAAAATGCAGTTCTCAGGGGCGCCTGGGTGGCGCAGTCGGTTAAGCGTCCGACTTCAGCCAGGTCACGATCTCGCGGTCCGTGAGTTCCAGCCCCGCGTCAGGCTCTGGGCTGATGGCTCAGAGCCTGGAGCCTGTTTCCGATTCTGTGTCTCCCTCTCTCTCTGCTCCTCCCCCGTTCATGCTCTGTCTCTCTCTGTCCCAAAAATAAATAAATGTTGAAAAAAAAATTTTTTTAATGCAGTTCTCATTTTCTTCTTCTCAGCTAAAATGAATTCTTCACTGTTACATTTATGAAATTTGTCCAGGAACCACACATGGGCTCACTTTGATATGGACCTGAGTCAAAATTCCACTCACCATTAATTTATATCAAAGGTCAACTTTAATTAGCCAATGCCAAAGACATCTGTGGGCTAACCATTCATGTTACTGCTTTGGTATTGATATTAATTATAATGACCATCTAAGTCTCCATTAAATAAGTGTTACCACTTGGCCCTCATCAGTTCAGGATCCAATCAACCCCACTGGATTCAAAGAAGCCCTTTCAATAGCAGAATTTTCCACTATCATTTCTGGCCTGCAAAGAGAATCTAGTACAAAGGACTTAACACTGGAACTCCTCTTACCAATGTATGTCTCAAATTCTTGGGGACATAGTATCCTCTAGATACCCACAGCGTATACTCATATGTGGCAGCTTAATAGCTTATATAATCCATTTCAGAATTCCAATATGCCTCAGTGTTTGAATAATAAGAAAAAACTTACATTTACTCATGTAGTTACCATTTTTGGTGCTCTACATTCCTTTGTATAGGTCAGTATTTCCATTTTTCCTTTAACATTTTGTATAGTGTAAGTCTGCTTGTGATGAATTCTTTCAATATGTCAGAAAAAAAATTGTTTTGCCTTTATTTTTCAGAGTTATTTTCACCGGTTATAAAATTCTAGAAAAAACAATCCTAAAATTTGTATGGAACCACAAAAGACCCCAAAGAGCCAATGTAATACTGAAGAGGAAAACCAAAGCAGGAGGCATCACAATCCAGGACTTTAGTCTCTACTACAAAGCTGTAATCATCAAGCCAGTATGGTATTGGCACAAAAACAGACACATAGGCCAATGGAATAGAATAGAGAACCCAGAGTTGGACCCACAAATATATGGCCAACTAACCTTTGACAAGGCAGGAATGAGTATCCAGTGGAAAAAAGACAGTCTGTTAAGCAAATGGTGCTGGGAGAACTGGACAACAACATGCAGAAGAATGAAACTAGACCACTTTCTTACACCATTCACAAAAATAAACTCAAAATGGATGAAGGACCTGAATGTGAGACAGGAAACCATCAAAACCCTAGAGGAGAAAACAGGTAACAACCTCTTTGACCTTGACCGCAGCAACTTCTTACTCAACATGTGTCTGAAGGCAAGGGAAATAAAAGCATAAATGAACTATTGAGACCTTATGAAGATAAAAAGCTTCTGCACTTCAAAGGAAACAATCAACAAAACTAAAAGGCAATCTTCAGAATGGGAGAAGATATTTGCAAATGACATATCAGATAAAGGGTTAGTGTTCAAAATCTATTTAGAACATACCAAACTCAACACCCAAAAAACAAATAATCCAGTGAAGAAGTGGGCAGAAGACAGGAATAGACATTTTTCCAAAGAAAACATCCAGATGGCCAACTGACACATCAAAAGATGTTCAACATCATTCATCATCAGGGAAATACAAACCAAAACCACATTGAGATACCACCTCACACTGTTCAGAGTGGCTAAAATGAACAACTCAGGAAATAACAGATGTTGGCAAGGATAAATGGGAATCTTCTTGCACTGATGGTGGGAATTCAAACTGGTACAGCTGCTCTGGGAAACAGTGTGGAGGTTCCTCAAAAAATTAAAAATAGAACTACTGTACGACCCAGCAATACCACTACAAGGAATTTATCCAAAGGATACAGGAGTGCTGATTCCTAGGGGCATTCGTACCCCAATGTTTATAGCAGTGCTTTCAACAATAGCCAAATCGTGGAAAGAGCCCAAATGTCCATCAACAGATGAATGGATAAAGAAGATGTGGCTTATATATACAATGGAATACTACTTGGCAATGAGAAAGAATGAAATCCTGCCATTTGCAGCAACATGGATGGAACTGGAGGGTATTAGGCTGAGTGAAATAAGTCAGTCAGAGAAAGATATGTTTTCACTCATGCGTGGAATTTGAGAAACTTAACAGAACACCATAGGGAAAAGGGAAAAAATAGTTTCAAACAGAGAGGGAGGCAAACCCATAAGAGATTCTTAAATACAGAGAACAAACTGAGGGTTGATGGGGGGGATGGGGGAGAGGTGAAAATGGGTCATGGGCATCGAAGAGAGAGCCCTTGTTGGGATGAGCACTGGGTGTTGTATATAAGCGATGAACCACGGGAATCTACCCCCCCCCCGGAAACAAGAGCACCCCATATACAACGTATGTTAGCTAAGTTGACAATAAATTATATTTTTATTTTTATTTATTTATTTTTTCAACGTTTATTTATTTTTGGGACAGAGAGAGACAGAGCATGAATGGGGGAGGGGCAGAGAGAGAGGGAGACACAGAATCGGAAGCAGGCTCCAGGCTCTGAGCCATCAGCCCAGAGCCCGACGCGGGGCTCGAACTCACGGACCGCGAGATCATGACCTGGCTGAAGTCGGACGCCTAACTGACTGTGCCACCCAGGCGCCCCATAAATTATATTTTTTAAAAATGTACAACCAACACCACAATTCCATAGGTGCTTTTCCATAAAATCACAGTTCAATTTCAACCAGTAAAATTTTAAGTGTTTTCTTAAAAAAAGAAAAAAAAAATCAAAAAGCATTGGCACATGTGGTTAACAGCTACCATACTGGACAGTGAAGAGCAGGCTGCAGGCTGGGTAAACTAGGAACAGTGGGTAAAAAATAATCACAAGAAAGTAGATAGGTTCTCGGTCTTTCAGAAGTCTCAGAACTAATGGAGAGGGCACGAGACTTCTGATGAACTGGAAGCTTAAAGTATTTTATTCAGTTATTTAAGAAAGAGTGGCCTGGGGCGCCTGGGTGGCGCAGTCGGTTAAGCCTCCGACTCCAGCCAGGTCACGATCTCGTGGTCCGTGAGTTCGAGCCCCGCGTCAGGCTCTGGGCTGATGGCTCGGAGCCTGGAGCCTGTTTCCGATTCTGTGTCTCCCTCTCTCTGCCCCTCCCCCGTTCATGCTCTGTCTCTCTCTGTCCCAAAAATAAATAAAAATGTTGAAAAAAAAATTAAAAAAAAAAAAAAAAAGAAAGAGTGGCCATAAAATGTTGAAAGGCAACACATACATTGTATGAACTTAAAGTTGCAAAGTAGATTTCTGTGCTCTGAGAAAAGATTGGAAGGATATATTTCACAGCGTTACCTTTAGATGGTGTGGTTATAAATACTATCCATTTTTTTTCTTTATGCTTAAAATGCCCTTCTCAGATTTTCTCTATGAGCATGGAAAAGTTTTTATTTTTGCTTTTGTTTTAAATCCAATTGGTTATTTATCCGGGTAAATGCTTTGTAGTGTTAATGACACCCACCCCTCCCAAATTTCCCCATTTCCTTCCCATTCAATTGATCAGGTAACTGACTAACCAAGCTACTTTGCTTCTGGGAAACTATGTGGTCAGCAGGAAGGCAGAAGTTATCTACAAGATTTCCGGTGTTCTGTTTGAGTGTGTAAAGGTTTGCAAAATTTTTAAGAGAAATTAGGGGTTGGGAAGAAACAGAAGGAGGACTGAGATGAAACTTGCCCCTCAGAAAGCAGAGTGCCTTCTGGGGATTGAGAGAGGGGTCTGTGAATTTGAGAGGACGGGGGATCAGAATGAGCTTTCTGGTAGTGCTAGGGTCTTGCATGATTTGTCAGGGAAATGACTGCATTACTGACCCTGGGGTTCTCTGCATAATAAGAATGTCTCATGTCTCAAAGATAGTGTGAAAACAACAGAAAACTGTCATCCCTGAATCTGTTAGACGATGGGAAAGATCATTTCATGATCACCTGTGTGGGCCAAAGGGCTCAGCCCCTAATACCCTGTCCCTTGGAGTTTGATACAGTGCTGGGATGGGTACGGAAGGCACAGGAAGGAGTGAAGAGGAATTTTCGGCCAGCTGGGAAAAAAGAATTTCATGAAATTAATGAAATTAATTATTAAATTGTCTTAAGAGGTTTAAAAAAAGAACGTGGAGAAAATGGAACCCTAATGCACTACTGATAAAATGTAAAATGGTGCAGCCGCCATGGAAAACAGTTTGACAGTTCCTCAAAAAGTTAGACATGGAATTAGCATATGATCCAGCAATCCCATTTTTGGGATTTAAATCCCAAAGGAATTTAAAGCAAGGACTACAACAGGTACTTGTACACCCATGTTCGTTTCAGCATTATTCACAAAAGCCCAAATGAGGAAACAACCGAAAGGTCCATCAACAGAAAACAAATTTTTAGGAAGTGATATATACATACAATAGCCTAGAATGCAGCCTTAAAATGGAATGGAATTCTGATTCATGCCACAACGTGGATGACCCTAGAAGACATTATGCTAAGTGTAATAAGCCAGACACAAAAGGACATATGCTGTGTGATCCCACTTATATGAGGTACCTAAAATAGGCAACTTTATAGAGACAGAAAGTAGAACAGAGGTCACCAAGGGCTGGAGGGTGGGGGGGGGGTGGATAGGAAGTTATTGTTTAATGAGGACAGCATTTCAGTTTGGGATGATGAAAAAGTTCTGGAGACGGGTAGTGGTGAAGGTTGCCCCACATGGTGAAGATACTTAATGCTGCTGGATTGTATACTTAGATGTGACTAATATGGTAAATTTTATGCTATGCGTATTTTACCACAATACAAAGAATACTTTAAAAAAGCATCTAATTTGTGGTTTTCTGTTCTTAAGTTTTATTAAGTGGGTTCAGAAGAGCCTTTAGAGTTAATTTAGCTTCTGCGGTGAAGCAATGAATAGCCTTTTAGGTTTCTACCTGATGCGTCATGTGTTGAGGTCTTTCTACCTTTGCCAGTGGGAAACAAATTGTTCCTAGGCTTGCTGGGCTTCAAGAATTTTCTGCCTTTGTCCACCTGGTGCTTGTTTCTCTGGCTTCAGGAGAATTCTCATATGTGTGTAGCTAGTACTTCGCCAACTACTTGAGCGTATCCCTCTGTTGCTTTCTGTGCGGCTTGTCTTCTCTGTGATACTCAGCCCTGCAATTCGAGTCACCTTGCACCCACCAAACTCCAGCGTCTGCCTGTCAGCTCGGTGAGACTGTGGGCTCCTGGTGCTACGGCTTGGTGACCGTCTCCAGGTACCCAGCTGTTCCTGCGGTGCAGCTCACCTTTTCTGTGTCCCTCCTTACAAGGATCACAGGCCAGTGCTGTGTCTGGTACAGGGTCTCACGCAGGTGACCCCTTGGCAGATTCCTGGAGCTCCTTCTGCGTGTGGCTGTCTTCTGTCTGGCACTCTGCCCGGCGACTCCTGCCACTCCAGACTCCCCAAACACCGATCTCCGTCTCTTCAAGTCTCTGAGCCCACTGTGTTCCACTTGGGTTTTCCCTTTTGCTGTTGCGACCAAAAATATGTGCCCATGTAGAAGCCAGAGCAATTGTTTCTCTTTCTCTCGGGCCGTTCTTTAATGCCCGAAAATCGCAGTCTGTATTTTATCCAGTTTACTCGTTGTTTATGGTATCGGGGCAAGTCTGGTACTGGGTACGGAAGTGTGAATGACTGTATTTTTTTAAGTTTTAGCATTTCTGTTTTGTCCTTTTTTAAAATTTTCTGTTCCTTTTCATTATGTTTTGTTCTTCCATGGTGGTTTCCACTCTTTACTTCTCTTTGAACATTGTAAAGATCCTTTATTTAAGGCATGTTTATATTTTTCTATTATCTGTATTTCTCTGGACGTGATTTACCTAATTCACTGTACTCCCTCTTCCCCAGTCCTTGGTCTCCTCTCGTGGGACACACGTTTTCACTGGGAACTCTTCTTCAGCGGGAGCTATTTCTACAGGAATCAAGTGTCCTGATTTGCGAAGGATCCTCTGTGGGGCAGAAGCACACTTGACTCTGTCCGCCAAGGCCCCAAAGGTTTTCGTTTTTATAAGAATTTATAAATTGGGGTTTTCCACATAGACAGGATAATGCAAATTCATATACCACACCAAGCAAGGTTCAGATGCAGGCTTCTGACTTCTTTTGTCTCCACCCTCTTACTGCTTCACTGGCTTAGTTAGCAGGCTATTCTAGTTTCCATTTCATGGACTGGCTCTCAGATTTACGAAAGGGCCCATTTCTACGTGGCAATGTTGCCTGGGACTTCAGACTCAAGTCTGTGTTCGTATGTGTTAAAACCATGGTTCCCATAGGGATTTACTCCATTCTGGCTCTTCCACAGGTCACTGGGTTTAGCTCTTGCTCACCGCATTGATTTTGAATATTCTATTTGTTTCTTCAATCTGGGGATTTCCTAGTCTCAATTTCAAGCTCAGCTGTCTGTTTAAAAAATGAAATGTGAGTTTATTGTATCCAGTTTTTTTCAATGTTTTATTTCTTTTTCTGTTAAATTTTTTAATGTTTACTTATTTTTGAGAGGCAGAATATGAGCAGGGGCAGGGGAGCGGCAGAGAGAGAGGGGGAGACACAGAACTCAAAGTGGGCTCCAGGCTCTGTGCTGTCAGCGCACAGCCTGACGCGGGGCTTGAATTCACAAACCCTGAGATCATGACCTGGGCCAAAGTTGGATGCTTAATCCACTGGGCCACCCAGATGCCCCTATGTTTTATTTATTTTTGACAGAGAGAGAGCAGGGGCGGGGCAGAGAAGGAGAGGGGGACAGAGGATCTGAAGTGGGCTCTGTGCTGATGGCAGTGAGCCGATGGGGGTTCGAACTTCCAAACCGTGAGATCGTGACCTAAGCCAAAGTTGGACGCTTAACCAACTGAGCTACCCAGGCACCCCTGTATCCAGTTTTTCTAAGCCTTTGCTTGGGATGGGAAGCTTCAAAAGCCAGTCTTGTTTACCATCCTGCCTTGAAGAATGTGTAGTCTTAAGAGCTCCATGGTACTGCCTCTCAAGTCAGATATTTTCTAGAATCATACTCTTTCACTTTTTATTGTTTGTATGTATGTATGTATTTGCATCCAAGTTAGTTAGCTGATAGTGCAATAATGGTTTCAGGAGAAGATTCCAGTGATTCATCCGATATATATGCTCATCCCAACAAGTGCTCAGTGCTCATCCCAACAAGTGTCTTCCTTAGTGCCCTTTGCTCATTTAGCCCATCCCCCACCCACAACCCCTCCAGCAACTCTCAGTTTGTTCTCCGTATTTAAGAGTCTCTTATATTTTGTTCCCCTCCTTGTTTTTATGTTATTTTTGCTTCTCTTTCCTTATGTTCATCTGTTTTGTTTCTTAAAGTCCTCATACGAATGAAATCATATATTTGTCTTTCTCTGACTAATTTCACTGAGCATAATACCCTGTAGTTCCATCCATGTAGTTGCAAATGGCAAGATTTCATTCTTTTTGATTGCCGAGGAATACTCCGCTGTGTATATATACCACATCTTCTTTATCCATTCATCCATCGATGGACATTTGGACTCTTTCCATACTTTGACTATTGTCTATACTGCTGCTATAAGCATTGGGGTGCATGCGCCCCTTTGAAACAGCACACCTGTATCCTTTGGATAAATAACTAGTAGAGCGATTGTTGGGTTGTATGGTATTTCTATTTGCATCTTGAAGTCCGGGATTGTGATGCCTCCAGCTTTGATTTTCTTTTTCAGGATTGCTTTGGCTATTTGGGGTCTTTTCTGGTATTGTACCAATTTTAGGATTCTTTGTTCTAGCTCCGTGAAGAATGCTGATGTTATTTTGATAGGGATTGCATTGAATATGTAGATTTCCTTGGGTAGTATTGACATTTTAACAACATTTGTTCATAAAATCCATGAGCATGGAATACTTTTTCATTTTTTTTGTGTCCTCTTCCATTTCTTTCATAAGCTTTCTATAGTTTTCAGTGTATAGATTTTTCACCTCTTTGGTTAGTTTTCTTCATGGTATTTTATGGGTTTGGTGCAATTGTAAATGGGATTGATTCTTGATTTCTCTTTCTGTTGCTTTATTATTGGTGTATAGAAATGCAACCAATTTCTGTGCATCGATTTTATACCCTCAGACTTTGCTGAATTCATGCATCAGTTCTAGCAGGTTTTTTGGTGCAATCTTTTGGGTTTTCCATAAAGAGTATCATGTTGTCTGTGAAGAGTGAAAGTTTGACTTCCTCCTTGCTGATTCGGATGCCTTTTATTCCTTTGTGTTGTCTGATTGCTGAGGCTAAGACTTCCAATACTATGTTGAATAATAATGGTGAGAGTGGACATCCCTGTCGTGTTCCTGACCTTAGGGGGAAAGCTCTCAGTTTTTACCCATTGAGGATGGTATTAGTGGTGGGTCTTTCATATATGGCTTTTATGACCTTGAGATATGAGCCTTCTATCCCTACTTTCTTGAGGGTTTTTATCAAGAAGGGATACTGTATTTTGTCAAACATTTTCTCTGCATCTATTGAGAGGATCTTGTGGTTCTTGTCCTTTCTTTTATTAATGTGATGTATCACATTGATTGTTTTGCAGATATTGAACCAACCCTACATCCCAGATATAAATCCCACTTGGTCGTGGTGAGTAATTCTTTTAATGTATTGTTGGATCCAGTTGGCTAGTACCTTGTTGAGGATTTTTGCACCCATGGTCATCAGAGAAATTGGTCTGTAGTTCTTTTTAGTGGCGTCTTTGTCTGGTTTTGGAATCAAGGTAATGCTGGCTTCATGGAATGAGTTTGGAAGTTTTCCTTCCATTTCTCTTTTTTGGAACAGCTTCAAAAGAATGGGTGTTAAGTCTTCTTTAAGTGTTTGGTACAATTCTCCTGAAAAGCCATCCAGCCCTGGACTTTCGTTTTTTGGGAGATTTTTTGTTCCTAATAAAATTTCTTTACTGGTTATTGGTATGTTCAAGTTTTCTATTTCTCCTTGTTTCAGTTTTGATCATTTGTATGTTTCTAAGAATTTGTCCATTTCTTCCAGATTGCCCAATTTATTGGAATGTAATTGCTCATAATATTCTCTTATTATTGTTTATATTTCAGCGGTGTTGGTTGTGATCTTTCCTCTTTCATTCTTGATTTTATTTATTTGGGTCTTTTCCTTTTCGTTTTTGATCAAACTGGCTAGCGGTTTATCAATTTGTTAATTCTTTCAAAGAACCAGCTCCTGGTTTCACTGATATGTTCTACTGTTCGTTTTGTTTTGTTTTTGCTTTTTTGTGGGTTGTTTTTTTGTTTCAATAGTATTAATTTCTGCTCTAATCTTTATTATTTCCTATATTCTGCTGCTTTGGGGTTTTATTTGCTTTCTTTTTCCAGCTCCTTGAGGCATAAGGTTAGGTGGTGTATCTGAGAACTTTCTCCCTTCTTGAGGAAGGCCTGGATTGCTATATACTTCCGTTTTATGACTGCCTTTGCTGCGTCCAAGAGGTTTTGGGCTGTGGTGTTGACATTTTTATTGGCTTCCATGTACTTTTTAATTTCCTTTTTAACTTCTTGGTTAGCCCATTCATTCTTTAGTAGGATGCTCCTTAGTGTCCAAGTATTTGTTGTTTTTCCAAAGTTTTTCTTGTGGTTGATTTTGAGTTTCATAGCATTGTAGCCTGTAAATACGTACGGTATGATCTCAATCATTTTGTACTTGTTGAGGGGCTGATTTGTATCCCAGTATGTGATCTGTTCTGGAGAATGTTCTATGTGCACTTGAGAAGAATGTGTATTCTGCTGCTTTAGGATGAAGTGTTTTAAATATATCTGTTAGGTCCATCCTATCCTGTGTGTCATTCAAAGCCATTGTTTCCTTGTTGATTTTCTGCTTAGATGATCTGTCCATTGTTGTAAGTGGGGTATTGAAGTCCCCTACTATTATGGTATTATTTTTAATTAGTTTCTTTACGTTTGTGATTAATTGATTTATACAGTTGGGTGCTTTCAGGTTTGGAGCATAAATATTTACAATTGTTAGATCTTCTTGGTGGACAGACCCCTTAAGTATGATATAATCCCCTTTTTCATCTCTGTTGCAGTCTTTATTTTAAAATCTGATTGTCTGATATAAGTATGGCTACTTCAGCTTTCTTTTGGTGGCCATTACCATGATAGATGGTTCTCCATCCCCTTACTTTCAATCTGAAGGTATTTTTAGGTCTAAAATAGGTCTCTTGTAAACAGCATATAGATGGATCTTGTTTTCTTATCCATTCTGTTACCCTATGTCTTTTGAATGGAGCATTTAGTTCACTGACATTTAGAGTTAGTACTGAAAGATATGAATTTACTGCTATTGTGTTGCTTGTAGAGTTGAAGTTACTGGTGGTGTTCTCTGGTTCTTTCTAGTCTTTTTTGGTTTTGTTTCTTTGTTTGTTTGTTTTGTTTTGGGTTTTTTTTGTCTTTTCTCTCCTTAGAGAGCCCCCCTTAAAATTTCTTGCAAGACTGGCTTAGTGTTCACGAACTCCTTCAGTTTTTGTTTGTCTGGGAAACTTTTTATCTCTCCTTCTATTTTGAATGACAGCCTTGCTGGATAAAGAATTCTTGGCTGCATATTTTTCCAATCCAGCACATTGAATATATCATGCCACTCCTTTCTGGCCTGCCAAGTTTCTGTTGATAGGTCTGCTGTGAACTTAATCTGTCTGCCCTTGTAGATTAATGACCTTTTCTCCCTTGCTGCTTTCATGATTCTTTCCTTGTCTGAGGATTTTGTGAATTTGACTATGATATGCCTTGTTGATGGTTGGTTTTTGTTTAATCCAATGGGAGTTCTCTGTGCTTCCTGGATTTTGAGGTCTGTGTCTTTCCACAGGTTAGGAAAATTTTCTGCTATGATTTGCTCACATAAACCTTCTACCCCTTTTTCCCTCTCTTCATCTTCTGGGACCCTTATGATTCGGATGTTATTCCTTTTTAATGAGTCACTGAGTTCTCTAATTATTATATTGTGCTCTTTCGCCTTAGTTTCCCTCTTTTTTTTCTCCTTCATTATTCTCCATAAGTTTGTTCTCTATATCACTCATTCACTGCTCTGCTTCTTCCATCCTTGCACTGTGTCAGCCATTCGAGATTGCATCTCAGTTATAGCATTTTAAATTTCATCCTGACTAGATTTTACATCTCTTATCTCTTCAGAAAGGGATTCTATGCTTTTTTCAACCCCCAACTAGTATTATTATCATGGTTCTAAATTCTGGTTCAGACATCTTGCTTGTATCTGTGTTGATTAAGTCCCTGGCTGTCCTTTCTTCCTGTTGTTTCTTTTAGGGTGAATTCCTGTTTCATCATTTTGAAGGAAGACAAAGAATTAAATGATAAATAAATAATAAATAAATAAGTAAATAAATAAATAAATAAATAAATAAAAATTTAAAACAACACACAAAAAAATCAAATAAAGGATGCCAGATCCTAGGTGTATTTTGTTCTGGTTGTTGACAAAAGCTTGACAGAATACAGAAAAGAGGAAAAGAAAAAAGAATAAAAAGGGAAAAAAAGGGAAAACCTTTGAAAATTAAAAAAAAATGAATACAATACAATAAAATGAAGGAAGTAAAATAGAATTAAAAAAAATTTTTTAAGTAAAAAATATAGTAGAAAAATTTAAATAAAAACGTTTTTATAAAATTGGAAAATAAAAACAAAATTTTCTCTGTATTCAAGAATAAGGAAAGAAAAGACAAAGAAAAAAAATTGAATAGGTGGACCAGCTAACAGAATGAAATACGATTGAAATTACATCCAGTTTCCCCTAGAAGTCAAATTATGAGGCACTTTATAGTCTGTAACTAAGCAGGCAGAGACTTGTAGTGTTCCTCTAGAGCACCGTTGCCCCAGTTGAACGGGGCTTGGTGTAATGGCCCCATTCTCCACTAGATGACGCTACTTAGTTTACTGATGTGGATCAGTATGACACATGTATGCGCATGCTCAGGAGAGGTGAAAATGGTGTTACCCAGCTACTCAGTCTCTAGTATCAGAACTCTGTGCTCTCGCCCACCAGCAGTCAAGCCACCCCTCCTTTGTCTCTGGCTTCCATCCACTCCATGCTTCTACACTGTCTGTGGCCAAGCCATCAGCCTGCCAAGTGGCACCTTCCTCCCGAGTTTTATCTCAGATGGGACTGTCTTTCCCAACTCCTTACTTCTGAGGCCTCGTGGCTTTGACATGCTCAGACCCTCTGGGGGAGGGTCTCATCCAGCAATGGCTGGATGCCCACGCCTCCCCTAGGAACATTCACACAACTGGGCTGCTGCAGATGCCCAGAGACTGCGGCTGGGTGCCAGCTCACCCCAAAAAAAATTCACACAATGGTGTAGCAGCAGCATTTCAGGAATTATGGTAAATCACAACACATATCTGGCACCAGGCTTCATCCTTAATGTCCTTGTTCCAATATCAGTGAACGTGGTTGTTCTCCAGGTTCTGCTGGGACTTTTGCCTGTAGGGATGCCACACAGCCTCTACCAAATGTCCTCCCAGCAGGGGAACTGCATCTGCCCATGTGGCCCGAGGACCCCTCAGACCTCACTGTCTGCTCCTGGGGATTCACCCTCCCCACCAGATCTCCACCTAGTATCAAGCTGCAGAGTTTCAGACTCTGTGCTCCCCAGTTTATAGAGTCTTAATGGTACTCTAAATGGTATTTAGGTACTCTCTTCTCATTTCTCCCTTTCTTGTTCAATCCATTGTGGGTGTTTCCACTCTTTCTCTTTCTCTCCAGTTGCTTTCATGGGGGGTGCTTTTCCTGTACCCTCCCCCCTCTCTCCAACCTTTTTCCACAAGCAAAAACAGCTCCCTACCCTCTGTGGCTTCTCTCTCCCCCAGTTCACCTCTCCATGCCACCTACCTGCTGAGTTCTGTGGTTGAAGTTGTGCAGATTGTTGTGTTAACCCTCAGCTCAGTTTTCTAGGTGTGCAAGATGGCTTGGTGTTGATCTGGCTGCATTTCAGGGATGAGAGAGGCAAAAAAAAACCTTCCATGCTGCTCGGCCATCTCGGCCCCTCCCCCTATACTGAAATGCCTTTCTAATTTTGATCCTCTTTAACTTTTAATGAATGTACTTTTTATCCCATGCTTCATTCCAAAGACAATTTAGATGCTAGTGGTGAATTCATTGTTTGATTATAAAATATGTATGTAGCACAGAGTGTGTTATTTTACTTTATTTATTTTTTTTAATTTTTTTTTCAACGTTTATTTATTTTTGGGACAGAGAGAGACAGAGCATGAACGGGGGAGGGGCAGAGAGAGAGGGAGACACAGAATCAGAAACAGGCTCCAGGCTTCGAGCCATCAGCCCAGAGCCTGACGTGGGGCTCGAACTCACAGACCGCAAGATTGTGACCTGGCTGAAGTCGGATGCTTAACCGACTGCGCCACCCAGGCGCCCCCAGAGTGTGTTATTTTAGTTTCTATACTCCCGGACTCCTGATACAGCACTAGCCTAACACATTGCTGAGTAAGTATCTGTTGAAAAGAACAGAAGGAAAAGTTCTGAAACTTTATTAAGAACTTGTGTTCGTTAAGTTCAACTTCTCTAAAATGAAACTTAAGACAAAATTTCATCCTTTTTATTTGACTGAAGATAACTGTTGAATGTTGAAATAGGTAGACAACCCCTCAACCGGTAGCTATTTTTTATTTTCTCTATTAATCTGATAAGAAAATACAGCATTAGAAAAAAGCTCAATAAATATAATTCTTCAAAGAAGCAATGCTTCAATTAGCTAAAGCAGGAAGTGACAAAATGGATCCAATCCTTTTATTTTTTATTTGTTTTTATTTATTTCTTAAATATTTATTTTTGAGAGAGAGAGAGAGAGAGAGAGAGAGAGCATGAGCAGGGGAGAGGCAGGGAGAGAGGGGGAGACACAGAATCCGAAGCAGGCTCCAGGCTCTGAGCTGTCAGCGCAGAGCTCGACACGGGGCTCAAACTCACAATCTGTGATTGTGACCTGAACCCAAGTCGGACACTTAACCAACTGAACCACCCAGGTGCCCCGAATTCAATCCTTTTAAATTTTGTTGGTGTCGTTAAATAATTTAGCTATATGAAGATGCAGAGAGAATGCCTAATAAATGTCTAGCAAACAGTGTAAGAAACCAAGCCTTCCCAAGGGGGTCTGGAAGGAGTGAGTGGTGGCACTTTCTCTCTTGGGAGTCTGTTACTCAACCACCCAGGGACAGCCTTGGGATCTGGAGCCAGAGCAGAGTGAGATGAGGGTGCAAGGGCTCCTTCTGCCAGGAAGATGCTCTGAAACCCCCTTACACTTGCTGCTTATAGCTCCACAAGGGGCGGTGCTTCCTGGACAGATGTATGGAGTGGGGACTAGAAGAGCCTCCAGTTGACCTCCCAGCCAAGGACTTTAGGAGTAGTTGGAGGCACCCCATTCCTCCTCAGTTTTAGAAAATCCCCAAGAGACCCTCAGTTAGGGATTTACGCAACTGGATTGCCCCAGACTTCCCGAAGGAGGAGGAACTTCTTGTTGCTTTTGCAAAGAAATGAATCATTTGGAAAACTTGGGACTCTAGATATTCCCTCGGAAGACTTTTCTAAGGAGAGGCAGGCACAGAGAGAATGGGGGCATGACACTAATATGAAAAACCCGAGAAGCACAGCCGGGGAATCATTTATTTGCTTGCCTGCTTCCTACATCAGGATCTTAGGAAAGCCTCTTTCCAAAAGGATCCAAGATCCCTGGAAGGGCATAGCGAGGGGTGAGGACACGTTTTAGGAACAAAGCGGGCTCAACACTGAGCAGAACAGACTTAACAGATCTTATTGCCAAACTGAGGACAGTGTTCCATCCCAAGGGCAACCCCTCCTTCAGAGAGGGCTTCTAGAGGAAATCATAAAGAAAAAACTCAAGCTGTATGTTGAAAAAAGCTAAAAGTACCCAAACATCTGTGAGTATCAGGACATCTTAAAATTTAAATTAAAGTTTACTGAGAAAGAAGGTGAGCACATGTGTGGCTCCATCGGTTAAGTGTTTGGCTCTTGGTTTCAGCTCAGGTCATGATACCACTGTTTGTGAGATCAAGAGTCAGGTTCTGTGCTGACAATGCAGAGCCTGCCTGGGATTCTCTCTCCTCCTCTCTCTCTCTCTCTCTCTCTCTGAAAATAAATAAATAAGCTTTCTTTAATGTGAAAAAAAAAAAGAAAGAAGGAAACCAGCAATGATAATGGTTATTCTCCAGATGCAGGTAGAGATGTCCGTGGAGTTGAGTCTATCCTTTTGGCACTTGTAAGGCAAAAAATTAACTCTGCTGACAGAATGTTAAACTAAAGGAAAGGAGGGATCCTTTCTCAGAAGAACTTACATCAACTTGTTTCAGTTATTTTTACAGCAGGTTCTTCTGCAGAGATTGCCCAGAGAATTGAGTCATTCTAGTACTAGGGACTTTTGAACGAAAGGCTAAGGATTAATTTCCAGCTCTTGATTAGACTGTAGAGTCAGTCTACCAGTTCTAGAAGAAACCTTTGCTATTCTTCAGTTTAACTCGCTTAATTTGCAGGAGAGGGCCTTAAGGTCCTGAAAGACAGATGATCATACAAGTCAGTGACAGCTGGCCCTGCCATCTTATTTCCTGACACCAAAACTAATGTTTTGTTTTGTTTTGTTTTGTTTTTTTCAGAACAACCCAAAAGCTCTGCTGGGCTGGAGAACATGCTCAGAGTTGGCTCACCTGTGAAAGACAGTTAAGGTAATTGACTTAGGTAATTGACTAAGGTAATTGACTAAGGTATTGACTTCCGGTTGGGAAGTAACTTGTTCCGACATAATGGAACCTGTCCAGAGGCAGGAAAATAGATATGGACCAGTTTGTACTTACTTATTCCCCGTGATAAGAAGGAAGAAAGTTTAAGTTTCCACACTCCCCTTCAGGCCTCCTATTTATTCTAAAGTAAGAGTCTGTGATTAATTTTGAGTGAGTCTGGTTGAATTATGAGAAGCATGAGGAATTCTAGTCGCTCTCTGTGTTCAGTACCGTCTGAGAGGGAAGACCGAGCTTGAGATGAGATCTTTGGGTTTTGCTTCTCATTATGGTTTAAAGGAGGGCATGAGGTGGGGGGGGGGGGCAGTGGCAGAAGTTAAGAGAAAATGAGGTTACAATTCAGTTACTCTTCCACGGAGAGTATATGTTCTGAATATGCTTTTTTTTTTTACAAATCTGTATGGCAGGTTCCTAAGTACAGTGGGCCTTCAGATGGGCTTGGGGCTACTTGTTCAGATGTTGGAGAACCTTGACGGGATCACGGAAGGTGTGACCCAACTTTGTCTCTCTTCCTTTCCCATTGTCTCACTGTTTTACCCAGGCCACAACTGCTTTGATGGGAACAGAATGAAACAGGAAAGGGAAGCATAGGAACAGGAGAAGTAAGAACTTTTAAAGAGAAAGAATCCGAGCTGGTCTTCACAGCTACCCTCCAGCCCCACGTGCACACTCCATACTGCTGGCGCCTTATAAATACAACCAACAAATCTATACGCTCAGCCTGTTTCTTTCTCTCTTTTTGCCATTATAACCAAATGTTTGTTGGACTATGTAGCATCTCCTTGTCGCTCTTCTAATCCATGGCAGAAATCTTAACTTGACAGTAATTCACTCCCATGGTGTTTTAAGAAGAAGGTGTAGAAAAAGTGTGGGGAGGTAGAGTAATATATACTTGTATGTATATAAAGCCTCCCAGATTTCTGGATATTTTTCATTTTGACGGGAAGTTCAATTCAGCCTGATGTATATACTTTTCTTTTATTTAAAAAAATGTTTTTTAACATTTATTTATTTTTGAGACAGAGAAAGACAGAACATGAAGGGGGGAGGGTCAGAGAGAGGGAGACACAGAATCCGAAGCAAGCTCCAGGCTCTGAGCTGTCAGCACACAGCCCGACGCAGGGCTCAAACTCACGGACAGTGAGATCATGACCTGAGCCCAAGTCGGATGCTTAACCGACTGAGCCACCCAGGTGCCCCTGATGTATATAGTTTTATGAAGTATTCTTCTCTTATCTCCCCATTACTTTCTCACATTCGGAAACCTCATTGTTCTCTTTATTATGTAATTTTATAATGACGTATTCCTATTGGACTTAAGCCTTTGTGCAAATATTAGCTCCCTTCATTATCATAATTGCAAGTGAGGGGAGGTCTTATAAAAAGCGCTGAATTTTGAATCAGGAAATCTATGGTACATTTCCATCTCTGACATTTGTTTACTGAGTTTGGATAAACTATAAGATCTTTTGACACCACATTTCCTTCATCATAAGACAAAGACATTAAACACCTTTCCTGTCTTCCTGACAAAGTTGTGGGAGGTGTTGAGTGAGATCCTGGGCATCAATGCAGGAAGGATTGGAGATACAGATAAAGAAATGAAGGCTCAGAAAGATTCACTTAGTAAATGAAGGAGAGTCATTACAAAGGTATCTACATTTTATACTGAAAGCTTTTTATTTTTAAGAAAGTCTGAGAGGGGCGCCTGGGTGGCACAGTCGGTTAAGCGTCCGACTTCAGCCAGGTCACGATCTCGCGGTCCGTGAGTTCGAGCCCCGCGTCGGGCTCTAGGCTGATGGCTCAGAGCCTGGAGCCTGCTTCCGATTCTGTGTCTCCCTCTCTCTCTGCCCCTCCCCCGGTCATGCTCTCTCTCTGTCCCAAAAATAAATAAACGTTGAAAAAAAAAATTAAAAAAAAAAAAAGAAAGTCTGAGAGCTATATGTACATGTGAATAACCTCAGCTCTACAATTTAGGTTGAGACCGACCTGAGAATATGTTTTTATATTAGAATTTTAGACTTTATAGAAAAGGATCTTGTTACCATTTTAAAACTTGACGCTACTAATTCAAATAAAGTAAAATTTAAATAAAGTTGTCACACAGTAGAAAATATTATTTCCTCCCTGATGACACGTACACAGTAACAGCCGCAGTAATTCCTATGTATGCGACACTTCTGATGTTTCATGGTGGGACGATGACCTTACTTATTGTGCAAATATTTGAAATACATTTCTACCACTAGAGGGAGATAGAACCATAAGAGATCAAAGTTCACTTGCCTGTTTACAAGAAGGAAAAACCCTTCATCCTCTAATAATTGCTTATAGAAAGGGACATATACATTGGTTAATACAATGTGATAATTTTCTTTGATATTTTAATATGCTGGTTTAAATTTTTAATACGTAATTAATACCAAAGCTTGACACATGTAAAGGTTCCAGGTAATTTCCAGATGCCATATTACTACCTCAAATCTCTGGGACTGAATAACAGAAGATGGTCAGTTGTGTTTAGAACCTAGTTTTCTCGGGGCGCCTGGGTGGCGCAGTCGGTTAAGCGTCCGACTTCAGCCAGGTCACGATCTCGCAGTCCGTGACTTCGAGCCCCGCGTCAGGCTCTGGGCTGATGGCTCAGAGCCTGGAGCCTGTTTCCGATTCTGTGTCTCCCTCTCTCTCTGCCCCTCCCCCGTTCATGCTCTGTCTCTCTCTGTCCCAAAAAATAAATAAACGTTGAAAAAAAAAAAAAGAACCTAGTTTTCTCTTTCACATTGGTAAACAGGCTAATAAAAGCTATTATATAGAGCTACTTTCTGTCTTGGAATTAAAAAAAAATTTTTTTTTCAGAATAAGCCTCTATGGATGCATTTCTCCATCAATTCTGCCTGAAATTCTGTAACTATTGTCATACTATATATTCAAGACAATTTTCAAACCAGAAACAACTTCCTTTATTATTTCTCTAGTTATTGTCCACAATGAAAGTATTTTTAAGTACATTACTATGTGATTATATGTGTATATATGTTTTTTGTTGTTTTAAAGTTTTATTTATTTATTTATTTACTTACTTATTTTAAGAGAAAGAGAGAGAGGTTGAAAGGGAGAACATGAGCAAGGGAGAGGCAGAGATGGAGGGAGAGAGAATCCAAAGCAGGCTCCAGGCTCTGAGCTGTCGGCACAGAGCCTAACCCAGGGCTCAAACTCCTGAACCATGAGATCATGACCTGAGCTGAATTCAAGAGCCCGATGCTTAACCAACTGGGCCACCCAGGCACTCCTGTGTATATATGATTTTATAATTTAATATATATATATCTTTTTTATAGGACATAGATCATAAAAGTAAGATTTCTAGGTTAAATATTAAATGTATTTAAATGTGATCATATACTGCCAGATTACTATCTAATTGTTGAAACTGACACTTCTGTCACTGATGTGTAAGTTCGCTTTACCAAAATCTTTTTAACTCTGAATGCTTCAAATTTTGCCAGGCTGATTAATGCAAATCAACTTATAGTTTTTATCTGCACATCTTTGAACACATATGAGATTGAACTTCTTTTCATATTGCTATTGGCTATAAGGAACTTTTCCTCTGTAACTGCCTATTTGTTGGCTTATCCAATTTCTTGTTTGAGTGCTTTCCTTTTTAGTTATAGAGTTAATTTTATGTTAGATATTAATTTTTTATCTATTATATTGGTTGCGAATATATTCTCTCTAGCGTACATTTATAGTGACTTTGCCATATGTAATTTCAAAGCTAATCAAATATTTTTCTTTAGAATTTTTGGTTTTCTAGTATTGTTCAAGTTTATTCAATTGCTATTCTCAATTCTTATCAGATATATGTATGCTTTCACAAAAAAAAATAAAATGATATATGCATATTTAAATGGTAGATACTTCATCTACCTGGATTTTACTTATGTAAATGATGTATGCAGTTATCTTTTTTTTCTTCCAGAACAATATGCATTTATGCTGGCCTCATTTTTATAAAATACACCTAGTCTTGGGGTGCCTGGGTGGCTCAGTCGGTTGAGCGACTGACTTCGCCTCAGGTCATGATCTCACGGTTCGTGGGTTCAAGCCCCGCGTGGGGCTCTGTGCTGACACTTTAGAGCCTGGAGCCTGCTTCGAATTCTGTGTCTCCCTCTCTCTCTGCCCCTCCCCCACTTGTGCACTGTCTCTCAAAAATGAATAAATGTAAAAAAAATTTTTTTAAATACACCTTTCTTTTTCTACTGAGCTAAGACATCAAATTCATCCTAAATCAAGTTTCCATATGATGTTAGATCTGTTTCTGCATTTAAACATTTCACTATATTGTTCTATCTATTCTGAAATATAGATTAGTACCTTTTTATGATGAATTTAATTTTATAATTTGACAAATCTTGTTTTGAATAATTAAAGAAATAGAGCAATGGTTATTGTGAAAATTACAGTAACTCTCAAAATCAGTGTAATGCACTCCTGATAATGAGAATAAGCAATTTCACATGTTCCTCTTTCTAAGGATAAATCTTGGTGATTCCTAGTTTTCCTGAAACCTAAATACAACACAAGGCTTTTTTTAAAAATACATTTTCTGTGATGAATAGTTCCATTGTCTTGATTTGAATTTTTTTTTCCTTACAGTAAATAACTGTTTTCTCGGAGCAGCATGGCAGACTGTCCCCTATTATAAATTACCTTCACTTAGCAAGACCTTTCTCTCTGAGTGGGACTTTCAGTAGGGGAAAGCCTGTGTCAGCTGCTTGACTGTATGCTCGCCTGATTGGAATGTATTTCTCCCAATCTCTCCTACAAAGAGTCGCAGAACTGCGTTAGGTAAAAGTCATCCTATGGTTTGGAACATATTCCCTTAAAGTATGGGCTTTTGATTGGTTGTTTTAATAATATTAGCCCTGGCTGTAATGCTTAAATTCATATATCTGCTTTGCCAAAGATATAAATACTTGTGAGCCTTATTTTTATGGAAGAGCTTTGAAATTTTCTTTTTTCCTATTATTCAAAAGATAAAGTAAAATCCACAGTCTTGCTGGATTCTTTATTCAAACAGAGAGTTAAGAATCCTTGTCTCTTTTGAATTAATAACTGTTTGGGGATTGAATGATTCAGCTAAGGCGGAGTACATGCTAACAGAGGTAAGGTTAACCTCCATCTGGAACGCAGAGGGAAGACTGTCTTCTGCCAACTGTCCCAGCCGCTGGTTATTACTGAGGTTGGATCCACAGGATTCAGACCTTTTTGTTTTGTTTTGTTTTTAATGACATGAGGCTGTCTGCAAGGCTTTCAACTTAAAGATGATTAAACTCCGTTTTTAAGAGTCTCTTATGCTTTGGCTCTCTCCCACTCTAACCTCTTAAAAACTGAGAACAAACTGAGGGTTGATGGGGGGTGGGAGGGAGGGGAGGGGAGATGATGGGTATTGAAGAGGCCATCTTTTGGGATGAGCACTCGGTGTTGTATGGAAATCAATTTGACAATAAATTTCATATATTAAAAAAAAAGGAAAAAAGAAATAAATAAATAAAAATAAAAGTAAAAAAAAAAGATGATTAAACTCCTTAATTCCCCATTTCTGGTTTGATACTTCACCTAGTGAACTGGTCAGAACCCTAGTCCGGTTAAGGGCAGGAAACAGGTTGCTTTCTTTGGGCGAGTTGAGTGAGGGTCCAGCAGAGGGAGGTTTGTTTCTGTGATGTGGGTAACCCAGCATTGGAGCAGTGGAGCTCTGGACCTCTGTGGACACACGGGGTGGATAAATACCATCCCCTGGTGGATAAATACCATCCCCTGGTGGATAAATTCATTGTACGATGGTCTTGTTCCCTGAAGCTCACTCAGGGCAGTGACAGGCACCTCTGGGTTGAACAGAGGCTCTCCCTGCCCTGGTTCATAGTTCGCTATTTTCTTTTCTTTTCCTTTTCTTTTTCTTTTTCTTTTCTTTTCTTTTCTGGACAAAAAGGATGACCAAAACCTCCATTTTTCCCAAGCATTTGATGAAATTCTGCTACTGAAGATGATCCGTTGTTTCTTCCCTGAATGAAAGCCCATGAATTAAAAGACAGGGAATGGGAAATCCGGGTGAAATTCATAAGTCCTAAACAGGATCTCCAGCCTTCTAGAAGCACTTTGCTTTCAGAATCCACATATTTCTTGAGAAGTGAAATGGACATGTTGAAGACAACCCTGATATATTCTGAATATAACCCAGGTCCCATGGAGGGAACGTTGATCAAGAAAAGTTTATGTACCTAATTCTTTAATAGAAAGACAGTGATGTTTTTCAAATGCAATGGTATGTTAGTACAAAAAGAACACTAAATGATATATAAATGGGAGTAGAGTCTCTAAGGATTCAAAAAAACATGAGAAATCAAGATAATATTCCTAATGTTTTAAATGTGCTATTTCTGAAGGAAAAGCAAAAATAATAAAACAAGCACAAACCTGTCTAGTTTGAAGAAAATGGAGGTAACTGCCTTCTACTCACTGTGTGCAAAGACAATAATTATTTATATACGATAAAGAAATCATTATTCAGGGGATGACACCTTACAATGTTTTTTCTATTTGAAAATGTTGACTCAATAAAAATATTGACTTGTTCAAATGTTCTAACATCAGTGGCTAATGATAATAGTATGCTTTGATGAGAGGAGAAATAAAATAAACATTAGCTGTGTAGAAAAATCTAAATTTTTTTTGTTTTGGTTTTTTTTGGTTTTTGTTTTTTTTAATAAAAAAATATTTATTAGCCATTTGAGTATTCTCTTTTTGAAAGACCTGTTCAAAATATTATCCATGTTTGTATTTGTTTTTTAGTTGTTATTTCTTTTTTTTAATAGCTACTATTTATTGAGTGCTATGTTCTTTTTTTTTTAATTTTATTTTTAATTTTTTTTTAAATTTACATCCAAATTAGTTAGCATATAGTGCAACAGTGATTTCAGGAGATTCCTTAGTGCCCCTTACCCATTTAGCCCATCTCCCTTCCCACAATCCCGCCAGTAACCCTCAGTTTGTTCTCCATATTTATGAGTCTCCTCTGTTTTGCCCCCTTCCCTGTTTTTATATTATTTTTGTTTCCCTTCCCTTATGTTCATCTGTTTTGTCTCTTAAAGTCCTCATATGAGTGAAGTCATATGACTTTTGTCTTTCTCTGACTACTTTCACTTAGTGTAATACCCTCCAGTTCCATCCACGTAGTTGCAAATGGCAAGATTTCATTTTTTTTTTATTGCCGAGTAATACTCCATTGTATATATATACCACATCTTCTCTATCCATTCATCCATTGATGGATATTTGGGCACTTTCCATACTTTGGCTATTGTTGATAGTGCTGCTATAAACACGGGGGTGCATGAGTCCCTTTGAAACAGCACTCCTATATCCCTTGGATAAATGCCTAGTAGTGCAATTGTTGGGTCGTAGGGTAGTTCTATTTTTAGTTTTTTGAAGAACCTCCATACTGTTTTCCAGAGTGGCTGCACCAGCTTGCGTTCCCAGAAAAATCTAAATTAAAAACCATAAGAGACTCTTACATACAGAGAACCAGTTGAGGATCGATGGGGGGTGGGGGGTGGGGGAGAGGGGAAAATGGGTGATGGGCACTGAGGAGGGCACTTGTTGGGATGAGCACTGGGTGTGGTATGTAAGCGATGAACCACGGAATCTACCCCAAAAACCAAGAGCACACTTCACACACTGTATGTTAGCCAATTTGACAATAAATTATATTTTTAAAAAATTAAAATGTTTTTCTGTCCTGCTATAAATGTTTTTCTGTCCTGCTATATTTTAGGAGTTTTGAGTGAAGAAAAGGAAAATCTATGGTTTAAAGGCTTTTGTGTTTCTACTGAAAATAATATATTAATCAGCAATACTCTAATAATTAATAGTCATGAAGGAGAAAAACAAACATGGAAGGCATTAGGCCTAAATTGGCTTTTATAGTAAAAAGACAACATTTAAAAATATAACGTATATATAAATAATGCTAAGAATGCACTTTATTTTTACTTATATTTAATTTAATAAGCACATAGCATATTGTGCCAGGCAGGCAGTACTCTAAGCACCCTACAAATATTGACGGGTTTCATCATTATAAATACTCTATAAGGTTCCACTATAAGACTTAGAGATGAGGAAACAGGAAGGTTAAAAAAAAACTTGCACAGAATCACACTGATGAAGATCTCAACATACTTTTTCAGTTTAAAAATTAATATAGGGGCACCTGGGTGGCTCAGTTGGTTGGGTGTCCGACTTCGCTCAGTTCATGATCTCGCGGTCCATGAGTTTGAGCCCCGCGTCGGGCTCTGTGCTGACGGCTCAGAGCCTGGAGCCTGCTTAGGATCCAGTGTCTCCCTCTCTCCCTGACCCTCCCCCGCTCTCCCTCTGCCTCTCTCTCAAAAAGAAATAAACATTAAAAAATTAAAAATAATTCATATATAAAATGTCCCTTTAAAATACAACTAAAGTAAATTTATCTAGTGTTGTAGAAACAAACACAAAATAGAGAGCGAATAGTATATTTAGCTATTCTAGTAGCTGGAGCTGCCATAACAAAATACCGTAGACTCACACAGCAGAAATTAATTTTCTCACTGTTCTGGAAGCTGGAAGCCTAAAATCAAAGCGCTAGCATGGTTGGGCTCTCTTCCTGGCTTGCAGTTGGCCACTCTCACTGTGTCTTCATTTGGTGGCGGTCAGTGAGGGAGACAGAGCGAGAGAGCGCTTGCGTTCTGCTGTCTCTCCTTATAAGGGCATCAGTCCCATCATGAGGGCCCTCTCCTGTGACATCTTTAACCCTAATTACCTCCCAAAGGCCCAATCTCCAAACACCACCACACTGGAGAGTTGGGGATTGAGCATATGACATTTGGAGGGGGCGCAATCCAGTCCATAGCAGCTATTTTGCAAGCGGTAATTTGACACTCCCACAGTGACGTGACCACTGGGCCTCTACCGGGTTCTGTAGCTCCTCCTGAATCAGCAAAGGCCCAATTATTGTGGGTAAAGTTTGTATGTAACTATACAGCTCATGTATTTCTTTTTATAATACTGCATTGAAGAAATTGGGCTTGTATAATTTTTGGATTAGATCTACCAGAGATTATTTACATCCTTCTAGTTTAGGGCTCTGGACTACCAACCGTCACCAGCCCTGGGGCTGGTGAATATGTTTGTGGGCCCCTGGGACAGCTCTCACCCCTTTGTTTCAACTGTGGGCCACCTCTGGCACCTTTGGAATATGGCACCTGAGGATGGTCAGAGTGGTAGTAGATGATCTCTATCTTCCGTGCCACTGTCTGTGGCACCCAGGACCATCACCCACACCCTCTGTTGGCCCATGCGAAGGCAGATCTCCAGGGATGACCACTTCTGCCTCCCCCTCAGAATTTTCCAGACTGTTGCTCCACAAGATCAATGACCCTTTCTTTCAATGTCCTCTCTTACCTTCAACTCATGTGGAGATGCCATGCTGTCTTTAGCCAGTGTCAGGGCATGCTGGGCAGAGATGGGAGAACTTTGCATTAGTGGGCTGCTTTTTCACTCCATCCACAGGCGTCTTGTTGGTCCTCCCCACAAGTGGCAAGGTCTGGAAGGCAGAGATGCAGTCCACGTTGAAAGAGACCCCATTCCACAAATGCAGTGATTATGAGTTGCGCCATAGGCTAAGACATACCACACGCCATCAACTCCAAAAAGTAAATGCAGGACAACTGGAAAATGAAGTCTTGTTTGCATTTTCACTGCCTGGAAAATGGATAATTCTTGCATTTGTGGTTATCATCCGTGAAGCACAGGATGCACATCCGTGTGCACACTGGGCACATTTAGCAATACAAAAAAAATGCGGGAGATCTAAGATCCAAACCAATAGATATGGTACCTAGACACTATGAATAACTTCCATGTGCATCGATTAGACAACAAACAAATAAATACATACTTTTTCTCTACCTGGTATTCTAGATTTCCATCAATAAATGACTCTACCTTACACGGGGACCATGGATTTTGTAATGCAGTTTTAAGCCAGATTGTTGTTATAGACAGGGGATTCTCAAAAAAAAAAAAAAAGTTGCTTGGGGTCCTGCACACCCTCGGTGCAGCCCTGTTTATAGGAAGGCAAATGCTGCATCTGCCCATGGCCCTGAAACTTGGTGGGGTAGAGAAGGGGGGTCACCAGCATCATGATCCATAGAGGCTCCTTTCATGGGTCAGCCTCATTTGGGCTCCATTTCCCAGTCCCTATCTCCGTGCTTGCCAGCTCCAGTGTGGGAATCTTTCTAGTTTTCTGCAGGAAAAAATGGCTCCATGTCTTTATGCTGCCTCTGTGCACAGCTGAGGCTACAACACCCCCCCCTCCCCCGCACTGCATCAGTCCTATTAGGCTCCCATAGGCATTCTACCTTCCAAACAACTTAAAAACTGAAGCAGGCAGGTATTGGCACCTCATCCAAGTTACACAGCAGATTATACAGCAGATATGCGCCCAGCAATCTCTAAACCGTGGGTGGAAATAATAGCGCTCTCTAGAGACGTATGTTCCTCAAAGTCAGAGTTGACCCGTTCCTGCTATTCTCCTGCGCTGCCGGGCTCAGAACAGCTGCCTCGGATAGTGCCTCGGCGAGGAAACTGGGCTTCATCTGACCTCACTAAACAATGTTGAAGCATATGACGAAACAGACGAACGAGTCCTACCGTTAGGGGCAAAAGTAGGAGACTTTGATCAAGTATGAAGATCGGAACATCAGAGCAAGCCTGATAAAGAATTAGGAAAGACTGGAGTGTCCGAATACGTGCCATGTAACCAGTGACACAAAATAAATCCCTGCGGGCTGTTTGCTACAACTAGGGCGGTGTAGCCACAGTAGTTTTAATTTTGTGTAAAATGGAGTCGAAAATCCTCTGCAGCTCTGTGGGCATTTGTTGGCTACCTGCATGTGTTCCTACCTGTATTATATTTGCTTTACTCAAAAATAAAACCAGCTCATTCTATGTTTATTAACTAGCATGTTCCTGTGGTCTTGATTTCTCTCCCAGTACTTTCAACTGTTTTAATATATGGGCATGAATAGAAAACATTAGTCATCCTATGATAAACTGAAGGTATCTGGGAGCCTCTATTTAAGGCGTGATGAAAAAATTCATTACATTAAAATACCACATTGTTATGGTAGGAATAATAAAAGTACAAGAATTAGGAAAGACCTTGTATATTGAGTATATGTGAAGTTACCAAATTGAATATTTTCAAATTTTTAAATTAGAAACGTCAGCTCTCTCACTCTTGTAGCTTTTGTCTAAATTTAAAAAAAAAATTAGGGTTTATTTATTTTGAGAGAGAGAGACAGAGACAGAGCTCAAGCAGGGGAGGGGTTAGAAAGAGAGGGAGACACAGAATCCGAAGCAGGCTCCAGGCTCTGAGCTGTCAGCACAGAACCCAACACAGAGCTCGAACCCATGAACCATCAGATTATGATCCGAACCAAAGTCGAATGCTTAAGGCACAGAGCCACCCAATGGTGGCTACACAAGGCTATACAAGGGTATACAAGGGCTATACAAGGGTGGCTATACAAGTTATACAAGGGTATCCTTGTATAACTTTTTATATTGAATTTGGTTCTTGAAATGTACCATATAATTCTTGATCATGATTCTTTAATGACCCTTTGAAAATCTCAATGGTCACTATCAATGAGAAAATTTTCTTGTACAATTTGAAATGCTTTTAACTATTAAAAATTTTATTTTTCTCATTTTTCTTATTTTATTTTTCTTGAAGTTTATTTATTTTGAGAGAAAGAAAGAGGGCACATGAGCGGGGGAGAGGCAGAGAGAGAGGGAGAGAGAGAATCTCAAGCAGGCTCCATGCTTTCACTGCAGAGCCCAATGTGGGGCTCGATCTCACAAATTGTGAGATCGTGAGCTGAGCTGAAATCAAGAGTTGGATGCTTAATCAATTGAGTCACCCAGGTTTCCCAACTATGAACAGTTTAAAACACTTTAAATTACAGCTGACCTTGAACAAGGCGGGGTAAGGGGCTGGCTCCCTACACAGTAGAAAATCTGCATGTAACTTTTGACTGCCCCAAAACGTAACTACTAACAACCTACTGGTGACCAGAAGCCTTACCAATAACATAGCCAATTAACACATATTTTGAACACTATATGTACTGTATATTGTATTTTTATAATAAGTAAGCTAGAGAAAAGAAAATTTAAGAAAAGCCTAAGGAAGAGAAAATACATTTGCAGTAGTGTCCTGTAAAAAAAATCACATATAAGTCGACTTTTGCACTTCAAGCCCATATTGTTCAAGGGTCTACCATATACATTTTTCTTTGACTTAATATTTTAAATTTACTTATATTGTATTATTCTGTCGTGTCTGTTTTTTTCTTTCAACGTTTCCGTTTTCATAGGAATATATGACAAGAATATACATTGTGCTTAGGAATTCTATTTTTCAATAGTGGTGGCCTAAAATTGGGGCTAATTACCCTCTGAGGAGAAACTAATGTAACTGCATTTAAAGCATTAGAAATTATCTTACACCCCTTGATAAGTCAACAAAATAGAGTGGGGATTACCAGAGAAAACTCTGGGAGAAAACCTGAACCCAGAAAAGAAAGGGAGAATATTGGCAACAACATTAAATCTGCCCTAGGGTTGTTTACGGATAGCGGGAAACTTATGTTTACCTTTTTAATTTCATGGGGAAGGAGGAACAGAAGTCATTTTCCAAGGCCCATCCAAGGTGGAAAGTTTTACCAGACGTGGTCCCAGCTTTGCCCTGGACTTGCAAAGGACTCTACCCTCAGGCTTAGAATGAACCAAAAGTCAACTTGCTGCTTCTGAACCCAACCCTGGAGGATTGCAGGGAAAGTTGCCATAGTGTTGAATGAAGCAGAAAAAATTAAAAATGAATAGAAATATACACACTGAACCCTGAGAATTTGTGACCATTGCTCAGTCATTGCGAGGATTCACAGCCCAAGTTCTGGAGACCTGAGTGTGTCAGGATAACCCCACGCCCTAAACGTGGTTTAAGGTAGTGCCCAAATGATAGTGTGAAATAAATTTGGTAGATGGAAAACCAAGTATCTCTGGAGAGAGTACCTTCACCCTATGCCTTACGGAATCCCAGCAAGTAATTTTGCAAAGACTAATGAGTAGCACAATCAAAGGCAACTGGGCACATAAGGAAATAAGCCCCCATGAATAAGACCTGCAGAAACAAGGGAAACAATGACATGGCGAGTAGGAGTCAGAGAAATAGATCAGGCTTAAGAATTCAATTTAAAGAGTCACCCGGGTGGCTCAGTCCGTTGGGCATATGACTCTTGACATTGGCTCAGGTCGTGATCTCAACGGTCGTGAGGTCAGGCTGCCCATTGGGCTCCGCACTGAGGGTGGAGCCTGTTTGAGATTGTCTCTGTCTCTGTCTCTCTCCTTTCCTCTCTCTCTCTCAAAAGAAATAAATAAACATAAAGAAAAAGAATTCAATTTAGTAAATTATTTGGCAGAGGCATCTGTCCCACAGTATGCACAGGAAGCAAATAGATCCAAAGCCTTCTGAGTTTTTGAGGGAATTGTGTAGTTAAGAAAATTAAGATCTTGGACTTAGGGACTAGAGGAAGATGGTAGCGTAGGAGGACGCTGGGCTCACCGCGTCCTGCTGATCACTTAGATTCCACCTACACCTGCCTAAATAACCCAGAAAACCGCCAGAAGACTAGCAGAATGGAGTCTCCAGAGCCAAGCGCAGACGAGAGACCCACAGAAGAGGGTAGGAAGGGCGGCGAAGCGGTGCACGCTCCACGGACTGGCGAGAGTGAGCCGGGGTGGAGGGGTGGCCCGCCATCCAAGCAGAGCCCCCAAGTCTGACTTGCAAAAGCAAAGGGGCCTGATGGAGTGTGTTCCGACAGCAAGAGGGACTTGACATCTGGAAGGTTATAAGTTAACAGCTCTGCTCAGAGAACGGGAGGGCTGGAGGACAACGGGAGGGAGAGTTGCTGAGCCCCGGACAACAGAGCACAGCTTGGCGGGGAACAAAGGCGCTCGCCAGCACCATCTCCCTCACCCATCCCCCAGCCAAAATCCCAAAGGGAACCGGTTCCTGCCAGGGAACTTGCTGGCACCGTGCAAACACCCAACGCTGGGCTCCTGCAGATCCACACCTCTGGCGGTGGGTCTGACTCCCTCCCGCTGCCGCAGGGCCCCTCCCGAAGCAGATCACCGAAGGAGAAGCAAGCTGAGCCTGCCCCTCCCGCCCCCGTGCACCTTGCGGATCCACCCCAGCTAATACGCCAGATCCCCAGCACCACAAGCCTGGCAGTGTGCAAGTAGCCCAGATGGGCCACGCCACCCCACAGTGAATCCCGCCCCTAGGAGAGGGGAAGAGAAGGCACACACCAGTCTGACTGTGGCCCCAGCGGTGGGCTGGGGGCAGACATCAGGTCTGACTGCGGCCCCGCCCACCATGGCGAGTTATTCAAGACCGCACAGGGGAAGTGCCCTGGAGGTCCACACCACTCTAGGAACTATCCAAAATGACCAAATGGAAGAATTCCCCTCAAAAGAATCTCCAGGAAATAACAACAGCTAACGAGCTGATCAAAAAGGATTTAAACAATATAACAGAAAGTGAATTTAGAATAATAGTCATAAAATTAATCGCTGGGCTTGAAAACAGTATAGAGGACAGCAGAGAATCTATTGCTACAGAGATCAAGGGACTAAGGAATAGTCATGAGGAGCTAAAAAATGCGATAAACGAGCTGCAAAATAATATGGAAACGACCACGGCTCGGATTGAAGAGGCAGAGGAGAGAATAGGTGAACTAGAAGATAAAATTATGGAAAAAGAAGAAGCTGAGAAAAAGGGAGATAAAAAAATCCAGGAGTATGAGGGGAAAATTAGAGAACTAAGTGATGCACTAAAGAGAAATAATCTATGCATAATTGGTATTCCAGAGGAGGAAGAAAGAGGGAAAGGTGCTGAAGTTGTACTTGAAGAAATCATAGCTGAGAACTTCCCTGATCTGGGGAAGGAAAAAGGCATTGAAATCCAAGAGGCACAGAGAGCTCCCTTCAGACGTAACTTGAATCGATCTTCTGCAAGACAATGGGATACTATGTGGCAATGAGAAAGAATGAAATAATGGGCTTTTGTAGCAACGTGGATGGAACTGGAGAGTGTGATGCTAAGTGAAATAAGCCATACAGAGAAAGACAGATAGCATATGTTTTCACTCTTATGTGGATCCTGAGAAACTTAACAGAAACCCATGGGGGAGGGGAAGGAAAAAAAAAAAAAGAGCTTAGAGTGGGAGAGAGCCAAAGCATAAGAGACTCTTAAAAACTGAGAACAAACTGAGGGTTGATGGGGGGTGGGAGGGAGGGGAGGGTGGGTGATGGGTATTGAGGAGGGCACCTTTTGGGATGATGTATGGAAACCAATTTGACAATAAATTTCATATATTGAATAAATAAATAAATAAATAAATAAATAAATAAAATGTCATTATCATATACTAAAAAAAATAAACCATTTTGAGTTTATTTAAAAAAAAGATCTTGGACTTAGAAAAACTTTGGCTGTTCAAGCCTTTGGGTGCCCCAGATTTCATGGGCAGTAAGTGGGCTGCAAAAGCTGTACGTGTCAAAGAGAACAGAGCCCCCGACCTCCATTCATGGTCATTCTGAAGTGACCAGGGAGATAAATGAATAAAAAGCAACCTCCCCGGGGCAGATCCACAATACTAGTGACCAATGGTGTTGGCTGTAATGAGACTTACAATATAGGAATCAGAGGGAAAGCAGAGCATACGGAATTCCTAAATCCTTACTGATATTCTGTAGATAGACATGTTTGGGCCGGCAGGGCTCCAAGTGCTGTGGAAGATAATTTAACAATGAATCTCGTTCCAGTGCCAATTAAGATATTTATAAATTGGTCAGATAGAGAGTATAGAACACTGCTGTGAGGAAGGGTTCCACAAATCTTTTTGAAGTATCTGTTCTTAATTGTTTGCGTTTGGGGTGAATCAGGCTTCTTTGTCTCCATGCCATTTTCTGCCAAATATTATATGACTGTTTTTACATGGTAGACCTAATTAGACTCCTAGCTTCCATGGACTGGGAGAAATATAGATTTTAGTTTTCTGATTTTTTTAAAAAAACAACTGTGAAAACAGGGTTAAGAGAGGAAATTTACATTTTTACACAAATTTTAGGATAAGTTTCTTTTTTCTTTTTTTTTTTTTTTAGAGAGAGAGGGTGTGCAAGCAGGGGAGGGGCAAAGGGAGAGGGACAGAGAGAATCTTAAGCAAGCTCCTTGCCCAGCAGAGTCCAACATGAGGCTCAATCTCAGACTGTGAGATCATGACCTGAGTTGAAATCAAGAGTGGGACTCTTAACCGACTGAGTGCCACCCAGGCATTTCTAGGATCAGTTTCTTAAAATCCCTGCTGGGACTATAGATTGATGTGTGGAGAATTGATATCTTAACATTATTGACTTTTTGAAGACAGGAAACTTAGTTTTACAATTCATTAATTTCTAATTCATAACATTTATTTAGGTCTATAATTTCTCTCAGTAAAGTTTTATAATTTTTGTAGAGTTCTTGACATGGTTTAAAGAATGTATCTCTAAATATTTCACATTTTTGGACGCTATTGGATACAGTTGTTTTTAAATTTCATTTTCTAATTGTGTGTTGTTAATATATCAAAGTAAAATTGTTGTTTGTGTATTAACATTGTGTCCTGTGACCTTACTAAATTCCCTTATTAGCTCTGGTAGATTCTTTTCTAGGTACATAATCATGCCATCTGCCAATAAAGACAACTTTACTTCTACCTTTCCAATTCATTGACTTTCATTTCTTTTTCTTCCCTATTGAACTGGCTAAAACCTCCAGATGACTGTTGAATAGAAGGGGTGGATATCCATGACTTGTCCTTAGGTAGAAAACATTGAGCCTGTCACTGTTGAGTATGATGACATTTGTAGGTTTATGGAAGATGCCCTTAATTAGATTAAGAAATTTCCCTTCTCTTCTTAGTTTGCTGAGAATAAAAAAAAATCACATTTGTTTACTTTTGATAGAGAGAGACAGAGCACAAGTGGAGGAGGGACAGAGAGAGAAGGGGACACAGAATCCGAAGCAGGCTCCAGGCTCCAAGCTGTCAGCACAGAGCCCAACGCGGGACTCGAACTCACAAACCCTGAGATCATGACCTGAGCCGAAGTCAGATGCTTAACAGACTGAGCCACCCAGGTGCCCCAGTTTGCTGAGATTTTAACATGAATTTCTGTTGGATTTTATCAAATGCTCATTCTGCATCTACTGAAATGATAATGTGGTTTTCTTTCTTATTTTATGAGTATGTGAATTACATTGATTTTTGGATGTTAAACCAACCTTTTACTCCTTGGAAAAAAACTTATTTGATCGTGATGTACCATAAATCTTTTATATACTGTGGGATTTGCTTTGCTAAAATTTTAAGGATGTTTGTGTCTATGTTTATGAGGGATATTGGTTTATGGTCCTCTTTTCTTGGAATGTCTTTAGCCTCATAAAGTAAGTTTGCAAGTATCTTTACCTTCCGAACGAGTTTGTGTAGGATTGGTATACTTTCTTCCTTAAATGTTTGACTTTACCAGTGAAGAAGCCATCTGAGCATGAAATATTCTCTTTGAAAAGATTTTTTATTAAAAGGTCCATTTTTTTATGTAAATTTTTTTTAATGTCTACTCATTTTTGAGAGAGAGAGAGAACGCGAGTGGGGAGGGGGCAGGGAGAGAGGGAACCGCAGAATCCAAAGCAGGCTCCAGGCTCCGAGCTGTCAGCACAGAGCCCGACGCAGGGCTCAAACCCACGAACCATGAGATCATGACCTGAGCTGAGGTCGATGCTTAACCGGCTGAGCCACCCAGGCGCCCCTAAAAATTCCATTTCTTCAATTAATAGAGGTCTATTCAAGTTTTCTATTCTTATTGGGTCAGACTTTGTAATTAATATCTTCAAGTTAATTTGCTCATTTCATCTAATTTGTTAAATTATTGGTATAAAGTTAAGTTTATTGGTATAAAGTTGATATTCTCTTATTGTTCTTTTATACATTCTTTTAAAAATGTTTCTTTTAGGGGCGCCTGGGTGGCGCAGTCGGTTAAGCGTCCGACTTCAGCCAGGTCACGATCTCGCGGTCCGTGAGTTCGAGCCCCGCGTCAGGCTCTGGGCTGATGGCTCAGAGCCTGGAGCCTGTTTCCGATTCTGTGTCTCCCTCTCTCTCTGCCCCTCCCCCGTTCATGCTCTGTCTCTCTCTGTCCCAAAAATAAATAAAAAACGTTGAAAAAAAAAATTTAAAATAAATAAATAAAATAAAATGTTTCTTTTAAAATATATTTTAGAGAGACAGAGCGAGCGGAGAAGGGGCAGAGAGAGAGGGTGACAGAGGATCGTGCTTACAGCAGAGAGCCCCATGTGGGGGCTTGAACTCACAAACCATGAAATCATGACATGAGCAGAAGTCAGACGTCTAACTGACTGAGCCACTGAGGGGGCTCTTCTTGCTTATTTTAATGACCAGGCTTTGTAGTGAGTGATGTATTCTATTGCATTGTTAATACTGGTGATTTTTGTCTTTTCTCTGTATTCTTTACCAGCCAAATGGAAGTTCATCAATTGTTTTTTTAAAGACCTAACTTCCGGGTTCATTGGTTTTCTCTTATTTTTCTGTTTTCCATTTCAATGATTTTTACATTTATCTTCATTTTTTTTCTTTCTTCTATTTGATTTTCATCACCTTATTGCTTTGGAAGAGCACAGGCAGGCCATTTTGTAAAAATGTCCCTCAAATTACTTTTTTTCTGGGGCTCCTTCATAATTCGATCCAGATTATGCAATGTTTGGCAGAAATAACCCAGAAATGATGCTGCATTTTTCTCAGCATGTCCTATCAGGAGGAACCTCATGTCCATTACTGGGAATGTTAATTTTGACCAATCGGCTGAATTGGTGTCTGTCAGGTTTCTCTACTATAAAGTTACTTGTGAGGAAGTTATTGTAATGTGTCTTGTGAGGAAAATTTGGAGACTATGTACTTCTCTTATTTTTCATCAGGCTTTCCCTCACTCACTAATTGCAGAATCCATTGAGGATTCTTGCCTGAAAGCATCGTTACAAAGAGGGCTGCCAAATGCTGATTTTCTAGTTAAATCGTTCCTTGTACATGTATTCATTGGAATTCTGCTGTAAAAAAAAAAAAGGAATTTTATTTCCCATTTATTTATTTATACCAGCATGCACTCAAGTTTCCACTTTTTTCCTATGTATTACAATCCACTGCCATTATTTTATTTTTCTAATTGTCCCAGATTTGGTCAAAGGGAGCTTGTTCAAGCTGGCTTCTGAGTCCTTTTGACAGGTTACCATCATTTTTTGAGCATTTATTTTCTGAACCCATTAATTTCGGATACTACAAGATGTTTCAGGGTCATCTTCTACTTTCCCTGCCCCAGCACTAGTATCGGCCTTTTTCTCCAAGGAACTTGGATTTATTTTATTGGACGATGATATTTAGATATCTAGTTCTGGAGTCTCATTGCACCTAGAATTTCTGAGCAGACCAGATCTAATGTACATTTAATGTATGACATGTAGAAGACCCTCAGTAAACATGAGTGAGGGATGGGAAAGTAGACAGATTATGAACACAAGGAGTGGAAGAGGAATGTACATTGCACTTGAACTTGCACACAAATCTCTGGTAGGGCAAAAGCATCCCTTGTTGACCTCCCTCACTCCACATATTACCAGGCCTGGTGGTGAACTTGGTGCCCTATGTTTTTCATTATTGATACTTGTAGGCCAGTCTCCCTCCTCCCTCACCACAAAGCCCTTTCCTTCGAATCTCACGCCATCAGAATACATCACCGGCTACCTTCTTTTCTGCTGTCATCTTTAGATGTCTGGGCCACTCCAAGCTCAATGGTTGCAGTCTCGATTCACGAGCACTCACACCAACTGGCCCACTAATTTTACTAAATTTCTCCAGTCTTTTCCTTCTCTTCCTCTCCTCAAATGTATAACACCTTCTCACGTACTTCATACTCGCGATGACCTTGCTTTCTATGTCAATAAAAAAGTAGAAGGAAATTTGCAGAAGTTGCCACCATGGCATCCCACACGCTTCCGCAGATGAACCTTTATATGCTACTTTCCTTCCTATTAACTATGGATGATCTGCTCTATCTACTTCTATCTAAGGCCAGGCTCTCCATTTGTGCACTAATAACAGCTAAAGCTTCCTGAGCACTTCCTATGTGATTGGCACTATTCTAAACCCTTTACGTTTATTAACTGACTTCTCGCAGCATCCTATGTATCACCACTTCACAGATGGAAAGGCACTTTATAGATAGATAAATAAGGTACACAGGCAAGGAATTTTCCTAAAGTCACACAGTTGTTAAATGGCAGGCGTTTGATTTGAGCGCAGGCAGGTTGTCTCCATAATTCATGCGCTTAACCACTAATTATACCACTTTTCCGGATGGAGTCAATTACCTCTCGCCTCCTCAAGAGCTAGAAATCTTCCCTTCTTTCTCCTGCATCATACCCATCAGCGTATACCATGATATACTTCTCCCCATATTTTAAAATGGCATGTTTCTTAAGCTCCTAGTATGTTCCAACGAACATTTCTCTGCCCAAACTTTTCTGCAGAACGTCTCAAAAAAGTTGCCTGGGGGCGCCTGGGTGGCGTAGTCGGTTAAGCCTCCGACTTCAGCCAGGTCACGATCTTGCGGTCCGTGAGTTCGAGCCCCACGTCAGGCTCTGGGCTGATGGCTCAGAGCCTGGAGCCTGTTTCCGTTTCTGTGTCTCCCTCTCTCTCTGCCCCTCGCCCGTTCATGCTCTGTCTCTCTCTGTCCCAAAAATAAATAAACGTTGAAAAAAAAAAATTAAAAAAAAAAAGTTGCCTGTATTCACTTGTGTTGGCCATCTTTAATCTCTCTTGTCCCAGTCGCTTTTTGGCCTCTTAACCTAGGCTTTGACTCACAACCACGGTACTGAAAGAGCTTTGCTCACGGCCACCAATGATGTCCATATCGTAAACCTTAATGCTGAATCTGTCTTCCTCTTGTTTTCATCACTTGGGTTCATTGACACATATTCTCTTATTGATGACTCCCACATATACATCTCAAGCCTAGACCCCCACTTCAGAATTCCAGATTTGTATTTTTGACTACTTATACAACATCTCTACTTTGATGCCTAAAACGCATCTCAAACTTACACGTAGGAACACAAACTCCTGACCTTTCTGTTACAAAAGTCTTCCCCAAGGGAGTTAAGGTTTAGTAAGTGCAACCTCCCCCTTTCTGTCCCTCAGGCTAAAACTCTTAGTGTCATCCTTAATTCCTTTCTTGCCTTTTTAACTGCACACCTAATCCTTTAACAGATCCTGCTAGTCTCAACTTCAAAATATAACATTATGCTTCCCATCATATACCTCTGAGTCCTTACCTTTTCACCCCAGAAGCTGTCAGGATGCCTGGTTCAGAGACTTTGAGGTTGTTAGCAACATTTGTCTTATTATTCACAGGAACCTTCCCTCTTCCTGGTTCTGTTTCTACCTCCCCCCCGCCCCACCAGCTTAGTTAGTCTATGATGAGAGTATAGGATTTCAGAGAACAGCAAGGAAGAGAGATGTCTTTTAGTGGTTCTGCTCCCATAAGTCAGGATGTTCCCCTAGAGCAAGGAAGACCAAAATTTGCTACCCACTTGGAGTTGAGAAAGGAAAAACTATAGGGAAAAAACTTAATATATTAGTAAATTGTTCTACCGGAGTAAAGAACAGATACACTTTTAAAGAATATATGGGAAGGGCGCCTGGGTGGCTCAGTCAGGTAAGCATCTCACTTCAGCTCCGGTCATGATCTCGCAGTTCATGAGTTCGAGCCCCGAGTGGGGCTCTGTGCTGACAGCTCAGAGCCCGGAGCCCATTTCGGAGTCTGTGTCTCCCTCTCTGTGTCCCTCTCTGGCTCATGCTCTCTCTTTCTCTCTTTCTGAAATAAATACACACTAAAAGAAAATTTAAGGAATATATTGAGATGGATGAAGTAGAGGCAATGGGAAGCAAGGAAAAGAATACCACCACCTCTTAACACTGAGACAACAAGGAGCATGAAAACGAACCAGCCACCACTGGACTAGTTTGCAGAAGAAGCATTGACTAGGGGGGAAGCCATTTTTTTTTTAAGTTTTTTAATTTTATTTTGAGAGAGAGAGACAGAGCATGAGCGGAGGAGGGGCAGAGAGAGAGAGAGAGACTCAGAATCTGAAACAGGCTCCAGGATCTGAGCTGTCAGCACAGAGCCCGAGGCGGGGCTCGAACTCACAGACCGCGAGATCGTGACTTAAGCTGAAGTCGGACACTCAACCGACTGAGCCACCCAGGCGCCCCATGGAGGGAGCCGTTTTTTAATTTAGGCAAGGGGGTGGAGGGGACGCTCAAGTTGGTTGAGTAGAAAAAAAGGCATTTCCACCTTGGGCATTAACCAACAAAAAGTAGTAGGGTGTGATAAGACAAAAAATATTTAAGTGTTCTAAGAAACGTGATAGTGATAGTAGGTTAAATATCATACTACACAAATTCCTGTGGTAAGCAAGTATAATTTCCTGCATGGATTATCAGCAACAGTGTCAAGGGCAATACCATTGCCCTTGTCAGTGTAAAGGCAATACCATCTTTGCAATCAAAGTATCATCTCAAAGGAGAGCTTACCTTGGGGAAAAAACATAAAATTATTCAAGTTCATGACAACAGGACACAAAGTAGTTATAAATCCTGTAAGACAATGCCATTAGCCCCAATACGCCTACTGTTTATTTTCTTCAAGGTAACTATTAAATATTTTTTCAGCTTTACCTTTATCTAAATAGTAAGATATAAAGGTTAACTCAGTGTATTGTATTGCTGAAGTTCAATATTTCCCAATATCTGAAATTCCTGTGATTATAAACCTGTGTCCATTGATTCCACTTTAATCATACAGAATAATTATGCGGAACTTACCATTTTTACTTCTCCACTGAACACAAGTCTTCTCCGTGAGCCTTTCCTACTTTGGGCGCACTGTGTTTGCACTTTCCACTCCTGCTATGTGAATTTCATCTATTTGCCCTTCCTTAACTCACATCCTGTCTCGAACGCCTCCCTGCCCACCACGCGCTCGTGTAGCAAAGATAGCTTAGATACTCCCTGTATTCTGTACAGGTGATTGCTGTAATATTTGTTAATTCTACACTTTTTCTTTCACTGTGTTAGTTTTGCTTTTCCTGTGATAGAACATAAGCAAATTGGGGGTAGCCACTGTGTTGTAGATCTTGGTAAGCACACACCTAGCACATGGTGACCTGCACATAGTAGGTGCTCAGGTGTTTTTCTAAATAGCTGAATCGGTGTTATGCTCGCTGCTACCCCAGGAAGCACCAAACTGTCACAAAGCAGGCGGAGCAGGCCCTCTTATTTAACAAACAAATGGATTAGTAGCTATGTGTGGCTAAATGCAGAACTTCTAGGAAAGTTCAAAAAATTTCCTAATATTAGAAGCTATTAGGAAATTATTGTTAATCTCGTTAGTTGTGATGATTGTGGTTAGGTAGAAAACATGTCCTTCTTGTTAGAAATGCATACTGAAGTATTTATAGTGAAATACCATGATGCATATGACGTTTACTTTAAAATACTTTAACAACAAAATGGATGAAGCCATATGGCAAAATAATTATTGTTAAATATAGTTATATGTATATGCTAGTCTATTCCAGCCCTTCAAATGTAATCGGTAAGATGAGAAGAATGGATAATCATCTAGAAAGTAATGTGATTGTCCTTAGGTAAATTAATAACAAGTGACACAACTCTTATATGAGAATATGACATGCTTGAGGTAGTACAATATGGCGTAATTTACAAGTAACTTAAGGGGCACCTGGGTGGCTTAGTTGGTTCAGCATGGGACTCTTGCTGAAATTTTGACTTAGGTCATGATCCCAGGGTCATGAGACCAAGTCCCGAGTCAGGCTCTGTGTTGAGAGTGGAACCTGCTTAAGATTCTCTCTCTCTCTCTCTCTCTCTCTCTCTCTCTCTCTCTCAGTGCCTGAGTGGCTCAGTCGGTTAAGTGACCAACTTCAGCTCAGGTCATGATCTTGCGGTCCGTGAGTTCAAGTCCCACCTCGGGCTCTGTGCTGACGGCTCAGAGCCTGGAGCCTGCTTTGGATTCTGTGTCTCCCTCTCTCTCTGCTCCTCCCCCACTCATGCTCTGTCTCTCTCCGTCTCTCAAAAATGAAAAAAAATGTTAAAAGAAATTAACTCTAACCCTCCCCTGCTCACGCTCGCTCTCTAAATAAATAAATAAGTAAATAAAAGTAACTGAAAATGTTTCGCACCAGGAGAACCAAATGATAGCATTATTAAGTACTTATGAGATGCAGGAAAATAATCTCCTATTTAGAAATAAATATTTATGTTTAAGAAAATAAATTTCAAGTACTACATGAGACAAAAATGCAATCCATTATTTATTTCCATTTTGGGAAAATAAACTTTTCTTTACATATCTTCTTGAATTTTTCTTGCTATACATGTAAAATCAATGCGTTCACTGACATGAATAAATATAAATAAATTAATCTTAATATTACAAAAGAATAAGATTTAGGATTTGGCTATGAACACCCCCTACTTCAGAAATATAGACTCTTATGTTAATATTGTAATATACTTTTAAAGACATTAAGTCAATGAAGATACCTTTCAACCTTTCACAGGGGTCTTTCTCAAAAAAAAAAAAAAAAAAAAGATTGTTTTTAAACAAAATTATAGCCAAAGAATTACTTCTTCATTCTGTGTTCCCCCATTTCCACCAACTAACCCCTGAAAAATCAACGCTCTTGGGTCATTAGCATGTTTTTCCTTTAAAAAATTTTGCCAACGACTTCAGCCTCATCATAATGGAATAAGAAAACAGGACAGTGCCTAATAGTCAAGAGTTATTTTACAATACGGTTCATCTCTCTTTGGCAAGTCTGCTCAGAAGAGACTTCCGGTTTTTTGTTTTCAATATCCAATCACTGTTTTTAATATTTCATTTTCTTTGTAAACAAAAGTAACATTACACATCTAGTGAAAAAACTCACTTATTTCCTTCACATTCACGTTCACGTTCTAAGCATGAACAAACCTCTGCACTTTCCTTCGCTTTAAGGAAAGTAATCACCCTAAATCTTGCAAGTGGCTCTATTTTCAAGAGGTTTAGGACAGACTTGCTCCATTGATTTTCCTATGCCCCGTAAAGACAGTGATAACATGAAAAACAACGAGCACTATTACATTTATTGTGTCCATTCCTCCACAAGGTTCTAAGAAACTAGAAATGTTCTGCACACTTGTGTATATTTTCTTCTGATCTCTTCTTCGGCTAAGTCAGCTAGCCAATGGTTACTAGCGTCATAAGCAAAACTGTCAATGTTATACATGTGTGTCCTGAAAGTTAAAAAAGAAAATTAAAATCAAAATAATTTTATTGACTGATGATACACATTAATCTTTTGGTTATTATGTGATAAATGATGAAAATTAATCCGTTAATGTAGCATGCAAAACAAATGGAAATTAGTAAGTTATCCAACTTCAGCCAGGGTAGACTTTAGTATTTAGTTGCCATAGCAACACCAACTAAACTAGGATACCTGAGTTTTTTAGTTTCTTGAAAATAAGCAGTCAAATTAGACTCAATGAAGATACTTTCAGAATAAAAGTCAATGAAAACCCCTGCTACATGTGCAATAGAGGAAAGTTTCGTCAAAAGACACCTAGAAAAAGACACTCAGAAAATTTCACAGATACGTTTATATTATGGTATTTTTGCATCATAATTTTGTATAATATAAAAGGGCTATAAGATCTATAAACGTGACTTATGAAAGATACCGTAAAACCAATTTTAATATTTCCTACACACCGGAAATTCTAAAAGCCACCAACCAAACCGGAGAAATACAAATACAAATACACTAGAAGCCAATCATCTCACGATGCAAACAGTCATAAGAAAGGCATTCCTATTTGTAAGTCCTAATGCATCCACCTTTTGTTTGACGAGATATTTGCGGTTTTGCTAGCATCCAGTCATTACAATAAGTTGAGTGCAAAACCCAAGGCGAGACGATGAACACAGAATGGAGGACACGGCACGCGAATGAGAGACTCAATGAGTTAGTCACTCAATAATGAAAACCAATTCTGACAAGTCCTTGAACAGTCACAGGTTAAGTCCCGCCCCAGTGTACTGATGGACATTCTGCAAGACACAGATGCGACTTTAGAAAACCATATGCCTTTTAGAACTGACCAGAGGTTTGACTTCTGAGGTATCACCAATCACGGTGAAATTACGAAAGACAATTGCATGCTTTTCTGTTTTCATGTATGTAATAAGAGCTGAGTAGTGGAGAAGGAAAACACCAATTGAATTATAGAATGGTAATTTCAACCGAAAAGCAAGATCAGCATTCCCTTACAACCGGGTCCCTCTTTTGAACTAAAACTCATCACCCAAACCCAACATTTCTAAAAAGAAGTAAGCAAATCCTTTGATAGGCAAACATGAAGGATCACCAGGCGAAGGTACATTATCACTTTCATACTCATTAACCCTTTTCCCAGTCCCTATTAAGATCCAATGTTTTTTTTTTAATTTTTTTTGAACATTTATTTATTTTTGAGACAGAGAGATAGAGCATGAATGGGGGAGGGGCAGAGAGAGAGGGAGACACAGAATCGGAAGCAGGCTCCAGGCTCTGAGCCATCAGCCCAGAGCCTGACGCGGGGCTCGAACTCATGGACCGCGAGATCGTGACCTGAGCTGAAGTCGGACGCTCAACCCACTGAGCCACCCAGGCGCCCCAAGATCCAATGTTTAATTAAATCAGTATGAGATCTGGAGTATAACCAGGAATGTATGAAATTTTCTCTTACCTTCAACAGCTTATACTTGCAAAACTAGGCAAGTGGAGTGTTTTTTTAAGGGCACTTGAAAAAGGCAAATTCCTCCTCAGGGGTTTGCGTGAATTTCTCTGATTCAGAAATAGGGGAACTAGGTTTATTGCAAAACCCCAGTGAAATTCAAAACAGGTATTTTCTCCTTCTATGTCTCAGCACTTTTCATCCTATTAAAACCATCATGGCTGATTATTCTACTAAAGTAGGTAAGGAAACTGAAGCAGCCCAGAGAGCGCCCAATACACTCCACCTTCCCTTCCACCCCTCTCACCTACCAAGCACTGGCTTTAGAAGGCAAACTGATAACGCTCTAATTGAAGAGGAGAGCTGGAATGAGGGCAAAGAAGTACAGAAGATGGGCAGTCTACTGTTTTTTCCACAGTAGTTTTGCTAAAGCATCTGTACCAATGCAACTCACTTAATAGGTCTTAGAATGCTGTATGTTTTTGGTGAACTCTAAACCACGTTCTTAAAAAGCTTCTGAAAAATCTGAACTCTTTTACTACATTTGCTATTATAGCAATAAAACATATATACATATATATATGTATACATATATATATATATATATCTAGAATACTTTATTGGCAGTAAACAAAGAGCTGTAAAAACTATTTTAAAAACCCACGAAGCCCAGGACCCAGTGGTCAGATAATTTTACCGGAAGACTGAACCATTCAGTGTTTTAAAGAACATTTACATAATTTAGCTTATAATAGGCTTAAATCATATTGTTAATTTAAGGAGAAAGGTAAGAGTTACAGAGGGTAAAAAGTAGATAGCTCACATCAACCCCCAAATTAAAACAAGCCATTTAGTAACAGCATTAAAATATAGTTGTTTTGAGGGGCCTGGGTGGCTCCGTCAGCTAAGCATCCGACTCTTGATTTTGGCTCAGGTCATGGTCTCACAGTTCATGGGATTGAGCCCCACATCCAGCTCTGTGCCAACAGCACAGAGCCTCCTTGGGATTCTCTCTCTCTCCCTCTCTCTCTGCCCCTTCCCTGCTTGCACTCTCTCTCTCAAAATAAATAAATAATATATACGTATGTATATGTATATACGTATACACATATACATAGATATATATATATGTATACATATGTATACTTGAATTATTTCTAAACTGCCCTAATGCCTATCTATTTTTTTCTCAATTCAAAACAACCATATATTTATTAATTCAAAACAACCATATATATATGTATATGTGGTATATGTATATATATACATGTATATATATACATGTATATATGTATATATGTGTAATATGTATATATATGGTATGTATATATGTGGTATATGTATATATATGCATATGTATATGTATATATACATATGTAATGAATATGTATATATGTATATGTACATATGTGTATATATATACATATACCACATATACATATATATATGGTTGTTTTGAATTAATAAAAAATATATGGTTGTTTTGAATTGAGAAAAAAATAGATAGGCATTAGGGCAGTTTAGAAATAATTCAAGTTTATATGAACTCTACAGTAAGGTTTCTGAACAGAGGAGGGTCAAGTTAAACAATCCTCTGTTGACAGGAAATGTCAGAGCCAACCAAGGCATCATACTTAAAATACGTTTAGTGCAGGTCAGATGTTCCAAATCGTACCGACTTTTTTTTTTTTTTTAATGTGTTGCTGTTTTACCATCTGAGGGCTTTCCACGTGCCAAGCAACATTCTACCTTCTTCTTTATGGTGGGCAACTCATTTGATCCTTACTACCATCCCCTGAGGCAGGTACTATGCCTCTCCCACTTCACAAATAAGAAAACGGAGGCATTAGAGAGATGAAGTTACCCGTTGTCACATGGCACATAAAGTGTAGAGCCAGGTGGATTCAAAGCCAGTGGTCAGGCTCCTGAGCCCGCCCTCCTAACCAATGGGCTGTTTTTAGCTGTTTTGGTGTGTTTTAATAAATACGACTCCGAAAAAGGCTACCCACAGACAACGTTAACAATATGTCAGAGTCTGACTTTTCTTGGGGTTTTGCTCTGTGTAACACAGATCCTATCGTAAGTTGTACTGAGTAGGGACACAAGGTGATTTGATTAATGGATGGCAAAGTGAGAATTTGGCTTTCAAATCATTTGCCTTTGAAATGTTAATGTCCTTGAATTTACTGAAAAACTAAAAAAAAAAAAAAAGACACAAAGTCTGTTGACCCAGGGTTGTAATTACAGAGAAAAGGAATAAAGAGATAGATTTCAAAGCATACAATTAAGCTAAGAAAGTTACCTTCTGATTGTCAGGTTTTACTGGAAAGAAGCTAAGAACAATTTTTTTTAAATCATCAGAATTTCTGCTCACCCTGATTTTCCATAGTGCCAGACAATTTTGCCTAGAATTAGGGTACCAATTACAGTACCAGCAACAAGTCCTTGAGGAGGAAAAAATTTAGTAACACAGTTAATAGAAACATGAACAATTACATATACAATGCAGTTTCACAATGACAAATACATTGGATATGAGACAAGTTAAAGAAAAATAGGAGACCATGAATGACAGTTTGTCTATAGCTTTTTTATGTCCCGTTTGACAGTAAAAATTGCATGGTACTTATCCTGCTTTCTTTCAAAGCAAAATGAAATAAAATATTTAAAGTATCACCGTGCTCAAATAAAATTTGTTTAACGGGTTGGAGAGGATAATGAAGTGTTTCAACCTGACCATGTCCAATTTTATGATGATTGCCTTACGTAATTTTAGCACTAGGAGGTATCTTGAAGTTCACTCTCATTTTGCAGATGAGTAATTTGAGTTTCAGAAAGGTGAGAGTTACATCTGTGGTTGTTAATGGGAAGGCCACTTAGTTCATAGTGAAGATAAGAGATGTAGGCCTTTCTCCATCACAGGAAAGGTAAGATCACCTGTGCAGGGGGGGGGGTACAACATATTTACTTTGCTTACAGAATATGCCCTCCAGTGTTTAGTCTTTTGTAGATAAAATTTCAGTTAGGAAAGCTAACATTTACTTTTAGGATTAAATGCACTATTTTGAGTTGAACGATAGAACAATTGGTCAAATAAATTGGTCAACAATACTTTTTAGTTTGATTTTTACACATAATCTTTCTTCTCAAAACCCACCCATCTGCCCTTTGTCTATGCCATTCTTGGTCTCCCTTTTTCTCCCTACTTCACCCTCTAGGGTCCTTGAAATCTATTATTTAGATCTGTATTGCATAGGAAACTACAGATAACAAAAGGAAAGCAACTGAGTGAGGTTAAATGTGGCCAAATCACAAATCGGTTCCAAATCAGCAAACTACAGATGTCACACAATCGCACTGTCATATCGATACATGATTTAACAAAACAGCTATTTCTACCACAGGTAAGTTTTTATAGTATTTTACCCAATCAATTTCTTTAACTGATTCTCTACCACATCATTAGCGTGGAAAGACTATATTCATAAAATCTATCATGGCTCCTCAAAAATTTGGGGTTTCTTTTCCCTCCATCACTCCCCATTAACCTCTGCCATTTTCAATTGTTGAAAAACCATCCCATTTTCAATTTGAATGATAAATGAAGCTAGAAAATTTTAAAGTGATCCAGAGTATCTGGACGACAGAACTAAAATCTTACTCTTAGAACACTGATCAACGCATGTAACTCTAGAACAATGTGTGTGGAGACTCATGTTTTCACAGGGGACTAGAATAAAATACAGAAATAGGAGAAACAGGATTCTACATAAATGATTCTTTAGTAAATAATAAGAGTATTACCCTCCAAATTATAAGCAAAGAAAACTTTAAGGTAAAAGGCAATAGTTACGTTCTCAAAATTCACTTGGTATCTACAGAAAACCACCCCAGGGTGTTAAGACTTACCACTTGGGATAAATGAGGCAATGAGATTATGATTATGACAGCCACATTCTTAGTCATGAACTGAAGAGTTTTTAGGTAGGAAAATTATAGAATTTTACAAAATGGGTTTCTGCCAAGTAAAAAGAGTGTTTTAGCAATGGTCCTCATTGTATAGAATGATACTTCGTGTTTAAAACATCGCAAAGCAGTTTGCCACCTTGTATCCCGTTACTCCAATAACTAGTGCGGTACTTGGCAAATAGTAGGAAGTGTTTAGTAAATATTTATTAAATTACGCTGAATGATGGACCTTCTTTTTACATAATAGAAAACGGAGACCAAAAAACAGTGAGGTGATCGGTTTATTACTGTAGAAAAACGTATTTCTAACCCCAGGCTCTGGTCATGATTTGAACTGTTTCTAGTATTCTCAGTAAAGATACCTGAAGTTATTCAAGCCCAATTTGTATCAGATGGGGTGCCTTCTCCATTCCTGAAGAACCCAAGTCAGATTCCACATACAAGATCTGATGTTAATTTAGTGATGCTTTTTCTGAAGAAATGTGAATTTGTCTCCTCACTTCAAAAGGTCTCACTTATATTGTTAATAAAGTGGAAATGTAGTCCAGATGCTATAAAAAAAAAACTTAAAAAGTTGTGAATGGGTTGTTCTGCCTTCTAATCCTATTTAACAAAACAGAATAAAGGAACTGACGTCTGCAGACAAGTGAAGTCACAACAGAAAGAGATTTTTTTTTTTTTTTGGTGGAAAAAGAATGTGCTTGATTAAACCTTAAATTTTCATTTCCAGATTGAGAAACCAGAATTCAACACTGTTTCCTCAGCAACATCCATGGGACCCTGTCAGGGTTTTGCTACCATCAATGGCTTTTCTGTGCCTCCGTACTTTTTAAGTGGGAGACGTTCACACTTCTCTTGCCAGCCTAAGAAGATCAAGGAAAAATGCTATAATTATGCCACCTGACTTCTTAACTCTGAGTAATTTATAGACAATTGAAGTCATTTTTTATAACGGGATTTAAGTTTGTCATACACAGAGATGGGTAATAGCACACACCAAAGACCTCGTATCACAGCATCCGATGCCTTCCAAATTACTGCTGATGATTCACGAGTCTTGGAAATACACGTCCACTTGGGCTAGTCTATAACATATGCCATATGCAGGCGGATATGTATAAAGCATAAATGAATAAGCATGTGATATTAAAGGATACAGAAAAAGCATTTTAGGTATTTCACTGAGTAGTCTCTAATTTTTTCTTAAATATTCCTTCAGCGGACCTGTTCACCACCATGAGAAATTTATGAATGTCACAATATGGGATTTCAGCAATGACGGGGGAAAAAAGTAAAGAACCAAGACCACATTAATTTTCAAATTTGAGTTGTGCAGGTTTTTGTATAGGAGAAGAATCTTTCTATCCTTTTGAGTACCTAGTGCTGGAGAAACAAGTCAAGCCTCCATTGAAGCACCTAAGAGCTGTGTGACCTCGGGTAAGTTACAAGTCTTGCAAAAACAGTTCTTTCCGCTAAAAAAAAAATGGGACATAGAGACACTGTAAGATGTTTTGAGAAGTAAATAAAATAATACATATAAGAATCTCACGACAGGACTTGCCACACAGCCAACACGCAAATATTACTTTAATAAAGGACTGTTCTTGGGGCGCCTGGGTGGCGCAGTCGGTTAAGCGTCCGACTTCAGCCAGGTCACGATCTCGCGGTCCGTGAGTTCGAGCCCCGCGTCAGGCTCTGGGCTGATGGTTCAGAGCCTGGAGCCTGTTTCCGATTCTGTGTCTCTCTCTCTCTCTGCCCCTCCCCCGTTCATGCTCTGTCTCTCTCTGTCCCAAAAATAAATAAACATTGAAAAAAAAATTTTTTTTAAAAATAAAGGACTGTTCTTATTCTTTGGTGTGGCCAGAGGGAGTTGCTAAAACTGTCAGAACACCATCTTGGGAAAAAAACAGTGACTGCATTCTAGGACTTCTTTAAGCTACTATTTATTCAATGTTGAACACCGTGCTGGGAGTTTTCATATCCTACTATCTCATTCGGCTTCAAAGACTTTAAATAGGGATCATAAAAAGAGAAAACCGGGACTCAGATTAAGCTCAATCACTGGGGCTGAATAATTACTAAATTAAACAAACCAAAACAAACCAGGATTCAAACCAAGGTCTGCCTGACTCCGAAGCCCAAGCCTGTCTCCTTCTATACAATGTTGGCAGAAAAAACAAAACCAGAAACAAGAGCGAAAACAAAATACAACTATGAAGAGCATGTATTCTCAGTGGGGTGTAGTATCATCCCAAGAGGCTGAAACAAATCTTACTTTCTTATGTATAAAGATATAAATGCAGTATATAAATAGATTTGCATTATATTTGTGGTAGTAAAAGGTCACAGGGAGACGATTAGTGGGGGGAAATGTCTGAACTGTTCCTTGAGGGAGAGAAGGCAATAATGGAAAAAAAAAAAAAAAAGATTGGCTACACGAGTGCTGAGCAAGCATAACGTATACACTTGCGGGATCGCTGTATTGTACACCTGAGACTAAGGGAAAATGAGTGTCTGTTACACGCAAATAAAAACAACGCACAAATATAAACAACAAACAGAATGAGAAAAGCGGCCCGATTCACAGAACACTTTGAAGAAATAAGGATAATGTTTAGGTTTATATTTTACAAAGCTAGGATCCCAAAGAGAACGAGCACTGCAGATCTTCTTTAAGAAGGGAAGAGCTCCTCTTTAGTTTTGAGCACAAGTTGGGATTACAACTACCCCCGAGAGAAAGTCTCTGGAAGATCGCACAGTCCACAGTTCAAGAATGTCAGAGAAAATAAGCACTTCAGACCTACATCCGATGCTACTGGGCAGCTGAGAAAAAGCCCACCCGTTAGACTCACCGTTCTTAACATTAAAGCATGAAATCGTGAGATTTTCATTTAGAATACATTTATTTCTATTTAAAATGTCAAACAGACAAAGTGAATTCCAACTGTTCAAATCTCTCAAGATAAATACTTTGGCTGAGGGGAGGTTCATTCAAAATATAAAAGAACTATAAATAATAATAATAAATACCTGCATTCAGCTTTAGCCCCTTGTCTCACTAATGCATATATAGATAGGAGACTTTGGCTTGTAAGGACATAATTTTGAAATACTTTCTTTATAAGAGTATACCTTCTAGTGGGTATGATTAATATGCCAACTTAGCTGTACTGCTTTTGAGCAAACCTTTCTTTTACCATCTTCGTTAGGAGTTATTAATCTTCTTGTTAAAAGGTATAACATCAGATAATATATTTAAGAACAACAAAAAAGAACGAACAAAAACTAGAATAAATGGCGACACAGTAGGTCCTTAGGTCTACACCAACGGGATATTTTTTAAAGCTAACTTTGCTTTACATCACTGACAGGGCAGGGAAATGGAAGAGGATATAACCAAAGGTACTCTGCTGTCTCTGGAATGGGACAGGAGTCTAGAAACAGTCAAGGAGTCGTTTATGATTACTTGTAGAATACTAGAGGCTTAAAAACTGTATTGGTACCTGCCTCTTCTTTGTTGTTCTTTGGCCCCTAGCTTGACGATGCATTGAGACAATAAGCATTCAATAATACCTGACTGACTGGCCACATGATTTGAAGTTGCCCTAAAACTACCTTGGAACAAGAACACGGTTGGGAATACTTAGGAACATACCGAGTACCTAATGGTGTCCACCAAATACGTCGATAAAATGGATTTACCTGTTTTCTCTTCGATACCCTTAAACACTGCATTTTAATAGTATTCCTAAGACACTTAAAAGACAAGATTCTCTTCCAGGAATATGGATTGTACATCCCACAGTGACGACAATTTCTTTTAACTGCCGAAGAACCAAACTTACCAATTGCAGCGATGTTAGCATCTGAAGAAGGAAAAAAAAAAACAAAAACAAAAGAATTACAAAAAAAATAAAGTCAATGATTTCCTAGCAATTTTATTTATCAACAAAATGCACTCCAAAGTTCAAAAGTAACTCAGATTTTCGTAACTAAAAGAAATAATTGTAAGTAAATTTATGAAACAGTTATGTATTAACTTAATCAAATGACATATACCACAGTGCGTATCTATTCAGCAGAGTCAACACTGTAAATATGACACATGACTAAGAATACTGCAACAAACACCATATAATTTGGGACTTGATGGCAAGAAGCGAGTTTGAAAGCTTAAATAGTAAACTGCAATCCAATCCTCTGACCGAGAAACTATCAGAAACTGAAGTCTCTTTCAGCAGACTCTATCAAAACTCAAATTACCATAGCACCTTAGTTTTTATACCTTTCAATGACTGTGAATGAGGCAAGTGAAGGCAATGAAGTAAACTTTACTTTCAAGTAAATATATTTATAGTAATGTTCTGCTCTCTTAAGTAGTGAACAAATTTACTCACGGGACCACTGAGAACAGGCAATATTACACACCAGAAAAAGCACAGGACTGAGAGCTGGCAAACAGGTGTATACCCCCCCCCTCCACAATTTTCTCCCTAGTACTAGGCACGGTCTGAATCCTACAAATTAATCTCTGTGCCTTGAATGCACCATCTATAAAACGAAGCTAAAAAGACTTATTTTGCAAGCTTGTTATAAGGACTCGTGTCCAGAAATGGAAAGTGCATGGTACATGCTGTAATCGTTAAGTACCCAGTTAAGTGACGGCAGCTACTTTCTTTTTCCATATGAGCAAAAAGTGGTAGATGATATTTAAAGAGTAAGTTAATGGGGCGCCTGGGTGGCTCAGTCGGTTAAGCGTCCGACTTCGGCTCAGGTCATGATCTCGCGGTCCGTGAGTTTAAGCCCCGCATCAGGCTCTGTGCTGACTGCTCAGAGCCTGGAGCCTGTTTCAGATTCTGTGTCTTCCTCTCTCTCTGACCCTCCCCCATTCATGCTCTGTCTCTCTCTGTCTCAAAAATAAATAAACGTTAAAATTTAAAAAAAAAAAAGAGTAAGTTAATTACTTAAAAGAGAGAAAATTGACCCCAAATATTGGTTGTATTTTTATCACAATGTTTGACTTAGGTTTAATTTATTTTTTTCAGGTTTAGTTTAAGTTTCTTAAATTATCTTGTATTTTTTTTTGGCAGAAAGAAATATTTCAACAAAGTTATCTCTATAACAAATTTATATAAAGTGAAACTTATGGGGCACCTGGGTGGCTCAGTCGGTTAAGCGTCTGACTTCAGCTCAGGTCGTGATCTTGTGGTTCCTGAGCTCTTGCCCCACGTCGGGCTCTGTGCTGACAGCTCAGAGCCTGGAGTCTGCTTCGGATTCTGTGTCTCCTGTCTCCCTCCCTCCCCTGCTCATGCTCTGTCTCTCTCTGTCTCAAAAATAAATAAAAAAGGGGCGCCTGGGTGGCGCAGTTGGTTAAGCGTCCGACTTCAGCCAGGTCACGATCTCGCGGTCTGTGAGTTCGAGCCCCACGTCAGGCTCTGGGCTGATGGCTCGGAGCCTGGAGCCTGTTTCCGATTCTGTGTCTCCCTCTCTCTCTGCCCCTCCCCTGTTCATGCTCTGTCTCTCTCTGTCCCAAAAATAAATAAAAAACGTTGAAAAAAAAATTAAAAAAATAAATAAATTAAAAAATTAAAAAAAAATTTTTTTAAGTGGAACTTATGGGGCACCTGGATGGCTCCGTTGGTTAAGTGTCTGACTCTTGATTTTGGCTCAGGTCGTGGGATAGAGTCCTGCTTTGGGCTGCGTGCCGTGCGGAGCCTGCTGGGGATTCTCTCTCTCCCTCTGTCTATCCCTGCCCTGCTCATGCTCTCTCTTTCTCTCAAAATAAATAAAAAACTTTAAAAAAAAAATTTAAGGGACACCTGGGTGGCTTAGTCGGTTAAGTGTCCAACGTCAGCTCAGGTGATGATCTCTCAGTTAGAGGGTTTGAGCCCCGTATTGGTCTCTGTGCTGACAGCTCAGAGCCTGGAGCCTGCTTTGGATTCTGTGTCTCCCTCTCTCTCTGCCCCTCCCCTGCTCATGCTCTGTTTCTCTCTCAAAAATAAACAAATGTTCAATTTTTTTTAATTAAAAATAAAGTGAAACATTTCTCTTTTCCATGCTCTACGAAAAATTGGATGTATTCAACCTAAACCATTTAGGTTGAAGACGTCAAATAACCTCCTACAAGTGTTGAAAGTAACAAACTAAATATAAAGGTGTCAATGTAAGCTATAAAACCGATATTGAGTACCAAAAGTCAAGTTAGATGATGAAATATATGCCATACTGCTTACATAAATTATAAAAACATACAAAACAATATCATGTACCACTAATGGAAATACACATACAACACGAGAATTAAAACGTAGATAGGATGCTTACACACAGACCTCAAGGCAGTAATTGCCTTGAGGGAGACAGAAATGGTGACACAGAACAGTGTCTGCAACGTTCAAATTCTTAAAAATACCCAGGTAATGGCAAGAAAGACTTCAAGATAACAACTGTGAAATGTTTGAAATTGTTACAAAAATATGGTCACAATGTGTATAACTGTCTTTGAAAAAACAGTTATTTGATGCCATTGAGGAATGACTCAAAGCAGGTAGGAATGGGTTAAGATTCTGTGTATTTGCCTGTATTTGGCTTTTTACCTAATGGAATCAAGAAATATACAAAGGAAATTTCAACAATGATATCTGTAATGTTTTCAGCTCTTAAAAATCGTCTGGGGTGATGGCAAAATAGACCTCATCATAGCAGTTATAAAACCTGAACAAAATATGCAAGAACATAATGACGGTGATTTGATGGCACCAGAGGGCACAGGAAGACAGGCAGAAATTGGTCAAGACCAAAAGAGGGAGAAGAACTGCCTGGAACGCGGTTTGTGTGTTTGCCGGGAAGGAAATCCCTGGCCATGTGGTGTAAGGGGCAGAATGCCAGGGGCCTCCTGGCTGGATAAGTCAGTGGATGGAGTTCAGGATCAACAGAGCATCTGGAAAGGGAGGGGGCAAATCTGAGGGACTTCTACGATTTTATTTCTTGACGTTTGTGGTAGTTACACAAATATTTGCTTTAGAAAAGTTATTGAGCCACACATGGGTATTTTATGCAGTGTGTGTGTGTGTGTGTGTGTGTGTGTATTTGTTCAAACAAAAATTTACAACAATTTTTTAAAAATTATCGGGGCGCCTGGGTGGCGCAGTCGGTTAAGCGTCCGACTTCAGCCAGGTCACGATCTCGCGGTCCGTGAGTTCGAGCCCCGCGTCAGGCTCTGGGCTGATGGCTCGGAGCCTGGAGCCTGTTTCAGATTCTGTGTCTCCCTCTCTCTCTGCCCCTCCCCCGTTCATGCTCTGTCTCTCTCTGTCCCAAAAATAAATAAACGTTGAAAAAAAAATTAAAAAAAAAATTATCTCTTGGCTCACAGTCCTATTGAGATTTTCGAAGGAACCGAAAAAAAATAGACATCTCTCATACGGACAAGAACGTCCATAAAAATTTTGGCTACATGTTAGACAAGTTATGAGACAAAAGGACATCCCAGTAGCCTGAAGCAGCAGTAACTAGTAAGAAGGGTTTCATTGGTTCACTCAACAGGTATTTCTGAAGTCTACAGCCTATTTTACTCCACTTTTATAAAAACTGTCATTTAAAGAGCCTTGTGTTAACATAGACTACTTCAAAGAATTCTGTGTTTTCCCTTACTTAGAAGACACTGTTGAGATGCTTTACCAACCCTAGGGAATCTGGAACACCCTTTAGCATGCTTAAGGGATGGACCTCTATCAATCAACCAGACCCAGAAATCAACCTTAAGGATGGTACATGTTTGGTTCTCAGAAGGGTCTTGAAGAAGTCAACGACTCCCTAAAGCTAACATGGAAAACAGAATTTCTTCACCAATCTTAATTTCGCATTGTTTTTATGGAGCCACAATCTTTTTCCATGTTATTGTAAAATGTGTCTTTTTAAACAACTTGCCCTAGCATACTCCAAATCTGCCTCTGAAGAAAGTCAAGAGCGCTAGCATGAAAAACTCCTTCCACCGTACCACATGAGATCCATACTCAGGAAAACCTGAACAGTCTTAACTAACCTGAAGAAGGAGTTCCTCTTCCTTTATGCGAGCTTGTTGAGCGAAAGTGCGTGGTTGCCCTGGGAACAACAGCTGAAGTCTGTTTTGCTGTAATATGAGCAGAGGTCAATCTTTTTGTCGTATGGAAACCCTTAGTCACTGGGGCATGGACAGCGGTGGACTTTTGTGTTGCTGGAACACTCTGTGTAAATGAAATTTTTGCTGTGGTGGATCTACGGGTTGCTGGTATGGCCTGTGTAGCAGACGCATTTGCCACGATGGGCTTCTGGGCTGCCGGTGGGGTCTCTGTAGGTACAGCATTTGATACAGGGAATTTTTTGGCTGTGGCTGAATCATTTGCTGTGGTAGGTTTCTGAGGAGTTGGTTGGGACTTTGTAGTTGAAGAATTTATTTTGGTGGATTTCTGAGGAGTTGGTAGGGCTTTTGTACCTGGAACATTTACAGTGGTAGGTTTCTCAGGAGTTGGTAGGGCTCTAGTAGCTGAGGAACTTATTGTGTTGGGTTTGTGAGGAGTTGATGGGGCCTTTGTAGCTGAAACATTTACTGTGCTGGGATTTTGAGAAGTTGGTAGGGTTTCTGTAGCTGAAGAATTTAACGTGTCAGGTTTCTGAGGAGTCGATGGGAGCTTTGTAGCTGAAATATTTATTGTGTTGGGTTTCTGAGGAGTTGGTAGGGCTTCCATAGCTGAAGAACTTATTGTGTTGGGTTTCTGAGAAGTTGATGGGGCCTTTGTAGCTGAAACATTTACTGTGCTGGGATTTTGAGAAGTTGGTAGGGTTTCTGTAGCTGAAGAATTTAATGTGTCAGGTTTCTGAGGAGTCGATGGGAGCTTTGTAGCTGAAATATTTATTGTGTTGGGTTTCTGAGAAGTTGATGGGGCCTTTGTAGCTGAAACATTTACTATGCTGGGTTTCTGAGGAGTTGGTAGGGCTTCTATAGCTGAAGAATTTATTGTGTCAGGTTTCTGAGGAGTTGAGGGGGACTTTGTAGCTGAGGCATTTGTTGTGTTGGATTTCTGAGGAGGTAAAAGGACTTCTGTAGCTGAAACATTTACTGTGTTGAATTTCTGAGGAATTGATGGGGCCTTTGCAGCTGGAGCATTTATGGTGGTGGGTTTCTGAGGAGCTGATGGGACTCTGGTACCTGGAACATTTGTGGTGGTGGGTGTCTGAGAAGTTGATGGGGCTCCAGTACCTGGAACATTCACTGTGGTGGGTTTGTGAGGAGTTGATGGGGCTTCAGTAGCTGGAACATTCACTGTGGTGGCTTTATGAGGAGGTGATGGGGCTTTAGTACCTGGAACATTCACTGTGGTGGTTTTCTGAGGAGCTGATGGGACTTTCGTACTTGGAACACTTGCCATTGAAGGCTTCTGAACTGTTGGCATGTCCTTAGAAATCTGGGAATTTTCTGCGGAAGAGAATTGTACAAAAATTAGCTAAATACTGCTGTCAAGTTAAGATTTAGGAACCAACTGCTTGCTCTGTGACTTCTCCCTTTCTCCCTAAAAACACCTAAATTTGACATTTAGGAAAGCAAGTCTTATTGTGAATTTCCCAAGGACCTGAAATGCCACATTGGTTTTGCTCTGATATAAATGATACCCACAGCCAGTTAAAGTGGGTTTACACCAAAGGAGTACTGAGGTTCGTAAACTGTTTTCTGTGTAAAGAAAGGAAACCAAAGTCAGAGTTGGTAGTAATCTCAGCCTGGGACACACCCCAAATTGAGATGTTTTCTCTCACAAAATGTCTTCCTTTGCTTATGCCAAGACCAAAGAACAACACTGGACAGACAGAGATAATCACAACATAGTTCCTTTTTCCAATGCTTTCTGGCATGTTAGCGACCTCGGAAACGTCTTTGCTTTACTTCTTTTTTCACATAATAAAGTCAACCTGAATAAAATAACTTTTTCCTCTTGTGCTGGCTACCAACTTTACATATCCTAATTTAGTTCCTCCTTGGATTTTAGGTCAGGTAACAAATATCTGAATTTGCAGCTTCCGTTAAGATCCTATTACGAGAATCACAAATCTAAAAACTTGGCACAATTTTAGGTCTTCGGTGCCTTTTTGACTTCGCGTGGCTTGCAAATTCCTTCCTAAGGCAGTGCCGAGTAGGGCAACGCATTTCACCACACACTAGAAACTGTGGTCAAGTTCTCTAATTCTGCTAAGCTTCGGTGTTCTCATGTGTGCAATGAAGATAAAAACAAAGCAGATTTTATGACATTATTGTAAGGAAGGAGAGGTATAATTGAGGTAAGTTATTCCCCACAGTTCTTGTCCCTGAAGCAACACATTTTAGCATAGTGCCAGTTCCAACAGACATTTTGCAACATGCACTCACAAGTTGTGTGTCCTTTACTTCTGCTTCCTGTATCTACCTCAAATGACACTGGAGAAAGGATAAGGCACATCAAATACCTAGCCAGTGGCACAGTACTTAGGCACTCAACAAATGATAGACGGTGCTCTTAGTGTAAGTAAAGCTTTTACGTGGGTTTTTCCTCTAAGATGCTCACATGTAAAATTTATCCTTTGTTCCACCATGTTAGTTCTCATTTTTGACCCAGGGGGCTTAGGGGCTAGTGGAGCTTAAGTTTCCTGGAAAGTGCTTCTCCAGTTACCTCTTTGTTATTTGGTGTCTAGTTTAATTCCCTCACCATCAGAAAGCACGCTCCGAATTATTTCAGTCTGCTGCGATATACTGTGATTTAGAGCCCAGAATACGGTCAATGTTCCATGCACCCTTGAAAAAAAAGAGTTTTTCAGGGTTCCGTGCTCTTAAGAGCACTGAATGAAATACGCTTATATGAAAATATATCAGTTTTTTAAAGTTTACCTGTTGCTTCTATATTCCTTTTGGTGGCTTGTTCTATCAGCTATTGAAACAGGTATGTAGAATTCTCAAACTATAATCATGGATTTGTCTATTTTTCTTTCTGACCATTTTTAACAATGTGTGGATTGAAGCTTTTTTTCAAGTGTTCGTAGATCGTAGATTGTGATAGATTCCTGTTGAACTGACCCCCTCTGTCATTATGTACTCTCTTACCTTACGTATGCCTTAATACTAATAGAATTGCATGAGCTGTTTTTATTTATTTATTTATTTTTGGTAATTGTTTGCAAAGTATATTTTTCCATCTTTTATGTCTGACCATTCAGTGTTCTTATCATTAAATTGGGTCTCTTGTAAAGCAGACAGTTTTTTGTTTTTTGTTTTTTAAATCCGGTCTGGCAATCTTAAATTACACTTAGTATAATTACTGATACAGTTGGGTTTATATCAAACACCTGACTCTTAGTTTGCCATTCCACCCATCTATTTTATGTTTCTCTTCCTCTCTTGTTTCCTTTTGGACGAACTATTCATTAACATTCCCTTATTAGCTTATGATTTCTACATTCTGTTGCTATTATTTTCAGGATGGCCCTAGAGAGCATGGCATGTATTAGACTAGAGGTCAATTATGCAAATTAACATCTTTACCACTTTTTTAGTATTGCCAGAACCTTGTAACATCTGAATTTAATTTACCTCCTTCTGTCTTTTGCTCACTTGCTATTACACATTTGTATTTGACAGAGAAGTCACATCCCAGGAGGCACTACGTCCACTGTTTTGTAGAGTCCATGGTCATGTATATAATCTTGGTAGCGTTCTTCATTTCCTTTTGCATTTTCCTGTTTTACTTGGGATTATTTTCATTCTGCTTGAAGGACTAGTTTTACCGTGTCATTCGGTGCAGGTCTGGTCTGCTGGAGACAAGTTCCCTTGGTTTTCATAGGAGAACATACCCGTTTTGCTTTCAGTCTTAAAGGATGTATTCACCAGGGAAAGAGCCCAGGGTGAGCAGTTCTCCTTTACTTGAAGGATTTCTTCTTGTTGTCTTTGGTTTCCATAATTTTTGCCGAGAAGTCCGTGATCAGTTGTCGCTCCTTTGAAGATAATGTGTCTCTTTGTCTCTTGGTACTTTTATCATTATTTTAAGTTTCCAAAACTTTTGCTATGAGATGCCTGGAAATGGTTTTATTTTTATTCTGTTTAGAGTCCGGAGAACTTTTGCAATATGTTGATGTATTTCATCAGTTTTGGAACAGTGTGTCATTTCTCTGAATATTTCTATTCCTATTTATCTCCTTCTCTGTCTCTCCTCCTTAGCTAACTTAGGTTAGAACAGTTTCACATGTCTCAAATATCTCCTAAAGTTGTATCTTTAATTTACATTTCCCCCCCTCTTTGTGCTTCTGGGCATTATTAATGAATCTTCCTTCCTGTTCCTAACACTGTTTCCTGCTGTGTCCAAATCACTGTGAAACCTATCTATCATGCTCTTCGTTTCGGATTTTGTATTTTTCAGCTGTAGAAAGTCTACTCCATTTTTACAGATTCCAGTTCTTTGTTGAAATTCTCTATCTTTTCCTTTAATACCTTAAACATATTAATCACTTATTTTAAAGTCCTTGCCTGCTAACTCAATTATCTGGATCTCCTTTATCTGGATTTATTTCTCCCTGGTTTGGTTATAATTTCTTGCTTCTCACCATGCCTAATAACTTTTTTATTGTGTTATAGACATTTGTATCTAAAACATTCAGAAGCTATGATCTTCCAAAGACAGGTCCCCTTTTCTGATAGGCAGACTGGTAATGGAGGTGATCACCTCCTCAGCCCATGAGGAACTGAGATGGGTCTCAGCCTCAGTAAGGCTCAGTCTATTCTACCAATGCCTCCGATCCTTGGGGATGGCCCCTGTGGGCTTTTCCTGGACAACCTGGAAGATCTTTGTTTCCTCATCGCTGGGAAACTGTGGGGGATCCCAGGTCTGTCCTTCAGAGTCCCCAGCCCAACAATCCAGCCTCCTTCCCCACACAGCTTCAAAATGGTCACAAACATCTTAAGGGGAAGACTGGCTGTGTGCTTGATCCAAGCTTCTTCCTCAGACAGGTATTCATTGCTCAAATACCATTAAGATCTGAGGAATTTCATTTTGTACTTTGGAAGCTCTGGGTCTAACACCCCAGTCTCCCCTGCAGCCCAGAAATCAGCAAATGACCTTTTGGAGAAACCAGCACTGCATGTGAGGACCTCAATTTTCCATGTATTTTCCTAACCCACCAGAACCATTAAAAGCTTTGCCCATTTCTTGGGGCACCTGCGTAGCTCAGTCGGTTAAGCATTCAACTTGGGCTCAGGTCATGATCTTGCGGTTTGTAGGTTCAAGCCACGCTGGGCTGACACCTCAGAGCCCGAAGCCTGCTTCGGATTCTGTGCCTCCCTCTCTCTTTGCCCTTTCCCTGCTCATGCTTGGTCTCTCTCTCTCTCTCTCAAAAATAAGTAAACATTAAAAAATAATTTAAAAATAAATAAATAAAAGCTTTGCCCACTTCTCTCTTTCCTGGCAGTGGTTTTTTTATGTGAGTTGCGACGAATCCCCAGCCCAGGTGTACCTCAGAACATCTTGCCTTCACTCGCCACCTCCAGGAATTCGAGTTCATGCAGTCCTCCTTGTTCCCAGGACTTGTATCTTATGCCTTTAAAAATATGACTTAAAAGGGGGCGTCTAGGTGGCTCAATCGGTTAAGTGGCCATCTCTCGAATTTCAGCTCAGGTCATGATCTCACGGTTCATGAGTTCGAGCCCCGCATCAGGCTCTGTGCTCTTGGTGTGGAGCCTGCTTGGGATTCTCTCTCCTCCTCTCTCTCTTTCTGCCCCTCCCCTGCTCTCTTTCTCTCTCTCTCTCTCTCTCAAAAAATAAAAATGAATTTAAAAAATATGAATTAAAAAAATGGATCCAGATTTGGCAGTTATGGTAATAGAAACATTAGCCTACCATGGCCTACTTGGGCACTATCCTAGAGTTGTAAGCTCTAAATAACTGATGATTTAATAAAGCAGGGTAAAGTAACCATGACATGTGTCAAATAGATTAAGGGGGAAAAAAACCACATATCAAACCTCACCCATAATTAAATTAACTCAAACAATAAAATGAAATGGTCACTGCTTATATTGTCTCATCTCCACATCATAATAACCATGCTCATTAACTGTGTAGAGAACCAGCACAATGACGCGATATGGGTAGGGAAGTAAATTGCTACATTTTCTTTGGAAACAGTGTTGATAACATCTATCAAAAGTTCAAATGCGTATACCTTTGCTTCAGTAATTACACTGCAAGGAATTTATTGTACAAAATGTACTTGCCCACACGTGCAATTCCAGATGTATAATATTCCTTGCAGCATCTTTTGTCATAATAATTTACAAAGCAAACTAGAATCAAAAATTAAATTCCCCTCCACAGGTTAAATAAATGATACATCCATACAACAGCTATGATTAAAAAAATAAATGTTGTAAAAAATATATGCGTATGTATGTTTATTTTCTAGAATCGAACACGAAAATTTGTGAACAGCGGTCACTTCTGAGGGTTTACTTCTCATTTTATACTAGTCTTCATGGTTTTAATATTACTGCTCTGTTAATGTACACCATTTATAACACAAACCTACTTTTCACAAACACTGATATTTAAAAATCCATGCCAATGCAATTCCAAGTATAATTATAAAAGTAGCATTTGCTTGAGTTATACCGGCATTCAAACATGACATTGATAAAACAAATACCGCCTACTGGGACTACTATCTAGATCCTAGATAGTCTAACTATCTAACTTTCCCTCCTAACTGAATAAAATAAGCCACCCTACGGACCTTTGTATTAATATTAACTCATTGAAAGTAGTATGTTAAGAAGTAGCAAACTTAAGCTAATTCACTATAGCATGAGACATTACGGTGTGTGTGTGTGTGTGTGTGTGTGCACACGTGTGTATTTGTATATGCTGTGTGTGTATATGTATGTATTTATTTATACATTATCGTATGTTCTCCATATCAGTGGCTCTTTCTTTCTTGGAACCCATAGACTCTTCTGAGGATCTGATAAAAAACTGTGTCCCCCAGAAAAATGCAGATATGCACACGTACAACATCGTACATTCATTTCTCAGGGGGTTCATGGAATCTCTGTAGCCCACATATAGTCCTAAAGGTAAAAATAAAACAAAAACATAACTATGCAAACTGATTACCTTTGCATTCAGGGGGCAGGCCACTCCATTCTCCTCGGTCATCTTTGACAATACAATAAATAGAGTTCTCTCCGATCAGGGTAAAGCCTTGATTACACTGATATTTTACAGACTGTTGATACACATAGGTTTTCCGTGGATTTTGAATGGTTCCGTTGCTAATTTCTTGTGGTTCTGGACAAACAATTTCTTTAAAAAATTCCAACATATTTTAAATTAATAAAACTGCCAAGGTATTTTTACATAAGACTAAGATATGTTAAATTATTTTAAAGGATTAAAAATCTACCATTTCTCTAAATTCAGCATTATCAACAAGGGATGCTTATAAATACATATAAGTAACGAGAATATATTTGGAGCTTTGGATGCAAATGTTGTAAAACATGAATGCTAACTTTGAGACCAATATATAGAAATAAGATTTAGAACAGGGGCGCCTGGTTGGCTTAGGCATTTAAGCACCTGACTCCTGATCTTGGCTCAGGTCATGATCTCACAGTCTGTGGGATCTCGCTCTGCATCAGGCTCTGCTCTGACAGCATGGAGCCTGTTTGGGATTCTCTCTCTGTCTCTGCCCTTGTCTCAAACCCCTTCCCTGCTCTCTCTCTCTCTCTCAAAATATATTAAAAAAAGAAAGAAAGAAAGAAGATTTAGAACATATATGTAAAGCAAAAATTACAATAAAGTCTGCACATATTCCAGATCAAATTGTGCTAGAAAAAAGTAAATACTGCCAGAGTTCAGAAGTAAAAGCAGGACAGAGATTTTAAGGAGGATATGGAACTTGAATTTAATACTGAGACGTACCCTTCTGCGAAGACAGCAGAGAAGAGGGCACTGCTCTTTATTCCAGGGAAAAATGATGCTAAATGAAAGGAGCTTAGAAGTCAAGCGGCGGGGTGCCCGGGTGGCTCAGTCGGTTGAGCTTTTGAGACTTCAGCTCAGGTCATGATCTCATGGTCTGTGAGTTTGAGCCCTGCAATGGGCTCTGTGCTGACAGCTCAGAGCCTGGAACCTGTTTCAGATTCTGTGTCTCCCTCTCTGCCCCTTCCCCACTCACGCTCTGTCTGTCTCTGAAAAATGAATCAGTCTTAAAAAAATAAAGAAGTTAAGTGGCATACTTGGGAAATACGAATAGATCATTTTCACAGAGCAAAATACCTTAAATGTCAGGATTACATTTTAACCTTTAGGATAAATTTTTTTAAGCATGTATTGACTCACAACCTTTTACTTCACGTAAATTTATTGAGCAGCGGAATATGTCAAACAAATACAAGCAGAGTCTCTCTGGTTATACTATAAAAAGAGACCTCTCTCTAGAAGTTGCCCTGATTAAAAAAACAATGCAATGGTTCCACATTCTCTAGAGCCATGACGTTGTTTGTTATTTTTTTTCCCTTGAATCAGGAAAGCAATGTGATCACCTGTATACATCAAGCGGCCTTAAGTAACCAGAGAATACTAGAAAATTTATAAATTACTTTTAGGCCATCGATCAAAGCAAGGAGCAAAAACAAGTTAGTCTGCTTTGCTCTGGGCTTGGGTGTCTGATAACAACACATATCACCATTGGTACAGATCAGATATTTTCCGAGTGCCTAATGCATACCAGGCGTTGTTCTAGAAGCAGAATTGCAAAACTAAAGAAGACATTAAGTCCTGGGTCTTCAAGCAGAGTGACAAAAAAGATTTTAATTTGATCTTTAATTAAATACAAGAGATTTTAATTTTAACACAAGATAGGGAGACTTTCGGCAGAAGTGTGTTCCGTGGTGTGGAAAGAGAGAAGAAGGACTGTTAACCAGCTGGAAGGTCAGGAGAAACTTCTAGAAGGACTATCAAAGCAAACCCTCAATAAGAAAAAAAAGCGAAGTCCTGCATTTGAAGGGGCCAAAGGACACTCCAGGCAGAGGCAGTCACAGAAGGAAAGCGGGAAGGCCGTGAGCGTGGGTGCAGCGTGAAGCATGAGGGCAAGACATAAGCACCAAGTAGGAAGGCCACGGCCAGCCTTGCATGCTTCACCAAGGAGTCTGGACGTTGTAAGTGACGAGGAGACAAGGATCAGCTTTAAGAAGGAAGAGATGAGGGGCGCCTGGGTGGCTCAGTCGGTTGAGCGTCCGACTTCAGCTCAGGTCACGATCTCACGGTCCGTGAGTTCGAGCCCCGCGTCGGGCTCTGGGCTGATGGCTCGGAGCCTGGAGCCTGCTTCCGATTCTGTGTCTCCCTCTCTCTCTGCCCCTCCCCCGTTCATGCTCTGTCTCTCTCTGTCTCAAAAATAAATAAACGTTAAAAAAAAAAATTAAAAAAAAAAAAAAGAAGGAAGAGATGAGACACATTTGTGTTTCAGATGCATCACTCTGGGTAGCGTGTGAATGAAATATTACAGGAATAGAGGATGGGGCCATTGTGAACAGTGTCACTTTTGAGCTCAGGCAAGTGGGGACTCTTGCCCTAGCTCCCACACTTTATTTTCTTTTTAAGTTTTATTTATTTTGAGATAGACGGGGTGGGGAGGGGCGGAGAGAGAGAGAGAGAGAGAGAGAGAGAGAGAGACTCCCAAGCAGGCTCTGCACCATCAGCACAGATGTGGGGCTCAAACTCACAAACCGCGAGATCATGACCTGAGCCGAAGTTGGATGCTGAACCAAGTGAGCCACCCAGACACCCCTGGCTCCCACACTTTAAAATGTCACGCTGTGGCCCTCCTCTGACTGTGCCTCTCCTTACCGGGTGGGATATCTGCAGGGCACGAAGGCGTGCTCACTGCGAGCTCCCCCTCCACTCCCGCTGTAAATCATGCTCTAGGAACTGGCCCAGAATTCCCTATGCCAGCACCCTTTGCAGGGCCTGAAAGGTCCCTTCTCCTGGTCTGTATTCTATTTTTTTTTTTAATATGGAACACTTCACAAATTTGTGTGTCAACCTTGAGCAAGGGCCACGCTCATCTCTGTATCGTCCCAATTTTAGTATATATGCTGTGGAAGCAATCACATGGTCCCGATTGTTGAGAATGGTCTATACTGTCGATGTGTACATCTGCAGCCCAAAGTTCAGTGGAGTGGGAAAAAAAGGTCACAGGGCGCACGGCTTGGGTGTGTGGGCCGAGTGGTCCATTGACAGGCATCAGAGACTTCTCACAGCGACAGAAGGGGATACCTATTTGAGACAGATTGGGTCTTAGGTCACGAACCTCCATTTAGATTTGTTCTGGGCCCTTGAAAATGTTAGGAGTGGCCTTTACTGCGAGAGTCCAGATGAAGGATAATCAACCACACAGAAGTCATACAGATGGAGGATAAGACACAGGTTTGGAAGTATATTAAGGAGATAAAGCAAAACGATTTAGTGATTAGAAGTGGGAGGTGAAGATAATGGGATGGGTCTTGGATGGCAGATATTATGCAGATATATTCCAGGATTGCAGGGGATAGCAGTTCACTAAAGGTACTTCTGAAAAAAGGAAACACTGGGAAGGGCACCCGGGTGGCTCAGTCGGTTGAGCGTCCGACTTCTGCTCAGGTCATGGTCTTGTGGTCCTTGGGTTTGAGCCCCACGTCGGGCTCTGAGCTGTCAGCTCAGAGCCTGGAGCCTGCTTCGGATTCTGTGTCTCCCTCTCTCTCTCTGCACCTCCCCTGCTCACACTCTGTCTCTCTCTCTCTCTCTCTCTCTCTCGCTCTCAGAAATAAATAAACAATAAAAATTAAAAAAAAAAAAAAGAAAAGAAAACATTGGGAGAAAGATAGGAAAACAGATCCTTCTGACATTGAAGCTTCATTCAGAAAGGACCAAGCACTACCGAAGTTTGATGTATAACCAAGGACACATCTTGACCTTAACCTTTTCTTTTCTTCCTCAGTCTACACGCTGACATTAAAGCACTCTGGTGTGTCCAGAGGCCACGGCTGTGTACTTAAGGTGAGGCAGCTCACTGTTTAAGAATGTGTATTTTCCACTTCATCCTTTGGCATTGTCCAAACAGAAAAATTAAGTCACGTGGAAAATCAGAATCAGAGCCTAAAAGAACTGGGCTTTATAGGGATAGCTGAAGGCACAGGTTTTTTTTTGTTTTTTTTTTTAGGAAAAAGGGCTCCTTTTTTGCAAGACACAGGTGTCCGTGGTTGCTGAACGGCGAAATGGATAGAACAATCAAAGAGGAAAACAGGAACCCCAAAGAGGAAAATGGAGTTCAAGTTACCAGACAGGGAGTAGGACTGTGGCCCAGCCCCGGCCAAACGTGAAGGGAAAGTGTGTTTGCAGTGCAGAAGCTCTACTGTGCTGGGTTACGTGCTTGGTGTCCACATGTCTGTGAAGTTCCTGACAGCAGTTGCTTGTGAAGATCGCAGCCTCAGACCGGGAGACTGCTTGTCCAGACTCCTGGACAAGTTGTCTGTGTCAGGAAAAAAATACAGTCTGGTTCCTCTTTGCCGTCCAAACTTACTCTAGTGTCATGCACAACATCCCCTGCTGGATGGTGGAAACGGGAAAGATGGTGGGGGGCAGTAATGCTAAAATTTTCGAAGTAATAACAACGAGACAAAGATGTAGCAGAGAGAGGAGGGTGAAGTGAGTGCAAGAAGGGTGTGGGTGTGATCAGCTTCCTCCTGTAAGCTCTTGGCTGGCAAGGCTTCAATTTATTTGTCTTCATATCAACTGACCCCACACATTGCCTCCTACAGTGTGCCCATCAATACGTGCTGGACAAATTACGCTACGTCTATTCTAGTTTCCTGCTCCTAAGAACACCAAAAACTTGAACTTAGCAATGATTTTAGCAAAGATGGGAGAAATAAAGCCTACATTTTAAAAGTTTTCAAGAAATGTTTATTTATTTTTGAAAGAGAGAGAGAGAGAGAGAGAGAGAGAGAGAGAGAGAGAGAGAATGAGACAGAGACACAGACAGAGAGAAAGGCAGAGAGAGAGACAGAGAGAGAATCCCAAGCAGGCTGTGCACTGTTAGCATGCAGCCCGATGTGGGGCTCAGTCTCACGAACCGTGAGATCATGACCTGAGCCAAAGTCAAGAGCCAGAACTCAGCCAACTGCACCCACTCGGGTACCCCTCAAGTCTACATTTTTAAATGCTACATTTTTTCTTAAGAAGAAAAAAGAAGTATGTCCCATGGATCTTACCCCTCTCAATTTTCAGGAGACCTATGTCTAGAGTGGATATAAATTTGGCTTGATACATGTATTTATGATATTATTTCTGTGCCCTACCTCCCTTTTAGCAGGTAAGATCCTCAAGTGCAGAAATCATATGTCTTCTATATTGTATAACCTTATTTCTCTAATGATGAAAAATAAATCACACTTGAAAACATTTATTGATAATTAGCTCAGCTCATAATCCCACAAGAGGCAGATAGGCAACACTGGGTTTTAGAAAAATAATGGATTTGAATCCAGAAGTCTGGGTTAAATGCCTTCTCTTGCCACTTATGTTGGGATGTAGGATCAGATCATATAGATTCTCTGATAAAAAGTATTTTAATCCATAAAATTAAAAATTGTGGGGGAAGAAAAACTCTGTATCTATTTTGCTTGATTGTTAGAAGGAAAGGTAGGATAATGTACGACTGAGCACAATACATATCTCAGTTTGTTGGCTTGTGTGTGTGTGTGTGTGTGTTTTAGAGTTTGTTGGGTTTTTAATCCTTTATCTCCATAACTAATAAAGTAAGATACATTACTGATAAAGTAGCTAAGAAATTCCTACATTGGAAAGTAAGGGTACTACAAATATACACTGTGGATAATTCTTTTTTTCAACGTTTATTTATTTTTGGGACAGAGAGAGACAGAGCATGAACGGGGGAGGGGCAGAGAGAGAGGGAGACACAGAATCGGAAACAGGTTCCAGGCTCTGAGCCATCAGCCCAGAGCCTGACGCGGGGCTCGAATTCACGGACCGCGAGATCGTGACCCGGCTGAAGTCGGACGCTTAACCAACTGCGCCACCTAGGCGCCCCAATTCTTAATGAGAGAAAGTAACGCAGGGGCGCCTGGGTGGCTTGGTTGGTTAAGCACCGACTCTTGGTTTCGGCTCAGGTCATGATCTTCCAGTTTCATGAGTTCAACCCCCGCATCCAACTCTGCGCTGACAACACAGAGCTGCTTGGGATTCTCCCTCTCCCTCTCCCTCTCTCTCTGCCCACCCCACCCCCACCACTTGCGCTGTCTTCGTCTCTCTCAAAAATAAATAAACAAACTTAAAAAAGAAATAAGAGCGTAATTTACCACTGATTATTCAGCCTTACCACCAGAGCACTTAGGTTTTTTTCAGTCTTACCTTCGCATTTTGGCAATGGGTCACTCCACTCCACAGCCTGGTCTGCAAGGGAACAGTAACTAGAAGCTGAACCTACTAGCCTATACCTAAAACAATGAATGGAAAGAAAAGTTAGGTCTCATCCACACGTGTTTGACTTCGTTTAAATTCTCCAGAATTATGACCTTAAAATATTTACTATCCCCGTAGATGGAGACGAGACAATAGCTGATCGAAGTTCACATGGCAGTGCAAAGGAAAAGAAAAATTTACTTTTAAAAAGGTGATATCCAAACGAAAAAAAGGTAGGAGACAGGCAAAACATTTTTGATTTGGGTGGAGTCCGTGTGAGAAAACATGAAAGTGTTTTGAAACATTTTACGGTGATACAGATGTTTGGATATTTTATATTTCTGAATGCTAAACGATCAATAAGGCGTTCACAGAATAACAGAACATATTTTAAGGGTTCAAAGTACTCCCCAGATTTGATATTAATCATATTAATGATCCAAACATCTCTGTTTCGTACAGGAGACAAGTGATGCTGGTATTTTTATTTTCTAAAGAGCAGGGACACACACACACACACACACGGAGTAAAATATCATAATTCAATGCGCAGATATTCAATGAGAAAATGAACATAAAGTTTCCAGAAGTGTCTGAGACACTGATGATACTCAATGAGTGAGTTCCTCTTCCGTACATATGGGACTTAGAAAAGACCTCAGGGCAGAATGGTATTTTCACACTAGAAATAAATGTCTTTAACACATCATACTTTCTAACAGGCCATTTGCATATAGAAGAAAATATGGTAAATTTAGGCAAATTAAGGACTGGTTTCTTTTGAACCATTGAAGGACTTAATTTCTATAAGTGCAAACATGTTTTTCTTCCTTCGCCAATCACATTTAAAACGTTCTAGTGAATCATAGACGTACTGAAATCTAGCAATTGAGGGAATTTGATGTTACAAGAAATTGTCTTTTCTTGCCCCGTTTTATTACACGTAACTGTGATGAGCTCATGATAAAAGATCTTTGAGCAGAGGACTCGTTTTATGGAGACTAGCTTGAAAACACTGACCACAAATGTAAACACTTACACCTTGCATCCTGTTTTCACGCTAATTAAATATAGAGTATAAATACAAACTATGCTCAAACGTACCCTGTGTCACACGAGAAGGAAATAGATGCACCATATGATATGTCAGTTGTTATACTGACATGACCATGTGTTATATCTCCAGGAGTAGGACAGGATTTTTCTAGAAGAGAGCACAAATTTATTGTTTCATTAGATTATCAGGCACATCTATGCAAATGCATTGTCACTTCTTATCCGTAGACGTTTCATACCCTGCTTTCATATGGTAAGTTTCAAATAACATATTTAGAATATACACTCATTACATCTGAGGTGGCCTTAAACTAATTAAATGTGAAATGTGTGAGTTAATTAATATTCCTATCTCATGAGTAGTTTGCCTAATTTAAAATAAAATTAATGGTTCTTTTCAGAAATTCTAAATAATGACAGGCACACGTAGACTTCTGGCATGAATGAAGGAAGAAATACTATTTCCCCAAATACTGTGTGATTGAGAATACTCTGTAAAATTATACTCACTTTTACAAAATTCATCTGGCGTGGACCACGTAAAATTCTGAAGGCAAGTTAGTTTGTCTGACAGAGTTTGGTTCCTTCTGTAGCCCGGACGGCAATCGTATTCCACAACGAAACCCTCGGGGAAATAATTCTGTTTGCTAAAAGACCTCTTGAGCGATGCAAAACGTAGCCTGGGTGGAACATCGCAGCTACCTGAAAGTATGAACAAAAGCAACAACATAGGTAACATCACTTTGTTTTATAATCTATATTTAATTATCCAGAATTATTTGATCCTTTACATCACGCCTTTTTCTGTACTTCTTTGTACATATTTGGTATTTGACCATATTAATATGACTATGACATTTACAGCACATCGAGCATATTCACACGTATGCTTATGAAGTAAATTGGGTATGTAGATATCACTATGCCCACAATGCAGGAGGTAGAACCCATTTAAATTGCTGGCACAGTTCTGGCACTGACGCTTATTTGCCCTATGGAGGATGGGGAGGAGATCAGATGAAAACCAGGATTTCCAGACTCCTGGGCTAATGTCCTGGGCAATGACAATACCAGTGACAGTAATAGCTAATATTTGTTGAATACTTCTAAATGTCTTACACATGTAAAAACTCATTTAATCCTAACAACCCAGGAGGCCAAGGATCAGATGGGCCGATAATGTACATAAAAGTATTAACTGGAAATGTCTGGGCAATTGTGAATTTGGAGAAGCACGGGATCGTGGAAGGGACATTGGATGTCTAGTCCAAAGGCTCAAGTTCAGACGCTGGCTCTCACGCAAAAGAACTGCTGATCTCAAGAAGTAATCTCACTTCTGGGGGACTGTTTTCCAGCTGTAAAATGGGGGGAAGGGTCCCCACCCAACTCAATATATGTAGAAGGGTTATAAACTCTAAAACTTGATACATGCTCAAAGGCCTACTTACTTCAACACACTGCCTTCTGAAATCACGGATACGTAAAAACAAAAAGTTAAAGCTGATTTCACACCTGGTTGCAAAAAACACTTGCGGCAGGTCCTGTATTTATGTACCTTCTATTACTGTAGGTTGTCCAAAGCTAGGAACCAAGTCTTACCTTTATGTTTACTTGTATATGTCAAAGCTAATGCAGGACTATGCCTCTAATGATAGATTTGGAGGTAAAAACAGAGAACTTTTTAAAACACCACCACAGAGTGGTATTCGCTAAGTCCTACCTTCCAAAATGAAATTTAAGAAAACAGACCTCTGTTACGTGTCTCAAGGTGATTGCCAAACATACATAATTTACTTCCTACGTTGTACCTATTGTTTATTTTCTCTATTATTTCAGGAGGTACAGCATTAGGGGGAAACAACAACAAAAACAAAAAAAAACCCACAAAAAAACAAAACAAACAAACAAAAAACAACAGAAACCCCAAACCTGTTAAGGAAGAAGCAGGACCTATTCTGGGAAGTAATGACAGTCAATTAGCTGCAGGGTAAAGTGCCAGCTATACCCTGGGGTTTAATAATGCTTGAAAACTATCAATTACCAGTCACTGCGAAGAGGGATAAAATTAAGCTAACAAGATACATTCCATTCCCATAACTTACATACAAAAAAATTAAGAACTTACGGTTACAAAATGCTGCCACCTCCGACCATTGATTGTTACCGAGACAGATCACGGAGTCTGGCTTGCCAGGGACTTTTACAAAGCCTTCATTACATTTGTATGTTACTGCGGTTCCTTCAGGAAAACTCTTAAGATCACGATCACTCAGAGTTGGGTGGGCATTAGGTACCTCTGGGGGCAAGCTGCAGTCACCTAGGGAGAAAAAAAAAAAGAAAAAATGCACTGAAGGAATTAATACTTTTCAACTCACAGCAACACACCTTTTCCCAGAGGAGTAAGGGAAGCGGCAAGGGCTTTTGATACACATGTAACAGTTCCATCCAGCGCTGAACTTCCAAGTTCCGTCCAGGAACTTGCTAGGCTGCCATTCTTGTCAATTAATTCAGTGCTAAAATAAGGAAGGAACCCCTTCCCTTCTTTATTTTGTTTGTAAAGTGGTTTAGAACACGCATACAGTTGCTAAGCGCACAATGAAGACAGACGCCCCCTCCGGACGTTACTACCCAAAGAAGACGCGCAAACTTGTAGCGTCCCGTGTAGCACCCAACTGTGTAAGAGGTGAGAGTGGTCAACTCTTTGGCCACCCACCCTTAAAGAGATGTTTTGGGGGGGGGGGGGGGAGGCTGAGCATTCACTCTTTGAGCCCTGCCCTTTGGGTTCCCCGTGTTCGGCTGCTCGGCAGACTCAGCCCGCGCTTCCTCAACCGTCCACGCCTCACTCCTAAAGCCACGCGAGCTGGGGGCCGGCACCGCAAGACCCCAAAACTTGCAGTTTAGCAGCGGCGATCCTCTCCCGGTCCCCAAGGGGTCGTGCTAGTGGGAGCTCTGAGCCTCAAGGGTAGGGGATTACGGGCACAATTACCCGTGCCCGCATTCCTCACCTCCCCCGGGTCCCCAGACTTCCCGGTCTCCGCGGAGACGGATCCAGCCCCTCCCACGCGGACTAAGGGCTCACCCAGGGGGGCTGCCCCCCCACCCGGGTCCCCCGCTCACCCTGCGCGGCGGGTGGACACAGCAGCAGCAGCAGCAGCAGCAGCGGCACGCTCAGCCCGCCAAGGAAACGCAGCGCTGCGGGGACGCTCCGCCGCGCGGGACCCATGGCGCGCGGGGACGAGGACCCGGAGCGAGTCCAAGCGGCTCCAGCAAGTAGCCGTAAGTAGCAGCAGCGCCCGACGGTTCCGCCGGGCGAGTTAAATTAGCGCCTGGGCGGGGCTGGCGCTCTGAATCACCAAGGGTGGGGCAAAGAGACGGGTGGGGGAGTTTGCTGCACCAGGTGCCGGGCAGGGCGAGGGCGAGGGCGGGGGCTCTCGCGTCACCCGCCCCCAGGGATCCCAGACTTGGAAAGGCGGATAAGGGGCCGGGAGAGGGGCTCGCTTTTTCTCTTTGCTGGGGTGGGGCCTGCGATGAGCTCCCATCTGCAAAATATCTGCCTTCCAAGTAAAAAACTGGGGGGAACGGAGGAGAAGCGAGTGGCGTTGGCTTGGTTCCCCAGGAATCTCAGTTAGGTTACCAGGAAAGTAAGCGCTCTTGAGGCGGAAAGGAAGGTGCCTCGGATTCGGAGGTAGCTCTTGGAGGCTGAGAGAGTGCCCGCCCAGGGACCTGGTGCCTTCAACTAGAGGTCTGTCAAATGCCAACCAGAATAGGGAAAAAAAAAAAAAAAAAAAAAAGTTGTGTGGTCTCCCAGGACAGTCCCTAATCTGAAAACTGCAAGTGGGAAATGGCCCAAGAAAGGTCGAGCAGCACAGCAAGGAGTGGCCATTGTTCATACTATGCTTGGGCGGGAATCACTTTCCTCGCCAGCGTTCTCATTTACCAAGGACAGCTCATGAATTCCACTTTGGGACGATTTCAGTCCGTCTGCTGGGAGAAATTCACCATCCTGCGGGTGTGTGTGTGTGCGTGTGTGTGTGTGTTGGGTGGGGAGAAAAATGCCGAAACAGAAACCAAACGCCAGAAAACGAAATGATAGGGTGGTGGTTTTAAGAGGAAAGTTTGTTGGAAGACTTTACGTATATGCCAGTGCTTTGCAATACTAGCTACACATTGGAATCACGTGGGTAGCTTTTAAAAATTCCAGATGCTCAAACTGCACCTCAGACTAGCTAGATTAGAATCTCTGGGGATCGGAAGGGGGCAGCAGGATGATTTAGAGCATTCCAGGTGATTCCACTGGGCAGCAGTTTGAGAAACACAAATCTACATGGTGGTGGTCAGAGTAATGATCCCCCCGGGACTCCCACCCTCACCAGGCCAGCACTGTCCCTGTCAGAAACAGGAAAGGACATTGATGGAAAGGCTGGTTACTCCTCTTCATGGAGAGTAACCCCAAGAACATTTTCCTTTAGTAATTCACCTGGATCTGGTTAGCAGAGGCCTACCCTAGATTTTCCTATTCCCTCAAATATCTTACCTTGTTAGGTGAAATCCTTGACTTGGAAATGTGCCTTGGTCCGTGGACCAGCTGTGGGGGGGTATTTGTGGCATCCTGTCATGATACTCTTTCCTAAATGCTTTTGATCACTCTTTTTATGTTAGTACGAGATTTATAAGAAGGAAAACAACAGTTTCGACAATACCAGTTTCTCTGGCTCATGCTTAGTGTAGTGAACTGGATGAACCCAGTGTCACCCAGTGCTAGAACCAATTGTATGGGCATTCCAGGAAAGGAAGTCCTGTAGGCTTTCACGGAAACCTATCAGTATTAAAACATTTTAGAGTTTAGGGGCACCCAGGTGGCTTAGTCAGTTAAGTGTCCACTCTTGATCTCTTGGTTTGTGAGTTCAAGCCCTGAGTTGGAGTTGGGTTCTGTCCTGACAGTGCAGAGCCTGATTGGGATTCTCCCTTTCACCCTTTCTCTCTGTCCCTCCCCCACTTCTGCACGCTCTCTTGCTCTCTCGCTCTCTCTCTCAAAATAAATAAACTTAAAAAAAAAAAAAAGCCCAAACATTGTAGAGTTTAGAAGTTGGGCAGGGACACTTAAAATTATCTACCGTGACCCTCATACTTGATATTAAAACACCTTGGTTTTACTCCCATATGTGAAATAAAAACAAAGTATATCAGGGCCCAGCAGTGTTCTGGAATTCATACCAGATCTTCGTGTATTCTCCCTAAGAGGCTCCCGTGACCTTAACCACCATCCCCTTCTGTCCTACATTTATAGGCAAATTGGTGTGAAAGGCAAGGTGGCATCATGAAAAAGATCTGAAGGTCAAGGCCACTACCTTAAGACCTGTCAGAAAACTTTGAGGCCCGTTAGCACTTTCTGTTTATTAAGTGAATGTAATACCTTTTTATCCAGGAAAACAATGAGCTCTGAAAAGGGTTTTCTAAAAAAGATCTTTAACACCCGGTTTAGCTACACTCACCTTCCAAAATATATTGTTCTCGATAAAAAAGAAAAAAAAAAGGAACTTTTCCAAGAACAACTGGGTAATACTGTGACCACCCAAAATTTCAACATTTTGAGGGCAAAGGGAAAGAAAGGAATCCAGTACCCATTTACTCAATTTAGAAAAAAGATGCTATAAAAACCTATGCATTGAGAAAAATGAAATATGCAATTTGGTAAGTTACAAGGATTCTTTTAAACAATGGCTTCAGGAGTGCCTGGGTGGCTCAGTTGGTTACGCATCCGACTTTGGCCCAGGTCATGATTTCACAGTTCGGGGGTTTTGTGCAGACAGCCTGGAGCCTGCCCCGGATTCTGTCTCTCTCTCTCTCTCTCTCTCTCTCTCTCTCTCTCTCTCTCTGCCCCTTCTGCGATAGCACTCTGTCTCTCCCTCTCCGAGATAAATACACATAAATAAATAAATAAATAAATAAATAAATAAATAAATAAATGTGTTCCAGACGCTTCATACACACATTACCCCATTTTACTAACACCACTTCCAGAAGTGGAAATCACTGTCCACTTTTTCAGATGCTGAAAGGTTAAGTAAGTTTCCAGAATCCATGCAGCCAACAAGTGACCAGGCCCGGATCTACATCCGGTTTGTGTGATTCGAAAACCTATACTTCTCCAGTTCTACCACACAACGTTCTTTTTATTGGGACCAGTTGGCAAAGATTTCTTCTAAAGAGAGGACGCTGAATTAGGACCTTTGGGAGGTGCTTAGGGAATCCAGCTGCTTCTGGTGTCAACAGTTGACTCAAGTCTTCAGAACTGATCTTCCTGAAACTAGCTGTGTGTTCTCAATGAGTCACTCTGCCCCTTAAGGCCTCATTCCCACTTTGACTTAGAAAGGGCATGGAGTGGAAATGAAATAGTCTCTGCAGAGCTTTCCAATTCCAAAATGGTAGGTTTGTGTCAGTAGGTCGACAACATTTTTAAAAAATAGCACGTAGGTCTATGACTTTGGCAGAGGTTAGGGAACATGGCTGTCCCTCTGTCCCAGAAACCATACAATGACTAAATCAAAGACGTTTAATAAACTGAGGTGCACATAGTATTCCGAAGCGCGTTAAGAAAGTGCCAAAACTTGCGTTCATGACTCTGTGATCTACGATGGAGGTGTTAGGGGACAAGCGCTATGAGAATGCCAGAGCCAGTATAGTGGGGGGCGGGATCAAAAAGAGAGAAAAGACCATGGCCACCAGGGCGGAGGAGGCCAACGGCCTAGTGATTCAGCTAAATATGACGAATGAATATCATCAGTGCAATAGGGAAAAAAATATTAGAGGTGATAAGTATGGTATGAGCACATGTTTGCAGTCAGAACAAGGTTAGTTGCTTCCAAGAATAGTAAGGTTACAGAGAAGATGGGGGAGTGAACTACAACCATGGAGGAAGTGGTGAAGAGGGCAAGAGATGGTCTGGCAAGAGACGTGGGAGCCTTAAACGCAAGGCTTCTTCCTCTTCTGCTACTCAGAAGCGTTGATGGACTGTTGAACATCTTCAGCAGAGAAGTCCAAGGACAGGTTGGACGTCGTGTGCAAGATGCCGCAGCGAAGGTGACCGTGAGCAAAGACCCAATTTTACTAACTATGCAATAGTTCAGGCTGTTAAGATTGGAGAATAGAAATGTCTTTTCGTCTTCAAACTAATAAATCTATAATGACGAAATAGCCTTGTTACTCTATAAAACCCCTGACACGATTACTATAGCCATTGAAGTGTTTGCGTCTGTTCTGATCAAAGAAGTTTCAAAGGAAGAACTCACAGAATTCGGTGACTGATTAGATAAGGAACAAGTGGGGGAGAAAGTGTTCAAGATGACTCAGAAGTTTGGTGTCTGTGAGACCAGGGGCCCTGTTTAGAAGAACTATCCATTCCAAAGTCAAGGGAAGGATTTAGGGAAGGAATAGCAAATTTGGCCGCACACTTGTTGAATTTAAAATGCTTGGCAGGTGTCTGTGTGCAGATGCACAGCATGGGATGGACACGTGGGCAGACTCAGTTGGAGCCTGGATGAGACACGGCTACAGGCAGGGTGACCAACGGAGACAGTGTAAACCAAAACTCAAAGAGGCCCAAAGGGTGAGCCTTGGGTACTCCCCACAACCACACTGAACTGAGTTCAGACAATAAAGCAGAAGGAGAGGGTAGTGGAAAAGGAAGGAGGGTAGTGCAATTTCCTTAAAGCCCAGGGATATGAAATAGTGAGCCAAATGTTATCATTCCAGTTATAGGTGAGGCAACTTGTGTTTAGGGAAGTTAAGTAACTAGCCCCAAACCACAGGGTTTGTGGAGGTGGAGCTAGGCTTAAGATCTTACCCCTTCTGGTACATTGCTCAGGCATCGCCTCGTCCAGGAAGCCTCCCTGCTTACGACATCAGACCCTGTCCCTTCCTCTACCCTCCCAAGGTACTCTATGCGTCCGTCAGTCTTCCAGTCTAAGACATCCGTCTGTTTCATACTCGCGTTCAGAGCTCAGCCTAGAATTATTCCCAACTAATCTTGACATGGCCAAGGAAAAACAAACAAACAAACAAAAACTTTTAACTGAGGTGTGTTTGCAAATGAGGGCAGTTGTACTTTGCAGAATAAGTGTGGTGTACTTTTGAAAAACAAATTAGCAGACTCCTATTTTTCGTAAGGAAAGTTTAATTCTCCAGGAATTCACTAATCAAGTTATCAGTGTACTTCATCAAATACAGTATTTTTTTTTTCCTCATGAGGTAAAGGGGTAGCGGGACCTAGTAAAATGGCCTCCTCTCATGTGATACCTTTACCTGACTTGATGGTATCTTGCCTTCCCTCTGGCTTCCCGGTATGTGAGGAAAGGCTCACGGGCCAAACGGAAGGGCAATGCCTGACTCACACTAGCAAACACTTCTTTGCCAAGCCCTAATTTTCTGAGATTGCAGTGAATTTTTGCCAAAGTGGAGGGAGTGGTGGCAGGAGCCAGAAAACTTACGTGGGGTGTGTGTGTGTGTGTGTGTGTGTGTGTGTGTGTTGTGTATGTATGTGTGTAAATGTGAGCGTATGGGGTGTGTGTGTGTGTGTGTGTGTGTGTGTGTGGTGAGTGACAACATAGCACTGGGACTGAATGGGCAGGTTTGAGAGTCTAACTGACTTAGGCGGAAATACTGACTCCATTGCCCTCTTCCTTTCTGTATGGCTTGGTTTTCAAACTGCTCCATACCACACATTCCTCATTCTTAAAACCGGTGTGATAGTATTACCCACCTCATAGTTTCCGTGGAGGATAAATTCGATGATATACGTAAAGCATTTGGTACATGGCATGGCCCACTGTAAATACCCAAGAAATAGTAGCAATAATTGATGGCAATGATGGCCATGAATGAACACATCATATACCAGAACTTGCCCACTTTTCATGTAATCTATAAAAAGGGACGTGTCGTGATGCAGGATCTGAAAAAAAATCTGTAAAAGAAATGGAAAATGTCCAAAGGAGATGCTAATAGAGTTGAGATCATTCGGTTATTCTCCATTCTCTCCCCACCCAATGGAATATGTTCTTTGGCAAAGATTAGATGATTTGCAAAGTGTCCAGATTTGTTTACACATTGTCCTCTTTCCCTCCCTCCAGTCCATCTGTATTTTGTTTGCCTTGACTTATGATCTTTCAGATTAAGAAGAACTGCACTCATGAGAATCGCATAAGGGTGGGGACAGAAGAAAGAAATTTGCCTTTAAGGATCACATACCCTGTGCTCTTAGTTTGAGACCAACCCTTCCTGCTCAGCCATTACATCAGTGCCATTTTTAAACTATTATAACATCCATTTTCACTTGATGAAACAGAGGTTCAGATGGAGAAATGCCCGGACCAAAGGATATAGATAGCAAAGCCAAGATTTGAACCCAGGTCTGAGTAGCTCTGAAATCATGCTGTTTCCACTACGTGCGTCCCCTTATAGTTGTTGGTGCATAATTAAAAGTAAATGTTTCCTTGATATTTCTCCGGAGTATTCATTAATGGGTAAATATTCTCCTAACACTTCTCTCTCAGTTGTCAAATCAAAGCCATTTACCCAAATGGTGAGCACTTCCCTAGGATAAATTGTAATTTCTTGTACAAAACCAAATAGTCTGCTTTATGGGGCGCCTGGGTGGCGCAGTCGGTTGAGCGTCCGACTTCAACCAGGTCACGATCTCGCAGTCCGTGAGTTCGAGCCCCGCGTCAGGCTCTGGGCTGATGGCTCAGAGCCTGGAGCCTGTTTCCGATTCTGTGTCTCCCTCTCTCTCTGCCCCTCCCCCGTTCATGCTCTGTCTCTCTCTGTCCCAAAAATAAATAAACGTTGCAAAAAAAAAAAATTAAAAAAAAAAAAAACCAAATAGTCTGCTTTAAAGAAGGCAATTTACCTGAAAAAAAAAAAAAAACACAATAGTTGCAATTACTCTTGAAAATGCTACTCTCTTCCTCAAGGTCCCCATCTATTACCACCTCCATCTCTAATCAAAGACTTCTGTGATACCCTTTATTGCCCTCTCCTGAATGCCAGTCCTTGTGTTTCAGAGCACTTGGACTCTCCTTTGGTACTTTCTTAGTTTGTTCTGCCACATCTAGGCCAACTGAGGCTCAAATCTAAATCCCAGGGAGATATGAATTTATTGAGGGCAAGTGTAATGTTGAGTTTTATCTTTGTGTCTTTTACTCTCCAGTGCAATACCATGCCTAATGGAGGCCCTGAATAAATGTTTGTGAAATCGTAGTTATTGGTCTGCCTTCTTTGTGACCCTAGAACTTACTCACTCATTCAATAAATCCTGCAGACAGGATCCTGCATTAGCACTGAAAACATTGTTTCAACCTTTGGCTCTTTTTGTCTCTTACCCTATGGTTTAGGTAAACTCTCCCTGACCTCTATACCAGATCTGAATTTTAATAGGTAGAAAAGAGAGGAACCAGTTTCCCAGAATAAAAGACCTAGATAAGATGATTTTGAGTTTATATAGGAAATATATGGAAGTGAGTTCACTTCCATATTCTCTTCATCTTTGTCTCTAATTCAAACCTGCTTTACCTCAAAGAATGGTACCATTCTCCACCCACACCTGGGTGTCTCCACATCTGTTGCCTGAAGACCTTTTGCGAAAGAAGGTATTGGAATGGCCAAAAGAAGCACAGCGGGGAGAAAAAGCCTCAACATGATTATTCATCAGGGAAATGCAAATCAAAAGCACAATGAGACTCTACTGAACACCCCCTAGAACAACTAATATTTAAAAAGACTGAAAAAGGGGTGCCTGGGTGGCTCAGTCGGTTAAGCGGCCGACTTCGGCTCAGGTCATGATCTCATGGTCCATGAGTTCGAGCCCCGCGTCGGGCTCTGTGCTGACGGCTCAGAGCCTGGAGCCTGTCTCAGATTCTGTGTCTCCCTTTCTGTGACCCTCCCCCGTTCATGCTCTGTCTCTCTCTGTCTCAAAAATAAGTAAATGTTAAAAAAAAAAATTAAAAAGACTGAAAAAAATCTAGGTGTTGGTAAGGATATAGAACAGCGGAAACAACTCTCATGCATTGCTAGTGAGAATGTAAGAACATACAACCACTTTGGAGAACACTTTGGTGACTTCTTATAAAATTAAACAGATACCTTATGACCCAACAATTCCATTTCTAAGGATTGATGCAGGGAAATGAAAACCTGTCTACAAAAGACTTGTGCGTAAGTGGAACGGCCAATTCAAACAATTCAAATGTCCATCAGCAGCTGAAAGGATAAACAAATTGTGATGCTTCCATACATTGAAATTTCCATACAACTACTCAGCATTGAAAAGACACAAATTAGCTACATACACAATATGGACAGATCTTAAAAACATGCTGAGCAAGAGAAGCTAAATAGATGAGAATACATACCATAGGGTTCCATTTATGTGAGGTTCTAGAACAGACAAAACCAATTTACAATGGCAGAAATCAAACTAGTGGCTGTCTAGAATAGGGAGTTCAGAGGGGTAGGAGGGATGACTACAAAAGGGCAAGAGGGACCTTTTAGGGACAACAAAATATTCTCTATATTGACTAGGTTTGGGTTACATTACATGTGTATGAATTTATCAAAACACATCAAACTGAAAACTTTAAACATCCATTGGTAGATGAATGGATAAGGAAGATGTGGTACCTATATACAGTGGAATATTATGCAGCCATAAAAAAGGATGAGATCGTGACATTTGTGGTCACACGGATGGACCTAGACAGTATTATGCTAAATGAAATATGTCAGACTGAGAAAGACTAATATCACGTGATTTCACTCATATGTCGAATCTAAAATAAACACAAACAAACAAACAAAAAGCACAATCAGAACTATAAAAGCAGAGAACAAACTGATGGTTGCTTAGAGGGGTGGGGTGGGGGGGATGGGCAACATGGGTGAGGAGTGGGAGATACAGGTTCCCAGTTATGGAACGAATAAGTCGTGGGAATAAAATCCATAAAGAATGTAGTCCATGATATTGTCATAGTGCTGTATGGTGAGAAATGATAGCCATACTTGTGAACATAGCATAATGAATAAACTTCTTGAACCACTGTGTTGCACACCTAAAACTAATGTTAACATTGTGTGTCAACCCTACTCGAGTTAAAAAATGTATGTTTTTAATGTTTCTATTTGTTTCATGTAAATTACACCTAAAGTTGATTAAAAACCATAAAATGAGATCAAAGACTTCACTTCTGGAGTTTGTGGGCTTTAGCTACAAAGATCCAAATAAGCCATTATGCCAAGGATAGCACAGTCAAACATACCTTTCCCCTTTTTGCCTCCTAATTTAGTAGATCAGTTTTAAGTAGTATTAACCTTGCTTGTGAAATAATCTTAGCCTATATGGAACAATGTTAGTGCATTTTACTGGCTTCCAAAAAAACCGAATTGTTACATATATACCAGGAAATTGATAGGACAAAAACGATTATTTTTTTTTTAATTTTTTATGTTTATTTGTTTTTGAGAGAGAGAGAGAGACAGAGACAGAGTGCAAGAGGAGGAGGGGCAGAAGGAGAAGGAGACACAGAATCTGAAGCAGGGTCCGGGCTCCAAGCTGTCAGCAGAGAGCCTGATGCGGGGCTCGAACGCACAAACTGCGAAATCCTGATCTGCGCCAAAATTGAACACTTAACCAACTGAGCCACCTGGGTGCCCCTAAAAATAATTACAAGCATGTTAGATCAACCTTTTGATTTGGATGGCATAATGTTGGTTGTTAACTATATTCTGAGAGGCACAGGGTCAGATCAGAATGCTCACTGTTGCCAGGACAACCAGGGGACCTTCCAGTGTGACTTCCACCAAAGAAGAACCAAAGAGATTCCATGATCCAGATGGTTTCAACCCCAGTCTGCTCTTAACACTCCAGCTGAGTATGTTTTCAGAGCTGGTGAGGAGAGTTTCTGGCTCTTTTCCCAATGACCTCTCCCTTGCTCAGTCCCCACTAAACCTTGTGCTGGCACGATGCAGAGGACCGAAGTAATGACAGCAACAATTTAGGTATGCACAGGACTTTATTGCCCCTGGGGTGTTTTTCACTGACATCTCAGTTAATCCGCAGCTCCAGTCTGTGAGGTAGGTATCAGGACCATCTCCGAAGTGAATGTCAAGGATTACCTAACTAGTCCACAGTCGTACATCTGGTAATGATCAGGCTGAAACTTGAACCCAAATCATCTGACTGCAGATTTTGCGATTTGCGCGGCTCGCCACTCACACTTCCAACATACCGCAAAATGCAAAGCCGACCCCTACAGGCACCATCTATTAAAGGGTGCTGCGTACCTAGTCTGGTTACTTGGCACCAGAATTTTCGCTCTGAGAGCCAGGCGCTGCTAACTGGCTCCGGTATCTCTTCTTAATAACGTCTACCGTTTCTGTAAATTCAAAAATTTAAAACAACAACACGATGAACTAAGAAAAATTAACGACCATACTTCAGAATGTACGATGTCCATACTCCTAGTTAACTTAAGCGTCGATACATGTAAATACATTTAAGTGCATCATAAAACCACACAAATATAGATATAACTAGAGTGTGCCTCTGCCGTTCATGATGAGCCCTGGTTGTGCTTCCTTAGATATTTTCTATGCTATGATTATTTCCCGAGAGTCATTATCAGTTGTCCTTCAGGGGCAGCAGTGTGGTTAGAAAACAGTCATTTTGATGCCTTGCTAAGGTTTTGCTGTTTAACTGTTTCATCCTCACTTAAATAGAAGTTATATTTAAACTGTTCACGTTTCATTTTCCATTGGTTTCCTTAAAGGTTGTTATCTCGGAAAGTAGCCTAAGGAGGTAATTCACAATACAGAAGAAAGATTTTAAGCAAAAAGATACTACACTATGTAAGAAGAACATTTAGAATGTGCTTACATATCATTATATTAGGTTAAATACCTTTTAGGACACAGGCTCACATTACTGATGTTAAGAGTTGTATTTACAGGGGTACTTGGGTGGCTTAGTCTATTGAGCATCCGACTTTTGAGATTGGCTCAGGCCATGATCTCACAGTCGTGAGATCGAGTCCCTCATCAGGGTCCATGAATAAAGCCTGCTTAGGATTCTCTTTCTCTTCCTCTGCCCCTCCCCTGCTCGTGCTAACACACGTGTGCTCTCTCTCTCTCTCCCAAAAAAGAGTTATGTTCACAAATATATTTGTAATGGATTATGAAATGCTTCATTAAAATGTTCATTATTCAAATAAGATGAAAATGATAAATTTTGCACATAATATGATAATCAATCTAACTATGTATTAACACAGAAATAAGCTTTATATAAAAGACCTTGAGGGGCGCCTGGGTGGCTCAGTCGGTTAAGCGGCCGACTTCGGCTCAGGTCATGATCTCGTGGTCCGTGAGTTCGAGCCCCGCGTTGGGCTCTGTGCTGACCGCTCAGAGCCTGGAGCCTGTTTCAGATTCTGTGTCTCCCTCTCTCTCTGACCCTCCCCCATTCATGCTCTGTCTCTCTCTGTCTCAAAAATAAATAAACGTTAAAAAAAATATAAAAAAAGACCTTGAAAAAAAAAAAAACCAAAATGTTAACTATGGATATATCTGGAGGGTAAGCTTACTGGGTTTTTTTCTTCTTTCTACTTGTATTTATTTTCCATAGTGAGCATATATTACTATTAATTCTAGAAATCTTTATTTTCATTTCATTTTATTTTTTTAAGTTTCTTTATTTTGAGAGAGAGAGAATGAGTGAGAGAGAGGGAAAGAGAGACTCTCAAGCAGGAGGCATATTATGAGGGCAGAGCCTGACTCGGTTCCATCTCACGACTGTGAGACATGACGTGAGCTGAAATCAAGAATCAGACGCTCTACCAACTGAACCACCCAGGTGCCCCTTTTTATTTTCATCTTAAAAGAAACCCTATCAGCTGATTGAAGATCATAATTGCAAAACATTTGATTATTCTGGGGTGTGAGTGGCTCGAATCCAGTATTTTGAATTCAATTTTTTAAGAAGCAGGTATTCTACTTGAGCTTCTTACAACTTATCTGCATTTTAATAATATCTGTTTCATACTTTCTGGTTTGAAAATCTTTCCCCTTAGCATCCTACAGTTCAGAATTACTCTGATATGATTTTTTTGCGTTTAATACCCTGTGCCTTCTATGGGATAGTCACCTGGGCGCTCTGCGTATGAGAAGAGTCCTTGGGATGCAACTACGTTGCATAGCTTTTCTACCTATTCCCCCATTTTCAGCACAAACTCTCACCCTTACCTTCAGAGGTTCTTGGTGCCCCCGATTTCTCAGCTTTTCTGAGGTTCTTCAGCATAAACAGACGTGCTTCTCCCTGTGGGGGCACCTAGGTTTCTCCTCTTTGCTAAATCAGTAACCATTCAAACATCTTACCCACTGCTATTCTCTTATGTTTTTATGCCTTTGAAGAAAATTACTGTTGTTTCAGTGGCATCGGGGAAAGAAGAGAAATAAACATGAATATTCATTTCGCATCATTTTAAACCAGAAGTCAGTGTCAATATAAATATATTTATGTACAGCTTAACCATTTCAGGTGATGTTATTATCACCTAAAGAACGGACACCAATTTATCAGCCAATATTTATGAAGCACTTAGCTAGGAACTTTGAAAAAACTGGATGTCAACTTAAAATCCAGAACAGAGGCATAAGTTGAAAACTCTTTGTTCCTAGGGGAGGAAAAAAACACATCCAACAAGTAAGGCAAACCGTAGATCAGCTCTTTCCTTTTAAATGGCTTGGATACCCTGAATATTACCTACAATGCATCAAAGGCCTAAAACGGCCTCTGGAAAGGTCATTACCTTGTGAGTTATTAAAAAAAAAATAATCTTGATGGGCACAGGGTGATGTATGGAAGTGTTGAAATGCTCTATTGTATACCTGCAACTAATATAACACTGTATGTTAACTAACTGGAATAAAATTTTTAAAAAGGAAGAAAATCTTCAGGGTCTAGCCCTGTCTGTAAAAAAATCACATGAAAAATTGCTAATTCAAAGTCCAGGGTCTAATGGAGGTAGCAATGCTTCAGAGAGTAGACAGAACTAATTTTTATTCATTAGTTTAGCAACTGTCTATCATACGCTCACTTTGCACCAGGAATTGGGATTGTTGGTCCTTTGATGTGAGGATTTCCCCGGGATAAAGAAATAGGGCTCCTTGGGGAGCCTTCCTTCTCTAAAGCAGCCAGTCCAGAAGGGTTGCCAGGGATCACAAGTTCCGGATCTGTGGACAGAGCACTAAAGTTCTTACTTGTTGAAGCTGACACTGTTTCAATTATGTGATGAGTCTAAGCTTCCAAAAGGGGGCTCTAAATTAAGAATTTTTCTGGAATGATAACAGCATGTACTTAACAAACAAATCAAGTTCTTTGGGAAATGTCAGTAGTTTTAATCTAGTAGCTGAAATGATACAGCTATCTATTCCTCATGGACCAAGACCAACATGTTGTTTTTTTTTTTTAATTTTTTTTTCAACGTTTATTTATTTTTGGGACAGAGAGACAGAGCATGAACGGGGGAGGGGCAGAGAGAGAGGGAGACACAGAATCGGAAACAGGCTCCAGGCTCTGAGCCATCAGCCCAGAGCCCGACGCGGGGCTCGAACTCACGGACCGCGAGATCGTGACCTGGCTGAAGTCGGACGCTTAACCGACTGAACCACCCAGGCGCCCCAAGACCAACATGTTTAAAAGAAATGTAAGTTCTCATGTGGATGCCGCAGTTTGAAGTCAATTCAGTCTTTATTTCTTCATTCCAAACCAAAATCTAATGGACTATTTCCAGAACACGAGTCCGTCAATGTTTCACCAATTATGGGTAGCAGCTTTAGTTTGGCAACGTTTACACCGAAGAAAATCTGAATATTGGTAGGGTTTCCAAAGGAAGGCTTTTCCGCTGTGGAGGATCTATAAGGTCCATTGTGTTTTCAGGATGAGCAGGTCAAATATACAGAGGTTGCAAGCTGGACCCGATGCTCAGTGTGCACTATTAGCCGGGTTCCCATCCCCATCCAGCCTACCTCTCCTGCTCTAGGACATTCTCCCGGCACTTGTCTCCTCTCTTACCTGCATCATTAGCTTTTTCTCTCAGTTGGATCTTTCCTGCGAGCGTACACACGTACTCTTAGTTTTCTGATCTTCAATGAAATACAAGTCCTCTTTTGACCCCCTTCTGCCTTCTGCTACTGCTCCATTTTATACCTCCCTTAGAACGTTTCAAGAGATTTGTATATACTCACTGGGTTTATTTTTTCTCCTCCTTCTTAAGACTATTCTCATCAGGCTTTTTGGCCCAGCGCCCCAACACCCCACTAAAACTGCTCTTATCAAGGTCCTTAATGATCTTCACGTAGCTACACGTGATCTTAGCCAAAGGCTGAGAAGCGATGATCTTCACATTGCTAAATGGTCATTTCTTGGGACTGGCAACATCGTATGTCCTAGTTGACCTCTTCCTTCTTCTTAAAGCACTTTCTTCTCTTGGACACCACATTCGCCTGGTTTCTCTCCTATTTCACTGGCTGTGTCTTCTCGGTTTTTCTGGCTTCTCCTCATCTCCCCGGATTCTAAATACCGTGCTTTTGTGCTCAGTCATTTGATGTGTTCCTGCCTCCATCAACACTTGCTTCCCTGATAAGATCTAGTCTAAATGGTATTATTTTCCAAATTGTATGTCCACTTTGGATCACCTCCCCTGCTGAATTCTAAGCATAAAATACCCTGTTGCCTAATTGACAACTTGGAGATTTTTTTTTTAATTTTTTAATGTTTTTATTTATTTTTGAGACAGGGAGAGACAGAGCATGAGCAGGGGAGGGGCAGAGAGAAAGGGAGACACAGAATCCGAAGCAGGCTCCAGGCTCTGAGCTGTCAGCACAGAGCCCGACGTGGGGCTTGAAACCACAAACTGCGAGATCATGACCTGAGCCGAAGTTGGGCACTCAACCGACTGAGCCACCCAGGCGCCCTGACAACTTGGAGATCTAATAAGAATTCCAAATATAACAGGCAGAAAGGAAAATAAAAAGGCTCCTATTTTTCACTCCACCTCCAAGATCACAGTTTTCCCCATCTTGGTTAATGACAACCCATCCTTCCAGGTCAAGGCCCCAAATCCTGGGAGTCTTATTTGATGCCTCACTTTCTTTCACACCCTGCGTAGAATCTAGTAGCGGGTTCTGTTGTCTCTACCTCCGAATACATCCCAAATTTGGTTCTGTCTCCCCCTCCCAGTCTTGTCCTCTCTAGCCTGAGTTCCTGCAGTAGCTTGGTCTCGGGTCTCCTTATTCTTGCCCTGACTCTGTAGAAGTGTGCTTTCAACAGAGCGAGCACAGAGTTCCTCCTCAGCTCAAACTCACCAGTGGCTCCCTATCTCACCCAGGATAATGGCCCAGACCTTCACCATGGCCAACAAGACCCGGTAGGGTCCTGTTCTCCATACTTATCACCTCATCCTTCTAGACTGTTCCTCGAGGTCTCACTGCTTCTGTTGCACTGGCCTCTTTGAACTCGCTGGGAAGTCCTACCTAGGAGACGTGTGTTGTTCTCTTTTCTGTGAACGTGAAAGAAGTTACCCGAGCGGCTTGCTCCTTCGCTTCCCTAAGGCCTTCTCTCGGACCTCCCTTTCCCAGTAAGGCATTTCTTTGCTTTCCTCTTTAATATTGCAGCCCACTCCAACATTATCCAATCCACACTGTTGCTTTCTATTTCTTTCATGCCTGCCTCTCCAACTAACATACCAATATTTCCCTCCTTCCCTTTAGTTTATTTTATGTGTCTCTATGCTTGAATGTAAACTTCATCCAGGTCTAATTGAAACACAAGACCTACCACAGGGCTTGATCAAGAGTTAAGATTTCGAGAAATATTTGAGGCAACAGAGGAGAGACTAGAGGAAGAAGACATAAACAGAGACTATCTTGATGTTGACTTTGCCTAAATTGTGTACCTGATATTCTTGTCTTTTCTTCTGAGAAGCACAGGTAATCTTTGACTTCATCTCCTTTTTTTCTCATCTATGCCTTTGGAGTTCAGATTGCTCTTCTGTAATGTTCATTTCACTTGAACCTGAACTTCTTGGTCCACCTATGACTAGCAGACTAAGTGTAGATAATGCCGTGTATCTGTCACCCCTGCAGGGTGCTATGTTCCTGACACGCATCCGCGAGCCTATATTTAATAGCAAGTTAATACTTATTTTAACAACAGGAAGCAACTTAATGTTAACAACCCTCAAAACTTATATGAGCTCCCTATTACCTTCCTATTATCACGTAACAGCACATCCTCATTAAAGAAGCTTATAATTTTGAGAGGCAGCAGTTTTTACCCATTTCTTACCAACAGGTAAGCTGGCAGGGAAGGGAGAGAAAGAGTTGGCAACAAATGAAAATAGAACCCAGAGCTTTTGATTCCTGACTGCCTGCTCTAACTGAAAGCCCAGAACCGCCCCCCACCCCACCTTGGCCTACCAGGACCTGTACAAAAATAAGCAAACACTGTTTTACCTCAAAGCTAGCTGAGTCCAGTTCTGTAAGAGACAGAGACACAGAGAAGCATTCTCTTTGAAATTTTTTTAAATGTTTATTTATTTTTGAGAGAGAGAGAAAGACAGAGTTTGAGCAGGGGAGCATCAGAGAGAGAGGGAGACACAGAATCCGAAGCAGGCTCCGGGCGCCAAGCTGTCAGCACAGAGCCCGATGCGGGGCTCAAACCCACAAACCGGGAGATCAAGACCTGAGCCAAAGTCGGCCGCTCAACCAAGTGAGCCACCCAGGTGCCCCAAGAAGCATTCTCTTTGAAGAGGGATTTCCCTTCAGGACTTTAGACTATGCAATACCCCTATTTTCTGATATTACTCTTTCCAACCAGTTTGTCTGCAGTCTCAGGAACCGTCCTCCAGCTTAAAGACCATGTTTGGGCCTCAGTTCCATGTGTGGCTTCGTGTGTGCGATCACTATAATTCATAATAATTGATCCGACACCATTGTCGCATCATCAGCAAGGGGGAATTTTAATATTTCATACATAAGTGTGTAAAGCTAACATGCCATTTGTGTGTGCTTTCATGAAAGTGTGTTGTTGGCTCCATTGGAGAACATGCAGAATGCCATCACTGGAATCTAGGAGTTTCTTGGGCCAGCGTATCAGACCTCATACGAGGTTTTACAGTCCCTCAGTTGCTCTCCGGCTGAACAACTAGTTTCCAACCTACAACTACAACTCTCTTTGAATGTCAAAATCTAGATCCTTGGACGAAGGGCAGTTTTAGTTTTTAGGCTCTTTTGATTAAAGTTATATATATATATATATATATATATATATATATATATATATCGTTAGAAAAAGCTACCATGAATTCAGACATACTTCAAAATTCATTTTAATTTATTAACTAAAATGAATCTATACGCTTCTACAATTATAAGTTTATTAATTTGTCCTACAGAAAATGGCTTCACCAAGCACGAAGATTCATAGAGGTCCTTACCATAGCTGCAGCCCGTCCTCTGGGTCCACCTTCCCTTCTTGCCACGCTGGACCTTTTCTTTTCTTCTTCTTTCTGGCCTGGCTTACCTCTGAGACGTCCCTTCACCCCCATCACAAAACTACATTCTCTCTCGTTTCCTTTAGTTGCTCTTCAACATGTTTATCCTCCTTCCCAATGCCCAGCCTTCCGTATGTTCTTTGAAATTCAATTACTTCAGATTTAACAAACTTTAGTGAGCACCTATCATGTGCCAGGTACTATGCTAAGCGCCTCCATCCATTAATTGCGCATAGCCTTCACATAAGTCTTGTCCACAACACTTTGAAGATATTATTATTACCACCACTTTACATAGAAGGATGTCGACGACTTGGTCAGGTAGCCAAGTTTCGCATTAGAAGACGCTAGATCCCACATATACCTCCAGGGCCTCTAATTTTCCACAGTATAGTATCGGCCATGACATGTCTCAATGCTCTTGACATTCAGGTGGATCCCACATCATGTAGCATTTGTTCTGTACCGATGTCCATTTTAGGTGCTGGCTGAGGGCAGCAAGAACAGGTTCCGCACACTGAGATGCTTCTCTTCTAATAAGGGTAATAAAGTAAGGGATTTTTAGAAACATGACTCAGCACACCCAAAAAAATTTTTTTTTTTTTACCTTTAACACAAATGTAATTTCTCCACTTAAAGAAGTTAGTCCAGAAGAGTTCCCCTGATCCACCTACTAGGAATTTACTACCTGCATGCTCATTTACAGATTCATTGAATAAAAGCAGTCAGAACCAAATTACAGAGATGCGATCGTTTTTTTCAAATCCAGTGCCTGCTAAACCTTGCCAGGAATACGGTGGCCTCTGTGGAAGGCTTTGTAACCAAGCAAACATGACATTGCTATGGCATTGTCTCTTGGAACAAAATAAGGCCCTCAGGTCTTTGGGGAGCGGAGGCCACTTTGGACTTCAGATCAGATTGGAGTCTAAAGAAGTCAACCATAAAGTACACAACAGAAAGTAGAGTCGTATTTTATATATATGCGAATGCACCCATGCGTATAAATGCTTGATTTCCACTGTTACTATTCTAAGTGTGCGACAGCCTCTTCTGTTCTTGTCTTTTGACAGAAGAGTAGAACCTCAGCCTAAATATGTATTTGGGAAAGCAAGACTGACTTATGTGAGTAGAATAAGCCATTTAAACAAAAACAAATAAGGCCAACAGGTAAAAAGAGTTGTTTCTTCTGGCACGGAGGAAAGCTTGGGTGAGGAGAAGTCTGACAGAGAACTAAGCAAACACCAAGAAGCGGTTAGGAACTGGGTGTGATTGCAACACAGTGAAAGTACTTTGACATCTGAGGTTGGAAGTCGTTATTTAGGCATGAGCACGTTGGAAGACAAGCCATTGAAAACAGCACAATTGGCAGGTGCATCGAATGGAGATTTTTAAGTCTATGGGGAAATGATGCCAATAGAAAAGAAAGGAGGACATTTCTGCACAGCTGAAATTTTCATTTTCCTCTGAAGCAAAATTCTCCTAGTTCCCAGGCTCTTGTGGCCTAGGCACAAAGTCTTGGGCTGAGAATCAAGAAATGTGAGTTCTAGTATCAAATCTCATAGTGACAAGTAGGCTTACTTTAGGCAAGTCAACGAATAATGGGATTACAGTCTTAAAAGACACGTCATCCTGTCTCCCTCCCTCTTCCTCTCCCTCCCTGCCTCCCTTCCTTCCTTTTTCTAATTGCCTAGTCTTTTCTTATTCCTTATACTGGATTTGTCTACCTTTGACCTTACCTCAATTCTGAAGGCAAGAGCCTGAAACATATTTGTTGAGCATATACTAACAACTTAAATCCACTACGTAATTACTATGCATCAGACACTGGGCTACTGTATACAACAATCCAACAAAGGGTAGCACTGATTTTCCTTTTCCATCTAAGGAGACTGAGAACCAGAGAAGTTTAATGGCTGCCCAAGAACACAGAATTAGGAAGTAGAGGAGAAGGGACCAGATTCAAACTTCTCTGGCTCCAAAGCCCTTATTCTTTGCACGTATACAGGCTTGATTAGGTTAAATGTGATCAGGGACAGTTAAGCATAATTATGACAACCCTTGAATTTCCCTCAGGAACCAAGGAGATAAAGCACAGGAAAAATCAGGAGGAAACAAAGAAAAAAAGATTCTTTTGATGTTATTGAAACCAACAGAGAACTGGAAAACCATTCATGTATCTCATATCCCCAAGGATCTGGAACAGGAAATTTTGTTCAACCTTATCTTCTACCCTTTCCTTCAGCCTAGCTAATGGCCTACCATATGTTCTCTGGCTATGTTTTTCATACCCCAATGAAGGCTAAATTAAAATTTTTTAGATCCATTGAATTTAATCACTGTCCGATACTCTTCAGATCCTCTCACCTCTTCTCTCTCTCTCTGGCGGGGAGGTGCAATGGACTTAGTCAGGGAACTGGTTCTAAAGGCTTGATTCCATAATGAGTGGAAAGCTACAAGCCATGCCCCCTGGGAGCACTTGAACCCCATTCTCTGCAGCTACTATGCTTTCATGAGGCACTGGCCACCAAGGATACCTGACATTAAAAACAGTTGCAGTTTTAAATGGCAAATCCTCCAGGAAAAGACTGTGTTTATACCTTTCTCCGATTTTTCTGCGATTTTTAACTCTTTTTTAGTCCCTACTCTTTAAATTACACCTGTCAGAAAAAGCACATTTCACCAGAAGAAAACTCTGAAGAACAAATAGTCTAAGTAAGTGAACCATGAACTCCTTCTGTTTTTAATTCATTCGATACATATTAATTGTCTACTTTATGCAAAGCTTTGTGTAGCGAACTTTGAATTGACGGGGGCATTCAGGGTCCCGAAGAGACTGCAAGAGCTACATCACCTGCACAGTCTCATCTGGGCTTTCCCAAGCTTTCCTTTCTCCCACTTGCTGTTTGGTTTCTTCTGCTGTCTTATGTCCTACCCAAATTTTTAAAAAATCTGCTAGAGAGAAAGGAACCCATGTTGAAGATGCAAGGCTTTTGCCGGCAGGTGAGGCTCTACATTATGATAAAAAATATACCCATCATCTCATCCCATGGTTTATACTGGCTTTAGTTTTCCTAAGAGGGCTAGTCTTTTATTTATTCTTTTACAACACCCATTTTTTTTAAAAAAAAAAAGATCAATACAAATTAGAATTGAGATACAATTTCGTGTTAATATGTTTGGAACTCACTGCTGGCCATTTCTCACTTCTCTGGCCACAAAAAGTATTAAGCATGTAAGCCTGATGCTCAAAATCAAGAAGCCGGATTAAAGCAGGGCAAGTCATTTACCCTCCTTTCTCCACAAAGAAGAAACAAGCAAATAAAACAAATAATCTTTGAGTACTTGGCTTTTTAGAAGTTTGACTATTGTCCTGAGTCTCTGTTAGTCAGAATTATCTCTAAAAAAAAAAAAAAAAAGAGGAAAGACTTGGTGTCACATCACATACTACATACTCAAAAATATTTAATATCATTGATATTAAGTAAAATATAACGAATGAAAGAGGGAAGAAACACCTTTTAAGTGAAACTTCAGAAGTCATTACTCAATATCTTGGTGTATTCCATCCCATTTTTTTTTCTTATATGATTTTTATTTAATATTGTATTGTGGACATTCTTATATAAATGAAAACTTCTAAAATAGTTACACAATAGTACATTTCTGTATAAAAATTTTTAATGTTTATTTTTGAGAGAGACAGAGTGCAAGAGGGGGAGGGGCAGAGAGAGAGGGAGACACAGAATCTGAAGCAGGCTCCAGGCTCCGAGCTGTCAGCACACAGCCCAATGGAGGGCTTGAACCCACGAACCGTGAGATCATAACCTGAGCCAAAGTCGGATGCTTAACTGACGGAGCCACCCAGGTGCCCCAGACAATAGTACATTTCTGATTGGTCAGTAATTTATTCAGCATTTTCCTGTTGAATGTTTAAGTTGTTTCCAGTTTTTCACTATCACAAATAAGGCAGAGGTGAACATCCTCTTTGTATATTTTCCAGTATTTAAATCATTTCTTTGGTGGATGCTTATCTTATACCATACACAAATATCAACTCAAAATGAATTAAAGACTTAAATGTAATACCTGAAACCATAAAACTGCTAGAATAAAATGCAGGGCAAAGCTTCTTGACATTGGCCTTGCCAATGATTTTTGGGATATGATACCAAAGCAAAATGAGACAAATGGGACCACATCAAACTAAAAAGCTTCTGCACAGCCAAAGAAACAATCAACAACATGGAAGTCAGCCTATGAAACAGGAGAAAATATTTGTAAACCATATATCTGTTAAAGGATTCATACTCAGGATACATAAAGAACTACTATCACTCAATAGCAAAAAAACAAATAACTCAATTTAAAAATGGGCAACGGAACTGAATGGAAATTTCTCTAAAGAAGACACAAATGGCCAACATGTATTTGAAAAGGTGCTCACCATTATTGATGATCAGAGAAATGCAAATCAAAACCGTGAGACGTCGCCTCATCCCGGTTAGGATGACTATTACCAACAAAAGAAAAGATGACAAGGTAAGGATGGAAGCCATGTGAATTTTATGGCCACCATGGAAAACAGTATGGAGGTTCCTCAAAAGTCAAAATATAGCTACCATTTGATCCAGCAATTCTGCTTCTGGGTTTATATACAAAGGAAATGAAATCATAATCCTGAAGAGATATCTGACCTCCATGTTCATTGCGTTCACAATAACCAAGACATGGAAGCAGTCTAAATGTCCATGGACAGATGAATGTTTTTAAAGAAAAAGTATATACAGACAATAGGATACTATTCGATCTTAAAGAAAGAAGGAAATCCTGCCATTTGCAACAACAAGGATGAACCTTGAGGACATTATGCTGAGGGAAATAAGTCAGACACAGAAGCACAAAAGATACATGACACCCTGATATGAAAAATCTAAAAATCACCAAACTCATAGAAGCAGGAGATAGAATGGTGATTGCCAAGGCCTTGGAGGAGAGAGAGAGAAGTAAGGAGGTAGTAATCAAAGGGAGTGAAGTTTTAGTTATGCAAGATTAATAAGTCTTAGAGATCTACTGTACCCCATAGCGTCTATAGTAAATAATACTGTTTTGTATACTCAAACATTTGGTAAAGGGGTGGATCTTATGATAGGTGATCTGATTACACACACACACAAACTAATAATAAGTAAAAAAAAAAAAAGGACGAGAGGAAGCTTTTGGAGGTGATGGTGGTGTTTATGGCATAGGTTGTGGTAATGGCATCATGGGTGTATACTTATCTCCAAATTTATCAAGTTGCATACATTAGATATGTTCAGCTTTGTTCTTTTTCCATTTTTTATTTTTTAAGCTTATTTATTTATTTTGAGAGAGAGAGAAAGCATGAGTGGGGAAGAGGCAGAGAGAGAAGAGGAGGGAGAGAGAAAGAGAGAGAATCCCAAGCAAGCTCTGCACTGACAGTACAGAGCCCCATGAGGGGCTTGAACCCACGAACCATGAGATCATGACCTGAGCTGAAGTCAGACATTTAACCGACTGAGCCACCCAAGTGCCCCTTGTTCTTTTTTTTTTTTTTAGTGTTTATGTATTTATTTTGAGAGACAGAGAGAGAGAGAGAGAGAGAACACAAGCAAGGGAGAGACAGAGAGAGGGAGAAAGAGAATCCCAAGCAGGCTCCACGCTGTCAGCACAGAGCCCACCATCGGGCTTGATCTCACAATCGTGAGATCATGATCTGAGCCAAATCAAGAGTCGGATGTTCAACTGGCTAAGCCACCAGGCACCCTGGTATATACAGCTTTTGTATGTCATAATTTTTCAATAAAGAAGTTTAAAAATTATGTCATTGAGAACGAATCTCTTTAAGAAACAAAATAAAAATAAAATAAATTGAAAAAGATAGAAACAAAAAACCAGTCTCTTAAATACAGAGAACAAACTGGTGGTTGCCAGAGGGGAGTTCGGGGGGGGGGGGGAGGAAATGGGTGAAATATACAAAGGAAATTAAGAGTACACGTATCACGATGAGCACTGAATAATGAATAGAATTGTTCGATCATTATACTGTACACCTGAAACTAATATAACACTGTATGTTAATTATACTTCAATTTTTAAAAAGATACAAACTTCCCGTTATAAATAAGAAAAAAAAAAGAAGAGAATGAGTCCCAAATACAAAACTAGTACATCAAACACTCTTGATAGAAATATCCACATTGTTTTTCATACAGCGTAGTCTTGGCTTCAGGAGTAGAATCCAGTGATTCATCACTTACATGAAATACCCAGTGCTCATCCCAACAAGTGGCCTCCTTAATAAGCCATTACCCCTTTCCCCACCCCCATCCAACCCTCAGTTTGTTGTCTGTATTTAACAGTCTCTTAGGGTTTGACTCCCCCTCTGTTTTTATCTTATTTTTCCTTCTCTTCCCCTATGATCATCTGTCAAGTTTCTCAAATTCCACATATGAGTGAAATCGTGTGCTATGTGTCTTTCTCTGACTGACTTATTTTGCTTAGCATAGTACCCTCCGGTTCCATCCATGTGGTTGCAAAAGGCAAGATTTCATTCTTTTTCATCACTGCGTAGTATTCCATTGTGTATATATACCACATCTTCTTAACTTCTAAGCTTCTCCCTCCATTTTAAATATACCAGTCTCTCTCTCTCACTTCCTACTCTCCGGATATGCAGCTCCTTGATTCCTTAAGATTCAGCACGCGTGTCACCTACTCAGGGAAATCTTCTCTGATCCCCCGAATCAGGTCAAGTGATCTGGTGGTCTCTATATCCCACCAAAGCACTGAACTTAAACTTTCCATTTCCTTGTCAAAATTCCCCTTGAGACTTTAAGCTCTGCGAGACTAAAATCCAAGTCTACTTTATTCGCTTTACACCCCTAGCCCTAGGAGAGAATGCATAGAATTGCTGCTCAGTTATCTTCACGCAAGGAATGAGTAAGTGAATGAGCAAGTCTGTGCAAGTCTTTGTATCCAAGGTTATAGAGCCAAGGAGGATGTCGTTTCTATCCCGAAGGAGCACTGTAGAATGACTGCAGTACAAGGCAAAATAAGTTTCATAGACGAGGTAAAGAAATTCTGTAGGAATTCAGAGGGAAATGACAGCACGTCGGAGGTAAGGAAAGGCTTCTTGAAAGAGGGAGCAGCTGAGATAGACCTTAAAGGGGGGCTGGAATGTTGATAGGCAAAGAGAATGAACGTGCAGTTACCATGCAATATATCACAAACCTATTATGTACAGGAAGATATTGTTTGAGGCACTCAGTAGGGCAAATAAGTCATGAGTCCTGTCCTAAAGGAGCCAGTGATCTAATTGGAAAACATGTAGACATACTAAATAAAAGTGATTTCTATGCTAAAATTAACAGAGTGCTGTGGCACACGAGGGTGTGGGGAGGGCAGAGACAGAGAGAAGTGGGATCAATTCTGACTGGGGACGTCTCTTCCATTGGGGTGGAGAACAGTAGAGCAAAGCCCTGCAGCTGTGAGGATTAATGAACTTCTTGGAACTGGCCTTTGTTTCTCTTGTTGCTTGGTAACCCTCATTCCGGCTCAGGAGATGGCCACCGCTGGGAACAATTTTTTTTAAAAGCCGAACTTTACATCTCCCCTTTACCCGCAGACCACACTTGTAAAACTTTTGTCCAGACAATGGCATATTTTAGCAATGACTTTGGCCAGGTTAAGAGCATTTCACCCAAATTTTACCTTCCCTTTGGTTGCCTGTCCTTATGGGGTAATCACTGGACTATTCTAACTTCAGTAACTCCTAGGGACATTTTGAGCTGGTTTCTTCCCAAGGGAGTTGTGACTGGTTAGAACCTACTGCAGGTGAGATCTATTTTTTTCCCCTTTCCCTCTTGGATTCTCACTTGGGGAATTATAGGCTGTGCTGCTCTCCAGAGTCCCCACGGTGTATGCGCCAAACGGCGCGCCTAACCCAGCTGGCCGCCTCTGCCCTTGGGATGCTCCGAGGTTGCTCAGCAGCAGCCGGAGGGGGAGAGAAGCAGTTTTCGTCTGCAATTAACATAAAGCTTCTATGTGGATGCTAACTCCAGCGGTAGACTCTAAAACGTACCACAAGGGCAAACACTGACACAAATCTGAGGATCCCCCAACTCATCAGCATTATGGCATTTAGCTAATGACCTCTACCATAGACCCCTGGAAGATATAATACCAGTATTAAGTGACAGCTTCTAAAAAGCCTTTGGATAAATCAAGGCGTATAAACTTCTGCAGTATATACAATTCCCCCCACCCTCAAATGTTCCTGGAAAGATGGGAAAGTTGGCAGTGAACTTATTTTTTCTTGGCAGGGGTGTCTTTGGGACGGAAGGGACAGTGTTAAGTGACCAGTTGATCTAGGACTACAGAATGGTATAATGTGAGGCTGAGATCATCTGTAAACGTCCTTTTCAAGGAGAGAAATGCAGTTTATACAAAAACTATATATGGCCAACTATCCATGCTGTCAGCACCAGATGATGTTGCAACCTCTCCATATACCACAACAAGGTCTCTGCTCTGCAAATGAATTTTGTTGCAAAATCTGGAAGCATGGTTAAAGCAGGAAAGAAACTACAGGCCCTAAAGGCACTAAAGCATTCATTTTCTTGTTCATTTAAGCATAGCTGACGCAGGGTCAAAATACAAAATATTTCGGGGTGCCTGGGTGGTTTAGTTGGTTAATGTCTGACCTCGACTCAGGTCATGATCTTACAGCTCGTGGGTTCAAGCCCCGCATCGGGCTCTGTGCCGACAGCTCAGAGCCTGGAGCCTGCTTTGGATTCTGTGTCCCCCTTTCTCTCTGCTCTTCCCCCACTTGTGCTCTGTCTCTCTCTCTCTCTCTCAAAAATAAACATTTGAAAAAGATTATAAAAAGCAGTACTAAGTATTTCAAGAAGTAAACATATTATATGGTCAATTAATCTTTAACAAAGGAGAAAAGAATATGCAGTGGAAAAAAGAGTCTCTTCAACAAATGATGTTGGGAAAACTGAACAGCTACATGCATAAGAATGAAACTGGACCTCTTTCCTACACCATACAGACAAAAAAACTCAAACTGGATTAAAGACCTAAATGTAAGTTCTGAAACCATAAAAATCCTTGAAGGGAGTAAAGGCAGTAATTTCTCTGACATTGGCCACAGCAACATTTTTCTAGATATGTCTCCTGAGGCAAGGGAATCAAAAGCAAAAATAAACTATTGGGACTTTATTAAAGTAAAAAGTTGTTTCGCAGCGAAGAAACCAATCAACAAAACTAAAAGACAACCTATGGGATGGGAGAAGATATATGCAAATGACACATCCAATAAAGGGTTAGTATCCAAAAAATACTATATGAATATATGAGTATTCATATAGTAAAATTCATATATGGATTTTATATATGAAATAAAGAACTTATACAGCTCAACACCAAAAAAAAACCACCCCAAATAATCCAATTTAAAAATGGGCAGAAGACACAGACATTTCTCCAAAGACATCCAGTTGGCCAAAAGACACATGAAAAGATGCTCCACATCACTCATCATCAGGGAAATGCAAATCAAAACCATGATGAGATACCACCTCACACTTGTCAGAATAACTAAAATTAACAACAGAAGAAACACGAGTGCTGGTGAGGACGTGGAGGAAAAGGAAGCTTGTACGCTGTTGGTGGAAAGGCAAGCTGGTGCGGCCACTGTAGAAAACAATATAAAATTTCCTCAAAAAGTTAAAAACAGAACTACCATATTGAGTAGTATTTAGGGAAGGATACAAAAATACTAATTTGAAAAGATCTATACCCCCCCCCCACGTTTATTGCAGCATTATTTATTACGGAAGCAACCCAAGGGTCCATCAATGGATGAGTGGATAAAGATGTGGTACACACACACGCAGACACACACACACATACAATATTATATACGGATATGTCATATATGAAATATATATTACATATAATATACATGGAACATTACTCACCCATAAAAAAAAGAATGAAATCTTGCCATTTACAACAACATGGATGGATCTAGAGAGTATAATGCTAAATGAAATTAGTCAGTCAGAGAAAGACAAAGACCATGTGATTTCACTCATATTGTGGAATTTAAGAAACAAAACAAACAAAAAAGACAAACCAAAAAAAAAAAAACCTGTTAACTATAGAGAACAAGCTGATGGCTAGCAGAGGGGAACAGGTGAAGGGGATTAAAAGAACACTTATCGTGATGAGCACTGGGTAGTGTATAGAATTGAATCATTATATTGTACCCCTGAAACTAATGTAACACTCTACGTTAATTATACTGGAATTAAAATTTTTTAATGAAAAAATACAACACATTTCAGAGCAGAAATAACATTTTCTTCCTGTCTCTGGCATCTCTGAGTATGACCAGCCCACCCAAAGACAATTATGCTGAGCAAGTCCTTTGTCATTTGTAAACCAGACAAAAGTCTCTGGGAAAAACCATCTTTCCCATAAAAAAAAAAAAAATCTGACTTTTATGGCTAATTCATGGGGAGGATTTGGTTTTGTATTTATAGTTCTTTAAAACAGATACAGCAGTACCCAAACCAGGGTGAATAAGGAAAAATAAGCTCTCTGTAGGAGGGAATTTAAAGAAAGAGCCCCACAACCCATATGGCATCTGTTATAAATGCTTTATGAAGCGATTCTTTGGAATCAGCAGTCTTATTGCCAGAGAAGGAAAGCTGAGAAGCTGGTCACTGTGGACTCCTAGCCACAAAGAAACTACCGAGCAACTGCCACATCCTTCTATTGTGTTTAGTCAGTTAACGTTGCTCCTCAAGTGGAAACTTCTCGCACGGTGTCTGAGAAATCTCTTCTGGCGCCATTTAAAGTGCAGATCTCTGGGGGAGGGGGAGGGGGCGGCCAGATTCCAGCCAGAAGGAGCCCTGCCTGCTTGGAACCAGGTGTCTCAGTGGCTCAGATGATGCTCAACCCAGGGTGCTCTGGGCACACCCAGGCCTCTAGGGCTTGCCGATAATATTACAGGAAAGAAAGAAGAGTGGCCGGTGACGAGGGAAGAGGGAACACAAGAGCTGCGTGTTGTGTCCCGGAAAGGGCTTCTACAGTGTACCACGCAGGGTGCCTATCGCCCCCGAATTCCTATACGTGGCCCTGAGTTTAACCAAAACAGCTCTGACTTTCCACTTCGTTATTTTGCTACCGACATTTTGTTTTCCCACGTGGATTTTGGTTAGAGGGAGGAGGCCTTGTGTTTAGCTTTCCCTTTATTTCCTAGTAACACCTGCTTCAATAGGCCTATATTAAGCACTTGTTAAATCCTTGCTTAATTAATGAACAATTCTTCCTCCCGTTCCCTTCCGTCAGTCCCATCAGACTAAATGGATTCCCTCAACATTTTACACTCTAGAGTCCAACTGGTAAACTGGTTCTGCAGTTCTTCTGCGAATCCTCACGATCTTACTGTCTGCAGCAAAATCAGACGGACACCATCTGGGAAGAGTTGCCCAGCGGTATGTTCAACGTGAGCCCCTCGACGTGCTTTTACAGCTCTCCTTCTTCACCCTCCCAACAACCTTCAAAGAGGAAGGGAGGGGGCAGAACACAATTTCCCGACGACAGTGTCACTGGGAACCAAGTAAAACAGACAAGGCGGCGAAGTTACATAGATCATAATTAATGTTGGGAATACAAGCCTGGTTAGATGACACTCTGCCTATGGCACTTGCACGGCAACCCTCAAGGTCATTGCCATTTCTAAACTGGAAAGAAAGCCGGTCAATGAGACAGCTACCACCAATTCTAAGCCGCCTGGACGTAGGTAAAGTTTGTCCCAGGGGCGCCTCGTACCCACTGTTCCGTATTCTGCCTCCAAGTCTATTGCTTTAGACTTGACTTGTCACAAATGGTCCGGTTTTCTACTATTGTTCCTGCTTTCAAACAAAAATTAAAAAAAAAAAAAAAATCCTGCCTAACAAATAAAAGCTTGTTAACTTTTCCCCTGCGAGGAAAACCGCTTTTGAAAACATGCAGGAAAACAGTGATAATTAATACAAATACATTGGTAATGACAGAAACTCAAGCATTAGCCCACTCAAGATTTTAAAAACCACATTTTTTTTTTTTTATTTAGGAGAAAGGAACTACTGACAGTGTGTATTAATGAGGCCAGCTGTAACTGTAATAATCGTCTCACAGAAAGAAGTCATCGGATACTGTTACACAAATCACTTAATGTTATTTTCTTTTTAAAGGGAGGGATCATCTCGCCCAGCTGTTTGGTGATCCAGTATCCTGGAATAAAAACAACTAAAGGTCAACAATGAATCTTTCCTGAGACTGTGATGACATTTTCACTTTAGAGGTCTGGGTTTGCCTGGAAGGGAACAGCCAAATGCATTTACTTAAAGGAAAGGAAGCACGTCTAAGCTTTTATTTTGTAAGAGAATCTTCCAAAGGGCCCAACAGCCAGCCAGTGGCTCTTTTCCTCCTCTACCTGCTCTCACACCTGGGTTGTTTCGGGCACCTTACACTGACCTGTATTTCAACTCCGTGCCCTTTAACTTTGGCCAAAGTGCGGACACAAACTCATTTCTTGGCTTCCTCCTTAGCACGGCGAAGACAGATTGGAACTTTCACAAAACCTTTCTAAAATACCAATTAAAACAAAACAGAAACAGTAAATGTAAAAATACACGAAAACTGTGGTGTATGAACTACAGCTTCCTGATTTTTTATGTGCTGATGTGCACCGAAGGCTTATAGACCTCGTCCTATTTTATACTCTATCTGAGATGGTTTACTTACCCCTAAATGCCTGGCACACATTTACAGCCTTCTGCCATAAGGAAGGAAATTTTTTCCTGACCCTCTTAGTGTCTCTGGCTGGGTGTGAAAGTGAGACTGACAAAGACAGGTTCATAGGAGAAAAGCATGCGATTTTTATTAAATTGGTTACATGTATGTGGGAAACTTCGCAAGACAGTGAAGACAGAAGAAGTGAGCAGAGCAGGGAGCTTTCATACCTTTTAGATGAGGGAACAATAAATACGTGACAAACAGGCAAGACAAAGAGGTTTGGGCTAGGGGTAGCAAATGGTGAAGAGGTAAGAGGGTTTATTTATTACCCTTCTCAGCTCTGAAGTCCCTGTTTCTGGTGATAAGGATGGTTCCCTTTCCCCTCATATAGGGAGGATACCTTTCACATGAGAGATTTATCTCCTACTCTTGTGTTTTTTTATAAGAGGTTGGGGAGGAGGAGACCATCGGAGTGAGCTTCCTGTTTCTGGCGTTTTCTCAAATTCTTCCAGCATAAGATATTCAGTAGGCTAAAGCACCATATTTGGGGATGATGTGTTCTGAACCTCGCTCATTATGCCCGTGTTCTGACCTCCAAAGTCTGATTTAGCTTCCTATGGAAGAAATCATTTGAACATCCTCAGGCTCCTTCTAGACATGTTGGCTACATGGTGGTCCAGATCAAGAGAGAGATTTCTGGGCTTCCCTCTTCCCTTCCCCACCAGTACCAACAGAGCCTCCTACTATGTTCTGATGGGAGAAACACATATTTTAGTCAAGTGACTGGTGCCATGAACCCACAAACCACAAGATCATGACCTGAGCCAAAGTCAGACGCTTCACCGACTGAACCAGCCAGGCACCCTTAGATTTTTATCTCCTGAGTTAGGCTTATTCCGAAGTATCTTGTGGGTTTTGGTGCAATTGGAAATGGGATTGATTCCGTGATCTCTCTTTCTGCTGCTTCATTATTGGTATGTAGAAAGGCAGCAGATTTCTGTACATTGATTTTGTATCCTGGGACTTCACTGAATTCATATATCAGTTCTAGCGATTTCTTGGTGGAATCTTTCAGGTTTTCTGCATAGAGTATCAAGTCATCTGTGAATCATGAAACTTTGACTTCTTCTTCCTTGCCGATTTGGATGCCTTTTATTTATTTTTGTTGTTGTTGTTGTCTGATTGCTGAAGGTAGGACTTCCAGTACTATGTTAAGTAACAACGGTAAGGGTGGACATCCTTGCCTTGTTTCTGACTGTAGAGGAAAAGCTTTTAGTTTTTCCCTGTTGAGGATGGTATTAGTTGTGAGTCTTTCATTAATGGCCTTTATGATGTTGAGCTATGTTCCCTATATGCCTTCTTTGTTGAGGGTTCTCATCAAGAGTGGCTGCTGTACTTTGCCAAATGTTTTTTCTGCATCTGTTGAGAGGATGGTTCTTATCTTTTCTTTTGTTGAAGTGGTATATCGTGTTGATTGATTTGTGAATATTGAACCACACTTGCCACCCAGGAATAAATCCCACTTGATCATGGTTGCTGATTCTTCTAATGTACTATTAGATTCAATTTTCTAGTATTTTGTTGAGCATTTTTGGATCCATGTTCATCAGGGATATTGGACTATAATTCTCCTTTCTGGTGGGGTCTTTGTCTGATTTTGGAATCAAGGCAATGCTGGCTTCGTAGAATGAGTTTAGAAGTTTTCCTTTCTCTTTTATTTTTTGGAACATTTTGAAAAGAATGGGTATTAACTCTTCTTTAAATGGTTGATAGAATTCCACTGGGAAGCCATCTAGCCATGGATTTTTGTTTTGGGGGAGATTTTTGATTACTGATTCATTTTCTCTACTGGTTATTGGTCTGTTCAAGTTTTCTATTTCTTCCTGCTTCAGTTTATATGTTTCTAGGAATTTATCCATTTCTTCCATGCCGGAGTCTAGCTCCAGCACATCCAGGGGTTTCCGAAGGATGAACGGCATCGGCGAAAAAGCGAGAATAAAACAAAACTAAAATAAAAAATGAAAATAAAAACAAAAAATAAAAATGGACACAGACAACAGCAATGTTGAACTGGCCGATTTATTGTGGCAAACGTAGCATTATATTTGTTAGTGATTTCCTTGTAGCATACGTCATCTATGTTTTCTTGCATTACCTAATTCTAAAAATGTTCCTATGTGTCATCACCCTTTAAGGAATAACATGGTTATTTTCTCATAACGTTCCCTCCTGCCCTTTGCTTATTGATCAATTTCTTACATTATTTTCAATACGTATCTATGTTTATCTATAATCTATGAAGCGTTTGCTTTGCTGTTTTCATGAAAGGTCATCTGTCTCTCAACAGCTCAAGTGGAACAGTTACAGGGACATGACCTCTTAGTTGTTTCCCTGAACCATTTGTGGTTTGAGGAACAAAAGTGTTCGCCTCGGTCCAAGGTGCCAGGAGGGGGCCAAAAGGGCCTTAGGAACCCACACCTCATACATTCTCAGAGAGACAATGCACCTAGGAACGAATGAACCATTTTGTACTTTAACCGACTAGGTTCAATCATCATCTGAAATGCCTCCTGGGGGCCAAGTGGGCCTAGGGGTTAGAGTGACTTGTGCCTGTAGATACACTCCTTAGTTGGCAGAGTGGGGCTTTCAAATACATATGTCTCTCCTTTGTTGGTCTCCTTTGTTGGCAAATGTATGAGGCTATCCTTCCTGTAAGTAGAGGAGTCTCCATAGGGGATGGCAAGGGCCAAATGCAGGGCCACACAATTTTCTTGCGGAACCTTATTTTCTTTTCCTAATGGTTCTTTTCCCAGGGGGCCTGTTGAGGGCAATTCGCCCACAGACAATACCCCAGGTACTTTTATTAAGGCCACATTACCTAAAAGCGGGAGTACAAGAAGCTTCACTGTCGGTGGGCCGCCTTGAAGTCACCAATCCGTCCCCAGCCTTGGCCTTGCCATCAGGCTGGGATAGCTCAGCTTCCAGCATTTCCAGTTGCCCAATTTGTTGACATATAATTTTTCATAACATTCTCCTGTAAATGTAGTCCTATGGCGTTAGTTGTGATCTCTCCTCTCTCATTTGTGATTTTTTTTTATTTGGATCCTTTCTCTTTTCTTTTTGATAAGTCTGGCTAGGGGGTTATCAATTTTATTAATTCTTTCAAAGAACCACCTCCTAGTTTCATTGATTTGTTCTACTGTTTTGTTGTTGTTTCTGTTTGTATTTCTGTTCTGATCTTTAGTATTTCCCTTCTTCTGGTGGCTTTAAGCTTCATTTCTTATTCTTTTTCTAGCTCTTTTAGGTGGAAGGGTAGGCTGTGTATTTGAGACTTTTCATATTTCTTGATGTAGGCCTGTATTGCTATATACTTCATGCCTACAACCACTTTTTGCTGTATCCCAATGGTTTTGGACTGTAATGTTTTCATTTTCATTTGTGTCCATGTATTTTTTATTTCTTCTTTACTTTCCTGGTTAACCCATTTATTCTTTAGCATGATGTTCTTTAACCTCCATGTATTGTGGTCTTTACAAATTTTTTCTTGTGGTTGACCTCAAGTTTCATAGTGTCATGGTCAGAATATATGCATGCTATGATCTCAATTTTTTTGTATTTGTTAAGGCCTGATTTGTGATCCAGTATGTGATCTATTCTGGAGAATGTTCCATTTGCATTCAAAAAGAATGTGTATTCTGCTGCTTTGGGATGAAATGTTCTGCTATTTCTGTGAAGTCCACGTGGTACAGTGTGTCATTTAAAGCCATTGTTTCCTTGTTGATTTTCTGCCTAGATGATCTGTCCATTGTTGTAAGTGGGGTGTTAAAGTCCCCTACTATTATTGTATTCTTATCAATGAGTTTCTTCATGTTTGTTATTGATTGGCTTATACATTTGGCTGCTCCATCTTGGGGGCAGAAATATTTACAATTGTTAGATCTTCTTGTTGGACAGACCATTTTATTATGATATAATGCCCTTCTTCATCTCTTGTTACAATTTTTGCTTTAAAATCTGGTTTGCCTGATATAATTATGGCTACTCTGGCTTTCTTTTGTTGTCTATTACCATGATAAATGGTTCTCTATCCCCTCATTTTCAATCTACAGGTGTCTTTTGGTCTAAAATGAGTCTCTTGCTGGCAGCATAAAGATGGGTCTTGTCTTGTTATCCATTCTGACACCCCATGTCTTTTGATTGGAGCATTTAGTCTATTTACATTCAGAGTGATTATTGATACATATGAGTTTAGTGTCATTGTATTACCTGTGAAGTCATTGATTCTGGGGATTGTCTCTATTCTTTTCTAGTCTTTGTCAATTTTGGTCTTTCTTCCCCACTCAAAGAGTCCCCTTTCATATTGCTTGCAGGGCTGGTTTAGTGGTCACAAACTCCTTTAGTTTTTGTTTGTCTGGGAAACTCTTTATTGCTCCTTCTATTCTCAATGCCAGCTTTGCTGAATAGAGTATTTTGGCTGCATTTTTTCCCACTTAGTAGCTTGAATATATCACTCCACTACCTGCAGACCTGCCAAGTTTCTGTAGAGACATCTGCTGCTACCCTTATTTGTCTTCCCTTGTAAGTTATGGAGTTATTTTCCCTTGCTCTTTTTAGGATTTTCCCTTATCTCTGTATTTTGCAAATTTTACTATCGTATGTTTTGGTGTTAGCTTGCTTTTGTTGATTTTGATGGGAGTTCTCCATGCCTCCTGGATTTGGATGTCTGTTTCCTTCCCCAGATTAGGGAAGCTTTCAGCTATAATTTGCTCAAATAAATCTTCTGCCCCTTTTTCCCTTTCTTCTTCGGGGAATCCTATGATACAAATGTTATTACGCTTTATGGAATTGCTGAGTTCTCTATATTTGCATTTGTGATTCAGTGTTTTTCTTTCCCTTTCCCTTTCTGCTTCTTTATTTTCCATACTTCTAGCTTCTATATCACTCTTTCATTCCTCTCCTTCTTCCATCTTTGTGGTCATAACATCCAGTGAGTTTCACATCTCAGTTAGTGCATTGTTTATTTCGGCCTGACTACTTTTTAGGTCTTTTATCTCTGCAGTAAGAGATTCCTAATATCTTCCATGCTTTTCTCAAGCCTGACTAGTATCCTTGTGCTTGTTGTTTCAAATTCTGGATCAGTCATATTACTTATATCTGTTTCAGTCACATCCCTGGCCGTGATCTTTTCTTGTTCTTTCTTTTGAGATGAATTCCTCTGTTTTGACATTTTGTCTAGGCCTCTGTCTTCTTCTCTGTGTTAGGAAAGCCTGTTCTGTTTCCTGCTCCTGAGAATAATGCCTTTATTAAGAAGAGGTCATATACTGGTCATATACTGTCCAGGGCCTGGTGCTTCAGGAAGTGTTTCTGGTGCATGCTGTGTGCACTCTGCTGCTGTGTTTTAGCTGTTCTTTCCCTCAGGTCAGTCCTCTGCAGAGTTTCTCCTTGTCTGCAGTGGGGAGTGTTTGGACCTTGGCCAGAGTGTGACGAGTTTTAACTAGATGTGTTCTGGTCTGCTTGTTAAAAGAGGCTATTTCCACTAGAGCTGAAGTTTTGCAGCTCTCTATGGTCTGTAGATTCGGTGCGTTTGGGTGGTTTGTGTTGGTCTTCTGGGCAAGGGGCCTTTTGCGCTGGTTCTCGGGCACACTTCCCTAGTAAAGAAGCCCCTGCAGAGTACAGGAGGGTGGGGCTTGGTGTGAGCAGCTCAAGCCTCCACTGTGGGTGTTGTTCTTCTCAGTGAAGTCGGTCCAGGCTGACAGATGGGGAAGAAAAACGGCACTAGCCTTCTCCCTTTTTTTCTGGAGAGGGAAGTTCATAGTCACTGCTCCCCGAGAATCCCTCCCAGAGGAGCGAACAATCTTCCCTCCTGTGTTCCAGGCATCCCTCCTATCCCTGCCTTCGCGCTGTCTGTGTCTGAGCCATCTGTCTGCCCAGGATCACACAGTGCACTTGTCTTCCATATCAGGCAGACTGGCTGGGTTTTAAAACCCCAAACTTTAGGGAACCAGCGTGGTGAGAACCCATGCTGATCCTCTGGGGGAGGGTCTCGCCACGCTGTGGGTGGTGCCAGTTTGTCCCAGAAACGTAGTCTCATGAATATGGAGGAGCTTGGAGTTTAAAGCACAGCAAAAAGTCAGTATCCAGGTTAGCTGCCCTCAGCAGGAGTCTCTGCCACTATGCTAAGGAATGGGGCAGTGCAAAGGCACCCGCTGACTTTTTTGTCCCCTGAGAGGCAATGTCAGCTCTCCCAGATAGGCTCCAAGAAGGGGGAACTGTCTCTCCCAATATGTCTTGGGGGACCCTCAGATCATGCTGTCTGCTCCCAGCCCTCTGCTATCCTTCTCTACAGGAACACCACAGCCCCTGCCAGGCTCAATACCAGCCAAGGAACAGACCTATAAAACTCCAGCCTTGGAGCTCCACTGGTTGCAAAAATTGACAATAATCAGCCTCTCTCCTTTTCCCAGTCAGTTCCTTGTGCGATCTGCTGTGTGCCGCTCTCTCTCTCCCTCTCTCTCAGCACACTCTCTAGCACACTCTCCTCTCTCTGTGATCAGGGTTCCCTCACCTCTGCATCTATCTCACATCAATTTCATTATTAGATCGGTCAGAGGAACAGAGAAGAGTAGAAGAATCCACCCCAACCACACAGACACACATACACAGAGATTCCCCAAATTGAGGATTAGATATTTGGTCATTACTAAGAGTGTGTGTTTGTCATTCTAAGTTCAGCCATTCTGACTGCGTGACAAATGTCTGAATGCTAATGGGTAGGAAAAAGGAACCTGCTGAATTATGGCAACAGCTACTTCCTATTTATTTACTTATTCATTTATTTTTAAAGATTTTTTTTAATCTTTTTATTTTATTTTTTTTTTTAACGTTTATTTATTTTTGAGACAGGGAGAGACAGCATGAACGGGGGAGGGTCAGAGAGAGAGGGAGACACAGAATCCGAAACAGGCTCCAGGCTCTGAGCTATCAGCACAGAGCCCGACGCGGGGCTCGAACTCACGGACCGTGAGATCATGACCTGAGCCGAAATCGGACGCCCAACCGACTGAGCCACCCAGGCGCCCCAAGACTTTATTTTTAAAGTTTATTTATTTTGAGAGAGAGAGACAGAGAGACAGAGAGAATACAAGCAGGGTAGGGGCAGAGAGAGAGGGAGAAAGAGAGAATTGCAAGCAGGCTCAGCACTCTCAGCATGGAGCCCGATGCGGGGCTCAAACTCACAAATTGCAAAATCACAACCTGGGCAGACACCAAGAGTCGGCCGCTCAACCAAGTGAGCCACGCAGGTGACCCAAGATGTTATTTTTAAGTAACCTCTATGCCCAAAGTGGGGCTCAAGCTCAGAACTCTGAGATCAAAAGTCACACTTCCCACTGGCTGAGCCAACCAGGCACCCCATACCTCTTCCTCTTTAAAAAAAATGATGAATGATCTGAAAAAAAAAAAAAGATTCACTTTCACTTCTGGCCTCTGAATTCTGAGAAAAGCAGGATATGGACTTCTGACCTATTAGTCCTACCAAGTTCATAAACATGAATTCAGACGAAACCAATGTGTTTTCTATTCATCGAAGAAGGAAACAGCTCTAGAAAACATTCATTGCTCAACTCTTAAATATGTGGTCAAATTCAGGAGTGATTACTTGAACCAACCATGAATAAATGGACTATATAATAAACAATGAATAAATCTAACAACTCAGAATCTTTATTTTTTTTTTATTTTTTTTTAACGTTTATCTATTTTTGAGACAGAGAGAGACAGAGCATGAACGGGGGAGAGTCAGAGAGAGAGGGAGACACAGAATCTGAAACAGGCTCCAGGCTCTGAGCCGTCAGCACAGAGCCCAACGCGGGGCTCAAACTCACGGACCGCGAGATCATGACTTGAGCCGAAGTGGGCCGCTCAACCGACTGAGCCACCCAGGCGCCCCTCAGAATCTTTCTGCCCCCCACCTGAAGCACCCTCAACCAACTGGATTTGCTCTAGCTTGTTCTTCCTGGCCGTCCTGCCAGATTTTGTTCCCAGCCTGCTACTTAAGCCTTCAGTTTTACTCCATCCCCCCTATTTACTCCGACAACCTAAAACAAAACAAACAAATCAAAACCATCACCCCCTGCTTTCTCTTCGAAATAACCCGAGGGACTCCAACCTTGCCATCCACCGTCAGACTTTCCTACTAGGCCCGCACACCACACCCCAGGCTGGCCTGTTGAACAAGTTTCTCTCTATTCCCTCCTACCTTGACAGAAACTGAACTACCTTGATCATACTCGTGCCCAGTTGGCTTTTCCTGTGAAATTCTTACCTCCTACTCCCACTTATTTGCGGATAGAGATGTCTATCTTGTTGTGCCTTTAAGCCCATCAACCCATTTTTATTAAAAGTCTTGCCAACCGTTGGTTAAATTACTTTCGGACTGTGAGCCCACTGTCAATAGGGCTCCGATGATGACATTTGCTCCCCCATTTTTTGGTCTCAAGGAATTTATCTCTTCAGCAGGAGCTGGAATCATCTTTCTAAATTGCATATCTGATTCTGTTATTTCTCCCTTTTTTTTTAAATGTTTATTCATTTTTGAGAGACAGAGAGAGACAGAGCGTGAGCAGGGAAGGGGCAGAGAGAGAGGAAGATACAGAATCTGAAGCAGGCTCCAGGCTCTGAGCTGTCAGCACAGAACCCAACGCGAGACTTGAACTCTTGAACCGTGAGATCGTGACCTGAGCCGAAGTCGGACGCTCAACCGACTGAGCCACCCAGGCGCCCTATTCTCCCTTTTAAATTGTTGAACGATTCTCTGTAACTTATCGGGTAAGTTCCAAACCTCTCACATGCTTGGAGGTCTTTTATTATGGCACTGTTCCAATTTGACTTTCGGACATGCTCCGTCCCCCAAACGTCGTATCTCTCGTGCCAGCCATGCCAAACTGCTGTACCCTTATATATACACAACACACCCTTTCTTGTCTTCACCCACCCGTACTTGTTGCCTCCTTTGGTGGGGTGCCTGCTTCCGCCCACCACCTTCCTGGGTAACTACAAACCCCTCCATATTCACGGACACATCCCGGAAGACCGTCTTTCACTTTTCAGGAGGCATAAGTGTTTTCTGCTATGTGGGTCTTGCCACAAAATATCCGATCTAACTGTGGCAAGAATACAGCACGTCTGTGGATGGATCGCTGGCTCACTGCTCTTCAACCATATGCTATCCGACCTGTTCTCGGAGCATCCTGGACCAGAGTGTGACACGTGGGTGCTTGAATAACTGACACCACCTTACGTTGTTGTTGTTTAAACCGTGGTTCAATACTGATTTAGTAAAATGGGAGAAGATGACCTTTAGTGATAAAAAAAAGTACGTTGAATTATGCTAACACTTACAATACAGGATTCCTGCGATCTTCATTAGCATTCTCCTCCTCACGGCTAATATTGTTTACAATATATCACATACTGTGATAAGCATGTGATACCCATTATTTGATTTGTTCCTCAAACTAGTCTTATCATCTTATTTCAGGTCACACCCCCACCCATTTCTGTTATTTTTGCTATTTCCCCAACCTGCTATACTTTCTCTTCCTTTCCAGAGCATGGTCACATTCAGACATACTATTTACCTGCTTTTCTGTCTACTGCTTCTTTCCTGGCTTTTCTTGTGGAATATAAATTCCACAAGGCACCAGCCTTTAAAAAAAAATTCTAACTCATTATAGAAGCACGTAGTAGGTGCTCTATAAATTTTTTTTTTAAATTTTAACTTTTTTTGAGAGAGAGAGAGAGAGAGAAAGAGGGAGGCAGAGGATGAGTCGGGGAAGGTCAGAGGGAGAGGGAGAGAGAGAATCTCAATGTGGGGCTTGAACTCATGAACAGTGAGCTCATGACCTGAGCTGAAATCGAGAGTTGGACGCTTAACTGACTGGGCCATCCAGGTGCCCCAATATTTGTTTCTTGAGTAGCCAAAACTCTATGAGATAAATATTTTTAAACCTTCATTTTGTGAATAAGGGAATTAAGACACAAAGAAGGTAGGGCACACAGCAGGTTGATGGAGGACTCAGAATTTGAATCAATAGTAGGTTCCAGAGTCTGCTTTTTTAACATTACATGGAACATAACACAGCAATCTATTTGGAATTATCTTTCATTTAAAAATTACCAGTCAGAGGAGCCAACAGGGCAGAGCAGCATGGAAGTTTTCCGCTTCTCTTGTCCCTGAAATGCAGCTAGATCAACACCAAACCATCTTGCACACCTAGAAAACTGAGCTGAGGATTAACACAACAATCTGCATAATTTGAGCCACAGAACCTGGCAAGTATGCAGCACAGAGAGGCTAACTGCGGGAGACAGAAGCCATGGAGGATAGGGAGCGATTTCTGTTTGCTGAGTGAGGAGGGAGTCAGTGGGGAGAATACAGGATTCTTCAATACCCATCACCCACCCTCCCCTCCCTCCCACCCCCCATCAACCCTCAGTTTGTTCTCAGTTTTTAAGAGTCTCTTATGCTTTGGCTCTCTCCCACTCTAACCTCTTTTTTTTTTTTCCTGCCCCTCCCCCATGGGTTTCTGTTAAGTTTCTCAGGATCCACATAAGAGTGAAAACATATGGTATCTGTAGAAAGAAGAGGGTTTAAATACCATTAGGACTCTATAAACAGGGGATTGCAGAATCTGAAACTGCGTAGCAGCTTGATACCTGGCAGAGCTCTGGTGGGAAGGACGAATTCCAGAAGCAGACAGTGAGGTCTGAGGGGTCCTCGGGCCACACAGGGAGAGGCGGATCCCCTGCTGAGAGGACATTGGGTAGAGTCTGTGCAGCCTCCCCGCAAAGGTCCCAGCACACCCTTGGAGAACAGCCATGCTTGCTGGTGTTGGAATAAGGACATTAAGGGGCATTGAAACCTGGTGCCCGATGTGTGTTGTGATTTACCATAATCCCTGACATGCTGCGGTTACACCATCGCGTGAACTTTTTCTGGGGCGGGCTGGCACCTGGATGCAGTCTCTAGGCATCTGCGGCAGCACAGTCGTGCAAACATTCCTGGGGGCGGGCTGGCACCCAGCCATTGCTCGGCGAGACCCTCTCCCAGAGGGTCAGAGCGGGTCAAAGCCACAGGGCCCTCGGAAGTGAGCACTTTGGAAACACAGCCCTACCTGAGATAAAATTCAGGAGGGAGGTGCCGTCTGGCAGGCTGACGACTTCTTCAAGGTTGCAGACAGCATAGAAGAGGGGAGCGGATGGAAGCCAGAGACAAAAGAGGGGTGCTCAATTGATGGTGAGAGCACAGGGTTCTGATGCTAGAAACTGGGTAGCTGAGCAACACCATTTTCACTTCTCTGGAGCATGTGCATACTCACCTACAGGCACCCCTATCATCCACCCCACTAAGGTAAGAAGCGCCATCTAGTGGAGAACAGAGCCATTATGCCAAGCCCCATCAAACTGCACCAACCATGCTCTAGAGGACCACCACAATCTCTCCGCCTGCTTGGTTTATGGACTATAATGTACTTCATAGTTTGACTTCTAGGGGAAACTGGATGTAATTTCAATAATGTTTCATTCTGTTCTCTGGCCCATGTATTCAATCTTTTTTTCTTGTTCTTTTCTTCTTCTTAAATACAGAAAGAGAGAAAATTTATTTTTCTCTTCCGTTTTTATAAAAAAGATTTTTCCTTAATTTTTTCTGCCATATTTTTATTTTTTTTGTAAATTTTTTAATTCTATTTTACTTTAATCATTTTATTTTATTCTATTTTATGTTTTCATTTTTTAATTTCAAACATTTTCCTACTTTTTTTTACTTTTTAAAAAATTTTCTTTTCTTTCCCTTTTTACTCTCTTCTACCAAGCTTCTTTCAACAACCAGATCAAAACGCAACTAGGATCTGATATCCTTTATTTGATTTTTTTGTGGTGTTTTAAATTTTTTAATTTTAGTTATTTTATTTTATTTTTTTAAATTTTTTTAATGTTTATTTACTTTTGAGAGAGAGGCAGAGTGTGAGCAGGGGCGGGGCAGAGAGAGACAGAGACACACAATCTGAAGCAGGCTCCAGGCTCTGAGCTATCAGCACAGAGCCTGACGTGGGGCTCAAACTCATGAACCATGAGATCATGAACTGAGCCAAAGTTGGATGCTCAACCGACTGAGCCACCCAGGCACTCCTAGTTTTTTTATTTTATTATTTTTCTTCCTCCAAAATGACAAAATGAAGGAATTCACCTCAAAAGAAAGAACAGGAGGAAATGAAAGCCAGGAACTTAACACAGATAAAAGCAAGATGTCTGAACCTGCATTTAGATTCATGGTCAGAAGAATACTAGCTGAGGATGAAAAAAAGCATAGAACCCCTTTCTGCAGAGATAAAAGAAGTGAAATCTATTCAGGATGAAATCGAAAATGCTATAACTGAGATGCAATTTTGAATGAATGCCACAGCAGCAAGGATGATGGAAGCAGAGCAGTGAATCAACAATATAGAGGACAAAATTATGGAGAATAATGAAGCAGAATAAAAAAGGGGGAACTAAGGCAAAAGAGCACAATATAAGAATTAGAGAACTCAGTAATTCATTAAAAAGGAATAACATACAAATCATAGGGGTCCCAGAAAAGGAAGAGAAAGAGGGGTAGAAAGTTTATTTGAGAAAATCATAGTGGAAAATTTTCCAAACCTGGAGATCGACACAGACATCAAAATCCAGGAAGCACAGAGAACTCCCATTAGATTCAACACAAACGGACCATCAATAAGGCATATCATAGTCAAATTCACAAAATACATAGACAAGGAAAGAATCATGAAAGCAGCAAGGGGAAAAAAAGTCCTTAGCCTACAAAGAAAGACAGATAAGGTTCACAGTAGACTTATCCACAGAAACTTGGCAGGTCAGGAAGGACTGGCAGGATATATTCAATGTGCTGAATCAGAAAAATATGCAGCCAAGAATTCTTTATCCAGCAAAGCTGTCATTCAAAATAGAAGGAGAAATGAAGAGTTTCCCAGACAAACAAAAACCAAAAGCGTTCATGACCATTAAACCAGCACCGCAAGATATTTTAAGGAGGATTTTCTGAGGAGACGAAAGATGAAACAAAACAAAGAAGACAAAAGCAACAAAGACTAGAAAGGAGCAGAGAACACCACCAGAAACTCCAACTCCACAGGCAACACAATGGTGACAAATTCATATCTTTCAGTACTCACTCTAAATGTCAATGGATTAAATGCTCCATTCAAAAGACATAGGGTAACAGAATGGATTAAAAAAAATCCATCTATATGCTGTTTACAAGAGACCCATCTTAGACCTAAAGACACCTTCAGATTGAAAGTATGTGGATGGAGAACCATCTATCATGGTAATGGCTGTCAAAAGAAAGCCAGAGTAGCGATACTTATATCAGACAATCTAGATTTTACAAGAAAGATTGTAACAAGAGATGGAGAAGAGCATTATATCATAAGGTGTCTATCCACCAAGAAGTGTTAACATTTATGCGCCCAACGTGGTAATCCCCAAATATATACATTAATTAATCACAAACATAAAGAAACTCATTGACAATACTACCACAGTAGTAGGGGACTTCAACACCCCACTTATAGCAATGGACAGATCATCTAAACAGATAATCAACAAGGAAACAATGGCTATGAATGACACACTGCACCAGATGGACTTAAGAGATATATGTAGAACATTTCATCCTAAAACAGCAGACCACACATTCTTCTCGAGTGCAGTGGAACATTCTCCAGAATAGACCACATATGAGACACAAATAAACTCTCAACAAGTATAAAAAGATTGAGATCATACCATGCGTATTTTCAGACTACAGCACTATGAAACTCAAAATCAACCACAAGAAAACATTTAGACAAAAAATACTTGGAGAGTAAGCAACATCCTACTAATGAATGAATGGGCTAACCAAGAAGTTGAAGAGGAAATTAAAACGTGCATGAAAGCCCATGAAAATGATAACACCACAGCCCAAAACCTCTGGGACACAGCAAAGGCGGTAGTCAAAGGGAAGTATATAGAAATCCAAGCCTCCCTAAAGAAGGAAGAAAGTTCTCAGGTAAACAACCTAACCTTACACCTTAAAGATCTGGAAAAAGAACAGCAAATAAAACCCCAAACCAGCAGAAGATGGAAATAATAACTATTAGAGCAGAATTCAATAATACTGAAATCAAAAAAAGAGTAGAGCAGTAGAACAGTGAAACCAGGAGCTGGTTCTTTGGAAGAATTAAAAAAATTGATAGACCCTCTAGCAAGTTTAATCAAAAAAAGGAAAGGACCCAAATAAATATAATCAAGAATGAAAGAGGAAAAATCACAACCAACACTGCTGAAATATAAACAAGAATAAGAGAATATTATGAGCAATTATATGCCAATAAATTGGGCAATCTGGAAGAAGTGGACAAATTCCTAGAAACAACAAACTATCAAAACTGAAACAAGAAGAAATAGAAAATTTGAATAGACTCATAACGAGTAAAGAAATTTTATTAGGCGTAAAAAAAATCCCCCAAAAAACAAGAGTCCAGGGCCGGATGGCTTTCCAGGAGAATTGTACCAAACACTTAAAGAAGAGTTTATACCTATTCTTTTGAAGCTGTTCTAAAAAAGAGAAATGGAAGGAAAACTTCCAAACTCATTCCATGAAGCCAGCATTATCTTGATTCCAAAACCAAAGACCCCACTACAAAGGAGAACTACAGACCAATTTCTCTGATGAACATGGGTGCAAAAATCCTCAACAAGATACTAGCCAACCGGATCCACAATACATTCAAAGAATTATTCACTATGACCAAGTGGGATTTATACTCAGGATGCAGGGCTGGCTCAATATCCACAAAACAATCAATGTGATACATCACATTAATAAAAGAAAGGACAAGAACCACATGATCCTCTCAATAGATGCAGAGAACGAATTTGACAAAATACAACGTCCTTCCTTGATAAAAACTCTCAAGAAAGTAGGGATAGAAGAATCATACCTCAAGATCATAAAAGTCATATATGAAAACCCCACTGATAATATCATCCTCAACGGGGAAAAACTGAGAGCTTTCCCCTAAGGTCAGGAACATGACAGGGGTGTCTATTCTCACCACTGTTATTCAACATGGCAGTGGAAGTCCTATCCTCAGCAATCAGACAACACTAAAGAATAAAATGCATCCAAATCAGCAAGGAGGAAGTCAAACTTTCACTCTTCACAGACAACACGATACTCTATATGGAAAACACAAAAGATTCCACCACAAAACTGCTAGAACTGATCGATTAATTCAGGAAAGTCACAAGATGTTAAATCAATGCACAGAAATCAGTTGCTTTTCTATACACCAATAATGAAGCAACAGAAAGAGAAATCAAGGAATCAATGCCATTTACAATTGCATAAAAACCATAAAATACCTAGGAATAAACCTAACCAAAGAGGTGAAAAGTCTACACACTGAAAACTATAGAAAGCTTAGGAAAGAAATTGAGGAAGACACAAAAAATGGAAAAATATTCCCTTTCTCCTGGATTGGAAGAAAAATATTGTTAAAATGTTGATACTACCCAAAGCAATCTGCCTATTCAATGCAATCCCTATCAAGATAACACCAGCATTCTACACAGAGCTAGGACAAACAATCCTAAAATTTGTATGGAACCAGAAAAGACCCTGAATAACCAAAGAGATCTTGAAAAAGAAAACCAAAACGGGAGGCATCACAATCCCAGACTTCAAGCTATATTACTAAGCTGTAATCATCAAGACAGTATGGTACTGACACAAAAACAGACACTCAGATCAATGGAACAAAATAGAGAACCCAGAAATGGACCCACAAACGTGTGGCCAACTAATCTTTGACACAGCAGGAAAGAATATCCAATGGCATAAAGACAGTCTCTTCAGCAAATGGTGCTGGGAAAACTGGACAGCGACATGCAGAAAAATGAATCTGGACCACTTTCTTACACCATACTCAAAAATAAACTCAAAATGGATGAGAGGCCTAAACATAACACAGGAAGCCATCAAAATCCTAGAGGAAAAAGCAGGCAAAAACCTCTTTGACCTCGGCCACAGCAACTTCTTACTCAACACGTTTATGGAAGCAAGGGCAACAAAAGCCAAAACGAACTGTTGGGACCTCATCAAAATAAAAGGCTTATGCACAGCGAAGGAAACAATCAGCAAAACTAAAAGGCAACCTATGAAATGGGAGAAGATATTTTCAAATGACACATCAGATAAAGTGTTAGTATCCAAAATCTATAAAGAATTCATCAAACTCAACACCCAAAAACAAATAATCCAGTGAAGAAGTGGGCAAAAGATATGGATAGACATTTTTCCAAAGAAGACATCCAGATGGCTAACAGACACATGAGAAAATGCTCAACATCACTCATCATCAGGGAAAGACAAATCAAAACCACGTTGAGATATCACCTCACACCAGTCAGAATGGCTAAAATTAAAAACTCAAGCAACAACAGATGTTGGCGAGGATGCAGAGAAAGAGGATTTCTTTGGCACTGCTGGTGGGAATGCAAACTGGTGCAGCCGCTCTGGAAAACAGTATGGAGTTTCCTCAAAAAGTTAAACAGAATTACCCTATGACCCAGCAATTACACTACTAGGGATATATCCAAGGGATACAGGTGTGCTGTTTCGAAGGGGCACATGGACTCCAATGTTTATAGACATGTTATTGACAATAGCTAAAATACGGAAAGAGCCCAAATGTCCATCGACAGATGAATGGATAAAGAAGATGTGTGTGTATACACACACACACACACACACACACACACACACAATGGAGTATTACTTGGCAACCAAAAAGAATGAAATCTTGCCATTTGCAACGTGGATGGAACTAGAGGGTACTATGCTAAGTAAAAAGTCAGTCAGAGAAAGACAAATATGACTTCAGTCATATGTGGAACTTAGGATACAAAACAGATGAATATAAGGGAAGGGAAGCAAAAATAATATAAAAATAGGGCAGGGGTACAAAACATAAGAGACTCCTAAATACAGAGAACAAACTAAGGATGCTGGGAGGGGTTGTGGGTGGGGCTTGTGGGGGGGAGATGGGGCAAATGGGCAAGGGGCATTAAGGAAGACACTTGTTGGGATGACCACTGGGTGTTACACGTAGGGGATGAATTACTGGGATCTACTGAAATCATTATTGTACTATATGCTAACTAGCTTGGATGTAAATAAATAAATAAATAAATAACCAACGAAGAGGAAAAAAAGAATAAAGACAAAAAAAACAGGGAGGGGGACAAAACATAAGAGACTCTTAAATATAGAGAACAAACTGAGGGTTGCTGGAGGGCTGTGGGTTGGGGGGACAAGCTAACTGGGTAAGGGGCATTAAGGAAAACACTTGTTGAGATGAGCACTTGGGTGTTATACATAGGATATGAGTCCCTGGAATCTACTCCTGAAATCATTGCACAATGTGCTAACTAACTTGGATATATGTATAAATAAATAAGTAAATAAATAAATAAGTAAAAATTATCATCAATCTTGCTCACAAAGGCTAGCAGTCCCTTTTTACAGAAACAGGCATGAATTCTCATGAAAACGTCCAATATTGTTTAGGAAACTTTATTCCTGGTTTTTATGTTCCAAGAAGTGTTTCCTTCTTTAACATTGCTCATGTTCTCTCTTTAGGTTTTATTTGTTTCTATTGTTGTGGTATCTTTCCAAAACAGGAAACTTCTTTGGAAGTATATTTAGGGTGTTTAAATTTAGATTAAAAAAACTAAATTGCTTGTTCCAGGCAAAAGTGTCACGTCATCATGTTTTCTGTGGTTTCAGAATTCTAACCGTCAAACACAAGGGCTCATCAGCCAGCTGGCTCTTTCTGATGGTTGGTGTCACTACTTTTAGCAATATACATTCACACTTCACAAAAATCTCCGCAGAGACATGACTCAACCAACAAGGGCTGGTGAGTTCAGTTCTTCTAAAGGATGTCAGCATAGAAACGCACAGGGATGAGACTAATTTGCATTTTTGCTACTAAAGAAAAACACACTTCTGTGTCGCCTCTATTCTCAACACTTCACTGCGACACCACTGCACATCTCCACCAGATGTGTGGGGTTTACACACACCAAGCAACCCTGCGATACCACCTGGATACCCTACAATTCAATTCAATTCTGATACTATCGACCTGGTGATAGCATCAGATCCCACACACTGAGGGTCAGTCCTCCCAGACTGCTCCGCACCCCCACCTAGATGCCAATCGCAGGTCCAAGTTGTCACCTGTACTTCTGACCAATCGGTATAAATTGGAGACTCCTATGACACCCTCCTCGGGTTCCATTGATTTGCCAGATTGGTGTGTAGAACTCAGGAAAGCATTGAACTTACTAGATGACCAGTTTATTGTAAAAGGATATAACTCAGAAACAGCCAAATGGAAGAGACACATAGGCACGGCATGTAGGACGGGGTATGGAGTTTCCATGCCTTCTCCAGGCACCACTCACCCTGTATCTTCACATGTTCACCAACCCGGATGCATTCAGAACGCAGTCCTTTGGTGTTTGTTTGTTTGTTTGTTTGTTTGTTGTTTCTATGGCAGCTTTGTTGCATAGGCACAATTGATGAAATCATTGGTCTTTGGTGATTGAACTCAATCTCTAGCTCCTCCCTTCTCCCTTGAAGTCAGGCGGTGGGGCTGAAAGTTCCAACCCCATAATCACAGGGTTGGTTTCCCTGGCAACCAGCCCCCACCCTTAGGGACTTGCCAAAAGTCACTTCATTAACCTAAACTCAGCTGTAATTGAAAGAGGCTGGCTGTGAATAAGAAGACGTACATTTCCCCTGTATAGGTCTGAAGACATTTCAGGAACTGAGGGCAAGAGACCAACTATTATAACCACAGATGCTCCCTTTGTTCTCATCACTCAGGCTCCAGGCGTTTGGGGAACTGTGAGCCAGGAGCATGGACAAAGACCAAAAAACATATTTATGGTAAATCCCCAAATCACAATGATGCCGTATACTTGAACAGGAATGAGACTAAGTTGCGTTTTCTCTACAGAACTGTTCATCCTGACATTTTGTGCCCGAGATGAGTGCCTCACTTGTGTCACTCTGGTCCCAGCCCGTGGCTCAGGGTGGGTACAGGAATAGCTGTAGTAGTGGCAACTATTTTGGACTCACTTTGGTTGCATTTTGCGTATGCCCAAGAAGAGAGTATATGAGTTTACTGACTTGGCCTCTCCCCTTCAGGTTCTGAGTGACTAAATGAATGTGTTTTGTGCATTTCTTTGGCTTTTTGAAAAATGTCCTGAAGATCTCCCACCAAGATCTATCAGTAATTTACAGGAAGCTGAGGTTTTGGTGGTGTTCACTGACCTGTTGAAGCATGAATGATGAAAATAGTACTTGATATAAAATGGGTGTGTTCTGAGTGAGGATGAAAGTAACATAGACAAAACCCCACTGTGCTGGGAAATCAATACCCAATTATCATCGTCTGCTTTTTGGGTAACTGTTAGCAATTATTCCAGGACTAATTTGATAGATTGTGTCTGATCCTGTTCAGTGAACACAGATGTGGAGAGCCCTGGGGCTGAAAGGGATCTTCAGGGGCACCTGGGTGGCTCAGTCCGTTCAGTGTCCCACTTTGGCTCAGGTCATGATCTCACAGGTGGTGAGTTGGAGCCCCCCATGGGGCTTGCCACTGTGAGCACAGAACCCACTTCGGATCCTGTCCCCCTCTCTCTGCCCCTCCCCTGCTAGCGCTGTCTCAAAAATAAACTTTAAAAAAATGAAAGGAATCTTCATGCACATTTTGAGCCTTGGGAGGTGAAGCTAGGCCAAGCAGCAAGGTGGCCTCTGGAAGCAGAAGGAACTGTGGGAAACCTTAAAGTCTGGCTTGAAGGTTAGAAGTGTCCCACACCGGAAAGGGTACCTCCAAGGTTTCATCGAATGTATGTTTTGGCCTGGTGCCGAAAGGCCAAGGGTTAGAGCATAATATTTGATCAAAGTGGAGGCCAAAGCTTATCACCAGTATCTTGGAATGCACTGGGGAGCTGGAGGGAAAAAACTTCAACATGTTGGGTAAACAAGTATTGCAAATGTATTATGAAAAATGAATAGTCAGACTTTTAAAGTTTGCTATTCTCATGCGCAAAGAAGAATTTGTCAAGAATTTATCAGCACCACCAGCAGCTGGATTGCTCCTAGGGCTACTAGGCCGCTTCTTTGTGACACTTCAGAGACCTTCATTTTCAAACTGAAATCAGAAGAGGAAGGTATTCGGGAACTACGTGATTTTTTCTTAACAATTTATTTTCTTTATCTGTTTTATAATAATGTATTGCATTATGATTGATAATGCTTTATCGGGAATGCCACATATGATTTGGAAGTTTTTCATTTCTTTTTTTAGGTGAAGCCCAGCGCAAGGCCAGGCCTTGGGCTTGAACTCATGACCCCGTGATCAAGAGCTGAGCTGAGATCAAGAGTCAGAAACTTAACCAACTGAGCCACCCAAGCGCCCCTGAAAAGTTGTCTTTGTTGGTCAAATTTGAAATGGCAGCGTTGATATTCATCTCCTTTCTATTCTGCTTGGGTGAGTTCTTCTAGGACTCGTGTAAAAACACAGTGGCCCAAAGGAAATAAAGTAACACAATGGAGCTATAAAAGATCATTTTGTTTAACACAATGAGTACTACTATATCGAGCAATTCCATAAAAATTATCACTTTGATGCAAACTACTGTTTTGCCTTCTACAATTATTTAATTTTGTTAGATGTTTGTTGGCTGCAAAGTTATGTTTTCCCTGAATTCATCTCTATAATGCACTGTCGATATTTAGTATTAACTATCAAGCTATTTCCCTTCTTATTTAAATATGTAAACATTTTTCTGTGCATACAATCAATAGGCTTAACAGCCACTAATCACACTAATCCACATAAGGAATATTTGTAATAATTCATGTATAGTGTATATCCTTCAACTGACTGATAGAATTTTAATGCAAAGCACATAAGGTGACTTTTCACCCTGAGTTGCATCTAGAATATCTACCCATATTTAAAGAGAATGTTCAGTAGTGACTATAAACTTCAATGATATTCTTTTTATGCATTATCATCGTCATTCTGATTAGATGTGATTAGATATGGCTTTGAGGAATGCCAGAAATTACACTGCAAGAGGCATTGAGCTCTTTGACCTTCCCATGACAAAGCTGAAAGAGCAAATAGTGGTCAAGTAATGAGGCTATGAACTGCCTCTCTGGTATCTGTACCACCAAAATGGTATTGTGGGGCTGGAAGGGAGTTGCTCTGTTATGAACTCAAATGTCATCATTTTCCTGGCTCACAGGGACAGAGGCAGGTGCATGCATTACTGGCCTGGGTGCCTTGTCACAGGTAGTGATGAACTAAAGGATGTCATCATCCTTCAATTGTTGTGGGCACATCACCAGAGACCCACTGGGCCCTGCTTAGCATTTTGGAAGTGCACTTTAGTTGCTTGGATTATCCCTAGACAGGTTCTGGGTAAGCAGTCATCAAATACTGCTTACCATGATCCTTTTTACTTTGGGAGAAGTAAAAAATAACAGAATTAGCCAGGACTCCCTTTTGGATATGTACCCAAATAGCGTTCAGAACCATCGGTGACCTTTGGGAGCAGAGTGTCGGGTTCCATGTGTATAACCACTGATTTCTTCCACCTTCCCCATCAGGCAGGACACTAAAAATACCATTTCTTCCAATCATCCCAAGAACCCACATTACTCATAAAAGATAGAAGTTGCATAATAGGCTTTACAATGACTTTAGGTTTCCCTCCCATACAAACTTTGAAGTTTGGGAGAGGAGCAGCCCTGGCAGGATTGGGAGACTGTAGAGATAGGACCTGTGAGAGGGAAAACATCTCTAGCAGAACCTCACCTAATGAGCTCTCAAGGGTTGCTACGTCCATTCTTGGGACCATATTTGGAGGGATGGTGACAGGGAATAGAATGTGGCCACAAACTAAACCTAGTAAATGGCATGATAAAGGAAACAGCTTTACAGCAAAAATATCTGAGCTCCCCTCCACCCCTTTTAGAGGACTTGGTACACTCTTCAACCAGATTAGTGATGGGAGTTCAGGTCCCAGGAGGCAGGAGCTAAGGCAGAGGGTTCTGATCTCCAGAGGGCCAGGAATGTCTATATTGGATATTGCACAGGGATTTGGATGGCAATAAATAGCAATACACCCAAGGAACTCAGGAATACCTGAATTACGCCTTACCAAAGACACCCTGCCTTCTCTGTCATCACTCTATGCCTTCCCCTGCTGCCTTGCCCTGGCTTCCTAACTGAGGGATAGAAATTTGGGAAATTACCGCAGCTAGGGCCTGGCCTCCCAGTTCCTTGAGCTCTGAATCTCTAGTGACATTCTCCTCACTCAGCACCCTTTCTAACGGCTGTTTTAGACTTTGTCATTACCCAGATCTGTTTTGTCTGAAGAATAAAAAATTTCAGAAAGGCCATTTCGTGACTGCAACTTCTTGTCTTTCCAGTTTGTTCATTCTTAGTAGTTTCCTGCCATTGAACATGTTGCCCCCAACATCACTACCAACATCCCCCCTTCGGACTGAGTCAATGCACCATTTTGGTCACTTATCAATATCTTAAAACTGCCTTGCCCCTTTGCCATTTTGTCATATTCACCTAACAAATTTTAAACTTAAAATAGAGCTCAGTCGTTTCAAACCAACAGAACTCTGGGGGTGGGGGGGGGGAGAAAAAAGCCCATAAAGTTAGGCAGATTGGTACCACCATAAATTGATGGCTACCCACTTCACCTGGGTCTTCAACTCTGACTCTGGAAATTCTCTTTTCAATAAGGTTGCTCTTAATGCTATCACATTTTCAACCCTTCTCTTCCCTCCTTAGAATGTAGACTTCCCTACTTCGTCCCTATCCTTGAGGAAATATTCTTTACCCCTACACAAGTGGAAAAACAGAAGCTGTAATATACACCTCATATAAAAACAAATAGCATCCGTACTTAATCTTTTCCATGTCCCCTTCTAACATGGAGATGCCCAGCCTCCTGTCTGAGATCATTCTCCGCAGCTGAATTCTAAATCTTGTCCACTGTGGCTTTATGAGGAAACCTATGTTATTCTCCCAGCCATTGTCCTCTGAGCCACCCCCTGTCTACAGCAGCTAATCTACCCCTCAACCCAACGTGCCACTGCAGCCCTCTGTCTTTACTTTCTTTGGCAGTCAAATATAATTTTTGTTAGTCTTTAAAATTATACTAGTGTTTTCTATTATATATACATAAAGTTATGGTTATTATGTATAAAAACACACTCACATTACAGGAGTATGACATGTCAAATAAATACTTTCTCTTCCTACACATCTCCCAAATACATATCCCAGAGATAATCACTATGAAATTGTGTATATAATTGTGTATAATTGTGTATATAATTGTGTATGTAATATACAGAGATGCATAAGAATTTCTTACACAAATGGAATCATATGATACATGCTGTTTTGCAACAGGCTTTTTTCATTTTATATGTTTTTGGATATCTTTCCACGTTCATACATATAAATACCTCATTCTTGTTAATATCTGCATTAAATTTTAATGGTTTTTTAATATTCACGACTCTACCTTCAGTGCCTAGAACAGTGCCCAGCACATAGCAGGTACCTTATGAATATTGGTGAATAAGTGAATTAACTTATTAATCCACTCATTCAGCAATATTCATAAATGAATAAATTAATAAATTCCATTGCCCCTATGCACTCGGCAAATACGTCACCTCAGCTAAGAGAACAGCTACTCGGGGACAGTGAAAGACCATAAGATAATAAAGCTTGGAGTCAGCCACAGAGGAGTCCTTTTTTTTTTTTTTTTTTTTGAAACTGAAGTTACTCAAGAAACATCTGCGACAAGGAGACATTGTTCTGTGAATACTTGTCAGGAGTCAGGACCGTACGGATCCAGAATCCCCAAGTACCTCCTTCCCTACACATCAATAATACTCTCTAGTTTTGAATCTTTTATAGAAAAGAATCTTGGGGGGAAGTTTTTTGTTTTAATTGCTTGAGTGATGACATAAGAATTAACCCCCATGAAAAGATATTGTGTCAAATTTCATAAAGCCTTGTTGGAGAATTGAGTAATATATTTTAGTACATTGGTAAACACAGATAATTTTTTTAAAAAAGAGGTTTTAGGGAAGATCTCTATCGGGATCGAGAAAGGTTTTATAACTGTGTATCTTCTGTAAATAAAAGATTGAAGCCATAAGGCAATTGGGAGGTTTTTAGAAAACCTTTTTCCTGGCTTTGCTCTTTGAAAATGCATGCTCAGAGAGCATTCTGCCATCATGCTTTGGGTTTCCACGTCTGTGTCTTTACTTAATGCAATTTTTTCTCTGTACCATTTCCTTGATCCTTCTGCCTATTATCTAATACAATTCTCATGTTCCCTGTTCTTGGTGTTCTTGGACCCAATTTCAACATGTGGGGTGGGGGCAGGGAGAGGTAGATCATGCCCCATAATACCTCCAACAAGCAACTCTCCAGAAACCAGCCGGGTGCCCTACCACAGAGGGTGTCAGATTCCACAAGTGAAGGGTTCAGTCCTACCAGACTGCATCTCCCCCCAACTTCAGACACCAGTCTCAAGGCCAGATTGTGACCTGTACTTCTGACCAACTAGCTATAAGTCAGGTTTCCACAACCCCCCTTAGGTTCAATTAATTTGCTAGAGAAGCTCATAGAACTGAGAGAAACATTTTACTTACTAGGTCACCAGTTTATTAGAAAAGGCTATAACTCAGGAACAGCCAGATGGCTGAGATGCACAGAGCAAGGTATGTGGGAAGGGCCAAGAGCTTCTATATTCTCTCCAGGCAAGCCACCTCTCACCATCTCTGCATGGTCACCAACCCAGAAGCTCTCTGAACCCTGTCATTTTGTTTTTTTATGGCAGCTTCATTACTTAGGTATGATTGATTAGGTTATCAGTCATTAATGATTGATTCACCCTCTAGCCCCTCTCAGGTCCCTGAAAGTCAGTCAGTTTCAGCCCTACCCCTGGCAACCCTCCTTAGGTACGTTACAAAGGTCATTACATAACAAAAGACACCTTTGTTGTTCTCACCACTTAGGAAAGTCCCAGGGTTTGGGGAACTGTGATCCAGGAACAATGGTCACCTGAATGACCAAAATATATGTTTTTCTTATACAGTACAGTATCACATCTGTGAACCTCTTTGGCTGCCCTTGGTACGCAACAATCTTTGGTTTCTCTGAATTACAAACTGCTTGTTAGTAAAAACAGAAGTATTTATCTATGTAGCAAGCATTGTGTTAAGCATAATTCTTAAATCAACTTTATTAAGTGTTACTATCATCCGCATTTATAGATGAAGAAACAGACTAACAGAATAAATAAATTATAAATAAAAAGGGTAAGTAAATAAACCACACAAGGTCACTCGATGAATGGAGTAAAATTCAGGTCTATTTGCTTCCATAATTTGTGTTCTTACCAAAATTCTATTCTTTGCCTCACTGATTTGGCCACTGTATTATGATGTGTGTGTGTATGTATCTATGTCAATGGATAGATAAATAAATGGACGGGGTTTTTTTTTTCTTTTTTTTTTAAATGTTTATTGTTGAGAGACAGAGCATGAGCAGGGGAGGGAAGTGAGAGGGAGAGACAAAGAATCTGAAGCAGGCTCCAGGCTCTGAGCTATCAGCACAGAGCCCAACGCGGGGCTGGAACTCACAAACCACAAGATCGTGACCTGAGCAGAAGTCGGTCGCTTAAATGACTGAGCCATCCAGGCGCCCCATAAATGGATAGGTTTTTATTATAACTTTTGCACTTTGAGAGCAAGGAGCACATTTCCTACCTCTCCATGCCACAGGCATTTAGCCTGCATGCTCCTCTGAAAAGAGTAGTTCCCAAATACATATTTGCACGAAGGTGATATTGTTACCTATACAGAAGGTTTAGAGCTGCAATATGGCATTTTTCTAGACTCATACAAAATAAACTTTTATTAACACAATGGACACAAGATTGTTGCACTAAACTCCATGGAGAAGACTGAGGCACATACTCGTATTTTGTTGGGATCCTAAGGCATAACACATGAGTAGTTAAGTCAGAATACCAAGGCAGAGCCTGGCAAATGTCAAAAGAGAGCAGATAATAGGTAGAATAGGAAGAGAGAAAGAATCAAATCAAATTTGACCAAGAGTCAAATAGGTCAGGAAAATCCCTCCTGGTGTCAGGAATTGGAATTAGATAAGTAGCTGCATTCGTGGAAGGCTTTTTATGTTAGGGAAGAATTATATTAGCAAGAAGGGGGAAGGGAGAAATGCATGGAAATACTCATGGTTAGTTAATAGACTAACTTAACGAGAGAATCATATGGAGCAGAACTGAGAGATAAGACTATAAAGGTAAATTGAGATCAGAGTACAGCAGGCTTTGAACAACACATTGAGTTAAAGACGTAATTCCATAGACAATGGAGGAATTTTTAAGGGAATGAAAAAGAAGGAATTTATTCAAAAGCTAACTGAATAACTCACAAGACTTATTGACCAATGGTGTATGGCCTTCCTTCGTTAACTTAGTCAACATTGAATAAGAAATTCAATGACGAACATGAAAGATTGATAGAATAAACACACCACACACACACACATACATGCACGTGCACAAAAAGAAGAGAATTTGACTATTTACTAAATCTGATCAAAAATCACCAGGTCCAATTCCTAGCCAAAAATTAAGAGGTTCATAATCTGACACTAACCCTTTTGCCTAACTTTCAGCCTTCTATAGATTATTCTCATCTTTTGCTGTAGAAGAAATAACCAAAAGAAAGATGCCTCCATGGCTTCTTAGAAAAATTGCCCCAATGTCACCAGGGCATTAAGGCATTTCAAAAAGTCTGAAAAAGTATAGTTGAACTTAAATTTCTTTAGGCCCATAGAAATCAATCAGCACATCTTCCATTAATATTCAAAATCTTGTATTTTAATGTTGAAAGAGATGGTATGGGAATTTCTGAATAAACATTTTCAGATTCAGGTTCAAAGTTAACTCACAAAAAATCATATAAGAGAAAGGGAGGGATCTGTAAGTTCAAAAGGCCTTAAGAGACGTATCAAGCAATTGCAATGCGCAGCTATTATTTGGGTTCTAATTTGAACAAATAAACTGTTACAAAAACATTTATGAGACAATCAGGACAATTTGAACACTAACTACATATTTGATCTTACAGATTTCTCATTTAACTTCAGGTACGATAAAGATTTGTGGTTATGTTCTTAAAAATACAATGCTTATCTTTTAGACATACATATTGAAATATTTGGAACTGAAATACTATACCTAAGATTTCCTTCTAAACAACTTAGAATGGGCAAAGTGGAGACAGATGGATAAAATAAGATTGACCATGAGTTGAAAATTGTTGAAGTTGGGTGATGGCTACATGGAGTTTTATGTATGTTTCAAGGACAAAAATCATCATCGCCTAACTAAAAACAAATCACCTTTAATGCATAGATGTTCATTTATATAAAACTTAATGAAATGCTCCAGTCGCCATATTTCCCCCCATGGAGTCCTATAGGTACTTCCTAACCTTTTCAATGTTGATTAATTTATACTTCCTTTGGGGGAAGTATAAGTTGTTATATTAATGTTAATCCTTATTAACAGTTAAATTGCTTTATCAATGGTATTAATACATTGTTTATCAATTTCCATTTTATCAATGAAAAGATTGAATTCCAAGATATTTTCGAAGGTTTTAATAATTTTAGGTGTATGTATTGCTATTGTCAGAGAAAACAGTTTTTCGACATGCATTCCTAGGGATCTGGCCCTGTAAACGGATAAGAATAAGTTGCAAGTAACTTCACTTTGATAAATATAAGTTCATTAATGCTTAAATTTCCTATATATTTTTAATTACTTTTTAGTTTTTTTTTTTTTTTTTTTTTTTTGAGAGAGACAGAGAGAGAGCAGGGGAGGGGCAGAGAGAGGGAGAGAGGGAATCCCCAGCAGGCTCCACACTGTGAGCACAGAGCCCTATCTGGGGCTCGAACTCACAAACTGTGAGATCATGACCTGAGCTGAAATCAAGAACCAGATGCTTAACCAACTGAGCCACTCAGGTGCCCGTTAAATTTCCTTTATTTTTTAAACGAGTTTTTTATTCCCAGTGGTATTTTTGTTTCTAATTGATTGTCACATTTTGATTACCTATAAAGCAAAAGTGAAATCATAATTATCACTCATTATGAGAAAATTCACTAAAGTCTAAATTCATGAGTTATGTGTATAAAGTTCCTGTGTAAACTGTAAGACATTTTGTAAATGTAAAGTTTTATTTATTTATTTATTTATTTATTTTGCAGTTTGGTAAGTAATTGTCATAAATGAATCAACATGGAATAAATTTGATGTACTGTAGTCTGATCATACTTTAAAAATTCCTAATACGGAATCAATTTGGAATTAATTGGTCTCAACGACTTTGTCTTCATTAATTGAGCACTTGTCTCTTTTTTTTTTCCTGGGGCTCTAAGTGAGTAACTGCCTTACTCACCATGTAGGCTGGCTGGGTATAGGAACACAGGCAGAACCCCAAGGAGGCACAGAGCTGGGGCGTGGCTCCCTGGGGCAGGCCTCATGGTTCCTGTCTGCACCAAGGGAAGTTCAAAGGTCTCAGATTTCACCTGGAAATATCTGGAAGAAAGAGAGTAAACTGGCAGCCACGTTTGCCAAACTGGAGTTCAGCTGTGCAATAGTCAACAAAACCCTAGGAGAAAGTCCAGGTCACGACCCAGCCCTGAGTTCGGGAGAAGCCAAGCAGAGATGGGTGACATTAGGGCTCCAGGAAGCAACTGAATCAAAGGTCACTTGAAATCTCTCTTCCAGCCTTGGTGGTTGATGCCAGGTGCAAGCAGCCTCTTGGAACTCGGAGGGTACTTAGAAGTATAAACCTAGTCTTTTGTTTTCATGATAGAAGTGGGAAGCTGCCATCTAGAAATGTAAATCATTCATTTTCGAGTAACACACAAGGCATTGAGTGGGGGGAGGGAGGGAACAAAAGCCTTTTAGTTCAGAGTGGGCAGGCTCAGCAACCCTCAAAGCAAAACTTGAGTACCGTGAAGCTGGGTGCTAGGCCCACTGGCGTTTGAAAATTAGTGTGAGAGAAAGCTATTCCTGAGAAGCATTACCCATTAGGAGAAGTTGTGACTTCGCTTATGAGTTTGGTCTGGCCACAACAGAATGCAATTAAAAAACAAATGCAACAAAAAGTGTCAGAGAAAGTTAAATTTCCTTCCCGAAGTTCTAAAGCCTAAGTGGGGAATGAGAAGGATGAAAAGTCTCAGGAACACAGACTGGCCTGAAAAACATTCCTCAGGCAATAGTTGAGTATGAAGTTCCTGTTTTGTCATTCCTGATTTACTTAAGACACCTAATGAATCACACCCCCGTGCTATTCTAGTCTGTTCGAAGAAGGAACGCGGTGCCTGAAGCATCAAGAAAGCAGTCCCAGACATGAAGGGGTTGGAAGTGGTAAACTATGAAGAGAGGAAGGTTCCATAAGGCTTGAAGAATATTTGGAATGTGTTCAAATCAGCCAATAGATACACCCAGTCCTGTGTTATGTCGCTGGCTAAAGCAGCGAATGGTAAGTATTTATATGCACAATTTTTATCTTTCAGGGGAAGTAATATTTGAAGATAAGCTAATGTTTATCGAAACAAGACAATGAGTTTTGAGAAATGCCTGGATACAACCTTCTTACAGAGGTCAGCTGCAGACTATTATAGGTGTTCAAAATCCAAAGTACTTAGCTCTCCCCAGAGATAAGGGGGTAAATCATGATGAAATATTTATTGCAGCACAATTAAATTTCAACCTTCCTGAGAAAAAGAAAGGCAAATAAATTCACCATGAATTTGCTTTACTTTGGAAAATGAATCCAAGACAATACTAAACATTAGTTAGGAAAAAAACAAGCAATTAAAATATTCACTAGAAGACTATTTTGAATCATTCCTTCTATGAAGCACCTACTATGTTCGGAACATGTTCCATAAATGCTTCCATTTACTCTTACAATAAGCCTGTGACTTTTTAAAAATTTTTTTTAACGTTTATTTCTTTTTAAGAGAGACGGAGACAGAATGCGAGTGGGTTAGGGGCAGAGAGAGAGGGAGACACAGAATCCGAAGCAGGCTCCAGGCTCCAAGCTGTCAGCACAGAGCCCAACGCGGGGCTCAAACTCACGAGCCATGAGATCATGACCTGAGCCCAAGTCGGACGCTCAACCGACTGAGCCACCCAGGCGCCCCAATCCTGTGATATTTTTAACCCTCTTCTCAAAAAAGGTTAAGTAACGCTTGCCAAAGAAACTCACAAACAATAAGTGGCTGAGCCAGGATCTGTGCTAAATACATGTTTTCCACTATAACCTAATACTTTTAAAATAATGTAAATAATTGTCAAAAAAGTACATACCTATTTAGAGACACGGTAGAGACAGAGAACATGAGAAAATGTGGTTAAGATCCAGAACGCAAAAGCACTATCTCCTTCCTCCAAACCACAAAAGGACTTCATCAAGAGCTATTGAGTGGATGAATTTGACCTTGATACAATCCACTGATCTTACTCAAATTTTTACACTTGTGTTTCAGTGTATTCAGTTCTATACAGTTCTATCACATGTGTAGGTTTGTGTATCCACCGCCCCTGTCAAGATACAGAGCAGCTCCAAGGATCCCTCATGTTGCCTTTTTATGACCACATCCACCTCCTTCCTGGCCATCTCCCCAGCCCTAACCTCTGGTAACCACTAATCTGGTTTCCTTTCCTAAAATGTTGTAATTTCAGAAGTGTATAGAAATAGAAGGATCCAGTGTGTAATCTTTTGGGATTAGATTCTTTTCACTTAGCATAATTCCTTTGACATCCATTCAAGTTATTTTACGTGTCGATAGTCATTCTTTTTCACTGCTACGTAGTATTCCATGGCATGGATGTACCCAAGTGTGTTTATCTGTTCGCCTACTGAAGGACATCTGAACGGTTTCCAGTTTTTAACCAATGTGAATAAAGGTGATAAGAACATTCACGTACAAGTTTTTGTGTGAATGTAACTTTTCATTTCTCTAGGATAAATAAAAGGAATACAATTGGTGAGTCGTGTAGTGGTGGCATGTTTGTAGCTTTAAGAAACCATCAGACTATTTCCAAAGAGGCTGTACCATTTTACATAACTACCAGCGTGTATGAATGACCCAGTGTCTCCACATCCTTGCCAACATTTGAGGTTGTCACCATTTTCCATTTTAGCCAATCTAAAGGTATGCGGTGATGTCTTACGGTCTCAATTTGCAATTTGCATTTCCTTAACAGCTAAAAATGTTGGACACCTTTTCACCTACTTGTTTGCCATTTATGTATTCTTTTGAATGAAATGTGTATTCATGATTCTTGCCCGTTATCTAATTGGATTGTTTGGTTTTTTACTGTTGCATTTTGAGAGCTTTTTATTCTAGATGTTAGTCTCTACTCAGATACATGGTTTGAAAATATTTTCTCCCTGACTGTAGCTCGTCTTTTATCACTTTCACCTGGTACTTTGTACATAAAAAGGTTTTAATTTAATGAAGTCCAGTTTGCCATTTTTTCTTTTTGTGAATTGTGTTTTTGGTGTCAAGTCTAAAAATCTTTGCATAGCCACATATCCCAAGACTTTCTCCTATTTTTTTTCTAAAAGTGTTATACTTTGGGGGTGCCTGGGCGACTCAGTCGGTTAAGCATCCGACTTCAGCTCAGGTCATGATCTCACGGTCCGTGAGTTCGAGCCCCGCGTCGGGCTCTGTGCTGACAGCTCAGAGCCTGGAGCCTGTTTCAGATTCTGTGTCTCCTTCTCTCTCTGCCCCTCCCTGCTTGCTCTCTGTCTCTCTGTTTCTTTCAAAATACATGAATAATGAATACATGAATAAATTTAAAAAATGAATAAACATTTAAAAAAAACTTTTTAAGTGTGATAGTTTTATAATTTACATTTAAGTCTTAGATTCTTTTCTCTAAAAGTTTTTTTTTAATTTTATGTTCTACATTTAAGTCCAAGATCCATTTTGAGTTAGTTTTTATATGAGATGTGAGGTTTAGATCAAGGTTTGTTTTTTGCCTCTACATGTCCTGTTGCTACACCATTGTCTGGCAAAAAGGTGACCTTTTCTCCGTTGATTTGCTTTGGCATTTGTCAAAAATCAGTTGAACATACTTACGTGTAGATGTATTTTTAACTGTCTAGCGTGGGCTACTAATTTAACGAGTATTTATTGAGCCCCTACTATGAGCCAAGATGTCTAGGTGTTGAGGATGCAACACTATCCAAAGCGGACAAAAATTCATAGAGCTAATAGTCTAGTGAGGAAGATAATCATAAACAAAAATATCAATTAATGTATTCCATAAAGTCGGGGAAAAAAACTATGAAAATAACGCAGGGTGAAGTGGTAGATAGCCATGTGTGAGGTGGGGTGGGTGGCATATATGAAATAATATGGTCCAAGAAGGCTTCTCTAAACAATTGACATCTGAGAAAAGAGTGAAATTAATAGGGGAGTAAACCATGCAAATATCCCGGGGAAATTTTTCCCTAAAGAGAAAACAACATCCTGCAAGCTTGAAAGATTCCATATGTGGAAGGGTGTGGAGGGTATTGCTGTGTGAGTTTCTATAGCTTTATTCTCCCACAGGTAACTCTTACAAACTCTAGAAAAGATATAAGGTGAGGGGAAACCCACCTGAAGGGACCAGAGAGTGAACCAAACATACGCATTTTAGAAGAGCAATGGATGGATACTGGAAGAAGGGAACAGAATCGAATGTGTTTCTCGTTTGTCATGGCTGTTGAGCTCAGAGAAGATGGTATTTGGCATGGTGGCGGATGGCTGAAACTTAATGGGAAACTAGCAGTCTTTCTGACCTGAAGAAACAGAAACAGAGTTTGGGGCCACAACAGCCACTGCAAAATGAAGGGATACTTGGAAATAAAAGAGCCAGAGAGACAGGGCGGCCATATTGTGTAGAAACTCTGCCCAAATCCCTGCTGATTCCCGAATCACTCATTAGTGGGACAGACTGAAAGCAGCCCAACTAAAGAGGAAAAGAACGGAACTCAAATCTGAGCTGCTATTCAAGATAGAATGTTCAGTTTGGATCCAAATAAGTTAATTGCCTGCTTAAACAATCAAACAAACAAACAAACCGCTTCTTATTAGAGGAGTGTAATAGAATCCATGCCCAATGTCCAGGATACAATCCAAAATTACTCAACATGCAAAGAAACTACAAAACCTGAATCAAATAAACAAATAACCAATAACCAATAAACCCATATTACAAAAAATTTCCATAATCTAACACAGACTTTTTGTCCATTCTCTCAAAAACATTTCAGAGGAAGCAGGAACTAAGTTACATGGCCAATTTGAGGCAGAGGACAAGAAAAAGAGAAGAAAACAAATTTTAAATGTTTGTTTATTTATTTTAAGAGAGAGAGAGAGCACAGCAGGGGAGGGGCAGAGAGAGAGAATCCCAAGTAGCCTCCACACCGTCAGTGTGGAGCCTTATGCGGGGCTCAAACTCACGAACTGTGAGTTCACGACCTGAGATGCAATCGAGAGTGGGATGCCTAACTGACTAAGTCACCCAGGTGCCCAAGAATGGTACTATTGAAGAAAAATACAATGATTCGGCTGCAGAGAATATCAGGATAGGCCTTAATGGCTTATTCACTTGATTTCAAGAGGTCTCAGTAACTAACCCTTATTCCCATTCAGAAATGTATTAGCCAGGGCCAGGTTAGCCAAGGAGGCCATATTCATACCTGGGATCATTCTGTATACTGATGAGGGACACTTTGGCCCAGATGAGCGAGTTCAGCTTTTAGCAAAAGCAGCCAATGCGTAGAACTGCTCCAACGTTATCAGGCAGTCCTCAGAAGGTAACATTTAAATTCCCAGAAGTTTCTGATGAGGCTCTCGCTCAAATGAAATTATCTCAAGAGTGCATTCACTGTGATGATTTTGGAGGTCTGGAAGCTTGACCTCTGCCTCACTTGGAAAATGTGACTGATCTCTCTGCCCGAGGTGCTGAACTTGATGATTCCCTTCTGTATCTCTGGATCTTTTCTTTAGGCAAAGGATGTGATTTATTTAAGCATTTGATCTTCTCATCAATCTGAGATGCATCTTAACATTTGTCAACACTGTAAATACTATTGCTGCGTTGATTAGTGGTAACAGTAGGGTTGAGCAGAGTCCTCACCTCCATTATGCCTAAATCGGCGTGAAGAAAAGTTGGGACAATGAAGCGGTATAACATCGTGCCCCCAGATTATCTTACCGTTCACAGTTTGAGATACCTAAAGCCTTGAGATGTGTAGAGGGAGGTAGAGCTTACCAGCAGGGCATAAAATCTACACCTTTAGCCCCCAAGAATCTGGTGTAGTGGAATAATCTGGAGAACACCACCACCAAAATCTAATGCCTTGTTTATGGTTTACTACGCTGGCAAAAATCAGTGAGCCATTAGAGGGAGCCAAAACAGCACAGATGAAACTTCTGGATACTTGGACTGCTATCCCACAAAACTGGTTCCATAGTAACTAACAGTGGATATACGGCGTAGTGGTAAAGGGGCAAAAAGTGGCAGCCGATAAAACCATTGAAAAGATGAACTCTACTGTGAGGAAAACAACTTCTCCTATATCAGAATGCGCTATGGTCAAGAATACTCTAAGTAAATGAGAAAACCTGCCATTACCTCCCAGACCATTACCTCTGGTCTGTGAAAAGAAGATCCACTCTTTTCAATCTTTAATGTAATTTCCATTGAAGTGTATCATACATGAAAAAAAAAAGTGCAATCTCTCCTAGATCTAGTTGACTTTATACACACTGAGTCACGTCCACGTGTCACTACGGAGGTGAAGAAAGAAAGTATTACCAGGACCTTTGTGGCCCTGCTGATGCCCACTTCCCAAGAGCGATTTCTATTCTGACTTCAAACACTATGGATTACTTTTGCCTGCTTTTGTACACTACATAATCAACCAATCTGTATGTACTATTTGGGGTCAGTCATCTTTCGATAAGCGTATGTTTTGAAAATTCATCCATACAATCATTCCTTCCATTGTTGGGTGTTTCATCATCTGACGTGCCCCAATTAATTCATCCCCTCTACTGCATGTGAGCACTTCGGTGGTTTTTGGTTTGGAGCTGTTACAGACCGGGCTGCTACAAATACTCTAATACTTGCGTGTTGTTGACCAGATGCATGCACATCTGAGGGGGAATGCCTATGGGCGGAATTGCTGGATCACAAAGTAGGCACACGCGCAGCATTAGTAATTACTGCCAAAGAATTGCACCGGGCAGTTGGACAAAGGTACACTTTCACCAACAGTTTTTCTGAGTTGGGGTTGCTACCACTAACATTTTTTTTAATGTTTATTTATTTTTGAGAGAGAGAGAGAGAGAGAGAGACAGAGCAAGCAGGGGAGGGGCAGAGAGAGAGGGAGACACAGAATCCAAAGCGGGCTCCAGGCTCGGAGCTGTGAGCACGGAGCTGGTTGGGGGGGTCGAAGTCATGAACCGTGAGATCAAGAAGTCAGCCGCTTAACCGCCGGAGCCACCCAGGCGCCCCTATCCCCACTAACATTCTTGCTAACAGTTGCTGTTTTATCATTTTAACAGTTCTTCTGGGTGTGTAGTGAGATTGCTCTGTGGTCTTTTTTTTTTTTTTTTTTTTGGAAGGAGTTGTTTTGTTTTAGATAGTTGCTCTATTTTTGCTGTTGGCAATAAACTCAGTTTACCTTCTCAGTACATAACCATTCACTGTACCTATATTTGAAATTTCTTATGAAAAAGGCTGATCCCTTGTAGATTTGTGGGTGGGGTGTGTGTGTGTGTGTGGGTGGGCGCGCACCCGCATGTTTTCTTGACCAACTTTAATTCTTAGAAAAATTAACAACCACTTAAAACATCCAACCAAGTGTTTCTCTCCAACTTCCTCTCTAAGAGACAAAACTTAGCTGGGGTTCTTTATGTGTGCAAAATTATATCCCACTTCAAGTTCTTAGTCAAGTGCGCAAATGCATTTCTAGAGAATTAATTTGTTTTCTGGAGTTTTTATGCCCTGTAGAACATTGAAATATTATTCTTTTGCTGTCTGAACGCATATTTATAGGAAAGTATTTCATCAGTGTATGATGGTTATTCTTTCATGTTAAAGGAATTTTTGTTTTATTTTTAAAAATGCATTCAATTTGTTTAAATAACAACAACAAAAAAACAGTCTACCCATTTCTCTCATCCCTCCCACCCCTTTCCTCTGACAAGCAACCATCTGTTCTCTGTATCTGTGAGCTTAGTCATAAACATATATTAGATTCCACACAGAAGAGAGATCATATGCTATTTGTGCTTCTCTGACTTATTTCACTTAGTATAATGCCCTGAAGATCCATCCATGTGGTAGTCCTACCATACACTGTTGTTTTCATTTCAGTTTCCCTGATAATTAATCAAATTGATCATCTTTTTATAGGTCTATAGGCCAGTTGAATGTCTTTTTTGTGGAGGCACTTCTGGTCTTTTGTCCATTCTTTTGGTGGGTTGGTTATATTGTTCTCATTGATTTGTAAGAGCTCTTTATATATTTTGGATATAAGTCCTTAGCTGGAGACGGGTATTACCAGTACCACTTCTTAGCTTGCAGCCTTTGCACTCCCTTAATAGGTGTCTGTGTTAGCGTGCCCATGCTGCCGTAGCGACCTATCACAGATTGGGTGCCTCAAACAACAGAGATTTATTTTCCCACATTTCCGGAGACTGGAAGTTTGAGATCAAAGTGTTAGCAGGTTTGGTTTCTTATGAGGGCTGGGAGGGAGATTTCTGTTCCTGAATATGGTCATCCCTTTGTATGCACACATGTCTAATCTGTGTGTGTGTGTGTGTGTGTGTGTCCAAACTCCCTCTTCGAATGAGAATACCAGTCATATGACTAAGGCCCACCTCAAAGACCTCATTTTAACTCAATCGCCTTTCTAAAGACTTTATCTCTGAATACAGTTTCATTCTGACGTACTAGAATACCTCAGACCTGAACATATGAATTTGGGGGGTGGGGGGAGAGACAGTTTATCCCAATTCACTGGCTTTTTTTCTTTTGAGATACAATGAACATTTCACAAATTCACCATTTTAAAGTGTGTGATGCATATGGTCATGCAACCATCACCACTATTGAATTGTAGAACATTTTCATCACCCTAAAAAGAAACCCCACACCCTTTAGTAGTTACTCTTCATCCTTCCCCTCCAGTCTCTGGCAACTAGTAGACAGTTAATCCACTTTCTGTCTCTATACATTTGGCTATTCTGGACACTTCACATAAATGGAAACCTTACCTTCATGTCTGGCTTCTTTGATTCAACGTAATGATGCCAGGGTTCATCCATGTTTAGGAGGTGTCAGTATTTCATTCCTTTTTATGACTGAATAATATCCTATTGTGTGGATAGACCCCATCTTGTTTATCCACTCATCAGGTGGGGGGTGTCCACGTTTTTGGTTATTATGAATAATGCTGTTATGAATGTTCGTGTGTGCACATGGTTGTATGAAGATATGCTTTCAATTCTCTTGGGTGGATAACTAGAAGTGAACTGCTGGATCATATAGTAATCTAATTTTTCAAGGAACTGCCAAATTGTTTTCATAACAGCTACAATATTTTCCATTCCTACTGACAATGTATGAACGTCATCGTCGAGGATGGGAACTGTGGCGTTATTGTGGCTTTGATTTGTGTTTCTCTAATGACTAATGACCCTGAGTATCCTTTCATGGGCTTATTGGCCATTTTTACACCTTATTTGGAAAGCCTTTATTGTGTCTTTAAATGAGCAGAAATGTTTATTTTAAAATTGGATAATTTATAACTTTTTCCATATTGCTTTTTATATTGTTGTATAGAAGAGATGCTTGCCTACTTTAAGATCATGAACCTAATCTTCTATATGTGTTATTTATTTTTTACCTTTCACATGTAGACCTATATTCCACTTTGGATTTCTTGGGGGCAGGGTAAGGTAAGGATCAAGGTATAATTTTTTCACGTAGCTTTCCAACTGATGTAGAAAATATGTATTGAAAAAAGCATCCATCCCCACCACACTGAAGAGTCAAATTTGTCATAATTATGGTGGCTATTTTAAGGTAAATATAAATTTTATATATCAGCTTGATTCTATTTGTACCAACACTGTCTTAATCTAGTTTTATAACCAGTCTTGAAAGCTAGCAGTATTAGTCCTCCAGCTTTGTTTTGTTTCCAGATTATTTTGGCTATTCTTGGCCCTCTTCATAGCCCTGGGCTTTTCTGTTAAACCCAGAAAAGGAGCAGATTACTTGTTTTTGGTTTGTGTTATCGTAGAGGGAATTACATTCAGCAGAGAATTTAAAAAATTGATCTTTTGTACTAAGCCTTAGCTCGGGTAACTCCAAACATCCCTTTATGAAATGATTATTGAACACTTACTGTGAACAAAGCCCACAGATGAAATGGTAAGTGTATCGTATGGCAAAGGTTAGTTCTGCCTTCGATGGGTAGTGGTCAAAGATGTTCAACAGAATCAACAGAATCAAAGTTTTTATGTAGTAAAAACTCAAGAGAAAGGAACAAGGTTGATAGATCAATATGGAGGGGATCATAGAAATCCCAGGAGACACTGAGCATCCCCCTAAAAAGACCTATAGATACGTGTCCCATTTAAAAATAAAACAGGGGAAGCATGCCCTGGTGACTCGGTCGGGTTACATGTCTGACTTCAGCTCAGGTCATGATCCCATGGTTCGTGAGTTTGAGCCTTGCGTTAGGCCCTGTGCTGACAGCTCAGAGCCTGGAGCCTGCTTCAGATTCTGTCTCTCTCTGACCTTCCCTTGCTCATGCTTTGTCTCTCTCTCTCTCTCTTAAAAATAAGTAAACATTTAAAAAAAAACTTTTTAAAAGTAAAAAGTTCATTTCAGAACCCCTGAATAGGAGACCCAGAAGGGAAATCTCTAGGGTGGAGGGCAGGAAGGGGGGTGGAACTGAAATTGCACCTGACGTGTCTGAGCATTCAGAAGTAGAGCGCTAGATTGCTTTTCCATCTACAGTACAAGAGGGTTCCCGTTTCTCCATATCCTCGCCAGTATCTGTTGCTTCCTGAGTTGTTCATTTTAGCCACTCTGACTGGTATGAGGTGGTATCTCAACGTGGTTTTGATTTGTATTTCCCTGATGATGAGTGACATTGAGCATCTTTTCATGTGTCTGTTGGCCATCTGGATGACTTCTTTGGAAAAGCGTCTATTCGTGTCTGCTGCCCATTATCTTCACTGGATTATTTGTTTTTCGGGTATTGAGCTTGGTAAGTTCTTTATAGATTTTGGATACTAACCCTTTATCTGATATGTCATTTGCAAATATCTTCTCCCATTCTGTCAGTTGCCTTTTAGTTTTGTTGATCGTTTCCTTTGCAGTGCAGAAGCTGTTTATATTGATGAGGTCCGAATAGTTCATTTTTGCTTTTATTTCCCTTGTCTTCAGAGATGCGTCAAGCAAGAATTGCTGAGACTGAGGTCAAAGAGGTTTTTTGTCGGGGCGCCTGGGTGGCACAGTTGGTTAAGCGTCCGACTTCAGCCAGGTCACGATCTCGCGGTCCGTGAGTTCGAGCCCCGCGTCGGGCTCTGGGCTGATGGCTCAGAGCCTGGAGCCTGCTTCCGATTCTGTGTCTCCCTCTCTCTCTGCCCCTCCCCGTTCATGCTCTGTCTCTCTCTGTCCCAAAAATAAATAAACGTTGAAAAAAAAATTTTTTAAAGAGGTTTTTGTCTGTTTTCTCCTCTAGGGTTTTGATGGTTTTCTGTGTCACATTTGGGCCTTTCATCCATTTTGAGTCAAATCATGGAAAGAGCCCAGATGTCCATCAACGGATGAATGGATAGAGGAGATGTGGTTTATATATACAATGGAATACTATTTGGCAATGAGAAAGAATGAAATGCTGCCATTTGCAGCAACATGGACAGAGCTGGAGAGTATTATGCTCAGTGAAATAAGTCAGTCAGAGAAAGACAGATATCGTATGTTTTCACTCATATGTGGAACCTGAGAAACGTAACAGAAGACCATGGGGGACAGGAAGGGGAAAAATGGTTTCAAGCATAGAGGGAGGCAAACCACTAGAGACACTTAAATACAGAGGAAAAACTGAGGATTGATAGGGGGAGGGGCAGAGGAGAGGGGAGAATGGGTGATGGGCATTGAGGAGGGCACTTGTTGGGATGAACACTGGGTATTGTATGTAAGCAACGCATCAAGGGAATCTTGATTCCCTCCAAAACCAAGAGTATACTGTATACACTGTATGTTAGCCAACTTGACCATTAATTATATTTAAAAAATAAAATAAAATACAATAATAACCCCCCTCCCAAAATAAATATATCCTCCTTCTGGTTAAGTTTCCAGGATACAAAATTTATTTAAAAGCAGGAAAGAAAAGAAATATGGCGCTAGACTCTAAAAAATCAATGGGAGCATGTGGCAAGAATCGGCAACAACAACAGAAAACTTAACCAAAAACCAAGATAAAATATTCATGCCATAAAAAGTAAAGCATTTTCTTGTAAGGAAATACATTCACAAATCATTGCTTGGCTTCCCTTGGGTTAGCAAAGCTTAAGATTTGCTCAGTCACAATAAGGTAAACCCTGACTATTAATTGAATCAAGGAGTCGGATACAAGCATATCGAGGAAAGATGGTACACTGTAAAGGACCTAACCTCTAGTCTCTCTTGAGAGTGAGCCAAAACATAATGAAAAATAATAAATAAGCATAAGTGGAATGAGAGAGTTATTTGGAAATCTGTAGATAAATATCCTAAGAAAGAGCTAAAGGTGTTGAAAGTGGTTATTTGGGGAGCAAATGACCAAAGGATGGGATTGGGTGGGTCGGAGTACTAGAGTTTTCATTACAAGAGTTTTTGGATTATTTGACTTTTTTTTTTTTAATTTTTTTTTCAACGTTTATTTATTTTTGGGACAGAGAGATACAGAGCATGAACGGGGAGGGGCAGAGAGAGAGGGAGACACAGAATCAGAAACAGGCTCCAGCCTCTGAGCCATCAGCCCAGAGCCCGACGCGGGGCTCGAACTCACGGACCGCGAGATCGTGACCTGGCTGAAGTTGGACGCTTAACCGACTCTGCCACCCAGGCGCCCCATGGATTATTTGACTTTTTAATTACCTGCTTGCATTCCCTTAATAAGACGGTAAGCTACTGAAAATTAAAGTTGTATAAATAATGGAGGTTTAAATGAGTTATTTAAAGCCATAAAGATAAGTCATCAATAAGAGAATATAAAATTAAATGAGACTGATGGAAAGAGAGACGAGGGGAAAAGTCAGTGCTAGATTGATCATTTTGTAGCAGGAAATCAACATATACGCTTCAGAGAGAACAAGTCAAATCATATAGTGTGTGCTTCCTCTTCAGAATGATTAATCTCACCAGTAGAAAAACCCAAAACAGAATAGGACTTAGAAGGAGAGAAGAATTTCATTTTTATTTTTTATTTTTTTATTTATTTTTATTTTTTTTTTCAACGTTTATTTATTTTTGGGACAGAGAGAGACAGAGCACGAACGGGGGAGGGGCAGAGAGAGAGGGAGACACAGAATCGGAAACAGGCTCCAGGCTCTGAGCCATCAGCCCAGAGCCTGACGCGGGGCTCGAACTCACGGACCGGGAGATCGTGACCTGGCTGAAGTCGGACGCTTAACCGACTGTGCCACCCAGGCGCCCCTCATTTTTATTTTTTATATACACCTTTGTAAGGTTTGAATTCCTCTGTGTGTGTGTGTGTGTGTGTTTTCCCTGATTATAATTATGTGTAATTAAGTTAGAATTCACAAATACAAAGATTGTGGCATAATTCACATCGGTGTGAAAATGTCTCCACACTGTCCTCCCTAGAGACTGCGGGAAAGGAAATACGGAAAGATGCGTTATTTCAGAGATTCTTCTGCATCTTCTCTACAGCGTGGGGCCCATGCCTGGAATGGGTGACTCTTTGTTTATTTCACACATTCGTGAGTTTTGGGGTAAAAACCGTGACTGAGACTAGGGAAAGAGGGTGAGCTAAATGCTTTCCCTAATAAAGTGAAGGGAAACGAGTTTCCAGGACAGCGGGAGCGAGAACGGATAAAGTTCAACAAGGAGAGATTTGAGAAGGGGAAAGTGTCGGGCTGGAACGGCCTCGAGGCTGACAAGTTCATGCAGAGAAAATCAGCCAGAAGATATTCCCTGGTGGAAGGGAAAAGCAACGGTCTTTTAAAATCACAGTTCTGGAACATTCAGTGTGGAAGTCCAGTCTTGGGTAGCCATCCGTATACCCCTCTGTTAAGTCTAAAGCTTTATAAAAGTCTGCTATGAAACTTTCTCACGTGGCACCTGTTTTGACACAACCAAAGAAAAGAATAGAGATTTTCTCTATTATGGATCAAGATGCGGTGGAGAAGCAGAGGCCGGGGTGAAGCAAGCATGGGTGGCAATGAGATTTCAGAGGATGTGAATGATTGGAAGAAGAGGTGACTGTCCCAAATGAACATTTCCCAAGAGTATCCAGAGCTGTAAGGGGAACATCTGACGGACAAGCCCCTGAGGAGTTTCCCCAGCCCCTTCGGTCCTTTCTCCCATTTCTGTGTGCTCCTCTACAGGCTTCCCTGGGCTCTGGCTTCTCAGGGTCCGGCCTTCTATTCTCTTGGGGAGACTCCCTTCAGGCGGCTAGACAGTTTGTCCCCCAGAGAGAGCTGGGTGGCCGAGGAGCTCGTAGGCCCCCAGGGTGGCTCTTCGCCAATAACAGACAGGTGCTGCACAATGACAACCCAGTTCCTCTCCCTGGAAAAACTTACCTGGGACAAAAGTTCAGCAAATTCGTCGTCCAGAGCTCTCTCTGGGTCAAGGCTAAACCACTAGGGAAAGACAGCAGAAGACTTGGAGGAAAATGAGATGTTTGGCCTGGGCACTGAAGACGGAGTACGAAGTGGAGAGGGCGGGTAAAGATACCTCACACAAGGCACAGGGATATATTTTTGAGGACTACATACACCTTGTGATGCCATATAATAGAGATGAGAGTTAATTAGAGAAACGTTAGGAAGTGATTTGTACGGGGCGTTACGCTTTCGTTACACGGGCATCCAAGTGAAAACAAGGACACTGGATTTTTGACAGGTGATTATTTATTTCTGTCATGCCATCATATCCAGGACAGCAGAAGCGTAGGCTGAGCAAAGAGACAGACCCATAGCTCCACGTGATCGGTGGCACTAAGGATATCAACAGATTCTCCTAAGACAGGTCTTTTTTTCTTTCTTTTTTTTTTTTTTTTTTTTTTTTTTAGTAAACAGCACTTAAGGAACAATTAGTAGGGTTGCTAACTGGAAAAATGTACCTAATTCTCTCTTTTTTGCAGGGAGGCGGCAGGCATGGGGGTGTGGACGTACTAGTTTCTCAACGGCATTCCCCTCAAGCCGAACTCTTGTCCAGGCGCTCAATCTCCACTGACAGCTTATACACCTCCAGGGCCATTTTCACGTCCTCCGGGGAGGGGAGGCATTCCAGGAGCTTTTTGCCTTTTAGCACTTGCTCACAGCCCATCTGCTCTACCTAAAAGAGATCCAAGGATAGATTCAGAGATTTCTCTCCGACTGTGAAAGTATTAAGATTTCTTCAGGAGGCCGCAGTGGTGACAGCAAAATGGGAGTAACGCGACCATCCTCGGGGCTGGTGGAAGAAATGAAGATTCTCTGTCTCAGCAGAGTGTTCACCCTAGAGCCCAGCACTCACCCAGACCTCCCCATCCACGGTGAATAAATAACTGCTAAAGCAGGGAAGGAGCAAGCCTGCAGAAGACATCCGGAGGCTTCTTCAGGGACAACTGGCAAAGTCATAGCACGCGTTGTAGAAAACATGGCGCGAGGGGCCAGGTGACCTGGATCTACGGAACCCTCCTACCGAGGGGCTTGGTTCTTCTTGCCAGAAAGATGAGAGAATTAGAACTTACTTTAACGAGCTCATCAAGTGCTTTGAGGCTGATTTTCAACAACTCAGAAATGAGTCTGGGTCGAAGTCAGATCTCATCCATGTTGGTTGACAGTGCTCTGCCACCGATGACCAGTTTTAGAATGGGATGGGACATCCTGAAATGTGTGCCACTTACCCATTGACACTTGGGCACTGCTGGCAACCACATTCCGTTCCCGGAGCAGGTAAGATTTGGGGAACCAACCACATCATAGCCATCATCACACCGGACGGTCACATTTTCAGGCTCAACGTACTGGCGCTTAGGCACAGTCAGGTCTCCATTCTTTATCTCTGGTTTCTGACACAGGGCTGGAATGGAAACACAGTTTTGATCATCCTGTGAGTAAGATCTTATGAAAGCGAAGAATCCCGAGGGGGTGAGAAACATGGATGGTAAATTATACCCGCATGCTGAGAGTTGTGCTTTGTCTCCATTTGTTGTATGATTATGACAATAAAATTGGTAATGAGAATAATGCTAGTTTACACACTATCGTCAACATAAAACACTGTGATTGTCTCCATTGGACTAGAGAGGGAAAGCAATCATGTAAAACGCTATTATTGTTTCTATTTTGCTAGAAGGAAAAACTAGGTACAGAGACTTTATGTGACTTGTCTAAGGTTGCACAGCTTTTAGGTGGCATGACTATAATATAAGCCTAAGTACGTGGCGCCGGAATCTGAGTTTTTAAAACTACTCTATCTGGAAACCTCACTCTTCTTATGATCTCAAGTACGTAATTTTTCTTCGCATACCCTTGACCCCTTTCTGTGTTAAGTGAAGACAATGGTGAGAAATTAGCCCCTTGAGTTGCTATTTGCAGTGTGATTTTTACAAGGCACACCTAATCTTGGTGGTCAACCAGAAATCTCCTGTTAGGCCAATTTCATTACGAGAAGATGAACAGGATGTGTGAGGCTCTGATGGAGATATCAGACACCCCGGGGAGGTTTCGAATTTATCCATAAGAACAGTCATTGAAAATGAAGCAGGTACTCACAGAAATGTTGGGAAATCCTCAATGATACTTTCAAATTAAAAACTGCTATCTCTCTGTGCAAGAAACAGAACCACACACACATAGACACTTGGATTATGTCAAAGGCAGCAGTTGTGGAACCTATGGCCCATTTAATAAGTGGCACACAGCTTATTGATTATCCACCAGGGAAAACCAAACTTTGAACCCCACTCTCTACCACAGATGCATAGTAATTTCAGGTAGGTTGGCAATATCATTGTGAAAGGTGAAACCATAAAGACCTGTAAGATAACACAGGAGAGTATTTTTGTTGTGTTTTGTTGTTGTATAGGCTGTTGCCTTGTGGTGAGCAAATATTTCTTCAACAAGACACAAAAGTTTCCAATACCAAGGAAGATACTGGAAAATGGAAATAAATTGGGATTTAAAACTTATGTTTATCGAAATTGGAATTTAGAACTCATGTATGAATGTAAATTGTTATAACCGCTTTCGGACAAAATTTGACGTCATCTGCTAAACATGAATATATGTACACTCTACAAAATAGCAATTTACTCCTGAGTTTATTCCTAATAGAAAGGTTTGCACATTTGTACCAAGAGACATGCACAAAAGTGTTCCTAAGAGTATTATTCATAATGGCCAAAAACATGAAAAACCTCAAACGTTTATAAAGTACATGAAGTGTGGTCTATTCACCCAAAATAATATTATAAAGTAACGGAAATGAATAAACTGTCACTATGTGTAAGAACATAGATGGTTTTCCAGACCTAATGAAGAAAGAAGCCACGCACCAAAGACAAGCATGACCTCCTCTGTATAAAGTTGGCAAAACTAATCCATAGTGTTGGAAGGTGTGAGAGGGACAGTAAAGTATCCCCAGGCTGAAAAGTTACTCTGAGACGAAAAAAAAAAAAAAAAAAAAAAACAAAGCAGGCCATTCCATACAGTTCACACAGAATTTTATTGAGGGTACCTTACTGATTCGGGGGGCGGGGCGGAATCAGGCAGACGACGATCCAAGCCCTGCACAGCAATTCCCAAAAAAGTCTGGACTTCAGTCCACAGATTTCTTTAGAGCGAGGAGGCATTGTAGTACAGGCCACTATAGTAAGATCAAAGGGTTCAAAGCACCTAACTGACAGCTAACGTTTAAGCAGATCTTGTGGTGGTATCTAGACTTTAGGAAGAGGAAAGACTTTTATCTCTAAGATTCGTGAAAGGCCAAAGCAAGCCTCCCCCTGTACCGGCCGTGGAGGGCATTTTTAAGGTATGTTTAGTCATCTCCAACAGGCCTGAAACACATAGCCCCAAGAGAGGTCATCAAGGGAACAGGAACAAGGTGCAGTCAGTGTCGTCAGCACTTCTACACGTAGAATGGGCATAGCAACCGTCTCTGGGGAAGAGAGCCATGCGGTGTGTCAAGGTCAGGTTCACATTGTGATAATTGTTGACCTTCACACCCAACATCGGTACACTTTTCTGTAGTATGTTACATTTCAGGTAAAACTTTCATTGAAACAAAGCAGGGGTGCCTGGGTGGCTCAGTTGGCTAAACGTCCAACTTCAACTCAGGCCACGATCTCGTGGTCTGTGAGTTCGAGCCCCGCATCGGGCTCTGGGCTGAAGCTCGGAGCCTGGAGCCTGCTTCAGATTCTTTCTCTGCCCGTCCCCCACTCATGCTCTGTCTGTCCGTCTCTCTCTCAAAAATACATAAACATTGAAAAAAATTTTTTAAAAAAGCGAAAAATGGCCCTCTAGATTACCTCTGAAAACATACACAATTGGTAACAATGGTTACTTCAAGAATGATAAGCTGGATGATGGTTCAGACTTGTAAAATATTGTATATATGCATGTGTTAATGAGTCGATAAATAAAATAAAAATTTGTAAGTGTTTCCCCTGGCTGGGAAGAGACGCTACAGTCAGAACTTTCCTGGAGGCTCTACTTTTTTTAGTCAGGGTCATCAGTAAAGTTGAGGTTACCTTTACATTCAGGAGCCGAAGCCGACCAGCGGGAGTTTCTGCAGGTGATTTTGGACTGTCCAACCAGAACGTAACCTTCATTGCATTTATACTGCACCGCAGTAGTAAAGGAGAAAAATGAGCTCACGTCTTTATGGAATCCATGGGCAACGCTTGGGAACATTTTGCAATCTTGAATGATAAAAGAGAAGGGTGGAAGGCAATGAGCCAAATATAATGAACAATTCCAAATGAGGGACTCTTCCTGTTTCATAGAAGGAAGTCATTAAGTTATACTGTAGAGGGGTATTTTATTTCCTTGACAAAATCAACAGGAATGATTTGCCGAGGTCTTAGCAACTTGCTAGCCACTGGGTTAACCATTTTATATGTTATACCATTTAACGCTCACACCAGCTGAGTCACTATGATCATCAAACCCATTCTAGAGAAAAGGAAACACAATCTTAGAGGGATCAGATGTTCTGCCAAAGGTCACAGCTAGTAAGTGCTTGCAACAGGAATCGAATTTAGACATTGAAGTAAGGTTTGCCTCCAAGTCCAAGGGTACTTACTGGAATACTGTTATTTTCTTTTCTCTGCCGTGATCATTGGATACTTATTCTATGTGGCATCAGGGGGTATGTAAAGGCCATCAAACGGAAGTCTTTGTTCTTATTTTTTGCAAAGTCAAGTGGCATCTCATAATTGATGAACTTGGTGGCTCAGAATCAGTTAGAAAACCCTTAACTCCTTTGCCCAAACCAAAGGCACGAAAAGATTAGGAATTTCATTTTTGCCATTTAAATTAGTCTCGGGTGAGTCAAATGAGGTGGGTGCATTTCTCCTTCGCAGTGACAGGGCCCACTGAGAAAGCCCAATACATCTCTTTTCAACTTGGGGGGACATTAGACACAGTGGCCTAGTGTCCAGCTCCTGCCTGGGAAATCGAAACTGCAAAGGTGGGCTGCCTAGTGGCCCCGCTGGTGAGAGAGAAGGACAGATTTCTGCTGCCTTGAGATTGGCCTGTACTCCTGACATTATTCGGGACAAGGGATGAATGCATACTTCCGGTGAATTGGAAATGGGCCGCATGAAAAAGACAGCCCTGGTGGTGTTGTCTTCAGGCCCGTGCAGAGGGAGCCCTGGAGGTGGGAAGAAAGCCTCTGTGTAGATAAAATCTCCAGGAGTCACCAGGTATTTAGGAGACAGGAAAGAGGAAGTGATCAGCCAGTATTGGAGATGGATCCGGGATCAAGCCGACCAGGGCACTGCACTTAGCAGATCCTCAGCCATTGTGATGAAGGCTCCACCAAGAAACAACAACAAAAACACGGGCGAGACAGCACGCCCGAAACACTCTTGCTGGCAAGACTCGGCCCAGATCAAGTACTGTTTCCCTTACCTCTGCGGTTCGCAAAGCTGCAACTCTGAGGCGTTCAGAAAGCATAGGCATAGGAATCCCAAAGTCAGTCCTGTTTTTGTTACGAGGAAAAGGAATCGGCCTGTGTAAGTCAACAGCTTCCATAGAGCTTTCCTTGAACTGCAGATCAAGCACCTCCATAGAAATATCAAGAATAGCTCTTCATTTTTATGAATAAACCTACAGAGGGAGTTTTGTAGCTCGGGCTCTTCACGTAATATTAAGGAAGCATACTTGCAACGTACTTAGCAAGGTAAGATGTCGCCGCATGCGGAGTTAGACCACTGTCCTGGTCACTGCAGCGCCAGATTCGGGCCGGAAACGAGTGCTGTAGGACCAGAAACGAGTGCTGTAGGAGAAGGTGTTGGCAGAATGGAGGGAAGGCCTCCAGGTGTAAGCTGGAGATACATCCTGAAGGACGGGTGAAAGCTGAGTGGTTGATAAGATAGGCGAGGCAGCGTCATACGGAGGCAATGAGCCAAGTCTGGCATCAGAAGCTTATTACCGTGAAGGAAGGGAGGTTCAAGTCAGAGCGGACAGACATTATATACCATTTCAGAGGGTTGGGGCCATAGGGAACAGGAAGAGAGGAGGCAACAGCAGAGAGAGGGGGAGGGAAATGGACACATGAAGAAATCATTGGGAGACTTGACAAATTTGACGGGGCCTTCCTCTGCTGCCTCCGACTCCAAGAGAGAGGGACTCAGAGATGAAGCTGGAAAACTAAAAATCCCCCGAGCACGAGGTTCTTCATCCTGCATCCACTCTACGACCTAAAATTAATATTGCCACCCAACAATTTTCATGCATCTGATGTGAGAAGTCATCCTCCAGAGAAGGATGCTTCCTTAGTAAACCCACGCTTTCCACCACCACCCCCCCCCCCCCGACCACTCTCAGTGACGAAGAAAGCATGGCTTCTACACTCTGAAATCAGTAAGAACATGCAGCCCTTGTTCTGGGTTGGGATTTTCCAGCCAAGCCATCTCAAGTCCTCAGTCTTCAGGCCATGAAAATCCTTTCAGAGAATACGTTTATAAATATTTTTAAATGTGAAACATTAGTTCTCTCAGACAAAAAAAAATAATATTAGATAACAAAAGAGGAAGATCTCACTTTGCTTAAAGGACATTTCCTTTTAAATAACATAGAGGTAAATTTTTTTAAGTTTATTTATTTATTTTGAGAGAGAGTGTGAGAGAGCACACAAACGAGGGAGGGGCAGAGAGAGAGGAAAAGCGAGAATCCCAAGCAGGTTCCTCACTGTCAGCACAGAGCCCAATGCAGGGGGGTGTTCGGACCCACGAACTGTGAGATCATGACCTGAGCTGAAGTCAAGAGCCCGACGCTTAAGCGACAGAGCCACCCGGGCACCCCTCACATACCAATAAATTAATTACCATAGCAGCAGGTCTTCAATCAGTTCTGGTAAGTTCTCTCAAACACTTTTGTTTCTCATTCTGGTAAAAACTTCTCTACATTTCAATAACAACGCCTCACATTTATACGATGGCTTACAGTTCACAAAGTGCCCTATAATTTTACTCTAGACAATTTACTCAGTATTTGGTAAGAGAAAATATTTTAAAATTTTTATTTATTATTAGTTTTTAATTCCAGTATAGTTAACATACAGTGTTATATTAGTTCCAAGTATACAGTACAGTGATTCAACAGTTCTCTACATTATTCAGTGCTCATCATGATAAGTGTGCTCTTAATCCCTTCACCTGTTTAACCATTGCCTGCATCCCTCTCCCCTCTGGTAACCATCAGTTTGTTCTCTCTACTTAGCAGTCTGTTTTTCAGTTGTCTCTTTTCTTTCTTTCTTTCTTTCTTTCTTTCTTTCTTTCTTTCTTTCTTCCTTCCTTTCCTTCTTCCTTCCTTCCTTCTTCCTTTTCTTTCTTCCTTCCTCCCTCCCTCCCTCTTCTTTCCTTCTTTTCTTTCTTTCTTTCTTTCTTCCTTCCTTCCTTCCTTTTCTTTATTCCTTCCTCTTTCTTTCTTTCTTTCTTTCTTTCCACACATGAGTGAAATCACATGGCATTTGTCTTTCTCTGACTGATGATTTCGCTGGGCATTAAACTCTCTCAAACCACCTGACAACAGAAAATATTTTTGCTTTTTGGATGGAAAGTATTTCTAATCAGTCAGTAACTAAGATTTTGGATGGCACAATTAACCTATTTGGAAAGTAAATTCGTCTTAAGCATTTTGCAGTATTTAAATATAAGACATTGATTTGAAAATTCAAGATTATTCCTTGCAAAAGCAGCCTCACAAGGATTTTTGCATATCAACATGTTTTTATTCTAGACATAATCACAGCTTCTACCTGAATTAAAATAATTTCTTTTACATTTTAAAATTCTTCATTTTTATTAGTATATAGTTGATTATACTCTCTCAAAAAGGTTACGAACTACCACTACTTGACTATATTCAGTTAGTTCTTTATTAGATATTTGTCCTCCACATCTTAGAGAGACTACCCTCCTTTCCCCGTAACTATTGTACTCACCACACAAGCCAGAAGGGCACAGAAGTAAGGTCAAGACCCCAAAGAGACACAGTGCTGGGAAAGCGCTCTGCAACTTGGAAGGCATGGCACAGTCTCAGAGGTGCCACACTGGGGCTCAGTGCTTCCAGACCCTTGAATCGATATGAAGAAAAGATCTCTAAATAACAATTGAAGTGGTGCGTAAGTCAAAGCCTTGGCAAAGTCTCAGTTACGTGTCACTAAAGGGGAGGGGCTGGGGGAGTGACCAGAAGACCAAGTGCTGAGCACAGCTCTGATAGGGTAAGCTTTCCGTCTTCTTGGGGAGAAGAGTCTGGAGATTGATGGAAGAGCCCTCTGGAATTGTGTATGTAGTTACTGTTGTAATCCCAAGATTCTCTTGCTGTCCAGATGGGGCACATGATGAGTTCCTTTCTGGATATATTCATGATTCCTCTCCAAGTAACCAAAAGCAAAAAGGTAAAAGGGACTGCAGCCCATGATGCATTGTGTTTGTGATGGGTTCCACAGGAATTAGAAGTCATAGCATGACAGAAAATAGAACATCTGAGAAGTGGTATCTGTTTGGGAAGTGGTTTCTTTAATCAGAAGTAGGTATAAATTGCCCATAGAAGAATGGATTTTTTTTTATCTCAAATATTAAATGTCTTTCCAGATAGCACATGGTCTAACCAGAAAAGAGTAATATGAGTCTCCAAGTGTGAAAATACTCAAGAGCTTGGTCCCTATAATTACAATTACAATTATAATTACAATTACCATATTTCAATGGTAACTCCTTTTCCCTAATCCTGGGTTTTCTTTCTTTTAAAAAAAATTTTTTGTTGTTGTTTACTTATTTATTTTTGAGAGAGACAGAGACAGCGTGAGGGGGGTAGGGGCAGAGAGAGAGGGGGAGAGAGAATCCCAAGCAGGCTCTATGCTGTTAGCACATAGCCCGATGCAACCAAGAGTCAGACGCTTAACCAACTGAACCCACTCAGGCACCCCTGGGTTTACTAACATACATAAAAACACCAAATGATTCCCTCTATGAAACTATTCTAGTGTGGAAGTTATTCTAGTCTGTGTTGCAACACGGAAAAAGCATGCACTGAAAGTTAAATGGTTGAGGATGATTAATTAGGAAAAAAGGAAGATTTATTAAGCTTTCAGAATATCTGAATGATGCTGGATCCAGGAGAAGCTCGGCATTTTGTTTCTAAGCACTAAAGACATGATGATGGAAGGCACATTCGTTATTCTTCTTGGATTGTTAACCCTAAGACTATGGTCTCCTTAAGCATCTAGGCTTGCCTAGATATTCGTCCAGATCACTTCCTAAATTTAGTATTCTTAGGTGGGACAGATGAACCTGCCAACCCGGATTCTGTATCTTGCCCACCAACTGTGGATATCTGTTCCTAGAAGAGACAAGGACAGTTGTCTAAATAAAAGAGCAAACTCTGGAAATTGTCTTCACTACTCAGCTGTACCGGAATGACTGTTACATACCAATAATAGCCAAAATGCCTGTCTCTCAAAAACGAGGATTACCAAATATAACTGAACAAAACTCTTTGGAATATTGAGGAAAGCACAATTAAATTTCAACTTGTTACAGAGAAAAGTAAACAAGTTAAGTCTACCAAATGGCTGTTTCCTTTAAAAAGAGGAACCACAATAAAGAGAAGTAATTTAGACGATCACCCAACATGTTTTGTTAACCTGTTTTTAATCTTTAAGCACGTAGAATGCCAGGACTCTACATAAATTATTGTAATTAATCCTCAGAAACTCCTGTGACGGGGCTCTTGCCTTTCTTGTTGCATAGATGAGGAAGCAAGTTCAGCTAGATTAAATAAACTGTCCCCTAACCTTCTCAGATAATTAGAGCCTAAGCCAAATTCTGAACCAAGACTGATACTTAAATCTCAGCTTTTTATTTATACCAAAAAATTTTGCACTTTTTGGCCCATCACTATTTCCTGTCAGGACACTGAAATAGTCATTTGGGAGTCATTTGGGGGTTACCCAATGGTGTGCCCACCCTCCAGATGCTGCTAGCACTGCAATTAATGGCTTTGACCTGTGACCTCCAAAGCATGTACTGTGATGACAAGGGCCACCTCATCCTGATAACCTAGAAAGTTATACCCTGTACCCCTAGGAGCAACCAGTGCCCAACTGGCATTGGGATACCAAATCCCTGATTCCTTGCCTCGGGTCTGGACAATTCTGTGGTGCAACTGATGTCCGCTGTGGATCGGGTGAAGATTACACTTAACCTGAGAGTACATTTTTGCTCAGCTCCTTACCCTCGTGTTGTTTCATTCTCTTATACTTCTCCACCCCTCGCCCTCCGCCCCCGAAAAGCATACCGTCAAAAGCTCATATGCATCTGAATCCCTTCTAGAGACATTGACTCAAGAGAGTTTATACCAGAAATGGGTCTAGGGAGCAAACTCTAAGAATGAGATGCTAGAATTGGGTCACCCACCAGCCAACTGGCAATCAAGACTCCATCATTAGGGAGAGATGAAGTATAGATAGCCCCGGCCTGCAGCAGCATTGCAAACATGAACATTTTCGCTGTCTGGTAAACTGCCATGAAACATAGATGGAAGAAGATGCATTAGCTAGTGAAATATCTCTGACATTTGAGAGCTGCAGTGGAAATAGCAACAAAAAAGGATTGTGAAGTTGGGTGACTGAGTACTGTTGATGCAAGCTCAGTGCCCCTTAGCTGCAAATGCAAGTTCAAGGAAATAAATAAATGTGAAATCCAGGAGGCCCCCCTGTTAGTATTTAAAGAAACTCTTATCTCAGCTAGCTTGGAGATTAATTATTTGAAGGACCAGGGTCAGGATATAATCATAAAATAATAGTAAAACCTCAGTAAAAAAATAAATTCTTAGCCCTGGCAAGTCTCTACTAAAAGGAATGTTATGGAAGGAGTGGCGCTTTTAGACTTGGCATTAGGGTACCTGAGCAGATGCACTACAGAACCTCGAACTCCAGATTTCCCTAAACCCAAAGAGCCTGCATAATCCGCCGGCTTTCCCTTATTATAAGACAGTGCCCCTGTTGTTTGAAGACCATGCACAGTAATCAAAGACAGCAGGTTTCTTCTAAGGGCATAACTGCTCTCCTCAAGATCCGTCCCCAACTCCCCTCTAGGCATCAGAACAGTAGCTGACATCGAAACTTGGTATGAACGGACTAAGGACATCTGAGCCTGCTAAGAGAGGAAAGGAATCATATACAGGATCTGTGAGACCTAGCTAGCATGTGTTAGCAGGTGGGAGAGTAAACATAGGAGGGAATCCTAAAGCTGGATAAGGGAGAGTTTGTCAGGATGGGGACACTGTTCCACAACACAAGATAGCAATGCAAGTGCCCTGGGGGTCAGCTCTTGTGTACTTCTCGGATGCTTTGGGAAGCTTAGGAAAAATGGTGGTCAATAAATGGAATGAAGATGCCAGAACTGCTAAAGTAGACTAAGTAGGAAATGATTAAGGACTCAGAGAAGAGGACATATTAGAATGATCTATTTTATAAAACCAGAAGTCCTACCAGCTCTTTTCTTCACAGGAACGCTGAGGATATACCATTTACCAGGAGAATAAGGAATGCACCAGTGACAGGGACCAATGTTATAGAGAAACTCTATTGTGGCTAATCATCTGTAGGCTACATTTTTGGTAGGAGATGCTATTATCAAATGTGGCTGCCTAACAGCAGCAAGGATTATCGAATCCTGGGATGGCAAGGTTAAGTGACAGCCCTTCATCTTCAGAAGCAGGTTGGATGAAAAATACTAGAGGGCCGGGACTAGGTGATGCAAGAATGTGCCTAGGATGCAAAATCAAAGAAGGCACTCATTCTCAGGGTTTTGCAAATGCCGACCCTCAGAAGGAGTGCCTCTTTAAGAATAAGGCGTGTAGGGGCGCCTGGGTGGCGCAGTCGGTTAAGCGTCCGACTTCAGCCAGGTCACGATCTCGCGGTCCGTGAGTTCGAGCCCCGCATCAGGCTGGGCTGATGGCTCAGAGCCTGGAGCCTGTTTCCGATTCTGTGTCTCCCTCTCTCTCTGCCCCTCGCCCGTTCATACTCTGTCTCTCTCTGTCCCAAAAATAAATAAACGTTGAAAAAAAAAAATTTAAAAAAAAAAAAAAAAAAAAGAATAAGGCGTGTAAGGCAGCAAGGTTGGGATGCAGGCAGGGGAGAAGACACCCTGACCTGTAGGAATCTCTGAAGAGCGTTAACAGAATATGGTGTTCCTTAGGGTAAGGGTCAGCCCACACAGAATGAAATCTTGCCATTTGCAACGATGTGGATGGAACTAGAGTGTATTATGTTAAGCGAAATAAGTCAGCCAGAGAAAGACAAATACCATATGATTTCACTTATATATGGAAGTTAAGAAACAAAACAGATGAACATAGGGGAAAGGAAGGAAAAATAAAATAAGATAAAAACATAGAGGAAGGCAAACCATAAAAACTCTTAACTCCTAATCATAAGAGAATAAACTGAGTGTCACTGGAGGGGAGATGGTAGGGGGAAGGACTTAAATGGGTGACAGGCATTAAGGAGGACACTTGTTGTGATGAGCACTGAGTGTCATATGTAACTGATGAATCACTAAATTCTACTCCTGAAACTAATACTACACTATACGCTATGTGTTAACTAACTTTAAATAAAATCTTGGAAGAAAAAAGAAAGGTCAAGAATGAGTGATCCAAAGACTGAGATAAGCAACTCCAATAAAAGTCATGATCTCTTGCCCAATTATCTTTTTTTTTTTTCTTCTTGGCAATCTTCTCCCCAGTTCTTAGACTCAAATTAAGGACAGATTCCTATGAGGAAGGACCATGGAACACCACAGCAAGCATATATAGTAGTATTTCTCCAATCCTTCCCGAAAGAAAACTCCAGTGACTGACTTTAGTAATTGTGCACTAGAATCTTTAGAGACGTGTTGGATCTGAGCTGTTTCTGAAACCTGGGAATAGAAAGTATCACCATAACCCCGTTAAAATAGGAACTACAGGAGCCAGGCAATAAAAGGATCCCTAGTTCCTGTTTATCTCACAATGACCCATTGGGCTTATGGACCCACCTGGTGGTCATTTCTATGGCTCTGAGGTGTGTACAATTTGTAGGACCCTCACATTAGTTCTTTGATCTTTGGAACAGGAGCTATCAAAGTAAGAAAACCCACGTAAAAAATTCTACAAATAATATTTAATACTGAAACACTGAGTGATTTTCCCTTAGATTAGGAATCAAAGCAGGGAGGGGCGCCTGGGTGGCTCAGTCGGTTAAGCGTCCGACTTCGGCTCAGGTCACGATCTCGCAGTCCGTGAGTTCGGGCCCTGGGACGGGCTCTGGGCTGATGGCTCAGAGCCTGGAGCCTGCTTCCGATTCTGTGTCTCCCTCTCTCTGCCCCTCCCCCGTTCATGCTCTGTCTCTCTCTGTCTCAAAAATAAATAAACGTTAAAAAAAATTTTAAAAAAAAAGGAATCAAAGCAGGGATATCTACTCTCATCATTCCTATTCAACAATACATTAGAGGTCCTAGCTAGTGCAATAAGGCAAGAACGATAAATAAAAGACACTCATTTTGGAAAGGTAGAAACAAAACTGTGCTTATTTTCAGATAACATGATTGTTTATTTGGTAAATGCCAAAGTATTTGTAGAAAACCTGCTAGCACTTATGAAAGAATTTCATAAGGTCACAATATACATGGTCAATAGAGAAAAGTCCATTGTATTTCTACTACTAGCAATGAAAAATTAGAAATCAAAATTTAAAAAGTCCTACCATCTCAAGGGCAATATGCTAGGTGACAAAAGGCATTTTCAAAAGATCACACATTGTATGATTCCATTTTGTAAAACTTTGACAAGGTGACAAAATGATAGAGGTGGGGAAGAGATTAGTAGGTATGAGTGGCGGGCATGGTGGGCCAGGGGAGAGGGGTGAATATAAATATAAAGAGGTAGTTCAAGGGGGATCTGTGATGATGGAATAATTCTGTACCTTGATTGCTGTGGTTGTTACATTAGTCTACACTGTGATAAAACAGTATAGAATTATACATAAACATTGACTAATGTCAATGTCCTGATATTATCAATGTTATTATAGTTCTCTAAGATGTAACCATTGGGAGAAACAGGGTGAAGGCCACATAGGACCTCTCTGTACTATCCTTGGGATTTTCTGTGAATCTATAATTATTTCAAAATAAAAAGGTTTTAAAATGACACAAACTCTATATGGTGCGTGGTAGCTGAAAACTCCAAAGCATTCATGAGAGAAAACAGAGAAAACCTAATTAAATGTAGTAATATACCGTGTTGAGGAATTGAATTCAAAGACTCGACATTATTAAGATATCAGTGATCCTCAAATTGATCTAGAGATTCATAACATTCCAAACCAAATCCCAGCAGATGTTTTGTAAAAGTTGATGAGCTATTTCTAAAATGTACATGAATAAGGCAAGGCCCTAAAATAGCCAAAAAATTTTTGCAAAAGAATGAAATTTGAAAGACTCATACTTCCTGATTTCAAGACTTGCTGTACAGCTACATGATCAACCCATTTTGGCATTGGCATTGGGAATGGACTTGTAGATCTATAAGGTCCAGAAATACACTAACACATATATGGTTAATTACAGACAAAAGTGCCAAGGTAATTCAATGGAAAAAAGATAGTCTTTTCAACAAATATTTCTCAATGGCACAATTGGACATCCGTATACAAAAAAATTTTTTAAAAATTAAAAAAAAAAAAAGAACCTTGACTCTTACCCTTCACCATATGCAAAAATTAACTCAAAATGGATCATAGACATAAATGTTAAACTAGCCAATTTGGGAATTACTAGTTTATTTTATTTTATTTTATTTTATTTTATTTTATGAGATAGTATTTTTTTACTATGAAATTTATTGTCAAATTGGTTTCCATACAACACCCAGTGCTCATCCCAGAAGGTGCCCTCCTCAATACCCATCACCCACCCTCCCCTCTCTCCCACCCCCCATCAACCCTCAGTTTATTCTCAGTATTGAAGAGTCTCTTATGTTTTGACTCCCTCCTTCTCTAACCTTTTTTTTTCTTTCCCCCCCCCCCCCCACTATGGTCTTCTGTTAAGTTTCTCAGGATCCACATAAGAGTGAAAACATATGGTAGCTGTCTTTCTCTGTATGGCTTATTTCACTTAGCATAACACTCTCCAGTTCCATCCATGTTGCTACAAAAGGCCACATTTCATTCTTTCTCATTGCCACGTAGTAGGGAATTACTAGTTTAAAAGAGATAATATTTATGTATTTCTCTGTGTATTTCACAATCTAATCTTTGTTATAAAATTAGGTATTTAGCACATGCATGCCTGGACCTCAGTAACACTTTGCAAAAGAGTCAATGCTGACTTATGTTTTACTATGTCATCTCAGTTTCAATATATTTGGCTTTCTGAAAAACCCATGAACTGAAGTCAAAGGCAATATTACATTTTTCACTGTTCCTTGTGAAATAATTCCTGTGGTTAATTTACTTCCTATTTTCAGAACAGAAAAAAAAGAACTTCTCCTAATATTTTCTTTTACCAAACTATGTAAATATTTGATTCGTTATATTTTCCACTTATTTTGACTGAAAATAAACTCAACTGCTATATGAATTAAATTTTAAAAAATAACTTCTATCTCTTGGGGTGCCCGGATGGCTCAGTTGGTTAAACATCCGACTTCAGCTCAGGTCATGATCTCATGGTTCATGAGTCTGCTTTGGAGTCTCTGTCCACCTCTCTCTCTGCCCCTCCTCCACTTGTACTGTCTCTCTCTCAAAAATAAATATTTAAATATATATATATAATATCATATATTATAATAGATTTAATATATCTCAATAATATATCTCAATAATAAATATTTAAATATATATGTATATATATGTATATATACATATATATACATATATATGCATATATGCATATATATACATATATGTACGTGTGTGTATATATGTATATATGTATATATACATATATGTACATATGTATATGTATATACATATATATGTTTTTTAAAAAGAAAATTAACTTTTATCTCTTACACAATTTTAATTTTTCGTTTTTATTTTAGCAAGTTTAAATTATGCATGTCTACTATAAACTGATATATTCTACTTTTTAAAAAATTATTAGGCTTCTACTGGGTGCTGAGCAAACCGTAAAGGAAAGGAAAACTACTTAAGAAAACGCTTCAGCACGAAAAATTTTCAGTTATATAAATATGCATCATTTGTTAAGTATAGATATTCGTAATGAATGGTAATTAATCTTATTTTTAAACCTAAAACTATCAGTACCAGAAAGTTGATGATCTGCTAAAAATTATGGGAATACAGGATTAATAGTTACTCACAGGACTATTTGTGAATCACAGAAAATTTTGGGAAACAATAATTCTTTTCTGACCGTTTGCATCCCTCATTACAAAATGGCAGCTAAATCCATAGTCTCCATTCATACACAAATTCTCGTCTGAAAGCCTCTGATTTACCAACTTCCTTCTCCCCAAGATACTTTCTTGGGAAGGGAACAATCATCTGAAGGAAGAAAAAGGCTGTTGGTGCTGACAGAGTGAAAATAGTGTTGCATTAGAAATAGGCTGAGGGATTTAGGAAGAAGCAGAAGAAGTAATCCCATCTTGCACAGTAGAAATTCAAGTTACTGTGAAAGATTCAAGACTGGAGAATCCTCTTAAGAAACTGAACAGCAACAGAGAAGACACCTATAAACACTGATATTTGGGCAATCCTCTGAATTTGTTCGTGTGAATTTGCTAGTTAAGCTAAGTTGCTAAAACCAAGGCAGGAGTTTACATCTCTTTCAGGCGACAATCCAGAGGCAGAAACGTATTCAGGTTGATCAGCTGTTCTGTCCAGCAAGGGCATCTGGGGATAAGGTCCCTTCCTCTTTGTCACTTTAACATCCCCTGGGGCGTTGTCCTCAACAGCTCACCAGCACCAGGTCAGCATCTGAGAGTGAAAGAGGAAGTAGAAGACAAGCAGCTTCTTTTTTAAGAAAGTAACTAGGAAGTTGCACCCATTAGGAAGTTGTGCCAAGGGAGCACATGTCCTGCTGATATTTAAAGGGGCGAGGGTAGTTCTATTACCTAAAGCAGGTAGGGGGAAATGGATACTGGGAAATAATCAGCAGCCTCTGCTATAGCTCCCAAAAAGAAAAGCACAGCTTACTGTCTAGTCTCTCCATTTACATAGAACTTAAACCAGCCTGTGTGGGTCTCATCCTTAAGAATGGACATGTAACCTAGAATCATTATCATCAGAGGTTTGCAGAGAATAGAACTTCCAAAGAAAGTATTATTAATATTCTGACATATGTGAGTAGTTGTTACACCCATAAAGAACAGAACACTTTTTTAAAATAATGTGAACATTTTATAAAATTGATAAAACAATGAAAACACAAAGGCAAGGAAATATCCCCAAAGAACACGGGGGAGGGGTGAAACAGAGATGATGGTATAGGAAACAAAAAATATATATATAAGAAAATGACAGGATTGACGAAGAGGTCCAACATCTGAGCAGTAGGATATCCATAAAGAAAAAGAAAAAAATAGACAAGAGAAAATTACTGAAAAAACTATACCAAGAAAATTTCTCAGAAAAAATGAAGGTGTTTCCTTATGGAAGAAAAGAGATAAAGAGAAAAACCCTATACAATCTGTAATAAAAAATAGCTTCTGGGGGCGCCTGGGTGGCTCAGTTGGTTAAGTGTCCAACTTTGGCTCAGGTCATGATCTCGCAATTCATGGGTTTGAGCCCCGTGTCAGGCTCTGTGCTGACAGCTCGGAGCCTGGAGCCTGCTTCAGATTCTGTGTCTCCCTCTCTCTCTCTCTGCCCTCCCCCGGTCGCATTCTGTCTCTCTCTCTCTCTCTCAAAAATAAATAAAGATTTTAAACAAATTTTTTAAATAAATAAATAAGTAAATAAATAAAGCTTCTGACGTTTCGATTGCAATACTGGAAACTAATGTACAAAGAAGATCCTCTTTAAAAGTTCTAAAAGAAAATTACTTTAACCCAGTCTTCTACATGCAATGAAATTATCAACCAAATATTCAAATAAAACAATTTCAAATATGTAGAAGTGCAATATGTATTTTACTTTCTACGTGTCATTTCCGAGGCAGCTTATTGAGGAAGTCCTCCAGTAAATAGAGGAAAGAAACCAAGAAACAGGACAACTTGAATCACAGAAGCAAACGCAGAGCAGGAAGGCGAGGCTACAGATGTGAGATCACCCATTCATATTAAGTAGGTAGCAGATGCTATCAAGTTCCCACCCATTTTACTAGGGTTCTATTGCTTTGGCACACTCTTGAAAACTTCTAAAAGGCAGTATCTGCTTTGTTTGCTCAGGTTTTTTCAAGAACTGTTGAAGGTTACTCCAACAACATGCCCAGCAGGTCAAACATAGCAGGTAATTAACACCTCCCAGTAGCAGACGTTAAGATCCATAGAAGTTACTGTATCACTACACCAGCTCCTTTGTGGTTTGAGCGGGATAACTCTCGGGTTTGTGTTTGACGCCCCTTCATAGTTTTCCATGGGTTCAGGTCACTCACAGAGGTAGGTGGCTTGACAATGCACCTCTGATCGGCTGCTAAAAACATTTGAGCACGTACGTAACAATGCATCAAGTGTTCTGAATATATAACACACGTAAAACATCGGTTACCTAAGTATCTATCACTCAGTGAACTCAAGAATGAGTTTTTGCAAGCAGAATGCAGTGCTATGGTACAATACAAAGTACAAATTAGGTGTCCATTCTATTCTCAAAAACAAAAATCGTTTATTCTACTGTAAATGACCAGTGGAATACCTTGTTTAAGATATAAAACTAATTCAAATAGCACTTAACAAAGAAAATGAGAAGTAGAGTTTACATTTTTTTTTAAGGATTGAAGACCTGTGAGCCAGTCTTGGTGGCAACAGGGGGGACATGGGGAGGGTCTAATCACTCTGGCTAGTGGGAGAAGGTGAGTGAAAATTAGTGAGAGCAAGTGGGGAAATAGTTATCCATATCTAACCTTAGGGAACTGGTTAACATCCTCTTTTTCATGCCACGCGGGCCTTGGAAGTACATAGAAAGCTCCACTTCAGGAAGCTAAATACATAAAATGGTCATCTGTTGATGGTGTGACCGCACTGGTGGTTCACCAGCATCCTGGGGACAGTGATGGAGGGAAAGCAGATGTTGAGAAGAGACAAGTTGCCAAGGAAGCGGAACATGAGGCTGTGGAGGTGAGGGTCCAAGGGGATGGCCAGGATGTTGAGCAGATTCCCCATGGACCCAGGCAGATACAGGCTGCAGGACAGACCAAAGAGCACCTGTTGCTACAGGGGCCGCTCAGAGAGGCAGAGGAGGAGGAATTCAAAGACTCAGGTTTGATGGTCCATGTCCGGACAGTTATTTTTTTAATGTTTATTTACTTTGAGAGAGAGCATGTGCGTGCACACGCACACGAGTAGTGGGGAGGGGCAGAGAAAGAGACAGAGAGAGAATATCTCAAGCAGACTCCCTCTGTTCTCAAGGTGGAACTAGACTTGGGGCTTGATCTCAAGAACCATGAGAGCATAGCCTGAGCAGAAATCAAGAGTTGGAGGCTTAACCACCTGAGCCACTCAGGCACCTCCCAGACACTTCTAAGGCCAGAAACAAGGGCGTCAACAATGAGTAGACCCCCCTCCCCCAGGGAAGAAATGGATCATCATCCCATTACTGTCCTTCCCACCCACCCTTCATGGTGCATCTCACTAACCTTTTCTGAGCCTCAGTTCCCCATCTATTTCATGGGACTGATAATTCCAGCCTGTTAGGATAATTACGGATTAAGTGAGAAAAATATAAGGGCTTAATTCGATACCTGACATATAACATGAACAAATATTTTTATTACTGGGAACTGCTAATGAAGCTATCAAAATAAAGAGTGATATGTTACATAAAATAAAATAAAGTGGGAATGTGTTAGGGTTTCCGTTGCTTACAATCACGCAGCTCCTGCTGACATGAGACTATGTTGGCCATTCAGTTTTTGTTTTTGTTTTTTATTGTGATGCGTTGGCCCACCTCCTGATAAGGCAATGGCAATGATTTTTCTGTATGTTTTAAAATTAATTCTTAATATTTGGTATAAAATTATTTAGGCTCTTTCCCTTTCTCTTCCTCCAAGATTCAACGAGCATCAGATTGAACAAGCTCCTCTCTTATAAATTCTGCTGATAAGTCTTTTTGGTGCCTCTTGGTCTCACCGGCAAACTTAACAGTCTTCTCTACTTTCATAGATCAGATTTTCAGTAAATAAAGTGGAAAATGGTATTTAAAATGCACGGGACATCAAGCAGTGAGTAGCAGATTTACTCCTCCTGTGAAAATGTCTAAGTTACCCCAGGGGCTCACGGCACATCCTCGTGCCCTGAACCCAAGAGGGAAACTCAATATTTGTCATAATGGATTTTTCACTTATTTATAAATTTTAATTAAGTTGTGTTTCAGGAAGGTTTAGTAAGAATTTGATTTGCGAGCCTGCAGATAACAAAAGATACATCGATAAGCCCAGAGTCCAATGGCAGATAGAAAAGTAAATGACTAAGAAACTGAAAAGAATTCTGGTGGACACCACTGATATAAAATAGTGCAAAGATCGGATAAAAGGAGGGTTTTGAGGAGAGAGAGAGAGGTAGACCAGAACAGATGTCAGAAGAGAGCCATAGAGAAAAGGAAAATGGAAGAGGCCATATGTGCCCTGCGCACGTCCCGACCCTGGAGGCTACTGCAGGCAGAGCCAAAGAGCCATCGGCCATCAGGGTCTCTGTGCCTGATGGTGCTCCCTGGCCACAGGAGACTGCTCAGGGGGCCCACAGGGTTGGCTGTCGAAGATGTTGGAACAAGTCTCCACCAATGGGAGAGGGGAATTGGTGGACAAACGTTCCGGGTCCTCATCCCTGGAAGGACTCTGCAGAATTGTGATCCACAGGCTCTCAGAGAACAGTCTCAGATCTGCACACCTGTCTGCAGCCTCAGTCGACACCCCGAGAAAGCTCCCTTCTTCGCTGTGTTCCCTTTCTCATCTTCTCATCCCGCTACCCACTCGCTCACCGTGCTTTCTGGGGCCACCTTCCACGGAAATTAGTCACCCACAAACCTCTGTCTAAGATGAAATCCAGAATAAACATCTCCTGGGTTCCCCGAGGCTGGGGCAGACGAATGGCTTCCAGGACCCTCGGTGGAACCTTCCAGGCCAAGTGGGTTTCTCTCGCAGTTCCAGCCCATCTGGGACATGTAAAGTTCAGTGAAAGCCTGTGGGACACCAGTGCCTCTGCAGAGTACATTTGGGGAAATTGAAGCAAAGAGGCCAACGTTCCCCTAGAGAAGAGACTCGCTGAAGGAGAGATTTCAGAGGATGCAGGCGTCGGAGGAGGTGGTGAGAGAAGGAACAACAGCCTCCAGGATGCCCCAAGATATACAGGTGATTGATGGGGGTTTCTCCTCACGTATGGGATAGTTGCTCAGGCCGCGGCATTACATTTCCATTAAGGACAACGGGGCCAAACCAGATGGTGGACTTGGGAACACACAGGTGGCCATCATGTGGGCCTCACATTCGGCAGCCTTTCAGCGTTTCTTCCCTAAAAATGGAATAAAGAGGTTCGGACACAAACACAAATCCCATTCGTGTCAGGTAGAAGTTGAGGGGCAGCATTAGAGAGGCAGAGGCCAGGTTCATGGGGTTTGGTAAAGGACCTGACTCCCTTCAAAGGGGGGAGAGTGGACGAGGATTTGAGGGTGCATCAACATTTCATCTAGATGCTGACTGACTTGCACATGGGAAACTGTGCGGTGAGGCAAGTTGGAGAAATGCTTTTCTGTGAGCCCACATCCATGTCCAAGGCCCTTACAACGAAGTGAGTGTGTAACTTTAAGCAATGGGTTTGTTCAGGTTCCTCATTAAAGACAGAGTTGTAATGACCACACAGACAAAATTGTTTCTGATACGTCAATTTTTTACTTGAAAGAATAATGGGCACTTGGTGTCCAAGAAAGCAAAAACATGAGCCACGAGATGATCAATAATTCTATAGTCTCAAAGCACTAAATGTGAACAAATTTTCCTTTCTAGACATTTATTACTATGAATGATGGTGCAAAGGGGACAGGAGCATTGGTAAGCTGAAGTGATCTGCGTTGAATTGAAGGCAGCGTGTTTTTCCCTCTTTTGGGAGAAATTACAGTGGGGGGTCCACAGTTGTTTTTCTTGCGTTGTCTTTTTGCAATTCCAGTAGTTCAATCTCTAACGACAATTTATACATCTCCAGGGATATTTTCAGATCCTCAGGGTTGGGGAGACACTGCATGACCTTCCTGCCTGCGAGCATATGTTCACAGCCTTCAGGGACAACCTAAAAGAGACATAGGTGTTGAGTGTGGTTGAGTGGTTTCTCTCCAAATCAGAAGGGTGGGGGAGGTGGGATCTGCTGACAATGACAAGGCTACAGGCTCAGGGCCAAGGCGAAGCCCAGAACTTGCAGGTGAGCAGGAAAAACAGAAAACACCTCGGGCCCCAACTTAGTCCTCCCTAGATGAATAGGGACGGGTTCTCAGACAGCTTCACAAGGGGCCTCTGTGAAGACAGAGGCTGTTTCTGAGACCATCCAGAAATGGAACACAGAATATTAGATAGTCTAGAAGAAGTCAAATTGGGTCTCAGTGTTGCGGGCATCCGACACCCTCTTCTCCCTAAGGGGCTCAGGTTTTCCTATCTCCAGTGAGAGAGGAAAACTTGTCACTCCTAAGGGACCACAGTGCTTCAAGATAAAAAAGAGTTCCTTGGAGGGACTCAGGAGTGAATCCTGACAAGTCAGATCTCACCATTGCTGGCTGGGACAGCGCTTGTGGAGAGGCACCATTTTTAGGGTTTGATAGGACTGGAACTTTCCTTGAACTGTGCCACTTACCCACTCACACTTGGGTACCTCGGGGTCCCAGGTTGTGCTCTCTGAGCAAGTGATGCTTTGGGGACCGACCAACTTATAGCCAGAGTCACACTGGATGTTGACATTTTCAGCTTGAACGTATTCAGTCTTATCCACGGACAGCTTTCCGTGGGCTATTTCCGGTTTCAGACAGAAAACTACAAAGAAAACATGGTTTCAAGGAATCCATGAATCTAAGAAAAGGACACGACAACAGGCTAGGATTATAAGATTTAACTATCGTGGGTGCTGCTAATTGCTTTATCTTTTATTCGGTAGCAATAATATTCGTTAGCATTTTTGTTGCGCACTGACCACATATCAGACTCGAGCTAAGCATTTTATGTGATTTTCTCAGCTCTGTGAAGGGAGGACTGTTATTAGTCCCATTTTACTAGGGGAAAGGTGAGATGTAGACAGGTTAAGAAACTTGTCTGAGGGGCACCTGGGTGGCTCAGTTGGTTAAATGTCCGAATTGGACTCAGGTCATGATCTCAGGGTTCAGGAGTTCAACCCCGCATAGGATTTTCTGCTGTCACTACAGAACCTGCTTCGGATCCTCTGTCTCCCTTTCTCTCTGCCTCTCCCTCTCCCGCTCTCTCTCTCAAAAATAAATAAACATGTTAAAAACAAAAAACTTGTCTGAGCTCTTCATACATGTAAACATGATAGGTCACATGATAGGCTATATAAAAGCATGCGACCCCAGGTTCTCAGGATTCAAAGCAATATCCCTCCCATCTCGGTCCCAGCAAGACACTAGGTATTCTATAGTCTAGAAAAAGTCAAGTTAGGACTCAGTACTTCTGGGTATCTGACACCCTCTTCTCCTATTGCCCCCTGTGTGCAACGGAGCCTGTGGTGACAAATAATCCCCGCAGTTGCTGACGGCAAAGTGTTAGTAACCTGTGGGCATGTAAAAATCAGAGCCAATCTGGACTCGTCCTGTCCCCACTACGGATGGTCACATGCAGCCTGCATCGTGGGCAGGGAGTGCCTTTGCACGGGGCTCTGATGGAAGGACTTGCCACTTTGTGATGTTTGGAATTAGCCCATGAGAGCCCACGTTCATGCCAGAGCAAGCTTCAGTGAAAATTTTGCCACAGGCCATATATCAAATGTTGCACCTGCAGAATATTTCTTGAAAGTGGGAATCGGGCTGAGATTTATGACTGGGAGAAAGCCTGGGGAGGTTGATGTTAATGTCGCCCCTTTGTAATGTTTGCATCCGGAACACAGTAATGATTTCAAGTCAACCACATCAAATGTTTCTGTGCTGCCCCTGGCAGGAAGAAGCTGTACTCTCGGTGCTTTTGTGACATTTCCACCCACCTGACTGGAAAGGGAGCAGGAGTTACCTTTACATTGAGGGGCTGCAGGAGACCAGCCTGAAGAACTGCAAGAGAGTCGAGCTTCACCAACCAGAGTGTATCCTTTGTCACATTTATATATCACCTCCGTAAGAGCGAATACACTGAATGCTTGAGTTCGTACATAATATCCATGGTCAATGGTAGGAGGAAAATCACAGCCTTGATGGTAAGAGATAAAAGTGACAGGGCATGAGCTTATAAAATGTAAAATATAGCTTACCCCAGAATCTGCGTGGTTTGTAGGCGGCTTCATTGTGTCCTGTCGTCCTCTCTGCCCATAGGATCACTTAGCCAAACCCAAGACCTGGGCTGCCCTCCTATAAGCCTCAGGCTGAGGAACCACCATGGACCCCCTCATTAGACCACTTGATGGTCATTGCCAATATCTTCAAAAGTATAATGGGAATAAATAAAATTAATACTTGGTCCAAACCCCATGTCGAGTTCCTAGTCTATGGGGTAGGACAAGTCATGTTCAAGAAATCAAATAGAAACTACTGATACTGTCCTACCACTCCCCCTGAAGCAAAGACACTATATTAAAAAATATATCATATACCAAGGGGAAAGTGGAAATGGGAAAATTGGTGCCACTCTTGAAGAACAAAAGCTACGTTCCCATTGTATTGACATTTACTTCCCCAATCTGTCTACCAGGAAAATTAGGGTTCTGGGAAATTACAGTAAAGTATTGAAAACTGAACATTTTCATCTCATTTCACATGGGGCATCTTTGCTAAAGTAGATTTAGTTATCCTCAGGTAAATGGGGTCACTGGTTTAGCTAATGCCTTCTTTTCATCCTAATCGGGAAAAAAAAAGGGTCAAAAAACAGCATACACATGAAATGATCAAATCACACATTTGTAGTTTTAGACCTGGGTATGATTAATCACCTGCCCCCGTCATAATAGAGCCTGAAGATACTACAACTATCTGGACATCCACACTGATCTAGTATATCAATGGCATCATGTTAATTCTGCTGTATGGGCAAGAAAAGCTAACGTGTAGATAGAGAGATATGTCATCTAGGTCTAATTATAGATATACATATGACATCATGGACAAGAAGAATCTAGCATGATGTCACATATATATAGATATCTAGAACTAGATGATAGATCAATAGATGATAGAGAGATAGAGAGATAGATGATAGATAGATAGATAGATAGATAGATATCTGTCCCAGTTTCTGATGCAGACTTCCTAAACCCTTGTAAATTGCTAAGTGCTGAGAGCCCTAAGAACATCTTTTGTTCTACTGAGGCAACTTTCAGTGGCTCCTGGTTGGGAACCGGTCACCAGAAAGACCAAGCCATGGATAAAGCATGGAATTTTTCAGCCCCACTCTCCTCTCCAAAGAAGGGGGAAGCAGTGCCAATAATTGATCATGCTACAGAGGGTAAGCCTCCATAAAATCTTAGGAGTACATGGTTTGAAGAGTTGCCAGGTGGGTGAACGCATCCGCATCCTGGGAAGGTGATGGATTGCAATTCACAGGGACAGAGGCTCCTGTGCTTGGGACCCTTCACCTAAGTGCTTTTGGTGATGGAGAGGTAGACATTTCACACTGAGCAGAGTCTGAAGGTGAACGAAGAGACAGCAGAAGGAAAGAGGGAAGTTTGAGGAAGAAAGGAAGCAAGTTTAGAAAGATGGTTTCAAATAGGTTTGAGTGGGTATTGAACTGCAGATTAAGGCATATGGATCAGAAAGAAGGCAAGAAAAGACAAAAATACCAAGAGAAACAAGGCAATAATTGAAAAGTCCAGCTGATCTATTACATGGGGCCGATTTCCTGATTCAGAAAAGCAAAGTGAAGCAAAGCAAAGCAAAGAAGCAAGGTCAAGAGGATGGGAATAAACAATGGGGGATGGGGGGGAGGAAAGTTGGATAGGGGGTGGGCAGTGCTCTTTAACAAATTTATCCACTCCAAAATGTGCAGGGTATACAAAATCTTTTAGCGAATTTCAAACCTTCCCTTAATAATCTCCATCGCTTTGATACAAAGAAACATCTAAAATAACACAAATCCAAAGCTCTTACTCTCATCACATGTTGGTGTCTTGGGATACCACTTGCCATCTGCTTGACATCTAGCTTCAAACTGGTATTTCTCATGACACGTATATAAAATTGTGTCTCCATTGAAAAAATCACAGCTACTGACAGAACTAGATCTCTGTTCATTGATTTTGCCATTCTTCAGCTCTGGTGTTGGGCAACATACCTCTAAAAAATTAAAAGTGAGACTAAAGGTTAGTAAAATCACTTCAATGGAGTTCCTATGGATAATAAGCTCATCTCCACCTTCCGAAGATGTCGCCACTGAAGAGAAATTGGAGAAACAGAGGAGGGTGCCAGAGACACTTGGATCTGCTCTCCCTGCCCCTGATTGCTAAAGGACTCCAACCCAGTCATTTCCCTCCAACTAATAATTTCATTAAGAGCCTCCAAAACGAGAAGTGGGATGAAACCTCTATGAAAATGTAAATTTTCAGAAGTATTCAAAAGCAATGACAAATGACACCCATCACTTTGTGTTTTCACTAGGGTCACAGCATTACTAACCCCGCTAATAACTTACGCTGCCTCAGTAACAGGAGGAAAACTGTCCTTAAAAGTTTATAGCCACCTGACAACTAATGCACAGAAAAACATTTAAATTATTGCATATGGCCGGGAGTTTTCTTTTTTGATGCCAAATTTAAGAGAAAGAGCTATTAAGGTCTTTAATTTTAATGCAATAAGAGCTGATATAAAGATATGATTTCTTATTCATTAGTAGAACTACTTTAAGGTAGAACTTGATATAGTTTGAGGTAAGAGAAAATATCAGAGCAAATTAAGATGTCCTATTCTTCACATGAGGAGATTGACTAGCACTACAATCGGGATCTTTTGGGCATACTCAAATACTCTCACCACTCATTTATTTATAAATTACAATAAAAATATCCAAAACTGATATGTTTTCTAAATTATAACATTAATATTTAGGTAATACTGTATAAAATACTTGTATTTAAGTCATGAGTGCAATTCCACACTGAATCAGACTTTCTGATTATTTCAGAAGTAATTCTATTATTTCAGTGAAATAAATTCCATTTCACTTCTGCTTTTTATTTATTTTTTAATAATTTCTTTATTTTAAGTTTATTCATTTATGTTTTAAAATTTTTTTTAACGTTTATTTATTTTTGAAAGAGACAGAGAAAGAGACAGAGCAAAAGAGAGGGAGGAGCAGAGAGAAAGGGAAACACAGAATCCAAAATCTGAAGCAGGCTCCAGGCTCCAAGCTGTCAGCACAAAGCCCGATGTGGGGCTTGAACTCACGGACCACGAGATCATGACCTGAACCACGCAAGTGCAGTGGTTTATTCATTTATATTAAGAAAGAGAGAGAGAGGGAGAGAGAGAGAGAATGAGCCAGGGAGGGGAAGAGAGGCAGGGGAAGAGAGAATCCCAAGCAGGTTCATTGTTGCCTTATCTCACAAACCTTGAGATCATGACCTGAGCTGAAATCAAGAGTCAAATGCCTAATTGATTGAACCCCCAGGTGCCCCTCACTTCTGACTTTTAAATGGTTAAAAAATATCCTTTACTAAAGAATTAAATCAATAAGACTCTAACGGGTAAAATAAATATGAGTTTAAAGTAGGTTTTCAAATTTCCAACAAACAAAAGCCCCAAACCTGGTAGCTTCACTATTCACAGATGAATTCTACCAAACGTTTAAAGAAGAGTTAATAAACAAACTGAGGGTTGATGGGGGGTAGAGGAGAGGGGAAAGTGGATGATGGGCATTGAGGAGGACACTTGCTGGGATGAGCACTGGGTGTTATATGGAAGTCAATTTGACAATAAATTATGTTTAAAAAAATAAAGAAGAGTTAATATCTATTCTCGAACTATTCTGAAAAAAGGAGAAGAAGGAAAAATTCCAAGTTCATTCTACAGGGACAGCATTACCTTGATACCAAAGCCAGAAAAAGACACCACAAAAAAAGAAAAATGTAGGCAATAATCCTAATGAACACAGATGCAAAATTCCTCAACAAAATATTAACAAACCAAATTCACCAATACATTAACAGGACCATCCAATATAATCAAGTGGGATTTATACCAGGGATGGAAGTATGGTTCAATATTTGCAAGTCAAGGAATGTGATACATCAAACAAATAAGAGGAAAAATTTTAAGATAATATGATCCTTTCAAAACATGCAGAAAAAGCATTTGACAAAATACAACACCCATTCATGACCAAAAGTTTCAACAAAGTGGGTTTAGAGGAAACATACCTCAACATGATAAGGTCACATATGAAAAACCATAGTTTTTCATCATAATGATCATGGCAAAAAACTGAAATCATTTCCTCTAAGACCAAGAACAAGACAAAGATGCCCACTCTTGCCACTTTTATTCAACATAGGACTGGAAGTACTAGCTGCAGCAATCAGACAAGAAAAAAAAAATAAGAGGCATCCAAATGGTAAGGAAGAAATAAAACGATCACTATTTGCATAGGACCTGATACTATACATAGAAAATCCTAAAGACTCCACCAAAAACCTATCAGAACTAATACATTCAGAACAGTCATAGAACACAACATTAATATGTAGAAATTTATTATGTTTCAGGGTGCCTGGGTGGCTCAGTCAATTAAGTGTCCACCTCTTAATTTTGGCTCAGGTCTTGACCTCACAGTCTGTGAGTTTGAGACCTGCATCAGGCTCACTGCTGTCAGTGCTCCACCCACTTCGGATCCTCTGTCTTTCAATCTCTCTGTACTCCTCCCTGCCCCCCACGCTCTCTCTCTGTCTCTCTCTGTCTCTCTCTCTTTCTCTCAAAAATAAATACATACTAAAAAAATAACTTGTCTGAGGTCCTCATACTCTTAGGATGATATAAAAGCATGTGACTTACAGGGTATATAAAAGCATGTGACCCCACTTTCTCAGCTTTCAAACCTAAGCCCTGGAAAATAAGTCATAACCACATAATTAGCAAAACCACAACTTCAGTCAGTTTACAAAAATGTGTCCAAAGACAAGCAATGCCAACAAGATAGGTATAAAAAAGAAAAAAAGAGAGAGAGAGACAGAGAGAGCCAAGGGAGAAAACATAGGGTAACACTTTCTAAGGGAGGCTGGAAGTATTTCTTACGTTTTGGATAAAAGTTGCTTGGATGGATGAGATACAGGCAGGAATTTTGTCTTGGAGCGAGAATGTGAGCAAAGGTTTACAGCAGCAATAAGTTGGTACTGAAAAATGAGGAAGAAGGCAAGCTCAGAGACCGAAATGAGACAGATTGCAGTGTATGTTATCCTGAACATGGACCAGAAGAAAGGTGGGGTAGAAAATCCAGAAAAATCTAAAGGTATTGTGGCAGGTCTCAGTGACTTGCTGGACATAATCTACCTTCACTGTTTTGTAAAGGAAGAGGAGGCCAGGAAGACCAAGGTAATGGCGCTCATGGAAAACAATGACAGCGTTGGGAGTGTGGCTGAGCTTTGGAAGAACAACAGAGGCAGCCATTTCAATTTCCAACCGAGGAGAATCACCCAGGATACATGAACTTCTCTACCTAACACTGAAATTTCTCTTAAAATACCTGCCACTGTGATGAGGTAAAAAACTTCCCAACTAAAATGCTTCAGTACTCTGCTTACAAAAAAACTCTGAAGTTATTCTGTACTCTTAGGAACATTCCTAAAGCCGGAACAGCACGGGATCACTCTGGGGCTCGAGAAATTAATCTTGACAAAGGATGACAAGAGGGCACCTTGGACCTCCACATTCTTCTGCTTGGCAGGTAATCCTTGTATCATCAGAATTTGGAAAACACCCAACATCATGTAAATAGAAAACATAGTCTCCATTGAAAAAGACATAGTTCTTGGGGAAATTTCTTCTCTGTTGAATGATTTTGTCATTCTGTGCAAAATGCTCTATGTTAAATGCTCTGACAAATGGTTTAAGGGACACAGATGTAAATATTTAAAATAGTCTTAGAAATCCTTTCTTTTAAATAAGAGATTGTAGGGGCGCCTGGGTGGCGCAGTCGGTTAAGCGTCCGACTTCAGCCAGGTCACGATCTCGCGGTCCGTGAGTTCGAGCCCCGCGTCGGGCTCTGGGCTGATGGCTCGGAGCCTGGAGCCTGTTTCCGATTCTGTGTCTCCCTCTCTCTCTGCCCCTCCCCCGTTCATGCTCTGTCTCTCTCTGTCCCAAAAATAAATAAACGTTGAAAAAAAAAATTAAAAAAAAATAAATAAATAAGAGATTGTATAGGCAGATGAATAAGAAATGTTACTTTTATTGGCATATTTCCACTTACAAACTAAAAAAACACTCAGTGGTTAGGGACAATTATTCCCTGACCTGCAATACGATATCTTGCACTTATATAATGTTTTCAGTGTATACAGGGCCTTGTAATCTTACTCTGATAAATTCGCTCATTGTTTGTGATAATATAAAATTTTACTTTCTGGTTGGCAAAAGTTTTCTACTCAGTTATTAATGCCATAGAAAAATAATGAAACCTGTGAAAGACTGAAATTCTTAAAGAATTGAACAGCATCCATTTAAATATAATACATTAATATAAAAATTAAGGGGCGCCTGGGTGGCTCAGTCGTTAAGCGTCTGACTTCAGCTCAGGTCATGATCTCGCGGTTTTTTGAGTTCAAGCCCCGCGTCGGGCTCTGTGCTGACAGCTCAGAGCCTGGAGCCTGCTTCGGATTCTGTGTCTCCCTCTCTCTCTGCCCCTTCCCTGCTCACTCTCTGTCTCTCAATAATAAATAACCATTAAAAATTTTTAAAAAGAAACAGTGTGTGTCATGGCACTGTTTGTAAAAAAGTAATTAACTAATTAATTAATTAAATTAAAATTAAAAGATTTTTGTGACCAGATGGGTTGCTCTTAGATTTGTTATATTATGTGTTCTGAGTTACCATGGACTGTATCTGAAGGACTAAAAATTTTTAAATATATTTCTCAATACATACTTCATGGTTCTTGTCCAAAATTGTACTGAATTATTGTCATACGATTATATGTAACTAATTCTTAACCAGGAATTATTTTCCATACCTTGGTTTCAACTCGCCCCCTTTCCTTATCATGTGTGTACTCACCGCACAGGACAAATGGGCACTGCAGTAGAGACAGGACCCCAAGGAGACACAGTGCTGGGAAAATTCCCTGCAACCTGGGGTACATGGTGAAGAGTCTCAGAGATCGTGCACCGCGACCCAGTGTTCTCAGATGCCCCGAATGAGGCTGAAGTGAAGCTCTAAGTCAGTAGGAAATTGATGCCCGAACCAAAAGTAAGTCTGAGTCACTAAAGGGGAGGGGCAGAATTAAGTACACCCGGTACTGGGCAGGATCTGATGGGGCTCCAATAAAGCTCCAGGTCTTGGGAGAATGATATGAGCCTGACATGAATGTTCTCTCGGATTCCATGAGGATTTACAGATGTGACCCCGAGAGTTTCTCAGTTTTGTGGGGGGCACTTGGTGGCTTGTTGTCTACATACAGACAACATTTCTCTTGGAGAATTCTAGATAAACGAGGAAAATGGTAAGGGATGTGTGGCCGTTTCTTCAGGGATGAGGGCGAGGTGCTGCTCTATGCCATCTTCCTGCTGTGTCCTGTCTTCATGCACTGGTGTGAATTCCTGGTAGAAAGGCAGGAATAAGAAAGATGTGTAGTTCAATTTTATTTCTACACCCGTCAGAGCCTAATTGGAATAGAAAAAGCTTGCAAGTCTACCTTGTGAAAAGACAAAAATATAGTCAAAACAGCAATTATTCCCTCAGTATTGAAGTTTCCTTGAGTATCTATGATGCCAAGTTTAATCAATTGTGGGGTTACGCCATTTGGAGAGTCAAGGGAAATTTCTCAGCGTGGTGTTTACAGCCAAGATAAAGCGCGCATGGAAAATTAAGTGGGAGAGGATCAAGCGTGATAAATGGACAGAAGGTCGCGACAAATTCAAGACTTTCTCAATGGCACTGGATCGGAGTGAAGGAGCTTCCAGCCTAGCATTGTATTTCTAACTAAAGCACTAACTTCTATATCGTAGAAGGCATATTTGTTCATTTCCAGACTTAGCTTATTAATAGCTATCTGGGTGAAGACTGGTCCATTAATCACTGCCTTAGTCTTTCACTCAGCTTATTTCTTTTAGTCTCTGCCAAGGGCACAGAAGAAGTTACCAACCTGAATTTCGTGTGTTCCCTCTTGGACCAGCTGTGTATATTTGTCATTTAAAGATACACAGATATTCATCCACAGAGGATCATAAGCACTGGGAAATGTCTGAAAATGACCTACGCCGCCCAGCTGAATTGAGGTAAGTGCAAATGAAGCATGCAACAACCAAAGTGCTTAGCTCTCAAAACTAAAGAGGAACATTCCTCAGAAATAAGTGACTCAGAAATAAGTGCATCCGTCTGTAATATTGATGACAGCACACAATTCAATTTCCTTCCCTGGAGAGAAAGGAAAGTGGATAAACACACCATACAGTTGCTTCATTTTATGAAGAACTATAATAAACCCTGAGGATGTCAGATAAAAGAGGTGATTTCAATAGTTTAACAGAAGATTATTTTTTTAGAAAGCACTTCTGCTTATCATGTTCCAACGTCTACATAAATCATTGCATTTAATTTCTTCAAATAAAAATATGACGTAGGTGTTATAGCTACATGTAACAGATGAGGAACCTAACTGGGAAAGACCTAGTAAATCTCCCCCAAACCTTTCTCCTCAGTGGTCGTGTCAGATTCTGAACCCAGATCAGATTCAAATCCTAAGCTCCTTCCATTGTACCTTTCGGGGAACATCATCGGAACGAGGGGACCACCAGTTTGCCTATGAGCTGGACCCGTACCCTCGAAGGCTCCCCTGCCTCCCCTGTCCTTGGAATGTGGGTTCCTCTCTCCCTTTCTCACTCCTCCAGGCTGCTTGAAGGACATATCCTTGAAATAGTGATGTGGTGTTGAGAACACCTGCATGGTATATGCGACTGAAACCAGTTTAGACCTCTTTATAAACTAAAGATTTGGTGGGAAGGTACAGGGATCCATCTGTCTTCCCGCCACCCAGGACAGTACTCATATGTCAGTTCCCTTTGCTTATTAAAACCACCCATCCGGAGGGGTCTGCCTCTTCTGTCTCTCCCTGGCCTCCTCGTAGAGGGGTCAGTTTCCCATTATAGCTGGGAAGCTACCAGGAGTGTTGCAAACCAACAGTGTCAAAGAATTTCCATCTAAAGTACGGGATCCTGAATCTATTACTTAGGGGAGTATGCCTAGGAACATTCTGCCTCTACCAGGGTGGAGAAGACCCCAGAACAACTCCTTCTTCATCATGTCGTATGAATGTCAACGCCTCCTTAACTGACCTATGGATACATTGCATCATAATGAAAATCAGTAGCATGTTGATTTAAACAAATGATAAGCTGATTCTACAATTCATATGGAATGTAAGGGATCAAAAGTTGTAAGAGTAATCTCTAAGATGAGGGAGGAGAGAGATGGAGGGGGGATGAAGGGGATAAGGGAGGAGCGGAGCAAAACCAAAGAACTACATGGCCACATATCAAGACCCGTTATGAATCTTCAGTAAATAAGATAGTGTGGTATTTGTGTAGGAAACCAAATGGACTAAAGGTTAACAATTGAGAGTCAGGTAATAAGCCCCAAGCAGGCACGATCAATTGATTTATGACAAACTGACACACTACAGAGCAAGGGGGGAGACGAAGGTCCTTTCAATAAAAGGCACCAGGTCACTTGGATATGTACATGGGAAAAAAAGGAATCTTGGTTCTTTACTTCACACCGTGACAATTTTGGGTGGTCATGAATATAACTGTGAAAGTAAAGCCATAAATCTCCTAAAAGAAAATATGGGCAAATACAGTTGTGATCTTAGGGCAGACATAGATATCATTTCTTTATTTCTCCCCCTTTATTTATATCTATTTTGGCACAAGTTTATTTTTAAAAGGCATACAGGCAATAACCAAAGAAAATATTTACTCCAACCTTAACTCCTGCCAAGTATTGTCTGTCATAAAATTGTTCCATGAAGTTCCAGTCTGCTAAAGATTTTAAATCGATCAATCGTCATCCTCATCAGAATGTCTTTTCTTCTGTTGAATTGAACTGTCGTGTTTCAAGAGTTTCCACTAAACTTTGTCCTGATACCTGCCCACTTAGTCGTCCGTCTCTTGCCATCTATACAAAGTCATTCTCTATTGCTTTCGCCTTGGGGGACTTTTCAGGTGCCAAGTGGTCTGGCTGGCTGACCCGCCACTTGGTTTGCTTCCAGTTCCACTACCTCACCAGGACCAAAATAATTAAAAGCTGGGCCCCAGAGAAGGGAACGGCATACTTTCCACTTACTACCATGTTTTGTTAAGCTTCTAAAGCCATAATCTGAGAGAACGTTTTTGAATATAAGCAGACGTTAGGGAAGAGAATCGCTGGACTACGAAACAGCATTTTACATGGTAAGAATAATCTCTGGAAAATAAAATGTCCTTCAGTACGGGGGATGCTGATGATTCCAACGGCCCTTCCTTCCAGGCCATGCCGCTCCATCCCTAACACAGGACGCTCCCTCTCTTTACAATACAGTGGTTATTTGAACATTTTGTTGATAGGATTAATGTTTAGTAGCTGGCTCCTGCCCTGGACTATCAGCTTTTGTGGAGTGTGTGTTCGTCTATTCCCTGCTGTACCCTCAGCACCTGGCACACAGCAGCCTGTCAAAGAATGTTATGATTGTTGAGGTCAAAACAACTAAATTCTAGAAAAAGATTTGGCATATGGCTGGAACACTAGTTCAAGCAGGCTAGATCAAGTAGCTAAGCATACAGAGTGACCCAAGGGCCTTGAGGATTCTGCCTTGGACGCCTACCTGAGCACAGCAGAGTGGATAAGCACACGCCTTGCCTGTGCACTTAGTGGGCTTGGCCACATGAGCCACCAGGCAATAGAGAAAGGGGCTGAGGATGCCAGGCAAGGGATGAAGAGAGGGACTAAGGCCACCAGGATAGATTTCTTAAACAGGATACAACCCCCACCATAAAACAAAAAAATAAAACAACAAAAAAACGCACAAAACATACCAAAAAAAACCCCAATAATCAAACTGAAAAAAAAATTTTTTTAAAGAACCAAACCACTACTTAAAGTAAAAAAAAACTTGAAAAATTATAACCACAAAAACGTAGGAAAGTATGCTTATCAAGCACCTTATGAACATTAAATAAAAGGTAAGCTACCAGAGCAGGAATACAGAATTTTACAATACCTAACTCACCAGAGACTTTTTTTTACAGATAATGTTAAAAACTCTTACAAATAATCAGAACTAGGTAGACCACGGAGCATGGATAAAAGACTTGCCATAGCACTTCACGTTAAGATGATATCCAAATGGTCGACAAATACAGGAAAAGTAGTTCAACCTCAGTAATCAGGAGGGAAGTGCAAGTGAAAAGCACAATGTGTTTGGGGCGCCTGGGTGGCTCAGTCGGTTAAGCCTCCGACTTCAGCCAGGTCACGATCTCGCGGTCCTTGAGTTCGAGCCCCGCGTCGGGCTCTGGGCTGATGGCTGAGAGCCTGGAGCCTGTTTCCGATTCTGTGTCTCCCTCTCTCTCTGCCCCTCCCCCGTTCATGCTCTGTCTCTCTCTGTCCCAAAAAGAAATAAACGTTGAAAAAAAAAATTTAAAAAAAAAAAAGAAAAGCACAATGTGATACCACTTCATACCCAGCAGAATATCGCAAATACATACATACATACATACATACATAAACAAACAAACAAAAAATAGCAATACTGTAAAGAACTTGCACGTTGTGCAGGGGTGGGATGGGAGGCTACCATCCGGTACAACCGCTGTGGAAGACTGCTGAACAGATGCACCCATCCAGCAGCTCTATTTTTAGGTACTTGTTCATCAAAAATAGACGTGTTCAGGGGCACCTGGCTGGCTATGTTGGTAGAACGTGCAGCTCTTGGTCTCGGGGCTGTGAGTTCAAACTTCACAGTAGGCCTAAAAAATAAAATTGTTTTTTTAAAAACATAGATGTGTTCAGCAAAAGACATGTGCAAAAATGTTCCTGGCCACAAACAAATGGAAAATACCCCACTGTTCTTTAACCCTAGAGTAGGCAAGTGAACAGTGTTAGATTCATGCAATGGTGGAATGCTTAACAGAAATTAAAATGACTGAACCTTGACTGCACACAACGTGGACGCATCTCACAAATATAATGGTTAGCAAAAAAAAAAATTAAAAGACATGGAAGAAAGAACAGATAACGTATCATTCCATTTCTACGAAGTCAGATAACTTCAAACCAATCTGTGCTGTTAAAGTGAGGAGAGCAGAATTCTTTGCAGGTGACATGAAGGGGGCCATGACTTACTGAATTTTACTTTGAAGAAATATAAGTGTAAACATTTATCCCATATTTCTGATATATTTTAAGAAGTAAAAAATGTAATTAGATTTGTTTGCTCCGTTAGATCACTGTGATCATTAAGGATGTGATATAGCGACCAGTTATCCATACAAATGTATGTTCTTGAATATGGTCGCACTTGCTCGTAGGGAAACAAGGAAAAGGGATATATAATTGATATCCTTACCATCAGAAAAGTATCTCCGTGTGCATTCCTAACCGACTTCTTCCAAATAGCTTAGACGATGATAATTGTGAAGACAATTTCGATCAAAGATTGCCATTTCAGATAAAGAATTCGGTGAGTTCCTGAGAGAACATTCCCAAATAAAACAAAGGCACAGGTGAGAAAAATAAATGTTGATACTTACTGACACAAAAGACACAACAGTCCTTTGGGCCCCTAGCATGAGAAGTAATACAGAGTGAGCTGATTCTATGACAGCCAGGATGGCTGCTGTATTTCAGGGCAGTCCCAGTTTTGAAGTGTGTCTGATGCAATTTGTTTATTGCAGAAGCCAGTCAGCAAATCAGGTGGAGGACCACCATCGCCTGGACACCCAAATGACAAGGAACATCAAGTGGTAGCTTGAACACAGTATCTCAGTGCTTCAGCAGGAAACTCTTTGGAACAGACACCGTGATTTTCTTTCATCAGAATTCCTTTGTCCCACTGTTCAATGAACCCCATGAGTAATCCATAATGCATGTTTGTTGGTTGATGGCAATGACAGGAAGGAAAAAAGGCAGAAACATTTCATCTGTTCTTTCCTGTATGTGTGACAATTAGGAATCCCAGGAATCAGTGAAAGGATTATCTCAACACCCATTGTGCCTGCTGGTGCTAAACACAGCCACTCAGAATACTTCTCAGAGAGGGGGCACGTGGGAAGTTAACAATCCCCTCATGTCCGCCTTCCTCTTTCTTTGTCCTTCCCTCTGTCTCTTCAATCGCCTGTGTCACAGGACACATATAAGAAGTTGGGAAATGTTAAACTCTGACAGTAAAGCAAAATCAGAGTTAAAGGTCAACGTTTATAATCAGTCACCTTCAAACACAAGCTAGTGAATAAAGAACTCCAGCTCAAAGGGCTAACTAAGTATTTTGCATTCTTGAGAAATCTCCATCAGTTTCTCATTCCAGTGAGTACTGTCACATTTGCACTTTGCTGCCACAAACTAAGTGAGTGTCCTTTTCTGAGTATAGATTCGTCACTTAATGATCTGCATTAGGAGACTGAAAGAAAACACTTCGTATCTTTGTAATTTTTAAAAATCCGTCCACGAAAAAAGAGCCAGCTCTTCCTGTAGGAGGAACATTCTCTCGGAGGTACTCTAAGGCCAGTGAGTCCATGTCACTTCTGGTTCTTTTAACAGATTCCGTGGTGCCATCCTCGTCCTCTTCCAGATCAGGAAGCCCATTCAGCAGTATTGCAACATCTTCCTACACAGCTTGTCCCCTCACCAAGATTCGTCAATCAAATCCAAGATCCTTCCGTCTCTCTGCACCTCACTGTCCATTCTCCTGCCGCTTTGATCTTGTCACATCCGTGTTGAGGCAGTGCTCCACCTGTTTCTGCCATTAAAGTTCTATATATATCTAAAGTTTAATTATTTATTTTTGAGAAAGAATAAAAATGCAAGCGGGAAAGGGGCTGGGAGAGAAAGAGAGAGACAGAGACAGAGAGAGAGAGAATCCCAAGCAGGCTCAGTGCTGTCAGCACAGATCCCAAGGTGGAGATCGAACCCACAAACCATGAGATCATGACCTGAGCAGAAATCAAGACTTAGACACTGAACCGACTGAGCCACCGAGGTGCCCCCAAGTTATATATTTTAATAAAAGCAAATAAGGTCCTTTTTCAGAACTGCGTTTCTTTTCTCAACCAATAGCAAATATATAATCATCGTATTTTCCTTGTTTTCCTTGCCTGAAAATAAACTCAAACAAAATGACTTTCCTAATCTAAATTGTAATACATCTGTTGCTACTCTTCTGGCTCTTCCTCTCCCACGGTCTACCTCTGAGCAATCCTTGCGTGGTTTTGACTTTGCATGTTTACTTTAGCAACTTCCAGCTGTCGTGCTGTGCCAGTTAGCGCTATGTTGCCTTTCGGCTCTACAGTCACTGTTTATCGCAGCTCGGAGGTATGGAATCAGAACCGCTTGGAGTTTCTCAAGGTGATCGTGACGTTGAACTTTCTCAACAGAGGGTGCTAGGGGGACACTGAAGGAAGAAAGGGCTCTCCCCTGTTCCCTGCTGCTTCCAGGTAGGTTAGCCCAGTGACAAGGAGGTTCTGTAGCGGCACTCTGCCCCAGGCTTGTGCCCATCACACAGAGTCCGTCCCATGTCAACCTTGCAGCCCTTAAGTGGCCCGGCCATCACCTTCCTGTGGTTCTCCCGACAGGGGTGCTATCTCAAGCCTCTTACCATGCCAGCTTCCATCTGCAAGTCCATACACCTGACCCACTTCCCAGCTCCGCCCTGCAGGATTGCCGTGGGGCTGGGCTCCTGCTCGCCGAGCACACCCTTGTGCCTGGCCACCACGCGCCGTTCACGTCACAGTCACCCAATGCTCTGGTGCCCCTTCAGCATCCCAGGTCCACGTTGCAGCCATCACCTGCAGGTCACTTATGCGCTGCCTGAATTCTGGAGGGTCGGTTTCTGCAGATCAGTTCTGGTGCATGCCATGCCACCCGTGAACTTCCCTGGCATCTAGTAGGTTCCAGCTACAGCCTTGGGAGGGACCCTGTTTGAAGTGTATTCTTCTCTCGCTACCCTCTCCCAGCCCTGGGATTACCATGTAGAGTTTCTTTTATATCCTATAGTTAATCTTTTATCGAAGTCTAATAATGCTTCATTAAAAAAAATATGACGTGATGTCTGCCTCGCGATTGGCCCCATTGATGCTTGCACATTTTGGCCTACAATAAAGGTAAATATAACTTAAAACTTGTAATATTCGATGGGGCGCCTGGGTGGCACAGTCGGTTAAGCGTCCGACTTCAGCCAGGTCACGATCTCGTGGTCCGGCAGTTCGAGCCCCGCGTCAGGCTCTGGGCTGATGGCTCGGAGCCTGGAGCCTGTTTCCGATTCTGTGTCTCCCTCTCTCTCTGCCCCTCCCCCATTCATGCTCTGTCTCTCTCTGTCCCAAAAATAAATAAACGTTGAAAAAATAAAAAATAAAAAAAACTTGTAATATTCGAGCTTCCACTGGTATTGAGCCAGATACCATCTAAAGTTTCAAATAAAAAAATGACATTTTAGAAATAAAACTTTCAAAACTGCACAAATCCATATTTAAATTTCTTAAATATTTTGAATAACAAGAATTCATACCTTTAAGTCTGCAAATGGGTTCACTATCAGGATCAGAATGTTGAGTGTTTGCCTAAAGTTGACAAAAACGCAGAACTGGGGACAGTCACTCCTGGACTCACAGGAATTTTAGAAAGTAACATACCCCCCACCCCGTATAGCTCCCATCAATGCAAAACGGCTAAACTCTTACTTGAGTTAAGATCTTTTGTAGCCGAGCCTCTAGCTTACCAGTGTCTTTCTCCCTGTGGTTATTAAACCTAGAACAGAAAAAAAAGTATCACTTGATTTTAATTTATATTCTTCTAGTCAGAGAATAGGTGTTAGCAGGGGGTTCCTGGTTGTTTTTCTGAGGCTAAATTAAACTGTAGCACCAAATGAACGTTTCATGTAACTTGCTACAGTGTTTCCTCATGGTGTAATTGCTCAGCACCACCGTGGACAAACCTCTGCAAGAAAGGTGAGGACAAATGAGTCGTAATGGAGGGTAAACACTTCACCTAAAACAAGGAAACACGGGCAAATGTCCTACCTTCTAGGGTTGGGAACAATCAGTTCAGGAAAGAATCAAAGTCTCTCATTGTTAATGGGGCACAAGTAATGTGGTCGTGGAAATGGGCGCGGGAACGGAGGGAGGAATCGGAATTCAGGAAGAGTATAGAGGCGACAATCTCCTCACCTGGCATGGTAGAAAGTCAAGTTGTAAAGAAGCAGGCAGAAGACCAGAGCATCTTTCTCTAGAGAAACCAGACGGTGAGGGAGAAGGCACTAATATTCACTAGGATCTGGAGACTCCCACCCCATACTTGTCAGCAGACAGGACACCCCAAAACTTAGTGGTTCAAATCATGTAGAACTTGGTTTTTCTTTCATGGAAACAAGAGGCATAAGAGCATGTAGGATGGTCAGCAGCCCTGCCCAGTATGGTCAACCAGGGACCACTGTCCCTTTCTGCTTGTTGTCTCCACATGCCTTGGGGTGCTGTCCTCCTCAGCAAGGCGGAAGTTGGCTCCAAGCACCCTGTCAGCCCTTTGCATGAGGAAAGAGGAAGCAGAGAACAAGCAGGGGAGTGACTGGGAAGTTGCAGCCGTGGGGAGGCTCTTGCTGAGGGGTCACGTGTCCTGCTGATATTTAAAATGGTGGAAGTGATTCTGTTCCTTAAAATAAAAGCGGGAGGGGTTAATTTAGGAAACCAAGGAGCAGTTTCTGCCACAACTGCAATTTAAATGCCTCACTGTACCATCAACCCTGCAAGTAGGCCTAATGCCGACAAAAGTTGTTCATGTCCAGAGAACTTTAAATTAGGTGATTTGGGCTTTGCTCTTATAAAAAGAAAAACTGACCAATGATCATTCGCACACTGTAAAGAGAATGCCTCTTTACTTTAAATAGCTCCATGGAGACAAGAACGAATCTAGGTAGAAAGAACAAGATGCAATTTTTTGGAACAAAGAATAAAAATCTTTTGGAAGCTATAATGAAATGGTCTTAAAAGAAATTGAAATATTCAACAAAGGGCCTGGAACCTAAAGCCAAAGAAATTTCTCGAAAAATATGTGGAGCGTTGAGGGTAGGAATGAAGACAAAATGCGTAACAAAGGTACCTAATGAACAAAGGGAAACAATATTGGGTTAATTTTATGTCCGTGAAGAGAAAACAATGAAGAAACGTTATTAAAGGAGTTATATAAGAAAATTTCTCAGAACAGAAGAACATGAGTTTATAGATTGAAAGGGCTCATCAAGAACTGCATATAATACATGAAAAAATGAAATTTAGCAAAGTTCTTGGCATGATATTTTAGAACATCGTGGGTAATGAGTGTATCCTAGAAGTTTCCAGGGTAGGGGGAAACATCAGGTCAGAAGGTAAGATACACTCTGACTTCTCAGTAGCTGTACTGGAGTCAACAGGACAATGAGGAAATTCTTTTTCCTTTTTGACAACGGAGAAATTCTTTCAAAATGAGAGGGAGAATTATTTTAACCTAGCTTTCTATACCCAGCTGAATTCTCAATCAAGCGTCAACCTAAAGACGGTTTCAAATATGTTAGGACGCCTATTTTTACTTCCTATGCATCATTTCCCAGGTAGTTCCGAAAGGATAGGCTCCAGGAAAATAAAAAAGCAACAGAGAAGAAAGCACGGATCCAAGACCCAGAGCAAGTAACAAAACCGAATCTGCAGACGTGAAAGCAGTCGCTGCACAATGCAGTATACGGATGTCCCGTCTATATCACTAGGACGCTGCACTTCAGCACAGTCTGGACAAATTCCAAAGGTCACTTCTGCCTCCTTTTGCTCAGATTTCTTCCAGAATCATTTAAAGGTACTCTGCCTTTTTACCTATAAAGACAAAAGGGAGGTAATCAATCAACACCTTCCAGAAGCAGATCTCACTTAACAACTGATGGCAATTATCAGATCGATACCCCAGCTCCCTCACCTGAGAGCGGTTACCTGCTTTGAGGTGTGAATTCATCATCTTTACCGGTTTCCCTGGGATTAGGCACTGCTCATCCTAATAGACCTTGGGAGAACAATCCATGGAGACTAAACAGGGAGTTGATAAGCATGTGTTGTCTCCAAACATTGGGACAATTTCGAGGGACTGAAAAATCTCTTGGAGCACTTAGGAGGACTTGGAAATAGAAAGAGGGATAACAAAGCAGGCAAACAACATCACTAAAAAGAACACTATCGACCAGCGTAAAATAAAAGACCGTTGTAAAGAAAAGAAACATGCCCACAGAACACTACTTGCTCAGTGCAGTGATAATAAGTAAATGTTATACTACTGATTTAACTAAAATTGGGCAATAGCCACATTGGAAGAAAGAGCGAGAAAAAGCAGATGGTTTGATCTTTGGTTGTGAACGATAGAAAAATGGATAATTCATTTAAAAAGAAAAAATATATACTCTCTAAAAAATATGGTGATAAATACCAGGAAAAAAAATGCCCCAAGAGGTGACAGTGGATCTCTGGGACAAGGGAAAAGGAATTGTGCGGGTCTGATTGGTTCACTACTTTGCTAAATGTGCACATACTTTAAATTATTTTCAAAGATAAGTAGAGTTGCTAGGTCAAGAAACAGTTGCACTGGTAAGGTGGTTTGTAATTTATACAATTATGTACAAAAACTGAAATGTTCAACATGAAATTTCAATTAAAAATGGAAAGAGAGAAAGGAAAAAAAATGAAATGGAGTCAGTTATACCCAACTTTATTATTTCAGTATTTGTTTGCATATACATGCATTCAATTTAGACAATTTTGAGATGCATATATACTATTCATCTAGGACCTGAGACATTTATCCACCGAAGAACATACTGTTAAAGAATGAAGGACGAATTCATATCAGTGTGAAAATAAGACTCTGCACTGCTCACATACTCATAGAAAATGTTAAGGAAGGAAGCAAGAAGGATTGGCATTTCAAGCCTCAACTACGTCTTCTGGACAGATAATGAATGAAGCTCGAGGTAGATAATTCTTTGTATGAGAATACTCGAATAATAGGAAAATATAATAGGAAATAATAGGAAAATATAAGCATATTTTGTTATTCCATTATAATCCACCATAAAAATGGTGTGGAAGGTGACTTTTCAGATAGCAGGAACATTAGTTTTCCTTATGAAATTGGGAGAAAGTATTCATTCCGAACCCATGCCAGTGTTCAAACCAATTCATTCGTATCAGCACAACATTCTTAAACACAGCTGCCAAAATACACCAAGGATTTTTACGTAGATAATACATTTAAAACATCATCTAGTTCTCTCATATTCAGCAGTGATAATATACAGTATCAGTCACAAATGAGGTTTTCTTGTATGCCAGAGAAAACCTGTCTTACGGAAAAAAATAAAGCCAAATAATGTGATATGAATCACAGTGAAATAGAAAACTAATTCAAATACCTTATAACAAAACAAAATAAGCAAACTACTGTTTTTTTAAATTATTACTTAATTAGTGAAAACTCTTCTGAGTCGAAGTTTGGTGGCAAGGAAGAAGGATGGAGGGCATATAGTCACCCTCTCTGGTGGCGAATCAGTGAGAGGCAGTGGGTAAACCAGCAGTCGTCTGATATTCAGCCACATTTCACCCCAGAAAACTGGTCAACACCCTCTCCCCCAGTCCCTGCTGATGTTGCAAGCTGATAAACAGAAACACACCAGAAAGACACAGACATGAGCTACACGGTGATATGTTTGAGTTTTCTCTGCTTGCAATGGCATAGCTCCTGCTAAGGTGAGATGATGCGGGCAATTCAGTTGCTTTGAAATGATACATCTGCCCCGTTCTCATAAGATGATGCCATTGTTTTTCTGAGTGTTCTCAATTTCATCTTAGATATTTGGTACCAAGTGCCCAGGCTCCTTTCCTTTCTCTCACTGAAACCCTTGATGAGCAACAGACTGAACAAGTTCCTCTGCTACAAAATCTTCTGAAAAGGTCTTTTTTAAGCCTGCTCAGCTCATGCATATGACTAGCAATATTTTCCACAATCTTAGATCATATTTGAGAAGAAAAATTTGGCCATGGGGGAGGGGAAGGAAAAAAAAAAGAAAAAAAAGGTTAGAGAGGGAGGGAGGCAAAACATAAGAGACTCTTAAAAACTGAGGACAATCTGAGGGTTGATGGGGGGGTGGGAGGGAGGCGAAGGTGGGTGATGGGCATTGAGGAGGACACCTGTTGGGATGAGTGCTAGGTGTTGTATGGAAACCAATCTGACAATAAATTTCATATTTAAAAAAAAAGAGAAGAAAAATTTGGAAAAAATAGTTACGATGCACAGCTAATTAAACAATAGCAGCAGACAATGTTGCAATTCCATTCCCAGAATGTCTGCGGGACGCCTGAGGCTCCTTCCGCATCCTCACTCCCCTGAGGCTCCTTCCGCATCCTCACTCCCCAAAACCAAAAGCGAGGATGGATGTTTGTTACAGCAGATTGTTGACTTGTTGGTGAATTTTAGTTGTTTTGTGCTTAGTGTAGACGATTATTCGATTTATGAGAATTCAGATAACAAGAGAAACCTCAATGCGAGATAAGAACTCAATAGCTCACTCAAAAAAATAAAAAAAGGCAGTCAGGGAGGACAAAAGCAATGTCACAGGGGACTTGATAAAGAGAAATGAGAGTTTAGAGTGGTGAGAGAGAGGTAGACCAGAATAGATGTCAGAAGAGAGCCATAGAGAAAAGGAAACTGGAAGAGGCCATATGTGCCCTGCGCACGTCCCGACCTTGGAGGCTACTGCAGGCAGAGCCAAAGAGCCATCGGCCATCAGGGTCTCTGTGCCTGATGGTGCTCCCTGGCCACAGGAGACTGCTCAGGGGGCCCACAGGGTTGGCTGTCGAAGATGTTGGAACAAGTCTCCACCAACGGGAGAGGGGAATTGGTGGACAAACGTTCCGGGTCCTCATCCCTGGAAGGACTCTGCAGAATTGTGATCCACAGGCTCTCAGAGAACAGTCTCAGATCTGCACACCTGTCTGCAGCCTCAGTCGACACCCTGAGAAAGCTCCCTTCTTCGCTGTGTTCCCTTTCTCATCTTCTCATCCCGCTACCCACTCGCTCACCGTGCTTTCTGGGACCACCTTCCAAGGAAATTAGTCACCCACAAACCTCTGTCTAAGATGAAATCCAGAATAAACATCTCCTGGGTTCCCCGAGGCTGGGGCAGACGAATGGCTTCCAGGACCCTCAGTGGAACCTTCCATGCCAAGTGGGTTTCTCTCGCAGTTCCAGCCCATCTGGGACATGTAAAGTTCAGTGAAAGCCTGTGGGACACCAGTGCCTCTGCAGAGTACATTTGGGGAAATTGAAGCAAAGAGGCCAACGTTCCCCTAGAGAAGAGACTCGCTGAAGGAGAGATTTCAGAGGATGCAGGCGTCGGAGGAGGTGGTGAGAGAAGGAACAACAGCCTCCAGGATGCCCCAAGATATACAGGTGATTGATGGGGTTTCTCCTCACGTATGGGATAGTCGCTCAGGCCGCGTTACATTTCCATCAAGGACAACGGGGCCAAATCAGATGGTGGACTTGGGAACACACAGGTGGCCATCATGTGGGCCTCACATTTGGCAGCCTTTCAGCGTTTCTTCCCTAAAAATGGAATAAAGAGGTTCGGACACAAACACAAATCCCATTCGTGTCAGGTAGAAGTTGAGGGGCAGCATTAGAGAGGCAGAGGCCAGGTTCATGGGGTTTGGTAAAGGACGTGACTCCTTTCAAAGGGGGGAGAATGGACCAGGACTTCGGGGTGTGTCTACATTTACTCTACTGAAAAGAGAGGGAAGCAAGCCACAAGAGAGTCTTAACGATACAGAAGTAACATAGAGTTTGTGGAAGGAAGTGGGGGGGAGGATGGGCTACATGGGTGATGGAGGGCACCCCAACTATATTTAACTGAGGAGGGCACTTGTCGGGAGGAGCACGAGTGTTGTATGTGAGTGATGAATCACTGAATTCTACTCCCAAAACCAACATCGCACTGAATGTTAACTGACTGAAATTTAATTAAATAAATAAAAATAATAATAATAAAAAAAACTACTAAAGCCCTGGGTGATTTGTACACATGAACCTGTGTAGTGAGCGATCCCGGGAAATGCTTTGCTGTGAGCCCACATCAGTGTCCAAGGCCCTTACAGGGAAGTAATGAATTACTTTAAGCAATGGATTACTTCAGAGACCTCATTAAGAACTGAGTCCCGGCGACCACAAATAACAAAACTAAATTTGATGTGTAATTTTTTTTTACTTGAAAACAAAAATGGGCACTTTGTGTCCAGAAAAGCAAAAACATGAGCTATGAGGTGATCGATAATTGTACAGTCTCAAAGACTAAACGTGAACAAATTGTCCTTTCTAGACATTTATTACCATGAATGATGGGACAAAGGGGGCAGGAGAGTGGGTAAGCTGAAGCGACCAGTGTTGTATTGAAGGCAGCACGTGTTTCTCCCTCTCTTGGGAGAAATTACGGTGGTGAGTCCATAGCAAGGTCCCTTGCCTTGTCTCTCTGTATTTCCAGCAGTTCAATTTCCAAAGACAATTTATACACCTCCAGGGCCATTTTCACATCTTCTGGGTTGGGGAGACACTGCATGACCTTTCTTCCTGTGAGCACGTGTCTACAGCCTTCAGGAATCACCTAAAAGAGATGTAGGTATGGAGTGGGGTTGTCAGTATCCTCCTGACAATGACAAGACTAAGGGCTCAGGGCCAAGGTGAAGCCCAGAACTTGCAGGTGAGCAGGAAAAACAGAAAACACCTCGGGCCCCATCTTAGTCCTCTCTAGATGAATAGGGACGGGTTCTCAGACAGCTTCACAAGGGGCCTCTGTGAAGACAGAGGCTGTTTCTGAGACCATCCAGAAATGGAACACAGAATATTAGATAGTCTAGGAGAAGCCAAATTGGGTCTCAGTGTTGCGGGCATCCGACACCCTCTTCTCCCTAAGGGGCTCAGGTTTTCCTATCTTCAGTGAGAGAGGAAAACTTGTCACTCCTAAGGGACCACAGTGCTTCAAGATAAAAGAGAGTTCCTTGGAGGGACTCAGGAGTGAATCCTGACAAGTCAGATCTCACCATTGCTGGCTGGGACAGCGCTTGTGGAGAGGCACCATTTTTAGGGTTTGATAGGACTGGAACTTTCCTTGAACTGTGCCACTTACCCACTCACACTTGGGCACCTTAAGGTCCCAGGTTCTGCTCCCTGAGCAAGTGATGCTTTGCGGACCAACCAACTCATAGCCAGCGTCACACTGGATGCTGATATTTTCAGCTTGAACGTATTCAGTCTTATCCACGGACAGCTTTCCGTGGGCTATTTCTGGTTTCATACAGACAGCTACAAAGGAAACATGGTTTCAAGGAATCCATAAGTATAAGACAAAGGACACGACAACAAGCTAGGATTATAAGATTTAACTATCGTGGGTGCTGCTAATTGCTTTATCTTTTATTCGGTAGCAATAATATTCGTTAGCATTTTTGTTGTGCACTGACCACATATCAGACTCGAGCTAAGCACTTTATGTGATTCTCTCAGCTCTGTGAAGGGAGGACTGTTATTAGTCCCATTTTACTAGGAAAAATTTCAGAATATTTCTTGAAAGTGGGAATCGGGCTGAGATTTATGACTGGGAGAAAGCCTGGGGAGGTTGATGTTAATGTAGCCCCTTTGTAATGTTTGCATCCGGAACACAGTAATGATTTCAAGTCAACCACATCAAATGTTTCTGTGCTGCCCCTGGCAGGAAGAAGCTGTACTCTCGGTGCTTTTGTGACATTTCCACCCACCTGACTGGAAAGGGAGCAGGAGTTACCTTTACATTGAGGGGCTGCAGGAGACCAGCCTGAAGAACTGCAAGAGAGTCGAGCTTCACCAACTAGAGTGTATCCTCTGTCACATTTATATATCGCCTCAGTACGACTGAATATACCAAAGGCTTGATGTCGTTCATACTGTCCATGGTCAATGGTAGGAGGGAAATCACAGCCTTGATGGTGAGAGACAAAAGTGACAGAGTACGAGCTTGTAGAATGTAAAATATAGCTCACCCCAGAATCTGCGTGGTTTGTAGGAGGCTTCCGTCTGTCCTGTGATCTTCTCTGCCCATGGGATCAAGTGTCAAACCCAAGACCTGGGCTGCCCCCTTGTAAGTCTCAGGGTGAGGAACCACCATGGCCCCCTCATTAGACCATTTGACAGTCATATCCAATATCTTCAAAAGTATAATGGGAATAAACAAAACCAATGCCAGGTCCAAACTCCATATTGAGTTCTTGGTCTATGGGGTAAGACTAGTCATATCCAAGAAGTCAAATAGAAGCCATTGATTCTCCCCATTGTCTTTCCCAGGAAGGTGAGATACTATATTAAAAAATACATCATATGCCAAGGGGAAAGTGGAATGGGAAAATTGGTGCCACTCTTGAAGAACAAAAGCTACGTTCCCATCGTATTGACATTTACTTCCCCAATCTGTCTACCAGGAAAATTAGGATTCTTGGAAATTACAGTAAAGTATTGAAAACAACATTTTCGTCTCATTTCACATGGGGCATCTTTGCTAAAGTAGATTTAGTTATCCTCAGGTAATGGGGTCACTGGTTTAGCTAATGCCTTCTTTTCATCCTAATCGGAAAGAAGGGGTCAGAAACAGTTTGCATACACATGGAAGGATCAAATCACACATTTGTAGTTTTAGACCTGGGTATGATTAGTCACTTACCCCTGTCATAATAGCATCTGAAGATACTACAACTATCTGGACATCCACATTGATCCAGTATATCAATGGCATCATGTTAATTCTACTGTATGGGCAAGAAGAAGCTAATGTGTAGATAGATAGATAGATAGATAAATAGATAAGAGAGAGAGAGAGAGAGAGAGAGAGAGAGAGAGAGAGAGAGAGATACCTGTCCCAGTTCCTGGTGCAGACCCCTAAACGCTTGTAAATTGCTAAGTGCTGAGAACCGTAAGAACATCTTTTGTTCTACTGAGGCAACTTTCAGTGGCTCCTGGATGGGAACCGGTCACCAGAAAGACCAAGCCATGAATAAAGCATGGAATTTTTCAGCCCCACTCTCCTCTACAAAGAAGGGGGAAACAGCGTCAATAATTGATCATGCTACAGAGGGTAAGCCTCCATAAAATCTTAGGAGTACATGGTTTGGAAAGCTGCCAGGTGGGTGAATGCATCCACGTCCTGGGAAAGTGATGGATCGCAATTCACAGGGACTGAGGCTCCTGTGCTTGGGATCCTTCCAGACTTCACCCTATATATCCCTTAATTTGGCTGTTTGTTGTATCCTGTGTGAGATCCTTTAATAAACTGGTTAATACAAAAGTGTTTCCCTGAGTTCTGTGAGCCACTTTGGCAAATGAATGGAACTCAAGAAGGAGGTCATGGGAACCTCCAGTTTGTAGCCAAGTTGGACAGATTTTGGTGGTCACCTGGGGACCCATTACCCACATTTGAGATCTGAAGTCAGGAGGGGCGGGGAAGTTTTGTGAGACTGAGTCTTTAAGGTGTAGCATGTGATACAATCTCCAGGTCCATACTGTTGGAACTGAGTAAATTACAGGGCATCCAGATGGTGTTGTGGAGAATTCTTTGTGTCAGAAAAAAAAAAACCACACGTTTGGTCACCAGAAATGCTGTGAGTGTTCTGAGTAGTAAAAGGGACACACAAGGGAGACAGGAGGTGAAGGGAAAGACTGGGCTTTTCCATCCTTCTTAATAATGCTTCAGCATATAGAAGGTAAAGATTCAAGGGTTTGCCAGATCAATGCAATATTTAGAGGTCCAGGGTACATGGCTTGTTAGGCTATCCCTCCAAACTAAAGTCGAACTATTATAAATGGCACACCACACCAAGGAAAAAAAGATGCACAACATATAATAGAACTTTCCCGTTTCCAGAGGCAGGATCTTCCATACGTGGGAATACGATTCCAGCCCATGAGCTAGATGACATAAAACATAGCTGGGTTGGTGTGCAGCCCATGTTGGGATACGGCTCGGCAGCTAGTTCACTGTCAGTGAAATCGTCCTGTTGCTTGGACCTTAGGACCCTGCAGAGCCTCGTATGTTGAAGGTGGCTCTAGTCGGAAAACATGCAAATGTCAATGGCACGATCACAGCATAGACCCTTGAGATCCTGAAGCAAGGCCATGCACTGCTGCAGAGAATTATGTGCTGTTGGAGACATAACTCTTGGCATGTTATTTGGTCCTGATAGGAACCATGCCTGACATTGGGTCATGAAGTGAGCATGTGCCAAAATCACTCTTCATGAGCTTGGTCTCTCAGAACCAACAAGTTAGAAGGCCAGGCAGGGAGCAAACCGTTCGTTTATAAAGTGGAAGTCGTCATCTGGGATTGAGCATGAGCAGGACCCGATGGCACAACATCTGGCACAAAGAGGCTGCCCGGATCCTACCTGTGGCCATCCACCATTGCCCAAGTGCCTCTTTAGCTCGCGCTTATGGCTATGTGGGAGGTATCCATGATAACCAATTGACAGAACAGAGGAAACCCAAGGCTGGTTCATAGGTGTATATTTGGGGTATGTGTGTGCAAGCTAAATGGATGAACACAAAAGGAAAGGAGGAAGTTTGAGGAAGAAAGGAAGCAAATTTAGACAGATGGTTTCAAACAGGTTTGAGTGGGTATTGAACTGCAGATTAAGGCATATGGATCAGAAAGAAGGCAAGAAAAGACAAAAATACCAAGAGAAACAAGGCAATAATTGAAAAGTCCAGCTGATCTATTACATGGGGCCGATTTCCTGATTCAGAAAAGCAAAGTGAAGCAAAGCAAAGCAAAGAAGCAAGGTCAAGAGGATGGGAATAAACAATGGGGGGAAAGGAAAGTTGGACTAGGGGGTGGGCAGTGCTCTTTAACAAATTTATCAACTCCAAAAACCGTGCAGGGTATACAAAATCTTTTAGCGAATTTCAAACCTTCCCTTAATAATCTCCATCGCTTTGATACAAAGAAACACCTAAAATAACACAAATCCAAAAGCTCTTACTCTCATCACATGTTGGTGTCTTGGGATACCAGGTGCCATCTGCTTGACATCTGGCTTCAAACTTGTATTTCTGGTAACACGTATATAAAACTGCGTCTCCATTGAAAAAATCACAGCTATTGACAGAACTAGATCTCTGTTCATTGATTTTGCCATTCTTCAGCTTTGGTGTTGGGCAACATACCTCTAAAAAATTAAAAGTGAGACTAAAGGTTAGTAAAATCACTTCAATGGAGTTCCTATGGATAATAAGCTCATCTCCACCTTCTGAAGATGTCGCCACTGAAGAGAAATTGGAGAAACAGAGGAGGGTGCCAGAGACACTTGGATCTGCTCTCCCTGCCCCTGATTGCTAAAGGACTCCAACCCAGTCATTTCCCTCCAACTAAATAATTGCATTAGGAGCCTCCAAAATGAGAAGTGGGATGAAACCTCTATGAAAATGTAAATTTTCAGAAGTATTCAAAAGCAATGACAAATGACACCCATCGCTTTGTGTTTTCACTAGGGTCACAGCATTACTAACCCCTCTAATAACTTACGCTGCCTCAGTAACAGGAGGAAAACTGTCCTTAAAAGTTTATAGCCAGGGGCACCTGGGTGGCTCAGTCGGTTATGCGTCCGACTTTGGCTCAAGTCATGATCTCGTGGTCCGTGAGTTTGAGCCCCGCGTCGGGCTCTGTGCTGACTGCTCAGAGCCTGGAGCCTGTTTCAGATTCTGTGTCTCCCTCTCTCTCTGCCCCTTCCCTGTTCATGCTCTGTCTCTCTCTGTCTCAAAAATAAATAAACGTTAAAAAAATTTAAAAAGTTTATAGCCACCTGACAACTAATGCACAGAAAGACATTTAAATTCTTGCGTATGGCCAGGAGTTTTCTTTTTTGATGCCAAATTTAAGAGAAAGAGCTATTAAGGTCTTTAATTTTAATGCAATAAGAGCTGATATAAAGATATAATTTCTTATTCATCAGTAGAACTACTTTAAGGTAGAACTTGATATAGTTTGAGGTAAAGAAAATAACAGAGCAAATTAAAATGTCCTATTCTTCACATCAGGAGGTTGACTAGCATTACAATGGGGATACTTTTGGGCATACTCAAATACTCTCACCACTCATTTATTTATGAATTACAATAAAAATGTCCAAGATTGATATGTTTTCTAAATTATAATATTCATATTTAGGTAATACTGTAAAAAATACTTTTAAGTATTTAAGTCATGAGTGCAATTCCACACTGAATCAGATTGTCTGATAATTGGAATAAATACCATTTCATGTCTGCTTTTTATTATTTTTAATAGTTTCTTCTTTTAAGTTTACTTATTTATCTTGAGACACAGAGAAAATGAGTGAGGGAGCGGCAGAGCGAGAGACAGGGAGAGAGAACCCCAAGCAGGCTCCATGCTGACCGTGGGGGCTGGATCTCACAAACCATGAGATCATGACCCGAGCTGAAATCAAGAGCCGGATGCTTAACTGGCTGAGCCACCCAGGTGTCCCTCACTTCTGCTTTTTAAATGGTTAAAAATATCCTTTATTAAGGCATTAAATCAATATGACTCTAGTGAGTAAAATAAATATGATTTTAAAGTAGGTTTTTGAACTTCCAGCAAAAAAAGTCCACGGCCAGATGGCCTCACTATTCCCAGGTGAATTCTACCAAATATTTAAAGAAGAGTTACCGTCCATTCTTCTCAAACTATTCCAGAAATAGCAGAAGGAAAACTTCCAAATGTATTCTATGGTGACAGCATTACCTTGATACCAAAATCAGAAACAAACACCACTAAAAAAGAAAATTGCAGGCCATAATCCTAATGAACACAGATGCAAAAATCCTCAACAAAATATTAACAAACCAAACTCACCAATACATTAACAGGACCGTTCAATATAAACCAGTGAGACTGATACCAGGGATGGGAGTGTGGTTCAATATTTGCAAGTCACTGAATGTGATACATCAAATTAACAAGAGCAAAACATGTTTAAAAACATATAATCATTTCAAAAGATGTAGAAAAAGCATTTGACAAAATACAACATCCATTCGTGACAAAAAAAGTGTCCACAAAGTGGGTTTAAAGGAAACATCTCAAAATAAGGTCACATGAAAAACCCATGGTTTTTCATCACAATGATCATGGCGAAAAACTGAAATCTTTTCCTGTAAGACCAAGAACAAGACAAAGATGCCCACTCTTGCCACTTGTATTCAACACAGGACTGGAAGTACTAGCTGCAGCAATCAGACAAGAAAAAAAATAAATAAGAAGCATCCAAATGGTAAGGAAGAAATAAAACGATCACTATTTGCATAGGACCTGATACTATATATAGAAAATCCTAAAGGCTCCTCCAAAAAACTGTTAGCACTAATAAATTCAGAACAACTGCAGGACGCAAAATCAATACATAGAAATCTATTGTGTCTCAGGGCCCTGGGCGGCTCAGTCGGTTAAGTGTCCAACTCTTCATTTCATCTCAGGTCACGATCTCACAGTTGTGAGTGCAAGCCCTGCATTGGGCTCTGCGCTTTCAACGTGCAGCCTGCTTGGGATTCTTTCTCTCTCTCCCTCTCTCTCTCTGTCCCCCTCTGCTCTCAGTCTCTCTCTCTCTTTCTCTTTCAAAATAAACAAATAAAAGCTTTAAAAAAAGAAATCTATTCAGTTTCCATATACTAACAGCCAAGTAGCAGAAAGAGAAATTAAGAAATTAGTCCCATTTACGATTGTACTAAGAAGAATAAGATGCCTAGGAATACATTTAACCAAGGAAGTGAAAGACCTATACTCTGAAAACGATACGGCATTGTTGAAAGAAATTGAAGATGACACAAACAAAAGGAGAGATATGCCATGCTCGCGGATTGGAAGAATTAATATTCTTAAAATGTTCATACCACCCAAAACAATCTATGGATTTAATGCAGTGTCTGTCAAAATACCAACAGTGTTTTTCACAGGACTAGAACCAATAATCCTAAAATCTATATGGAACCATAAAGATCTCTAATAGCTAAAATAATCCTTAGGAAGAACAAAGTTGGAAGTAACACAACCCCAGCTCTTAAGACATACTACAAAGCTGTAGTAATTAAAAATGTCTGGTACTAGGACAAAAATAGACACATAGACCACTAGAATAGAATAGAGGGCGCCAAAGTGAACCCATGCTTATATAAACAACTAATCTGTGACAAAGGAGGCAAGAATATACAATGGGGAAAGCACAATATTTTCAATAAATGAGTATTGAGAAGACTAGACAGCTATGTGTGAAAGAATGAAGCTGGACCACTGTCTTACACCATACACAAAAACAAACTCAAAATGGACTAACGACCTGAATGTGAGACCCAAAACCATAAAACTCCTAAAAGAAAGCGTGGGCATTAATCTCTTGGACATTAGCATCGGCAACATTTTTATGGATCTATCGCTTCCAAGCAAGGGAAGCAAAAGCAAAAATAAATTGTTGATGCTATGCCAAAATAAAAGGCTTTTGCACAGTGAAGGAATCCCTCGACACAGCAAAAAGGCAACCTACTGAATGGAAGAAGATATTTGTAAACGATGCATTCAGTAAGGGGTTAATATCCCAAATATATAAAGAACTTCTCAAACTCAACACTGAAAAATCAAATAATCTGATTAAAAATGCCTGAATTGGCATTTTCCTAAAGAAAATATACAGATGGCCAACAGACACATGAAAAGTTGTTGTTCAACATCACTAATCATCAGGGAAATGAAATTAACCACAGTGAGATATCACCTCAACCCTGTCAGATTGATTGGTAGCAAAAGAACAAGAAATAGCAGGTGTTGGCTGGGATGTGAAGCGGGCTCCAGGCTCCGAGCCGTCAGCCCAGAGCCCGACTTGAGATCATGACCTGGGCCGAAGTTGGACGCTTAACCCACTGAGCCACCCAGGCGCCCCCCCCCCCATTTGATTTTGAACGAGGATAAGGAAAAGTTATAATTCTCAGCTCCTCCAAGACTTGCATGATCCCTCCTGACAATAATACTGCACTATTCTGTTGAATTATTATAATTCTCAATTTCTCTTGAAAGATAAAATTTCCTCCATTTAAGGTAAAAAAAAAAAAAAAGAAAAGAAAAGAAAAGAAATACTAGCCCAGGTTGGGGATTTAATATACAAAAAGGTTTAAAAAGCAGAAACTCACCCTTACACTCTATGTACGGGGTCCAAGTCAAGTTTTCCTGACATATCACAGTCGTAGGCTCATCTGAAATAGGTTTATAGCCATCACGGCACCTGTATTTCAGCATAGTTCCAATAGGATAAACTCCCTGTTTTGTTGGCATCTGGTAGTTATACATCTCCCAGGAGGTATGTGGGATGTCTGGTAAGCCAAGACAACTATCTGCTCGTCAAAGAAGAACAAGGGGGAAGCGATGCCGTTACTCGGGATGCAACCGTGATCATCGACTAGCCTGTCCTACCAAAGGATGCCATGTGTTCATTCAGTCAGGAACCATCTTGCCCTGGCTGATGGATCAGCCACACCAGAAAACGGACTAGCACCAAGTTATCGTTATTAGTATTAACGTAATTCTCAGTGACTCACATAAGTTTATAATTGCAGAGTGTCAGAACCATAGTTAGGCCATATAATCCTTTTGTGGAAGTTAGGAAAAGGCATTCCCCCCCCCTCCACACGGGACACTTTATTATTATCTTTCAAATCAGTTATCATAATGTAATGATTTTTTTCTGGAACAAAACTATTTTCTACTAACTGCAAGAGAATTGTTGAACGAAATATACTAATCTACAATGTTAATGTCTCCCTTTAGGGTTGGAGAGTCCACAACCCGTGCAACTCTATGTGGCAGCATTTTGTGGTTATAGACGACCTTGCCCAGTGGACTCTAATCATTTTTTTCCCAATAACTACGAGACAAAGACAGTCATTGATCTAAATTTAAATTTTCACTGTGGGGCAAGTGGGTCTAGGCATACAAGTATGCCCTCACCAGCATTTCTGGGTAATTTAGATGGAAACATTGAAATCCTTTCATGGCCCGTACTTACTGAGCTCACAAGTGGGAGGAGGAGGGTCCCAGTTGTTATCTTCTTCACAGTGGATTAAACTGCTTCCTTTGAGAACAAAACCTCTATTGCAGTCAAACACCATGGAGTCTTTATAAGTATAGTGGGGTCCAAATCCCAAGATGATTTTTCCATTTTGAATCTCTGGCTTAGGACAAGTGACTTCTAAAGAATCACAAGAAGAGACAAGTGGGTCATAAGAGAGAAATGGCAATGAAGATATTACTGTTGTTGTTAATCCTCTGTCAACTATAACACAAAAGCCTAATAACACTATATGTCAAGCGGACCCATAGAGAACATTTTTTAAACATTTATTTATTATTTTGGGGAGAGAGAGACAGAGAGCAAGCAGGAGAGGGGCAGAGAGAGAGGGAGACACAGAATCTGAAGCAGGCTGCAGGCTCCGAGCTGTCAGCACAGAGCCCGACGTGGGGCTCGAACTCACGGACCATGAGATCATGACCTGAGCCAAAATCAAGACTCAGACACTTAACTGACTGAGCCACCCAGGCGCCCCCAAGGCTCTTTTTAAAAGCCAGGGCATGATTTTCTTTTCTCTCTTCACCCACTGAACAGATTTTGAAAGCTCATGTTGATGTGGAAATACCACAAGATCAAAGCTGCTAAGTTTGTTGCTAAGTTTCCACCTAGACTCCAGCTGCCCTGGAGTCTCCTGGACACTCAGCAGACTGAGTGTGAATGAAAACCAACCTTTACTTTGCAAAGCCAATGAGATATTGGTGCTGTTTGTCACTGCACAGCGGTACATCATGCATAAGTACCAGTTGAGAGAATACATGCATACATCATGGCAATAATTAGTCTTGTCATCATTCCATTTCCCCCAACAAATTCACCTTCCAAGCCAAATTCACCTTCCAAATCACAATGCATCATTGTGACTTAGCTTTTTTTTTAAGTTTTTTAAATTATTTTGAGAGAGAGAGAGAGTACGCATGAGCTCGAATGGGGCAGAGAGGGAGGGAGAGAACCTCCAGCAGGCTCCATGCTCAGGGCGGAGGCTGATGAGAGGCTCCATGTAGGGTTCGATGTGGAGGAGAGGGGCTCGATCTCACGACCCCGAGATCACAACCTGAGCCACTGTCAAGGGTCAGATGCTTACCCAACTGAGCCTCCCCCCCCCCCCCCCCCCCCCCGCCGCCCCGGCACCATGACTTACTTTTACAAGTAGGAGGACTTGGGCTCCAGACGCCTGTTTTTTTATTTTTCACTGTGCAAGAAATGGAGGCTTTGCCTAAGAGCGAGAAGTTGGGGTCACAGCTGTAGGTGACAGAGGAGCCATATGTATAGAAATCTTCATCTCCACCGCTGTGCTTCCCATTACTGATGGCTGGAGGAGGATCGCACTTGGCGACTGGGATGAGTGAATGAAGAGAAAGAAATCATCAGGGAAGGTATCCTTGCAAATCTAAACTTCATGATGCAGCTTTTAATGGCGGGTAGAAGACGCAGCAAAGATACACGGGAGTGTTAGTACCGAACATGGTTGATGTAGGTTTGTGGTCAAGTCAGAAAAAGTCTTTACTTACTTATACATTGTGGGAGAGGATGACTCCAATCAACTCCTCTATCTTGGATCTCACAATGACTAGTGGCTGAGCCAACTAAAACGTATCTGAATAAGAGAGGGCCAAAGATTGTAATGAAATTCCTCTGACTCTAAATGAAGCTGGACAAAGGGATCTAAATACGTTAACTGGTTACGCAATATTAAACAGTGAAGAAACAATATTTTCTAAACAGCACTTCCCACCGAGCACTCCGTTCAGTAAAACTTATCACCGCAGTGAGATGTGTGTCTTCGTTCATTCATTCTTTTATTCTGGAATCTGTTGGCGGGCAGCGACTATCTGTCAGGCATGGGGTTTATCCTGAGCTCAAACGGGACAATGTAGGGTAAAAGGCTCATTCGAGTGTGTTCCGAAGTGTTTTGTAGATGTCGGTACCAGCCAGGTTACTGGCCCCAAACCTTCCTGTCCTTGGACAGGCAGCCTCCCTCTGATTTACAGGTGCTTACCCTCTCCAATACACCATTAGCTCTCTGTTCACGATCCCCATTTTTATAGCTCTTGACAAGTTCTAAGCTTTCTTCAGTTTGTCTTACTGCCCTCTGTATATTATGGTAACAGAAAGAAAAAGCACTGTTAGTATGTCTTAAAATTGTGCTATCATCAAGGAATAAATATACACTCTGATTGAAGATTAATGCAAATGGGACCTCCAGTTGGCTTTATTTAATAATAAATAATAATACGTAATAATCCTAGTTGGGTTTATTTAATAATGACTTAAAGAAAAACTAATCTTTTAATAAGATAAGAGACACTGAGATGTAAGCATTTCTTCATTTTGAAACTTCTTAAAAATGTACATTTTCCAAACTACCCAGGAAGCCAAGTGAAAAGTGTGGTTTCCAGCTATTCCGATAGGAACACTTTAGTGTTCCGACAGCACTTGCGTTGTGAATCTTCTCACTTTCTGTCTTGGGAGCCATAAGGGATAAATAAGGATACATGTGAGAAAACCAAACTAAAGGGAGCAACAACATTAGAGGAAAACGTGAAGCACAGATAGCAAGCAAAGGAGAATCAACACATACTCAGTGGGAGAACCTGACGAAGGAACACAACACAAAACAAAATAGCTATTTTGAAATGCATATCAAGCAAGTATTACAGAAGTAAAATAGTAATCTACATTTTAAAATAGCAGCTCGTTGGGGCGCCTGGGTGGCGCAGTCGGTTAAGCGTCCGACTTCAGCCAGGTCACGATCTCGAGGTCCGTGAGTTCGAGCCCCGCGACGGGCTCTGGGCTGACGGCTCAGAGCCTGGAGCCTGTTTCAGATTCTGTGTCTCCCTCTCTCTCCGCCCCTCCCCTGTTCGTGCTCTGTCTCTCTCTGTCCCAAAAATAAATAAACGTTGAAAAAAAAAAGAAGATAAACACCAGAAAGATACATAAGAAAGCAAAAAAGTGGATCCCTGTTTAAGGACACAAAGGAATGAGTGGAGGGTGAGAGAGTAGAAGTGACAATCCTCAGCGTATACGGTCTTATATCACTTTTACTTTTGAACTATATGAACACATTAGCTACTTTTTAAAAAATTAATTTAAAAGAATTGTTTCTAGATTGCTTCGCACTCACCCAGTTGAGCAGACGAATTCTATGCGTGATCCAAACAAGATATCTGTCTTAACTATCACTTGCCCATTTTGTAATTCTCCAGGATGTCTGCATCTTTTCTCTGACAAAAAAAAAAAAAAAAAAAAAAAAATTAAAATGATAATAAGTGATTCCAAGTATTCACAGATAAGGCATTAGAAAAGAAGATTGATTGATTAGCTCTGGCCTATGCTTCCAGAAAGACCCAGAAGCTGAAATTCAAACTTATTTCTGATCCTGAATCACTAAATGTTTACTTTGGGGGATAAATGAATACAAAACGTGATCCCATATTTTTCTGGTACATTTCACCACTAAAGAAAAGGACTCCGCTAAATCACTGTGGTAATGGAGTCTACGACCCAGGATAGACACTGGTTAGGGAGCTATGGTCCATTCTATATTTGTGGCATATACTTTGTATTTACGCCAGTTGAAAATGCATGTCATGAGTTACAAAAGTTACAATAAAAAGCGTAGACTGTATACCCTTACTATTGGAAAAACGTTACGGAATATATTCTGAACCACAAGTGAATCACAGAATCTTCTTCCAAACACAGCAAATATTTTGGGTGAAGTTTCTTTGGAAACTACATTACCACTCGCTAGCCACATAACTTTTTGTTTTAAGTTTACGTGTTTATTTTGAGATGACAGAGTGCATGCAAGCAGCGGAGGGGCAGAGAGAAAGGGAGAGAGAGAGAGAATCCCAAACAGGTTCCGTGCTGTCAGTGCAGAGCCCAATTTGGGGCTCAATTCCATAAACGGTGAGATTATAGCCTGAGCCGAAATCGAGTCGGAAGCTTAACCCACTGAGCCGCCCAGGCATCTTTGTAAAGAATGAATATGGTTTTCAAAATAGTAAAATTGAATTTGCAGTTCACTTTGGAAAGAAGTGTTTACCGAACTACGTTGTAAAGGATAAACTTATTTTTCACTGCAACTAGGTACTTTGTAATTTTTGTTTTCTTTGGTTTTTTTTATTTATGTTTTTCAAAAGGTAGCACACATGTGTACATTGGAATCAGTAACTGACAACTGGATGGTTTCTTAGTAACCAAATATTATCACTTGCAGTCAGAAAACTTAATTCCTGAGACAATTTTGCAAAGAAGGGCAAAGCGCCAATAAGAAAAATAAATGTTCATACTTACTGACACAGAACTCATCGTAGTTCCATGACCTGTATCGGCAGGTAACATCCTGACTTTTATAAGGATCCCTATTGTAGCCAGGACGGCAGGTGTATTTCAGGATAGTCCCAGAGATGAAGGAAGTCTGGTTCAACACATTTATTGGGGAAGCAAAGTATAAATTCGGTGGGGGACCACAACTACCTAGACACCAAAATGACGAAGAATGGCGGAAGTTAATGCCTTGAAACACAGCATCTCAATATTTCAGTAGTATGATTTTTAGAGGAAGAACCATTCTTTTCCCCTCTAATCAAGAAAAATTACAACTCCTATTATCCTCATTGTTCAAGGAATCCAGTGAGTGATGAGTAACATGCATTTGCTGGTAAAGGATAATGATGATGGCAATGATAAAAACGTTGTGTCAGATTGGTTGCCTCAGGAAAGGGAGACCCCGGTGGCTGGGAGACAGATAAGAACAACATTTTTAATTTGCATTTTTTTGTACATGCTGGATTTTGAGTGATATGAAGGAAAAAGCATGGGGCCCTTGAAACATAAAAGTCTTAATCCTGCTGACCTTGCAAGAATTAAATTAGAGGATTCATTTACATTTCTGGAGCCCGAGTAGAAGTCTATACTTCATTCCCCTCTCTATTCTAGATAGACCCAGAAGCAGTGAAAATTGCTCATTCAGGCTGATAAATCCTATAGAATTGTTTCAAGTCATGCTTGGGAGACAGATTGTTTTGGAAATCCCTGGAGGAGAAATGGTAGGAGGAAGTGTCTAGAAAACTGCTTCCTTTGTGGATAAAACAAAGTACCCTTAAATCCCAAATAACTCCAAATCCTCTTAACCTTCAAATTCTAAGTTTCTGATCAAATAAATGCCTTGTTGCTGAATGTGGCTTTCTGCTCAAAGTTGAATCATCTGTTAGTCTTAAGAGTGAATGAGTGGATGATCTTGAATATTTGTTGCCAGTCTGAACATACCTCTCTATTACTCACCAAGGACAGTAGCAAATAGAGCAGCGACCAAGGTCATTTGGAACAGAGTTGGATCAGAGACTTTCCACAGCCTAAGTAAGGGCCAGGCTGCCATTTTCTTTTTTCTATGACGGATCCCATTTAGAGGAGCACTGGGGTGCATGACCTGATGCTTCTCCCACAGTTTTCTGCCAAAAGAACTCAATTTGATAAACAGTCATTGAGGGACACTTGGGTGGTTCAATCTGTTGAGCAGCAAACTCCTGATTTCGGCTCAGATCATGATTCCAGCATTATGGGATGGGGCCCTGAGTTGGGCTCCATGCTGAGTGTGGAGTCTGCTTGGAATTCTCTCTCTCTCTCTCTCTCTCTCTGCCCCTCTCCCCTGGTCTCTCTCTCTCTCTCTCTCTCTCTCAAAAAACAAATAAACAAAAATAAATAGTCACTGAATTCCTACTTGTCATAATGCACCAGGATAAATGCTGTGGGGTCCACATCTTCAAGAAAATTAAGGCCTAGAGTGGAAGAGAGGACATGAATACAGTCTCACAGCACAAGAGAGTGAGTGTTAGTCTCTGTGGAAGTACTTTGCTCAGAGGAGAGGAGAGGAGGTTGCTAAGAAGGGGCAGCTTATACATGTGTCTGAATGGGATGTAAGGGTCAGGTTTAGGAATTTATAGATGCTACTCTTTAGGGAATAAAGAATCGTTGTTTTTTGTTTTGGGTTTTGTTTACCCTTTGTTTACTTTGAAGCTAAGGAGTGACTCATTACCAGGCTCTGAACAGAGCAGTATGGCACATGTGTACATGACAGACTGAAGTAAACAGAGAGAGGAAACAGGGTAGTTAAGGAAGACTATTGCAATTGGCCACGTGAGCCGCAAGATGGTCTGACCAAGGAAATGGCAGAGGAGTTGGAGAAGAGGGAACAAATGTAAAACAAAATAAAACCAAAAGGCAGGCAAATGATGAGACAGAGAAAAGGAGCCAGATCTGTGTAGTATTGAGAGTTCCTCATGACAACTGTCAACAAAGACAATAAACCATCAAGCAATTTGCAGTTTTGAAAGAATGGTTTATGGAGAGATACATATAACTATAGATATACATATAGATATACAAAGAAAAGTAAAAATTTATGTGACAAATGTACTTTCATTATTTAATCAGACTATTTAAAGACTTGTTTTAAGCAAAATCATGAGGGACACTTTTCTCTCCACCGCTCCTGTTCTCTTTGGGAAAAACAATGTATCTTAAATTTACATTAAAAATACTCCTCATTCTCTGGGACACCTGGGTGGTTCAGTGGGTTAAGTATCCGACTTCAGCTCAGGTTATGATCTCGCGGGTCATGCGTTCAAACCCTGCATCGGGCTCTGTGCTGATGGCTCAGAGCCTGGAGCCTGCTTCGGATTCTGTGTCTCCCTCTCTTTCTGCCCCTCTCCTGCTCACACTGTCTTTCTCTCCCAAAAATGAACAAACATAAAAAAAAAAAAAAAAAATAGTTCTTGTTCTCAAAGGACTGTATGAAGTTAACTCCTAAGGAAATACTGAATTTCATCTTTTATTCTGATACGTATTAGATCCAGATAATTCTACACTCCCCATGTGTCGATAATTCATAATATGAATTATGTAAATAAAGGGAGTAAATAAAGGGAGTGCCCTCAAAATTTTGCTCAGAGATATTTCTGTCCCACGTTGTAGAATAAAAAAAAACACAATTTATGATGACCTATATTTCTGTTCCACATTACTGGGGGAAAAGGCTTATAATGACCCTTCACACTATGTGGAGGGGCCTAACGTCCTCACTGAGTAATTTAACCTCATCTTTCCAAAATTCATTTCTGATGAAGCCATGCCTTCCGCTGCTGTCGGCTGTGGGCAATTCCGTCTGATGCTCAGCCTAGTCCCTGAGCTCCAAACATAGCTGCGAAGACAGTTCTGCTGAAAAAATAAATTCAATCTGATGACCAACTTATCAAATGCATTCTCTTACTAAAATATGTTTATAAAATTTGTACCGAATACATGTAAGCTGTCTAAAGAGGTAGAAAGGAGCCAGGACCAGATTTTGGGCCCTTACACACCACCTTTCTTTTTTGTTTGCACCTCTCTTTTCTCCTTCCTGATCTCTAGTCTCTCTCTTCCTCTTGGCTAACCATCTGGATGAGACAGGAGACAGATGGGGGTAAGGCTGGTTTCACATAGTGAAAAACAATCCACCAAATCATCTGTGAAATTTGCAAGTATGATAAATTTCTCCCATCCAATAAAAATTGTTACGAACTGTAAAAACGATAGAAATGAGTGTCTTCAATTTTTGATAAGTTCGTGTTTGTTGAATTTCAGTGAAACTGAAGAAAGAGATATAAGAATACCCATACGTATTTTTAAAAAATTAAATGGAAGCTTTCTAATTAAAAAATAAAATAAAAGTACCAATGCATTGGCAAAATAAAATTTGGCTATAAAAACTCAAGAGGCTAGTACTATAAAGTGAAAATTACTCATATGAATTGTTGCAGTTGTTATGTTCACAATAAAAATATACACATTGGATACACCAGGGGAAAATATTCATGAGAATATTTATAAAAACACAGCCATAAGATTAAATCCCGACCTTTAAGAATTTGAATAGAAATACCTAAGATACTGCTACAAAGAACATACTCGTCAGTTATGTTCAAAATTCATATATTTGTAATCATTGAGTGTATTCAAAATGCATGTTTAAAACAACGTTCAGAACTGATGAATGGATACAGAAGATGTGGTTTATATATAAAATGGAATACTACCTGGCAATGAGAAAGAATGAAATCATGCCATCTGTAGCAACGTGGATGTAACTGGAAGGTATTATGCTGAGTGAAGTAAGTCAGTCAGAGAAAGACAGATACCATATGTTTTCACTCATATGTGGAACTTGAGAAACTGAACAGAAGACCGTGGGGGAGGGGGAAAATAGTTACAAACAGAGAGGGAGGGAGGCAAACCATAAGAGACTCTTAAATACAGAGAACAAACTGAGTGTGGATAGGGGATGGGGGAGAGGAAAAATGGGTGATGGGCACTGAGGAGGGCACTTGTTGGGATGAGCACTGGGTGTTGTAGGTAAGCGACGAACCATGGGAATCTACCCTCACAACCAAGAGTACATCTTACACACGGTATGTGAGCCAATTTGACAACAAATTATATTAAAAAAATAAAACAATGTTCAGTAAATTGATAATCCGATAAATTCAGCAAATTGGTTTCAGCAAACTGATCCTTCAGGAATTGGCACTCACTCAATTGGCTTCTGGCAAAGACCTTTTCGGGGGTTTGGTCTGAGCCTCCATGCTTTGGCTGGCCTGAACAACCTGGATCTCTGACAGTCCCAAATACTTTCCTAGGACACTCCTGCCCATATCACCTGCTGGTCCTTCTTCCCTCTTTAATTCCTACTCATTCTGCCAGCCCCTTATCCAATGGCCCCTTCTTTCCTCCAAGCCAGTCTCCATATTCTAATTACAACTCAGTGTTTATCATTTTGATTCTGACTTGGCTTATAATTAACATCCGAAGTCTGTCCGCAACACTAGACCGCAAGGTCCTTGAAGTCACAGGTGGGTGCTTACTTGTCTCTGCCTCACCTAGTACCTAGCACTGTGCCTCACACAGTTAAAGTACTCAATAAATGTTTGTTGAATTCACATGCAGAAGCATTTCGTGACAGGGGCGCCTGGGTGGCTCAATTGGCTAAGTGTTCAACTTAGGCTCAGGTCATGATCTTGTGGTTCATGGGTTCAAGCCCCAAGTAGGGCTCTCTGATGTCAGGGTAGAGCCCACTTCGGATTTTCTCTCCCTCCCTCTCTCTCTGCCCCTCACCTGCTCACACTCTCTCTCTCTCTCAAAAATGAATAAACATTAAAAAAAAAAGCACCTAATGATAAAATGTTTTAAAGAAAGGTAATACTGCCCCACATCCATATCTACTCTTACAGTGTTTTGTCAAGGCCAGAGCTTAACTGATTTTTTAAAAAAAATTTTTAAAGTTTATTTATTTATTTTGAGAGAGAGCGACTGGGAGGCGCAGAGAGAGGAAGAAAGATTAAGAATCCCAAGCAGGCTCTGTGCTGTCAGCACAGAGCTCGACGTGGGGCTTGAACTCCTGAACCACGAGATCATGACCTGAGCTGAAACCAAGAGTCGGATGCTTAACCGACTGGGCCACCCAGGCGACCCTGAGCTCCTACTGATTTTAAGGTAAGACACACCTGTCTCTTAATGAGAACAGACCACAACGATTTTACCCCAGGCTCTTCCCCCTCCTTAACCTGAAGTCTTCATATCCTCAACCATTCAACAGAGGACCCTGAGGAGGGAAAGAATGAACAAAAACTAGTTCCCCTCCCTCCACAGGCTATGACAGGAGATAAAAGGCAGCCACACACACAGACCCTACACTAGAGTGAGGAATTCATATGTCTCAGCCTCATGCCGAGGCCACAGACACAGTGCTGGGAATACAAGAGGCCAGTATGTGGCCAGGCCCTGGGGCATGGGCTCTGGAGTCAGATCCAGGCTATGTGGATTGAATCTTGGTTCCACCAGATGGGAACTGTGTGGCCCTGGGCAGGATACGCAGCTCCTTTAAGCTTCAATTTCCTCTTTTATAAAATAGGAATGAAAACTATACACGCCCCTCGGAATTGCTGCGAAGTAGCTTGGCGTGGTGCACAGCTGGAACTCAGAAAACATTGAGAAGAAATGTTAGAGAAGGAAGTGAGGGGTTCGGGGTTGGCATGTGACCCTAACAGGACCAGAATTCCCAGAGTCAAAGCATCATCAGAATAATGATATACAATTGCAATGACGTCTGCCTGCATCACAAGGGAACTTCAATTAAACCCCAGCGCAGAGGAAAGCCCACTTGGACTTGACCCAGAAGTCATTGGTTGGGTCTTCACTGTGGTCTTTGGTGATCGTGAGACCCAACACTACACCCAGAGCAGAGACTCTGGCACCCCTGGGGGCCTGTTCTGGGGGGTTCTTGATCCCCCCCGGTCTTCATCGTCTTCCGGAGAGGAACTCACCTACTCCCGTGACGATGACCATCACCCAGGAATCACTCACAGACCTCTGAGCCCAACTGTCTTCTGTAGGTGCAAAAACTTACACGCTTCATAAACTCTGTTGTTAACAAAACTCTTATTCTGCCCTATTCTGTCCCATATGTAAATTTTGAGTCTCCAAACTGTGAAAGTTTCTACAAGTTAGTCAAAGAAATCTCGGCAAAATAAGGAGGAAATATTTTGTCTTCCCCTGTAGCCTCACAAAAGCAGGTACCTGCATCATAAAACTGACCTTGCAGAGGTTATTTCTAAGACTTTAGAGATCGTTACTCTGCCGCTTGACTGTAACTTTCAACTCTGGAAAAGTCTACAATTCCAACGGGTTACCTTCACAAATTAATTTTTGTCTGGGATCATATTTAAATTACATTGCTGCTTTTGACTGTGACAAACACCTGTGAGTTTTCTTTGCAAATCCAGAAACAAAATCAGCGCACTTGTCACATGTAATCCTGAAAGTAAACTCAAACTTTTCACTCTGTTGGATTTCTTTTTTTAAATATCAGCTTTATTGAAGTGTAAGTGACTAAATTTTAAGATTTTTAAAGAACATATCACTCTGATTTCATATTCGTGCACCTTGAGAAAAGACTGCCCCCCCCCCCGCCCCGGCCACCCATCTTTTTATTTTTTTAATTTTTCAATGTTTATTTCTGAGAGAGAGAGACAGCGTGAGCAGGGGAGGGGCAGAGAGAGAGGGAGACACAGAATCCAAAGCAGGCTCCAGGCTCTGCGCTATTAACGCAGAGCCTAAAGCGGCGCTCGAACCCACGGACCATGAGATCATGACCTGAGCCAAAGTCGGATGCTTAACCGACTGAGCCATCCAGGTGCCCCACCACCCAACACATCCACCATCTCACACACTTATCCTTTTATTGTGTGTGAGAACATTTAAGTTCTACTTTCTTGGCAAATTTCAATTATATAATACGGTGTTATCAAATATAGTCCGTGTGTTTTATTTTAGATCCTCGGAACTTCTTCATCTTATATATGAAAACTTATAACCCTTTACCAAGCTCTCCCTATTTCCTCAACCCTCCAGCCCCTGATAACTGATTGTTAGGTTTCTTACTGAAGCAAAAATCTTTTCTCTTCTCTTTTTTTTTTTCTTTTAAGCTTAAGGTCTAATTCCCAAAGTCCTAACTGCTTCCTTTGTATCTCCCAGGCACCTCGAATCCAACATATCCCAAATGAAACCCATTGTTTTCTCTCCAAACACTTGACCCCCGTGTCAAAGATCTCAGCTAAAGTAATCATCTCCACGCAGCTGCCCAGACTAGAAACCTGACTCATCCCAGCCTCCTCTCTCTTGTCCCTTCCCATATTCAGAGTCTCCAAGTCCTATCACGTTGGCCATAGCAGCACTAGAATCTGCCACTCTCTCCTACAACCCTTGTCCATAGTCCGGGTTTAGGCTGTCGTAATTCCCTTCACCCACCCTCGGCCACTGCAGAAACCTCCAAACAGGTCTAAGCCAGCTTCCAGGCTGATGCTGTTATATTCCTAAAAAGCAGTTGGCTTGAAACTCCTGCGGTCCTCTGTTTACAAGGTTTCCATACCTCTCCCAAACATCCCTCTGTTTCTGCTTACTTAAAACACTGCACTTCAACTTCATGCAGGTGCTTACCTTTCCCAAAACACATCCTGGATTTATTGAAACACCTGCAAGCATTTGCATATAATATCTCATGTGCATGGATGCACTTAACCTCCAAACTCCTCTTAATTCACTGTCCAGGTCAAACGTCACCTCCTTAATGACGAATTGTCCAACCCCACCGAGAAATATCAGCCTCCTCCAGGCTCCCCTAGTATTTTGCTGATGCCTCAGTTGTAATACCACATTGTATCGTATCTATTCACTATCTATTCACTTTTGCCTCCTAAAATAGATTGTGGGTCCCTTGGAGACAAAGATGCTTGTTCAACTTCCTGGTGCTGATCTGATATTGGACCCGACACATAATAGTTATCCAATAAATGTGACATAAATAAATCAATATAGTTTTCCCTTCCAAGTGAGAAGGATTAACTGCCTTCCTGAGGACCAAATGGAATAATATCTGTGAAGTGCTTTGCAAGTTGTGAAGACATAAATGATACAGTGAGCCCACTTTCCTCACTGGTTCTTTTTTTTTTTTTAACGTTTACTTATTTTTTTGAGACAGAGAGAGACAGAGCATGAACAGGGGAGGGTCAGAGAGAGGGAGACACAGAATCCAAAACAGGCTCCAGGCTCTGAGCGGTCAGCACAGAGCCCGACGCGGGGCTCGAACTCACGGACCGCGAGATCATGACCTGAGCCAAAGTCGGCCGTTTAACCGACTGAGCCACCCAGGCGCCCCTCCTCACTGGTTCTTAGTGAACTAAAGAGTATGGTGACTCGGTGGGCCAGGGGTGGTATCCACTGTTTGCCATCACTACTCCCTGTGGTTCCTCAGCAGAACCCGCACAGGATTCAGCAGACCACAGAGGATGGGGTTGGAGGCTAGGACTTGTGAGCCAAGGACCTGAATTTGAGCCTCAGTCAATACCACAGTCTAATTCTGTGATCTTGAAGAAGCCATGTCCACTCCTTGGGTCAGTTTCTCATCTCACAAATGATGACAGGAAACTTAGATCATCTTTCCATTCCGTACAAAGTCTAGAATTCTATTAGCTGCCCACTGAAAAGCTAAGACTTCCCTAGTAAATATCCTCGCATTTCAATGACATCATCACCTTTTGAATTCCAATAAAAGTGAAACCAACTCAAGAGCTACAGTCAACGTGACAGGTGTGTGGTGGAAAATATCATTGGTGGGGTGCCTGGGTGGCTCAGTCGGTTAAGCATCTGACTTTTTTTTTTTTTTTTACTTTTTTTTCATGTTTACTTTTGACAGAGAGAGACAGAGCACAAGCAGGAGAGGGGCAGAGAGATAGGGAGACACAGAATCTGAAGCAGGCTCCAGGCTCTGAGCTGTCAGCATGAGCCATCAGCACAGAGCCCGGTGCAGGGCTCAAACTCATAGACTGTGAGATCATGACCTGAGCCGAAGTCAGACGTTTAACCGACTAAGCCACCGAGGTGTCCCTGAGTGACTGACTTTTTATTTCAGCTCAGGTAGTGATCTCATGTTTTGTGAGATTGAGCCCTGCGCTCTGTGCTGATAACACAGAGCCTTCTTGGGATTCTCTCTCTCTCTCTCTCTCTCTCTCTCTCTCTCTCAAAATAAATAAATAAACATTTTTAAAAAAATGTTATTGTTAGGCGTACTGCAGTACAATTTGAGAGGTGCTAGGAAAATTCTCAGCCCCCAAATTTCTCCTTCCATTAGAGATTATTTTTTTCATTTTTTAGAGGGAGAGTCGGGGAGAGTGGCAGAGAGAGAGGGAGAGAAAGAGAGAGAGGGAATCTTAAGCAGGCTCCACACTGAGTACAGAGCCCCATACAGGGCTGGATTCCATGACCCTGGGATCATGACCTGAACCAAACTCAAGAGTCAGACACTCAATCAACTGAGCCACCCAAGTGCCTCAGTTAGAGATTACTTTTTAAGTATGTGTATTTATTTTGTCTACGCTTCTTCTTTTAAAACTCGGATGCCTCTGGAAAGGGTAATATTTTTCTTCGGTCTCAGCTGATATCTCCTTGTTTATACCTGCACGCTCAATCACATCACTTTAAGATTCCAGAACTAGCTTCCACACTTTCATCTCTTTCGTAGAATCTCTTTATCTACATCAGCTCCTTGCTTGTGTGCTCATATTGTATTCAAGTGTATCAAACCTTCTCTGATACTTCTGCCCACTCTGGATACTTGAATTGTCATTCTCTTTGTACTGCCATATTTAGCGAAAGAACGGGAGTCAGCTAAGAGTGGTCAAGGAGTTGGAATGAGGACAAGAATAGTACTGTGTCTTGCCCAACCAAGAAAGAAGGAAATTTCAAGAAGGAAGGGTAATCAACATTGCCAGATTCAGAAAGTGAGGAAGAGAAAGGAGGTGAGAACAGTTAAGGTGTCTAGCTTCAGAAACTAACTGGAGGCTGACCAACGTCTTCTCATCATCAGATCAAAAGATCTTTCTTTGCTGGTGGTGGTGGAGGAGACGTGGAATGGTTAATAAAATCTCCGAAGGGCACTGCACCAATTTTTAGAAGGTAGACTATAAAAACCAGGTCTTCTATGGACCCCTCTGGGTAGTCTGGTGTACCTGTCAGAGGTATCCTAGTCTTAAACTCCCCTATGTGGAGAGATAGTAAAGAATCAATGAACCAACACGCTCGACCTTTAGCTACAATAATAAGAGTGACATCTTACTTCCTTTCTGCTTTAGTTTATTAATATGCATTATTATTCCCCCATTTATAGTAAAAAAAAACCCAAAACATTGAGGCTCAGAGGGATTAAAAGTACTTGTGAAATCACATAACCTCCTAAAAACTTCTGGAAAGATTTCTGCTGCAAATACCCCCAAGTGTGTGTTTGTCTTATCTTTCTAATCTTGTCCTCCTCAAAGGGCCAAACCACCAGCCTTTTCCCCAAGGTACCCCAAATAATCCACTGACCTGCGGGTAGCTGAGGAAGAAGCAGAAGACTCTGTCGTGGTGCCTCAGGTTGTTTCTCAAGGGAGAAAAGCGTCTGGATCTCTAATAGTTTTACTTCCTCCCCAGATCAGAGTTTACCAGACTACCCTGAAGCTAGCTGGTAATTGCACCACCAAAAAGTCCCTGAATTCAGCCCTGTAGTTGACTGCTCAGGGATGGCTGAATTGTAGTGGATGGGGAGAGACTTTCTACCAGCCTCGTGAATGATTAACGGAAATAAAGCACTGGTGTTTACCTAACCCTCTTCCTCTGCACCAACCCTCATCCTTGATAACATGTTGCAATCACTTATTTGCTCCTCCGCCAACCATTTCCCCTAAGTGGAAAGATAATATGAATTTGATGCCAGAATTCTTTTTTTCTTTTCATAAACACAAGACAGACATCCACAGTGCACTCCAGCTAGCCTAGAAAACTCAGATACTGTAGGGTTGAGACTAGGTCCACGAAAATGATCCACTTCCCATGATGGTAGGTCCAGCAGGCCCTCCTGGGGCTCAGGGACTGGTGACTTTACCCTCTGCAGGTGTTTGTTCCACCCCAAGATGGTAAAATGGCGGTGGGGGGGGGCGGTTAACAAATTCACTGAATCCCTGCCATATGCCGAGTTGCCTGGAACAAATCAGCACTCAATACGTGTTAATTAACGACTACCCCCACAGCTACTACTGCGTGCTGGTCACCAGATGACTTCCAGAAGTTGGTCAATTATTGAGCGCTGCTCAGAGAAAAGCAATGAAGGGCCAGCATGCTGGTGATCATACAGATCTAGGAAGAACCCCAAACTCTGACATTATCTAATTAACGTTTTAATCCTCAGGATTAAGATTTGTGTGCTCAGGAGATTGCTATTAAAGAGCAATTTTTCCCGATAACTTCCCTTTTTCTGCCATAAACACCAAGAGTCTCATGAAGGTCTCAGAAAAGATGGAGTCGAACCACCATAGAAGCTTTGACAGAGGTAGGAGATTTGAGCTGGGCTTTGAATGAAAAGTGGAAATATTAGATGAGACTGAGAACGCTATTAGAGGTTAAGAGAACATAACCAGGTCACAGAGTGAGACAGATTTGTTGACTGACCGAAATGAGAGTAGAGGAGGATTCCAGATTGTGCCAGGTCTTGAGAGCTAAGTCGAAGGAAATACCACCTTTCAAGGGGAATCTTCAAAATACCATTTCCCAATCTCTTGCTTGGAGTGCTTTTCCTTACTCTCCACAGTGACTGCTCCAAATTTTTCTCTCCAAGTCACCAAATGGTCTTTCTCTCAGCAGGCGATATTGCCTCCTACTCTACCAAACAATCGTTCCTCGGCTTCTCCCCACCTCAGATTTTCTCTCCTATTCACTCTTGTTTCAGAAGAGATCTCTTTTGCTCTTTTTCTCATTTTCGAGGTGACTTTCATCCTGAAATATTCCCCAAATCTTGCAAAAACCTCAAATTCCATTGATCTTCTGTCATGAGGTACTTAACTCCCCAGGTCTCCTGTATTTCCTGCCTACTCTTTCTTGTTTGGCCCTCCCGTTGTGGCCTTCCAACCTGACTTCTTCCCACACTTGTGGACACAGCTCTTTCAGGCATGTCCTTATCTCCAAATTCAAATTTTTTTTTAACTCATGTCACGATTTCTTGGCAGCCCCTAATCCTGCTGCTAATCTCCTTTCTGAAACACTTCTCCTTTGGCTTCCATCGCCCTAAACTTTCTTGATTCCTCTCTCTTACTAAATGCTTCGTTCTTCTTACCTCCTTTTTTCTTTCTCATCCCCAAATATAGGTATGTCCCAGGTTCTCCTTTTCAAAAATCTTTCTCTCCATATATTTCATTATTGTACCTGCTGTCGTGGCTTTAACTCTTCCCTGTAAGAGAACTACCCCCACAACTACCTCTTTTTATTTTTTATTTTTTATTTATTTATTTTTTGAGACAGAGAGATACAGAGCATGAGCAGGGGAGGGGCAGAGAGAGAGAGAGACACAGAATCCAAAGCAGGCTCCAGGCTCCAACCTGTCAGCACAGAGCCGGATGCAGGGCTCGAACTCACAAACGGCGAGATCATGACCTGAGCCGAAGTCAGACGCTTAACCGACTGAGCCACCCAGGCGCCCCCACAACCACCTCTTTATACCTGATTACTCTCCTAAATGCAGACTGACAGTTTTTGTTGCCTAGTGGACATCTTGCAAACACATTACACTAGCACATCCAAAGGGAACTACTCATTTCCTGTCCAGAAGCCTCACCTTCTGACCCCACGATCAATCCAGGCTTCCAGGAATGGAATTTCAAACTCAGCTTTAAACCCTTCCTCTCCCTCATCCTCCAATGTTTGATGAGTCAAGAAGTTTGATGCGTTGTTTTTGATTTTCCAGTGCTCCCATGTCTAGTTTTCTCTTTCTATTTCTGCCACCACCCAGTTCAGGTCACCATTGTCTTCTCCAGCAGCCCTTTATGTGGTTTCTCTGCCTCTGTTCTTTTCCTACTTTGACCTGTATATACTACATACTGTCATGAAAGAAATCTGTGTTCGGTCCCTATCACTTCCTTTCTTGAAGGCCTTCTATCTCGGAAACTAATTTGACAATAAATTTCATATAATAAAGAAAAAACTCATCAAGTTGAACACTTAAATAAATGCACTTTATTATTAAAAAAAAAAAAAAAAAGAAAGCCTTCTATCTCTTCTCACCGCCTATCAAATAGATGTCAAATTCTCTAACATGCTCTTTAAAAGCCTCCATAAACGGGCTTTAATGTATCTTTCCAGCCTTCTTTCTCATCCCTCCCCATGCTTTATCCAGGCCAATCCAGGCCATGTGCTGTCCCCCAGACATGACCCATCCTTCCTGCCTCTGCACAACATTTTATTTATTTTTATTTTTTTTATTTTTTTTAAATTTTCTTTTTTTTTTTGAACGTTTATTTATTTTTGGGACAGAGAGAGACAGAGCATGAACGGGGGAGGGGCAGAGAGAGAGGGGGACACAGAATCTGAAACAGGCTCTAGGCTCTGAGCCATCAGCCCAGAGCCTGACGCGGGGCTCGAACTCACGGACCGCGAGATCGTGACCTGGCTGAAGTCGGACGCTTAACCGACTGCGCCACCCAGGCGCCCCTCTGCACAACATTTTAAAAAAATCATTATTAGAAACTTTCTTTCTTTGTTTTTCTTTCTTTTTTTCTTTTTTTCTTTCTTTCTTCTTTCTTCTTTCTTTCTTTCTTCTTTCTTTCTTTCTTTCTTTCTTTTTCTTTCTTTCTTTCTCTTTCTTTCTTTCTTTCTTTCTTTCAGGGAGAGAGAGAGTACACGCAAATGGGGGAGGGGGCAGAGGGGGGGGAAATCAATTTAAAACATGAAAGAACTTTCAAAGAATCAACACCTGCAAGTTCATCATCCTAGGACAACTGTTTTCATTTGTGCCTTGCTATCGCCTGGCCCTTCTCTACAAGAATAAAGGTTTTACATAAATGCGATCATAAGTACTTAATATTATGTATTCTACTTTTACTTAGGATTATATTTTTAAGATTTTCTGATCATAACACCATCGAAGGTTGCGTTACATTTGGTATGCCATAACTTACTAAAACATTTTCCTAAGATTTGACATTTCAGGTGTTCATAAGGTCTCACTAGTATAGACAGTATAAGCAATAACAGAATGAGCGGCTTCAAATTAAAAAATCATTTTGCCCGAGTTAGACTAATCTGAGGAGTGGGTTTACTTGGTTCAGAAGCTTAAGACTCTTTACGACTCTCTTGCTATATTTCCCAAACCTTCTTTCAACTTGCCACGTCCCCTTCCTTAATTTTCATCTCTCAATCCTCCTCAGTTTTTTTAAAAAAATTATTTATTTTGAGAAAGAGAGTGTGTGTATGAGTTGGGGAGAGGGGGAGGGAGAGAGTCTTAATCTCGATCTCACAACCCTGGGGTCACGACCTGAGCTGAGATCAAGAGTTGGATGCTTAACCAACGGAGCCACCCAGGCCCCCCAATCCTACTCACTTTTAAAGGCCCAACTAACCGTGACTTTTCTTAACAATTTTCCTGCCTCCACTTCCTCCCAGACAGGAGGCCTCCTCCTGGACGCTGAGCTCCCATGGCACATTCTTCTGTGAAAAGTGTTTATTACATTCTAACCACCCTGAATGGATGATATGCGTCTACCATCTTGTGTCTATTAATAGACTGCGGGCTACTTGAGAGTTTCTTATTCCGAGGTCTTATTCTCCTTCATAACTACACCGAGGGATGTTCCGTTAGTTCAAGCTCTCTTAGGCGTTTTCTTTGTATTTTATCCGGGTTTCCTATGTGTTTTGGTAGAGAACAAAGTGAGAGATGGGAGAAGTTTGTCATATCATGGCAGTATGACATCTTGGTAAGAAAACCTTAGGATTCTTGCTTATTCTGCCCTCAAAAAAAAAAAAAGAAAAAGAAAAAAAGGAGAAGAAAATACGTTCACTTATTTTTCACCATCTCAAATTTCCGATGCCGGGCTGGGTTTCATCTAAATGTGGTAAGCAATATTACTGCAGAAGATTTAGAAACGTGGTTCCGTAAACAGGATATAGGGGAGACTCAGAAGACACAGTTTAGGTCCTAACTCTACTTTTGTCTCAATAGGTCGTTTTAAGGATATAATTGTTCGGAGTCTGTTTTCTCAAATTGAGAGGTTAATTTTTGCCTCATAAGTGTTGGTTAATTTGAGGTTATTTTGTGCCTCACCATTTGCGTCTCATTAAACTATGAGGCATCCCCCTAGCTGGGATCTGAGCTTCCCATTCTCCTTACGGACTGGAAATTAAATCCTTCACTCCCCCATTGATGTGCTGCTAAATTCTGGTCTTAAACAGACAACCACCACGTAAGAGCAGCACACACACGCTCACACTTTCACATACTCTCTCTCTGCCTCTGTCTCTGTCTCTGTCTCTCTCTCTCTCTCTGTCTCTCTCTCTCTCACACACACACAAGGTGCTTTATGCAACTACAGTTGGTTACTGTACAGTGAAGCTGTGTTTCAGTCTAATGAGAGAAAAATCTGAAACCGGTTTTAGAACCAAGAAGAAGGTTTATTCATAGGGTGCTTTTCTATGACCCAGCCTGCTCAGCTATAATGTCAGGGCATCATTTTTTGGCTGCAGCTTGGCTTTCTGAATTTCCAGAAAATATTTTAGTTCCTCCATCGTTAAGGAATTTTCCTTGAGTCTTTTCATAAAGTTCCGCATGGCTTTGCAAAGGTCTTTCGTCTCCTGAAAGGCAAGCTGAAAAAGAAAAATTTTTTTTTTAAGTAAGTTACAGCTTAAGAACTGAGATTCTCTGAAGCCATATACTCCGAAGCTAATGCGTAGCGTTTAGGTCCCTGATCTGGGTATTCAACGTGATGAATCACTTAAATTTTTCTAGCTTATGTATACTTATTGTTATCCCAGTAATAAAAAAAAAAAAAAAAAGAGGGATCTATAAAAGGGATCTCAATGAAAATTGATCTGTTCAGGGTTTTTTAAAATCTAGAAGAATTTCAGAGACTTTTTACAGCAATACATACAAGTCTAAGACATGAGTATATAAAACTCGCTCTATAAAGTCCATGAGACAATAACTCTTACCAACACGTCCTCATGAGGTGTTTGTGATGATGGTGGTGAATGAGAACTTCTCATGTAAAAATACGAATTAATAGCTTATGATCCCTCTTCTATAATCGGGCCAAGGCCACCTCTTCAAAAACATCCCACAGTGAACAGATATTTACTGAGCATGTGCCAGGAGATACAACTGTGAACAAGACAGACAAAAGCCTACTACTTACAAGCACCCGCTCAAACTTAGTCTGTGGAATTGGTTTGGGAGCTTCTTGGATCAACTCACAGACTGGAAGTGCACTGCTCCACTCCCCATCAACGCACCGTTGGTCCCGCGTGCCCACCAAGTGGTACCTGAACAGACATTAGCATGGCAACAACACTTAACCTTTCCACCTCTGATCTGGGCTAAGGGAGCCAACTAAGGTTGGTTTTGTATAGTTGTTTTCCGCATTTCATATGGTGATAGGATCCACCTCCCGGAGCCTTAATGAATGCTTAAGTTATTTCAGTATTACAAAGCAGCCATCAACTATAGTCACTCTCCTTTTGGGGGTGGAGAGGACCCAAGTGATAATTCAATCTGTAAAACATGGACCAGTGAGATCTGAATACGTGTGTTCACACACAGTTGTCGGGTGGAGAGGGTGAGGGACGAAGTGCTTCATCATTCAATAACTTAAAAAAACATCTGCCATCTACTCCCTAAAAAGGAGTGGAAAGCTAGAGAAAATCCTCAAATAAATCTTAGGAAGGAGATACAGCTTTTAATCAGAAAAAAAACATGCCCACTGAGTGTTTATAATGAGACTGAAATGCTAGTGAAGCAACATGACCCCGAGTTAAGAAGGTTGAAGCCAAGGAAAGAGTAGGTCATCTGTAAGCTAGAGGATGAGGTAGTCTAAATTAAGGTTAGAATTTAATTAGGATGTATTAAAGCTCTATAAATCATTCTCTTTCCTTTTCTTTTTTTAAAAGGATATATATTTTTTAATTCAAAGAACTGCAAATAGGAAACCAGATTGGGGGGTGGGGGTGGCAAGCTGGGACAATAAACCATTCTCTTTCTTTTGTGCTGAGAGTCTTTAGAAAAAAACATACATTTTAAATATCTTCTCTTGTCTTTTTTTTTTTTTTTTATTTGAGACAGAGTGTGTGCACAAGTAGGGGAGGGGCCGAGAGAGGGGGCAAATGAGAATCCCAAGCAGGCTCCATGCTTAGCCCAGAGACCAACATGGGGCTCGAGGCCATGACCCTGGGATCATGACCTGAGCTGAAATCAAGCGTCAGACGCTCAACCCACCGAGCCACCCAGATGCCCCCGTCTCAACTAAGAGAAAAAAAATGTAATACTTTAGGATAAATACACTAAATACTTTAGGATAAAGACATGAGTCTATCTTTTAGAGATTGGGGACAGCTGGCAGTGGCCAAAGCAGCTCTCGTCAGAATGAGCTCAGACTCCTGAAGCAGTAGGAAGTCAGGGCACAAGGTGACACAGGCTGGGTCACTCCCCACAACAAAGCTACCAGTCAATGGGCAAGATCTCACTTTGTGGGGTTTTTTTAAATAATTTTTTTTAATTTTTATTTACTTATTTTGAGGGGGGGGTGAGGGAGAGAGAGAGAGAGAGAGAGAACGTGCGCAAGCAGGGGAAGGGAAGAAAGAAAGGGAGAGAGAGACTCAGAGCACAGAGTCCACCCTGGGGCTTAACCTCACAAACTGTGAGATCATGACCTGAGCTGAAATCAGATGCTTCACTGACTGAGCCACCCAGGCGCCCCACGATCTCACATTTGAAAGGCTGCATACACTTACCTGTCTTCACAGTAATAAGTAATGGTCGAACCTAAGTTGAAATCTCTTCCCTCAAAATAGCCATGAGCCGGATTCCCAGGGGGGCCACAGTCTCCTGAGAAACAGGAGAACAGGAATGACGGTCATGAGTTACGCTCAGTTAACAGCACCCCCTAAGTTTAGCTGTCTATGCGGGATCTTAGGACACCTTCTCCATTCACTTCCTTCTGGTCAGAATCATGTTTATCCTGGGAGAGACTGCCTTCTCCTGCTCATCCGCTGAGTGATTAGGAATGGGGGAGTGCTTTCTGATTGGCATGAGTTTTGAGGAAAGGAAGTTTAAATTGTAGAGATCGTCAGGGTACAAGAAAAGAAAAATTAAACCAGAGGTAGAGGTGGGAGTAGCAACTCCCTAAGAGTGGAGATAAATGGTGGGCGTTCAAATGGAGGCTGACGTTTTCTGTGGGACAGAAGTGTGCAACACGAGAGCTTCAGAAACGCAGGATACAACTGGGAGGAAAGATGAGTCTATAAAATTGTGGAAAGAGAGTTGGACAAAGTACGAGATGTTGTGAATTTTGGGTTCTGCCTCTTCCACGACCCATGATTTTATCCTTCTCGGTTTCCCTCCTAACCTATGAGATGAGCAGGTTAAACAGAATTATTTCTTAAGTCCCTTTGAGCTCTGAGATTATATACATCTAAACGTGATGATCAAGGTTAAAGGGTGAATGAAGAATAATTACATAGGTATATATTTATGGAAACATAAATGCCTTCAAACCAAATAGTTGAGTAAAAACAGCAAAGCATAAAAGAGCATGTGTTAGTATAGTACATAGTATATGACACTATGTATTATAATAATACATACAAATTGAAATGTAATTATAATAATAGCATAAAATGCTATTTTTGTAAAATACACTCATGCATCAATGTGTATGAACAGAAAAAAAGCCTGAAAATTATATATCAAAGTACTCTATTACTTCTGGGTAGTAGGTTTGTAGGTAATTAAATGTTTTATTTTCTGTATTTTTCTACACCACAAATGTTTTCTTTGAGAAGTTAATAAATAATTTTTAGAAGATCAAAAACTGAGTTCAAAAGCTGTATAGAGGAAAGGAAAGAGGATTTCCATGAGTTGATTAAGGAACCCCAGTACAGACAGGGCTCTCCTGGTAACTTTTAAGAGTACAGTTTTCAACTGAAAGAGATAATATGGATCTTGGGCCTAAGCAGAAAAGAATCTGCTTTACTCGGGGACCTGAGGAGCTTTCTTTAGAATTGGGCAATGAACTAACACAAAAAGACAGAGATCCTGCATTTCAGAGCTAGAATGGGAAATACTGAATTAAAAAAGATTAAAAGAAATAAATTCTTGGCACAAAAACAGACACATAGACCAATGGAATAGAATAGAAACCCCAGAACTAGACCCACAAACGTATGGCCAACTCATCTTTGACAAAGCAGGAAAGAACATCCAATGGAAAAAAGACAGCCTCTTTAACAAATGGTGCTGGGAGAACTGGACAGCAACATGCAGAAGGTTGAAACTAGACCACTTTCTCACACCATTCACAAAAATAAACTCAAAATGGATAAAGGACCTAAATGTGAGACAGGAAACCATCAAAACCTTAGAGGAGAAAGCAGGAAAAGACCTCTCTGACCTCAGCCGTAGCAATCTCTTACTCGACACATCCCCAAAGGCAAGGGAGTTAAAAGCAAAAGTGAATTACTGGGACCTTATGAAGATAAAAAGTTTCTGCACAGCAAAGGAAACAACCAACAAAACTAAAAGGCAACCAACGGAATGGGAAAAGATATTCGCAAATGACATATCGGACAAAGGGCTAGTATCCAAAATCTATAAAGAGCTCACCAAACTCCACACCCGAAAAACAAATAACCCAGTGAAGAAATGGGCAGAAAACATGGATAGACACTTCTCTAAAGAAGACATCCGGATGGCCAACAGGCACATGAAAAGATGTTCAGCGTCGCTCCTTATCAGGGAAATACAAATCAAAACCACACTCAGGTATCACCTCACGCCAGTCAGAGTGGCCAAAATGAACAAATCAGGAGACTATAGATGCTGGAGAGGATGTGGAGAAACGGGAACCCTCTTGCACTGTTGGTGGGAATGCAAATTGGTGCAGCCGCTCTGGAAAGCAGTGTGGAGGTTCCTCAGAAAATTAAAAATAGACCTACCCTATGACCCAGCAATAGCACTGCTAGGAATTTATCCAAGGGATACAGGAGCACTGATGCATAGGGCCACTTGTACCCCAATGTTCATAGCAGCACTCTCAACAATAGCCAAATTATGGAAAGAGCCTAAATGTCCATCAACTGATGAATGGATAAAGAAATTGTGGTTTATATACACAATGGAATATTACGTGGCAATGAGAAAAAATGAAATATGGCCTTTTGTAGCAACGTGGATGGAACTGGAGAGTGTGATGCTAAGTGAAATAAGCCATACAGAGAAAGACAGATACCATATGGTCTCACTCTTATGTGGATCCTGAGAAACTTAACAGGAACCCATGGGGGAGGGGAAGGAAAAAAAAAAAAAAAAGAGGTTAGAATGGGAGAGAGCCAAAGCATAAGAGACTGTTAAAAACTGAGAACAAACTGAGGGTTGATGGGGGGTGGGAGGGAGGAGAGGGTGGGTGATGGGTATTGAGGAGGGCACCTTTTGGGATGAGCACTGGGTGTTGTATGGAAACCAATTTGTCAATAAATTTCAGAAAAAAAAAAAAAAAAAAAAAGAAAGAAATTCTTTAAACCTTTGTCAGGCTAATAATAATGATGTTATATGCTTGTAATTTAACTGCCTACAGTATATATGTATGTTTCAAGTAACCCCTAACTCCTTGAAAGAGGCTACATATAGTTTGTGCTTTTAAACTGCTTATTGGGACACCTGAGTGGCTCAGTCGGTTGAGCATCTCTTGATTTCAGCCCCGGTCATAATCCCAGGGTCATGGGATCGAGCCCTGCATCAGTCTCTGTACTGAGCATGGAGCCTTCTTAGGATTCTCTTTCTCTCTCCCTCTGCCCCTCTCCTCCACTCACACTCTCTATCCTTCTCTATAATAAAATAATTTAAAAAATTAAAAATAACAAAAAGCTGCCTATTATTTTAATAGCTACTGCCAAAATATATCTACAGAATGATATCTCTTTTCCTCACTGACATCAGTGACTAGCCCCTCATATCATGAACGATGTTAGGTGAAATCACTTTTTTTTAATTTGCTAATTTGATCAGTAAAACATGTGTATCTAATTTTACTATTCATTTCTGTAATTATTAGTTATATTCATTATCTTTCCATAAATCTGAGGAATATAAATGCTGTTTGGGGGCTAATCTTGGAATTGTCTAGCCTTAAAATTTGCCATAAACATAGGGGAAGGGAAGCAAAAATGAGATAAAAACATGAGAGAGACAAACCATGAGATTCTTAAATACAGAGAACAAACTGAGGGTTGCTGGAGGGATGTTAGGTAGAGGGATGGGTAAATGGGTGATGAGCATTAAGGAGGGCACTTGTTGGTGTGAGCAATGGGTGTTAAATGTAAGTGATGAATTACTAAATTGTATTCCTGAAATCATTATTACACTATGTGTTAACTAACTTGGATTTAAATTTAAAAAAAAAAATAGGGGCGCCTGGGTGGCTCAGTCAGTTAAGCGTCCGACTTCGGCTCAAGTCACGATCTCACGGTTCGTGAGTTTGAGCCCCGCATCGGGCTCCGCGCTGACAGCTCAGAGCCTGGAGCCTGCTTCGGATTCTGTGTCTCCCTCTCTCTCCACCCCTCCCCTGTTCATGCTCTGTCTCTCTCTGTCTCAAAAATAAATAAAAACATTTAAAAAAAGTAAAATAAAATTAAATTAAAATAATAAAAATAAAAATAAATAAAAAATGGGCCCCAAACCTTAACAGACACCTCATCAAAGAACATATACACATGGAAAATCAGCATATGACAAGATGCTTGACATCATTTGTCATCTGGAAATGCAAATTGAAACAAGGAGATACCATTATACAACCATTAGAATGGCCAGTCTGGAACACTGACAACACCAAATGCTGACAAGGATGTGGAGCCACAAGGCCTCTCCTACGTTGCTGGTGGGAATGCAAAATGATACAGCCACTTTGCAAGACAGTTTGATGGTTTCTTAGAAAAAAACTAAATCTACTCTTCCCATAAGAGCCAACAATCGCCCTCTTCGGTATTTATCCAAAGGAGTTGAAAACTTACATCCACACAAAAACCTGCACCCGATATCTATAGCAGCTTTCCTCATAAATGTCAAAACTTGGAAGCAAGCAAGATGTCCTTCAGGAGGTGTTCGGATCGATAAACTTATGGTACATCCGGAAACGGGATATTATTCAACGATAAAAGAGAATTAGCTGTCAAGCTATGAAAAGACATGGAGGAACCTTAAATGTATATTTCTAGGTAGAAAAAAAGGCAGTCTGAAGAGGCTACATACCATATGATTCCAAATATATGACATTCTGGAGAAGGAAAAACTATGGAAACAATAAAAAGATCAATGGCTGAGATGGGCGGGGGAAGTAGAGAGACCAATAAATAGAGCACAGAGGATTTTTAGAGCAGTGGAAAAACTCTGTATGATATTATAATGATAGATATACATCATTACACACATGTCCGAACCCACTGAACGTAAAACACCAAGAGTGAATCCTTAGGTAACTATGGATTTGGGGGGAATATGATGTATTAACATTGGTTCATCCTTGGTAACAACAACAACAAAAAAATAGTACTAATCTGGTGAATGATGTTGACAGTGTAGGAGGCTGTGCATATGCAGGGATAGGGAGTGTATGGGAAATCTCTATACCGTCCCCTCGGTTTTATTATGAATCTAAAACTGCTCTAAAAAACTAAGTCTGAAAAAAATTAAGTCTTTAAATCAATAAATCTGTAGTGTTAGATATGTACCCTCCCAAAGGAGATTTCAAACTCAATTTTTTGTTTTATACCTCTAAATTTGAAACTCTTGGGGCGCCTGGGTGGCTCAGTCGGTTAAGCGGCCGACTTCAGCTCAGGTCGTGGTCTCGCGGTCCGTAAGTTCGAGCCCCGCGTCGGGCTCTGTGCTGACAGCTCAGAGCCTGGAGTCTGTTTCGGATTCTGTGTCTCCCTCTCTCTGACCCTCCCCCGTTCATGCTCTGTCTCTCTCTGTCTCAAAAATAAGTAAACGTTAAAAAAAAAAAAAGGAAAAAAAAAGAAACTCTGGGTAGAATTCCATTGCAATACCAGTCTGTCCATGCAGGACCACGGTATATCTTTTATTTAAGTCTTATTCCATGTCCTTCAGTAAATTTTCATATAGGTCTCATGAATGGAATTATTTTTCCATTTCAATAGTCACATCATAATGATTAGAAAGTAATACTATTGATTTTTCAATATTTATTTTGTGTCCAAGAATGAAGTTTTTTAGTAGAATTTCTTGGATCTTTTAAGTATGTTTTACAAATAAGTATATCCTGTGACTTACCAATCATTCTAGGAATCTATCCTACAGAAATAATAGCACAGACATAAAGATATATGTATATGTATACATACATAACATTCGTTTCAGCATTGTTTGTAATAGCAAAAATACAGAAATAGAACAAACGTTCATCAATACTAGAGATATGGAATAACTGATGGTGTGTCCACATTATTTTTTAAAAGCAGGAGATAGAAAAAACAAATAAATAAAAGCAGGAGATACAGCCACATATACTGATTGAAAAAGATTCCCAGGGGCACCTGGGTGGCGCAGTCGGTTAAGCGTCCGACTTCAGCCAGGTCACGATCTCGCGGCCCGTGGGTTCGAGCCCCGCGTCAGGCTCTGGGCTGATGGCTCAGAGCCTGGAGCCTGTTTCCGATTCTGTGTCTCCCTCTCTCTCTGCCCCTCCCCCGTTCATGCTCTGTCTCTCTCTGTCCCACAAATAAATAAACGTTGAAAAAAAAATTTTAAAAAAAAAAAAAAAAAAAGAAAAAGATTCCCATATATAATGTTACATAAAAAAAAATTTAAACAATACATAGCACAAAGTCCCATTTTTGTAAGTGTGTACGTGTGTAGATATGTGTGTGTGCATTTGTTTATTTTAAATGTCTGCATAAACATAGGAAAAGACATGAAGCAAACACATTCCAACTAATTTCCTCTGAGAAGTGTGAATTACCATGTTAGAAGGAGGTACTTCTAATATACGTTAGAAGGAGGAGGTACTTTTTTAAAAAAAAATTTTTTTTTGAGAGATAGAGACAGTGTGTGAGCAGGGGGAGTGGCAGAGAGAGAGGGAGACCCCGAGTCCAAAACAGGCTCCAGGCTCTGAGCTGTCAGCACAGAGCCCAAAGCGGGGCTCAAACTCATGAACCGCGAGATCAACACCTGAGCCAAAGTCAGACACTTAACCCACTAAGCCACCCAGGCGCCCCTCAACTCTTATTTTATATAATTTTGCAATGGATGAGATATGGTCCTCTTCCCCTGTTTTCATGTATTTTTCAAATAAGAACTGTAAGGCGTTATCATGAAACAAACAAACGAACAAAAAAGTCAGATGCCCCAAACTATCCTGTGTTGGACTTAGTAAGAAAGGAATCCTACTTGAGAGGGGAAATAAAGTATTCATTGTTTGGATGCTGTTTGTTTCACTGGAATGTATCATTTGAGGTGAGTTTTGGCTCTATGAGCTCCATTTGTTTTCTGGCTTCCTCCGAGATCCCAGACCCTTCCCAGATACAAAAAAAAAAAAAAAAAAAAGAGGAAAACATCATTGCAGGGATGTGACAAATGCCTAGGGTGTCCCTCTGGTCAGTGTCTTTGGGTTGGTGCTTGTTTCTCTGACACTTACTGCTTTTGCAGATGGGTAAGGGAGGCATCCAGGTGTGGTCGTTCATGCACTGACTCCAGTTGCTGCCCTGGAGGATATAGTTCTCATTGCACTTAAAAGTGACTTTGTCATTCACATTCACAGGACCTGAGAAACTGGGTTCGCCATTCACCAGCACAGGGTCAGGACAGTGGCCCACTGAAGAAGAAAACAGGAAGTGATCGGAAAGAGCAGGAGAAAGTCCGCCACTGCGGAGGCTAGACCTCCTCAGACTTCAATGAGAGAATAGAAATCAGAACTAAAACTGTACTTTATAACAGGGACTCCTACATGGGACCAAATCGTATCAGTGCAGGACGCGAAGGGACTAGGTTGGCCTAAGTGTGGTAGGAAAGGTCTTGGTCATGCACAAGAGTGACAGTTGGCACTTGAACTTACGAAAAGTAACTAAGCACATAACTGGAAATGATCAATGGCATGTTCATCATCCTGGTAAGCGGTGCTGAAAATACTTCACCCTATGCTGGAGGCAAGTTTTTCCCTCCCTTTCCTCCATGAATAGACACATCACTCATCAGTTTGTACTTTGTTTCATTTTGCTTCCCCCCCCACCCCCCAACCCCTCCGTGAAAAAAAACAGGAGAGAAGATGAACTTGCTGGTATAAATAAAGGATAAACATTTGGTGTGCTTTACTCTAGGTATCAAGGAGAACAAACCCAACTATTCCTAAAAATACTAATAATAACGAGGATATTGACCAGTTATTCTCTGTCTCTACAGACACCGCAAGTGAGTTTTGTGAATTTGAGCAAATCACTCGGATCTCAGTTCTCACATCTGTAAATTGAGAATATAAATGTTTCCCAGTTCAAAAGTCATATGATGGATGAAATAAAATATGACATATTTACTTCAAAATAATAATCATGCAAAACAGAATCGTTGAGAAAAAAGATTAGTTACATGTTGACAATTGTTGAAGCTCAGTGATGAGTGCATATGCCCTGATTTTGCTTTTTTGTCTTTTGTATATATTTACAATTTTTATGTTATAGAAATTCTATAAATAGATTTCTATAACATAAAAATTTTAAAGGAGTATGATATTAAATTAAACCCCCCCCCCAAAAGGCAGTTTTAATATATGGTAGAAATTCTTCCCTCCCTGCAGGGGTGATTGAGTCTATTATTTCTATTAATCAACTAATTAAATCAACACTGAGCAAGAGCTGACCATGTACCTTGTAAGAGAAGTTCCACCCCGGGGGTGCTTTAAAAATTAATTCCCAGAAGTTGAGAATTTTTGTCTTACAAAGTTTTTTTTTAACGTCTGTTTATTTTTGGGACAGAGAGAGACAGAGCATGAACGGGGGAGGGGCAGAGAGAGAGGGAGACACAGAATCGGAAACAGGCTCCAGCTCTGAGCCATCAGCCCAGAGCCCGACGTGGGGCTCGAACTCACGGACCGCGAGATCGTGACCTGGCTGAAGTCGGACGCTCAACCGACTGCGCCACCCAGGCGCCCCTGTCTTACAAAGTTTTAACGCGGAGGTAGGGTGTGTAAGAGAGGAGCGAGATGACAAGATACACAAGAAACAAAATTTCAACTCACATTGGCATGTGGGAGTGGGATTATTCCACTCCCCAGAGGCATTGCAAATAAAGGTTTTCTCTCCTACCAGGTGGTAGCCCTTGATACAAAAGTAAGTCCCCAGAATTTGTCCCTCGACCTTCTTTGCAACAAATATGCTATATCCCACTGGGGGGAGTTCTGGACAGTTCTCTGTTGGAAGGAAAAAGAAAACAGATTCACTTGGCGTTATCACGTGCTGTGACGAGGCCCCGTTAGACAGCCATCCGAGTGTCCTTTTCCTGGATTATTGATTCTCCTTCCTTGTACAATTCCATGTCCATGTATATCCCCATCCCCCCCTTCCCAAGAATTCCCAAAGTTTTGTTTTCAAAAGGATAACGGGCATTACATTCAATTCAACCATGAAGATACAATTCCCTTTCCAAATAGCATTTCTGGAGTTTATAACAGACAAGACCTCTCAAGATTTTGAAATTGCTACTTTTTGGTACCAAATTGGTACAGTTAACCACCCACTTCATAGAGCAGAATTATCATTAAATATTTACTAAGCCCCTACTGAGTACAGGGCATTAGGCCAAGTCATTTGACATTTTTCAATAAAGGAAATACATTTCATTGACTTAAATTTCATTAAAACCATAGACAGCATGCTTCGTACCCCGCAGGCTGATATCAAGTACCCTAGAAACTAATCTTAAGCATACGCACCGTATGAGGCAGAAATCGGCCACACAACCACAAGATAGCACACAACCCGCAAAAACATCTTGCGATCAGTTGCTTGACCCAGGCTGGAATTAACCCAACACAGACAACACGTGGTTTGGATCAAAGTAGGAGATACCAACCACCTCCCTCCTGGAGATGTTGTATTGATTTCTCTTCCCTAGGAAGAATGAAAAAAAAAAAAAAAATTCTACCAAAGGAAATAAGAACAGCTGTGAGGAAGTTAGTACAGGGAGCGATTTTGCAAAAACACAAAGGGGCGGCTGATGAGCCGCCCGTTTTAAAATTCAGTTTTAGAAACTGCCTGGTTGTGTCATGCAAACCCAGTTGACCAGGCCCTTTGAACTGCAGACGGGCCAGATGGTGTTACCCTGACTCTCAGTTCTGTCAATATTTGCTCGTGTTTACCATCCAGCTTCTGTGACTCTCTCCAGCGTTGCGGGCGGGGGTGGGGGGGGAACAATCTCTGGTGCTTTGCCAAGTGAGACCCAACCCTGAGTGCCACCTCTCTCAAATACCAGGTGCCCCAACAGCACTGAAGGCTGAAGACGAGAAAGCTCAAGGAGTGAAACTAACCTTACCTTCCTCTGACCTTCCGGATCTATGGCTCCCAGCAAGGAGCCGATCCCAGTTACTTCCAAACCTGAGAAAAACTCCAGTCCTGCGGGGACGCTTTGTCCTCATTTGCCAGGCCTGTGCCAGGGTTTCCATCCTGTGGGTCTTTGGGAGGCAGGATTTAGCCTGAGTCCAGAGTCAACCAAATGATTTTCCAAGGGAAATAAGGGAAAAGCTTTGGTCTCGGGAATTAAAACATGTAGAATTGCTTTTGGCCTCTCCTACCTTTTATTCATTTATTCATACATTTATTCGTATTTATTTAATTATAGCTGGTTGTCCGTGCTCCAATGATAAAATTGGGGGTAAAATTCCTCCAAATGTTTAGGTTTTAATGAAATAATATAAAGAATCATAATAAATATAAAGCATAAGGACACAGTAACGTCTTTTGGGGGGGTTTGGGGAGATGTTTTTTATTTATTTTGAGAGAGAGCGTGAGAGTAGGAGGGCCAGAGAGAGAGGGAGAGAGAATCCCAAGCAGGCTCTGTGCTCTCAGCACAGAGCCTGATGTGGGGCTTGATCCCACCAACTATGAGATCAGGACCCGAGACAAAATCAAGAGTTGGACGCTTAACCGACTGAGCCACCCAGGGGCCCCTGGACAGAGTAAGGTCATAAATGTTCTCTTCTCCATCCGTTGTCATTACTTTATGATGATTTGTTCATGTGTTCTCCCACACGAGACTGTTAACAACTCTAGGACAAAGATTGTGCCTAGTGTATTGCTATGTCCTTTCTTGGCACTCCATAATGCAAAGCAGAACTGTCTGCTAAGTAAATCTGAGCAATGCAGTACAAATAAAAAGAACATAGTCATACAGAAACTGTACCACAGCCCCTCAAATCCATACTGATAATGTATCATTTACTGTATATTACCTTTATGATTTCTCCATATCTTATTTTCACTCAAATAATATGTGAATTCCTATAGGGCAAGTACTCTCTATCTTTTGTCTTTTTTTTTAATTTTTTTTTTTTTTACTTTTATTTATTTTTGAGACAGAGAGAGACAGAGCATGAATGGGGGAGGGTCAGAGAGAGAGGGAGACACAGAATCTGAAACAGGCTCCAGGCTCTGAGCTGTCAGCACAGAGCCTGATGCGGGGCTCGAACTCACAGACTGCGAGATCGTGACCTGAGCCGAAGTCAGATGCCCAACCGACTGAGCCACCCAGGCGCCCCTCTTTTTTTTGTTTTTTTAAAGTAGACTCCACAGCCAGCATGGAGCCCAACGTGGGGCTTGAATTCACAACCCTGAGATCAAGACTTAAGCTGAGATCGAATCTGACACTTAACTGACTGAGCCACCCGGGGCACCCCTCGTGCAAATACATTTTACAGTATAATTCTCAGGGGTGCCCCGGGTGGCTCAGTCAGTTAAGCATCCGACTCCTGATTTTGGCTCGGGCCGTGATCTCATGGTTCCTGAGACAGAGCCCTACACTGAGTTCTGCAATGACAGCCAGAAGCCTGCTTGGGGTTCTCTCTCTCCCTCTCTCTCTCTGCCCCTCCCCCCTTGCACGCTTGCTCACTTTCTCACCCTCTCAAAGTAAATACACTTTAAAAAAGTGAAGTATAATTCTTGAAAGAGTAAATAACATGATATTCATATTAAGTATAACATGAGTATGTGTCAAAGATTTTGCTCATGAATTAATGAGAGAACCATTAAGAGGCTACAGCTAATTCAAAGAAGAATTTGAGGAACAGAGATTTATGTGTTCAGTCAAAGGCCTTCTGAAGTGACTCTTCTAATCGATGTAAAACTGACTAATATCATACATGGCAACACCCTGTAATATTTGGAATCAGCTCCCGGAAATTAATTGAATCTGTCTTCTGGACAAAATTCATTTGCTTTGTTATCAGAATCCTTTGCATTGTTTTCAGAAAAAGAATCATTTGCATTCCAAATTAACCTCTAATCTTATAGAGGTGTAAAAAGACTGATTGACAATCAAAATTTCGCACTCCTGTGAAATTGATAATCCCTGAGAGGGTCTACAAAACAATATTCAGTCACCTACTGAAAAACTTCTCCAGTGATTTCTTTTTGTCTCTTTTGTTAAGCTTTGAGTAATTTTTCTTAACACACTACATATTCTACTTCTTGAGGAATACAAGTTCCCCAGTACCTACTGTATATATTGTTTGTACAATAAATGATTTAAAAAAACCAGAAAATTGGGGCACCTGGGTGGCTCAGTCAGTTAAGCATCTGACTTCGGCTCAGGTCATGATCTCACAGTTCGTGGGTTCGAGCGCCACGTTGGGCTCTGTGCTGACAGCTCAGAGCCTGGAGCCTGTTTCGGATTCTGTGTCTCCCTCTCTTTCTGCCCCTCCCCTGTTCGTGCTCTGTCTCTGTCTCAAAAATAAACATTAAAAAAAATTTAAAAAAAACAAAATTTTGTTTCCTCCTAAAATTAGGAATTTGTTTATTCCTAAATGAGAAATTCCTAAATACCTAAGAAAATAGAGCATTATTACAGGAAATAATTACAAGTAATTCTTCATCTCAATGGTTTATTTCAGATCCATATTAGGGCTTCAGAAAGGCACTATATTATTTAGAATATTGTTTTACTAATATTTCTCTATGCAATGTAAAAATATTTACACTAAGTGAGATATATAGAGATTACAAACAACCTCACAAAGTTTAGGTCCAATTTTCCTGTCAAATAAATTAGAAGAGAACTTTGTTTTCAAAGCTTTCGAATTTTAGGATTACATATAAGGGAATACAGGACTGCATGTTTTATTATGAGCGTCTGAGCTTAGAAAAATTAATGAGAATCCAGAAACCCTTCTAGACCTTTGGACGTTAAGGACAGTTTGATCGAATCCAGATTGTTTTCTGGAGAACGGGGCTAACAGGTCAAGTGCAGAAGTTGTACTGACTGGCTAGCTTGCCCCACAAAAGAATGGGCTGACAGTGATTAGTAGAAGACATAAGGAGGTGAGCGGGGATGTCAGCCAGGGAGTCGTGGGAAGTTAAACTGTTGTGTGCGCGTGAGGTTTCAAGAAAATTGGGAAACGACATTTCGAGAAGTTCTCTGGTATGTTATGAGTGGATTCCCTTTGGTCTTTGTCATGATAATTCAGAAAAGATATAAATGCTTCTCCACCTTTTTTTTTTTAAATATATATCAAGTTGATGTCTCTTGAATATCTCGCCAAGAAAAACCTGGGCCAGAGAAGTAACCTTTACGCAGAGTACGTGAGAATAAAACGAATGTAAATTTCTTTAAAGGTCTAATTGTTCATGAAACATTGTAGAGTAAGCATTGGCGGGAAGTCAAATGAGAGACTTCGTGTGGCCTCTGTGCTCCTTCCTGTTGGTGACCGTGTAGGCAGGATTCCGGTAGCTCCCCAATAGCTATGTGGTACTGTTGGGGTAGAATCATTTTGAGGATAATATGTTAACTTCACAGAAGGACAGAGGGGCAGAAAGTCCTGGATGACTGGGGAAGCTCCATTCCAGTCCTAGACTGTTTCTTATCTCCACACCGCTTCTCTCCACACTTCACTGTGGATGAGAGTAACCTTCTGTCGCAGGTAAGGTGCTGTTCTCTGGGGTTTGCTGGCACCTTCTAATCTGAAACACTGACGAATCCAAGAAAATAAGGGTCTACCAGTGTTTGAGTAAAATGACCCAGGAATTTAAATTCAGAGAAGAATGTTTAATAGACCTTATTAGGGGCGACGGGGTGGCTTCGTCGGTTAAGCGACCGAGTTCGGCTCAGGTCATGATCTCGCGGTTCCTGAGTTCAAACCCCGCGTCGGGCTCTGTGCTGATGGCTCAGAGCCTGGAGCCTGCTTCAGAGTCTGTGTCTCCCTCCCCAACTCATGCTCTGTCTCTGTCTCTCTCTCGAAAATAAACAAACATTAAAATTAAAAAAAAAAAAAATAGACCTTACTAAGTTATGCCCAGAGACTGTTTCCCTTTCCAGCCATAAATTCTAAAAAGGCAATGGACAAAAGAGGAGAGAACCTGGCAAATGAAAAATGAATGTAAACAAGAACGTAAGAGGTTCACTAATGAAGAAAATGCAAATGGACGAAGAAGCTGTTGTTCTCTGCAGGCTGTGTGGTTGAAGGCACGACATGCTTTGAGGCGAGGCTCTATGAGATCTGCAACACTGCTTCCCAAGGGTTCCTGTGCTTGTGAAATTATTTAATTGCAAGGAGAAACTGGTCTCTTGAAGGTGACCTAGTTGTCGCGGGCAAGGTGCCGCGTAATACCAACAGGGTAGGTAGGTGCCCTTGGGAACGGGAACGGAGCTCTGAAGTGAGTTGCCCTGCCTGTGGTGATGAGCAGTGGGGCATCGGCCTCACGGAAACAAAAGGAGACAGACTATGCACCTTGAGGTTAAGAAAAAGAAAACATCACACACCCGGGGGAGGCTTAGTGAAACTATGTTGTTAGAATACAAATTCCTAAATATTCTACAATGTCTGGTTTAAAAATCTAAGCGTTTCAGAATCCCATATATTCTTCTCCTCTGCTTAAAAAAGTTAATATCAGATAGATGTCTCCTGATTTTTTTTTTCCTTAATGTCAAAGAAAAGAAAGGGAGATGGGTTGTGTCATTATCATCTGGCTCCTGCTTTGCTGCCGAGGTCAAGACCTCCCCTAAACTATCTGTGAAACGTACATGCATCTACCTTTTGGGGGTGGGGGTCAGGGGGCCCTTAGCTTTCGTCAAATTCTCTAATGAGTTCAAGACCATGAAAGTGGGTTTGTGGCAGGATTCTCGCACCGAGAGTCGTGGCACTGAGGCTTTTCTTTCCAGGAAGCCGTTTTATTTGTGCCGGCACTGCTCACTTGGGTTCCTATCGGAACAACTGAGTCCCGAATGCCACGTGGCATAGTTTTTAATATACTTTTTACTTTTTTGTCTCCCATATATGGTAACACACAAACATGTAGTCTGAGGGGCGCCTGGGTGGCTCGGTCGGTTAAGCGTCCGACTTCGGCTCAGGTCATGATCTTGCGGTCCGTGAGTTCGAGCCCCGCGTCGGGCTCTGTGCTGACAGCTCAGAGCCTGGAGCCTGCTTTGGATTCTCTCTCTCTGCCCCTCCCCCACTTGCACTCTGTCTCTCCCTTTCAAAAATAAATAAACATTAAAAAAATTAAAAAAAAAAAAAAGTTTGTTATAGGGGCACCTGGGTGGCTCACTTAGTTAAGCATCTGACTCCGGTTCAGGTCACGATCTCATGGTTTGTGGGTTCGAGCCCCACGTCAGATCCTCTGTCCCCCTTTCTCTCTGTCCCTTCCCCCGCTCATGCTCTCTCTCAAAAATAAACATTAAACAAAGTTTTTAATAAAAAATAAAAATAGTATACGTCTGTTGGTCCTCATTTTTATATATCATACCATTTACCTTGTTCTGAGGTGTGGGCTTTGACAAAAACTCCATCAGTGTTGAGGTAAGTCACTTAGTATGTTCATTCACCTACTTGTGAAATAGGGAAAATGATTGCAGACATGCTTAGCCTTCTACAGATGATGGCTGGACCGCTGAATAAGATAACCCCTGCAAGAGTGCCTGGAGACCTTTCCAAGAAAAGGGGACAAGGACTTGGTTTTACTCACTGCATGGCAACCAATAGGTGATCATTAAATATTCTCTAAATAAGTTAAAAAAGCTGCAGAATGCCGATAATACATGGCAATAATGATCCCCCTGATATCATTTAAAAATGGTTCATGTAACTTGATAAAAGCAGGAGTCACCAGTCAAAACACCAGTTGGAACTATATATATATATATATATATATATATATATATATAGTCCAGTAATTTGAAAACCTTTTTTTTTTTTAATTTTTTTTTTCAACGTTTTTTTTTTTTTTATATTTATTTTGGGACAGAGAGAGACAGAGCATGAACGGGGGAGGGGCAGAGAGAGAGGGAGACACAGAATCGGAAACAGGCTCCAGGCTCCGAGCCATCAGCCCAGAGCCTGACGCGGGGCTCGAACTCACAGAGTGCGAGATCGTGACCTGGCTGAAGTCGGACGCTTAACCGACTGCGCCACCCAGGCGCCCCTTGAAAACCTTCTTAAAGAAGCTAGTTGCAAAAACATTTTGCACATTACCAACATTTTGTGTTATGTATATAATGCACCAAATGTTATCCTATTTTGTGTGTGATGTCCAAATTAATTATATCTTTAAATTAAAAATAACTTTTATTATGTTTCTTATTACAAAGCAATGCATATTACTCACATATTTTAGCATGATTTTATTTTATCCAGAGAAATGCATCTCTTGGTTGATACTTACAATAAAAATCAATGAGAAAAAAAAGTATTCAAAAGCAATCCACTGTGTCTTAGCACAGTTATCATCCTTTTATAGAAGACAGATACCTATGCCCTGGAAATTTAGTTTAAGGTAATACTATGGACATCAGACTTAAAATCTCAAACTACCTAAATTTCTACTAGAAAAGTGACACCAGCAATTATCTTACATTCTGATTAAACACATGCAAACACTAATATGGGGACTTCGAAATATCTTACATGGATGAATAAATAACTAAGTAAGAACATTATCGGATCATCAACAGACACTGTGTTTAGATGCGGTAAGAAACCCGCATCACAGGAACTGAAGCGTTCCAGTACAGCAAGCTATGAGCAGCTAGATGAAAATCACCTGCCACAGAGCAGAGTCAGGAGCCTTTCTGAAGGCAGCTTTGTGCGTATAAAAGCAGCTCCTAGTTGCTGGATGCTGAACTGCCTGCAGCCCAGCTCATCACATCTTAGGTAACAGAGCCCTGTATCATCCACAGTATAAAAGAACCATTTGGGAACAGTTGCATTTCATTACTTCTCTTGCTACTTACCCTCTTGTCCAGCAAGTGGGTATTTGCATGAAAGAGAAAAATTATTTACAAAGCTAAAAACTTACTGTTCTTAAAAAAAAAAAAAAAGGGGGTGGGGGGTTGCATGTAAGATATTTATCCCTTGGAGCTTCCATAGCCTCCTTTGGAGTGGTGACAGATTAAAATCACACTGACAAAGTTATTTGTACATTTGACAACCACTGATCTAGAGAATGATTACCTGGCTTATCTTTAAGGGAAACCAAATGATGGATACATCAAGGACGCGATTCCCCCTTGTTCCCCGCCCCCCTGCCGCGTTTTACCTAAGAGACCAGATCAGTAGACCCCGATAGTGACAATTAGCTAAGAGGCAGGCATCAGAAGACTGCTCTTGAAGTCACAGCGACAGCTTAGAGACCACATCATGGTGACAGACCCCACAGAAAGTCACGTCCCCCTACACTTGTTTTGAAGCCAGAACTCCCTGGTAGAGTTGATTCCCAAGGAACCTTCTTTACTTCTTCAGGTAATGTAAATGGTTCCCTACTTTTCTTTCTCGTCTTCATTCCCACCCACTGGAGAACGGTATTATCCCTCTGCAGCTATGAGAGGACCCAGCATCAGCTAAAAAATACAGGTAGAAAATGAAAAGGGAAGTTAGAAGATGGGTATGCATTCTGGGGAGCCTTGCAGTCAGATCCTGCCCTTACGGGGCCTGGAACAAGAAAACCTTCTCTAAACGAAAAGGCAGCTGACGCTGCTTCTCCATCACCACAGTAGAGACGTTTCAGGGACTGAATTTCTCAGATACCCTCTCTATTCACCTGGTGAATGTGTCTCTTGTTTCCAACGTGACAAAGGGACTGCTCGCATAGGTATGTCGTACTCTAGCCCGTTCGCCGGGAACGGATGGAGAGACCAGCTCTTAGAGCACAGAAAAGGCTTGCGCAGCACAGCCCGCTCACTTGGAAACAATTAAATCCAAAGAGGTACGTGTGCATTTCAGGAAAGAACAGCCAGCCAGGGATACAATTGCAGGTAGGAAGTTAAATGCCCAAACGGAACGAGATTGACCAACTGAGGTCACACCCAGCAAAGAGATAATAAAAACTAATGGACTCAGGCTGTTAGATGTTTTGAGGCACAGGGAAGTGAAGTTCTTCAGTGTAGCAGAAATTCCATTAGGCATGAGGGGAAGAAATGTGATGTTTTTCCAGGCCTCATTTTGGGGGACCCCAACGTCCGATCCCCGCTCAACTTCCTGATCAAGCCCCTGTGGAGCTGACATCCCACGCTTTATAGTTGATCCTGGAGAAGTCTGGCCTCTCAGCCTTCTCGTCATCAGGAATGCGACGTGAGGGACATCGTGGAAGACAAGTGCCTGTGCACAGCCAGCATGGACTCCGCCTAGGAGCCGGAGAAGAAAGAGAAAGCCGTTACACCACCACAAAGGGACCGGTAAAAGTAACGCAGAATCCCTGCCCCCCCCCCCCCCCCCCGCTTCCACTGCTCCCCCACAGGCCAGATCCCCACATCCGCACACACGCATGGACACTCTGGTGTGCTCACACACACCCGGGTAAACCTTGGGATTCAGCCAAACTCCACCGGTACAGTCATGGGCTTCTTCCCGAGAAACCAACCTTGTACCCACGCTGGACCAGGCAGTTCTTCCAGACCTCTAGACCATAAGCTATATGCCCAAGATACGAGCCACATAAGCCCTGTGGTAAAAGGAGAGCACGTAGGCCCCTACCAGCCAAAAGGCCATGCCGAGAAAATGGCACCACGTTCAGGGCAACTTGGCTTGTGAAGAGGGTCTCTACGGTTGTTATCCCAGTTCGTCCCGCAACCGGTCGTAGCACAAATCAACTTCTTCCCATAAACTGGGATTTAATGGTTTTTTTTTTTTTTTTTCTGGAGAAATTCTTGCCCCGAGAGCAGTGTTGCTCAAGTGATAAATGTGCATCTGAATCACTTGCTAATCCCATGAGGATGAAGCTTCTGATTCAGGAGGCCTGTGACGGGGCCGGAGAGTCTGCATGTCTAACGAGCTCCTGCTCCTTGCGAGGGTACCAAGGAATGAGGCAGGAGACAGTGACACAATCCCACCTATCTTTCCTGTCTCAGAAGATAAATGCCATTTTATCCCTTCGACTGTAAGCGCTTTAGAAACAGGCAGGTCATATTCCAGAAGGAACAGCCCACTAAATTCTAAGAGATCTCCACATTGTTTCTTTACGACGAAGAGGTACACATTGCTAATGGGAGTCACAGTACGGTGTGGGCAAAGGTTAATTTTTTCTTAGTTCTTGTAGAGGCGCCAAAAAGTACACACAACTCCTACTCAAGTTCACGTGCCTTCCATAACGTCCTACCCATGTTTCCCAGAAGGTGGTGGAAGAGAGCCATGACTCCATCAAGGACTCCAGTCACACTGCCAGCTGGCTTTGGCTTGTCTGAGGCTCGATCACGGAGCAGCATGAGATCGTTTTGGAGGTGGGGGGAGTGGGTGGAGAACACAATCCGAAATACAAAACAAAAAACCCAGAAGCCTTCTGATAGGTTCAAGTTACACGCCAATTTTATTGACCCATTCTACACACACGCGCACACACAAAAAACATTTCAAATATAGTTATACACACCTTCTGTGGATCTGAGTGGCATATTTTGATATCAATGTTACCAGATTAAATCAGAATGCTGGTAAGGACTCACATTCCTTTTTCACCAGAGCTGTGCCTAGGAAATCCGCAGGATAACTAGTACGTGAGTTCCCAAGTCAGTCCATTCCCTTCACCCATTTCCAACCCCCTCCAAGGGGCACAGCTGGTGATCAGTCCTTTGCTTTTGCCACAGTAAAACCGCCACCAGATCAGAATGAGTTGATTTTGTTATTCCAACACGATTTAAAAAAATGTGCACAAGCAATTCAGATACAAAAACACCAAGTTGGTAAATAATGGTCCTAGATCCCCAGTGAAAGGCTTGCTGGAAAGAATACTTCGGCCAACTCTTAAAATCAATTTTTAAGTGCAAAATTTCCCTTGCATTTTTATGTACTAGATTATGAGTGAGAGCCAAATGCATGGCCAACTACACACACAGCGGCATGAGCCGCTGCTACATCCCGTAACACGGAAGCTGAGGACACAGAAGGTTCAGAAACAGGCAGTGAAAGGGAAGTCCTGCCTAGAAGTGGGAGAATGGATGGAATGAATTCGGGCAGAGGTAACAATTTCAGGCTTTGAGTAGGCATTTCCTTCGCTGAGTTTACAAAATACTATACACAAGTGATGTTTTCATCATCTGCTGCAAAACGGTGGGGATTTGGCTGCTACTCTAAAAGAAAGGTCTATTAAAAATCATAGCGTACAGAATGTCCCCCTTAAAAAAAAAAAAGTGAGGGCTTCCTTCCTTTCTTTGTAGGGCTCATGCAACAGACACAGAACGACAATAATATGCATATACTATTAACTGCCACAATTAGAAAACAGACTGTCAGCATACAGACCCCAATAGAGTCCGTCAGTCATCAGCATACAGATCCTACTGGAGTCTGTCAATCGGTCAGCATATGGATCTTACCAGAGTCTGTCAGTCAGCACCGGGACCCTACCATACATAGTCTCTCAGTCAGTCAGTCAACATACAGACTCTACCAGGGTCTGCCAGTCAGTGAGTATACTTATACTACTACTGGATACAGTCTTCTGGACACTATGCATCTAAATTAAATTCCCGGACATACTTCTGGTGGCTGATGTCACCTCTGCGGGAAGTCAGAGATCAACCCTGATCCAGTTGCCAATGCTGCAATCTGACTCGATCGTTAGATATTTTTCAAAATGAAAATATTTAAAACGTGACCAAGTGAAAATGCATACTAGAAAACCCGAGTGAATTTATCACATTTCTTGCAAACGAACACAATGTGGCCTCTGAACTCAGCAAAGACAACGGAATGTGCGTACGACTGTGTAACCCGGATATAGTTCTCTCAGTTCTTGGACACTCTTCCCCATCCTTTGGCTACTCCAAGCACCAATGAGTTTCTCCAGAACTTAGATCTCCTACTCACAGAAAGATTGTAAGACGGATTTATTTCCAAGGTTATGTCATGTTTCTTCAAAATGCCAGGGCCTCTGCAGATCAACTGTGGGTTGCAAAGAGGAACCTCCCAGGAAACACTATTTTCATTCAGTCTAGGAATAGGAGTAAATTGTATTCCTAACTCTAACTTCGCGGAAGGACAGCAAACAAACCTGAGACAATAAGAGAGTCTAGCACCATGCACGTTTTTAAAACATTTTCTTATTCCGCTTTGCAACTGAATGTAAAACAATCCCCTTGTCAAAACAAAACCAGAGATAATACAGATAATAAGAGCTAAATTCTAATTTGAGGATTAAGAGACCAGAGAAGCTAGTTCTCTAAATCTGCTTTACATTCCTCGTTCAAGTCTGTCACAAAAATCATCGTTCAGCTTCCAAGTGAGAAAATAAAATATACAACGATTTTCCTTTCCTCATTTACTAGACTAAATAACTTAACAGATTAAATGCTAAAACCTTCGCCTATTTCTCCCACAACGAAATGGAAAGTCTCAGCAAAGGGTACTCCGGAATCCATCCTTTCTTTGTAGAATCTGTGATCTAGGCACAATTACAGTCATGTGTATATACTACCAATACACGTTTTAGTAAGAAAGGAAGAGGAAGACAGAAAAGAAAGGAAGCAGAACTTCTCTGAAATGTGGAGTAAGAGCTCTACGCCTTCTGTATTCTCCTGGCTTCTTCCTGCTCTAACTTCTCTGGAGGGATCTTGCTCTAGAAACTGAAGGACTCTGAAACCCATGCTACTGTCAAATCCTAATTTCTTGGGTCCCACCTGAGCGTAGTAAGCCCACCTCAGGCTCCTCTTCTGGGGGAAGCACACCAGGGCAGGGGGAGAGTGGAGAAACGATGGGCGGGCTGAGGGCCAGAACGAACTCCCCAGTGACCTGTGTGTCCCGTGGCGGGGTTTACAACAGGGTAACACAATGCTAGCTTGTTAGAGAATTCTCCTCTCACTAAAAGTACGTACAGCCCAAATCCAAAGTCTTTGGCTCAAGATGCTCCTGCTCGTCATTCATGAGCTCTGAATTGCTCTCACTGCACAGCAGGGAAAAAAGAAGAAAAAAAATAATAATAATAATCATTTAGGCTAAAATGCTGCCAGCCAAGTGAGATGAGGCCACCTTCTCAAAGTGCCACACATACCACCTAGGCCTCATTCTCACCTGGCGGGGTGGGGGTTCTCTCCTCCCAGCCCCTTTAGTCTCCTGGCCAGAGGACAAGAGGAACGTCAGGAGAAGTAATCTGAACTCCACTGCAATGTCTACATTTACAGACTCGATGTGTCGCTCTTTCGCAAATGTTCATTTAGCATAAATTGCACACCCTGTCTCTAATATAACCTTCTCCAGGGCAAGGACCTTTTCTTCTACTTCTGTGTACCCCACCCCTCCACCACCCTCACCACCAAGCCCCACAAAGACACTGTGTACATAGAATGTAACAGCGAAACAGGAATAGCAGGTTAGACGCAATTAGGAGCAGAATCTAGGCAAGCAGCCTTTGGAAAGGCCGTGATGGGTGTAAGAATAAAGGACTCATGGTCACAAGTGGGCTGCCTATGATGATAACCCTTATCATTCGACAAGTTTTATCTCTGTGCCTTTACCCAGAGTGCCTAAAATTCCCAGCTATTACCCAAGTGCATTTATTCACACAGGGATCTGTTCAACACAAAGGGTTAAAGATGGGACTAGAACCTCGGGTGACCCTCTAGAACACAGCAGACTGCCTTCACAGGCGTCACTTCATTTAATATTGTGATCTGCTCACACATCTAACTCCAAAGAATCACCCCTTCCGAGCCGAGAGGAATTCCGAATTCTTAGGTTGACGTGCTGTCCAAGGAACTATTCCAGTATTTCTCCCCCACAGCTTCATAAAAAGGAGTTCTAACGTGGAGTAGGAATCAGAATTCGGGAAGTCGTTTCAACACGTGCATGTCCAGACCCCAATCCCAAAGACTCTGAGTTAGTATTAAGCCTGAAGTGGACCCAGGCACGTCTAGGTTTCAAAAGTTCTAAAGAGGATTCTAATGACTGCTCCTAGGTGAGAACCATGACAAAAGGTCATCTATCACCCAACGAAAACACCCTTGGCAAACAGGTAACTGGCTCTTGCTGGTTACCTCTAAAAGGCAAATCGGTAACTTCAAGGTGTGGACCCATTCCATCGCTTTTAAAACAAAATCTCATGAGAGATCTGGGCTTCCCTCTCAGAAAACTGCACATACGTTCCTGTTTTAGATACAGAATCGGAGCGGGGGAGGAGTATGCCGCCACAGGTCGCCAAGAAGCTAAGAAGAACTCCTTGCTCTAAACATTTCCTGTTTAGCCCTACTGAGAAAATAAGGTGACGCAAGTGAACAGGCAATTCCGGACAATGAAAGGCTAGACCCCTCAGGGTCCCGAAGACTTCTGGATGGCAAGATGAGACAAAAGAATATGCCAGTGAGGGAGATTAACTTCATGACCAGGCTTCTCCATATTTAGAACAAAGAAAACAACAACTGCTCTTGCGTAATTTTTTTTTAACGTAAAGAGGGGAGTGTGTTGAAAATTACGGGAAAATCAGAAAAAGCTCTAGTGGACTCTTCTCTGCTGTTTGAGCAATTCCATCAGAGGTGACTCTTTAACTCTGTCCTTCTCGACAGCCCCAGAGGTCACTGGCCTTGGCAGGAAAGCTGCTGTGGTTGGCAAATGGGGAGCCACTGGGGAGAAAAAGACACGACCGCCCTACAGGAGCCCAGTAAGAGCTAGAGACCGTCCTCTCCCGAACCTCACTCCACAACTGCCAAGGGCCCTGTGCCTGGCTCCCGAAGTGAAAACTACCAACCCAGCTATTTCCCACGTGCTCAGAGCCAACTCCCCCAGGGCACCGCACACTTCAGACTGGTTCTCGTGAACCGAGGTGCGAGCTCTCACTCTGTATCCACCTGTAGGCTCCAGAGCATCTGTGGATGTTCTGAGGCCTGGGCTGACCCTTTCACGACCTGGCTTGAGAGGAAAGGAGGGGGGGGTGGAAAAAACCACACTCCCCAGTCCCGATCCATTGAAGCCCCCTGTAGAGAGAGCATCAACAGAGCCTTGACTTCTCTCTCGCCCACCACCCCTTCCCACCTCGACAGACAAGATGACAATGCCATGCATCACACCGGACAATCCAAAGGGAAGATGAGGGAGGGGAACAAAGCAGGGAAGTAAGGACTGTGAGTAGAGCACACCTTGAAGAGACAAAAGTGAAGGCAAAATGGGCTTCTGTGTCCCCCCTCTGCCCTGCCCCCCACTTTAGCAACACAAGAACATTAGTGAGTTTAGACACCGAGGACAAAAACCAAGTCTATGGGGCATACTTAACCTCAGAGCCAGCTATGCTAAGCACCCAGGGGAGTGTACCCCTTTTCCTCCTCCTCCAGACCACCCCAACCGAGGACATGTCCTGAAACGGCCGCAGGTCAACTTGCCCCTGGGCGGGGAGATGTTTCACACTGGAGAACAGCTAAGATTGGTCTGGAAACACACGAGCTCATGTTCTCTGTTGAGATCCACGGTGTGTTGTTGGGGGTGGGGGCTAGAAGTTAAATGACTCCTTGGTGATTAGTGACAAGGGCAGGAGGCCAAGCCGGGGCAGGGGTGGGGTGGGGGATATAGGGTTACACCACCGGAATGCTGACTTGGGTCTTCGGCTGGTCGGCCCCTTCTTGCGTGTCCAGGGCACGGAGAGGGCTGAGGGGCTTGAGGGGCCGGCTCCCAACACTGTAATTTCTTGGACGCCTTATTGTATTCGAACTGGACAGAGGCGTAAAGCTGTTCCTTCTCATCCTTACAGGGGTTTGGTTCTTGGGGAAGTTGTTCTGATTAGAAATGGAGGGACACCATACAAATGAAAGGCAAGCCAAAAGCTCACTCATCAAGGTTAAACAATGCTCGTAACCACAAGTTTCCTCCACTCCTGCTCCTCTGCAGACAGAGCCTCTCATAAGACATGGGCCATGGCCTTGTCCCCAGCCCCTGGAAACTAAAGGGTTGTAGCTAAAGGTCCTTGAGCATCACAGTCCATAGTGAAAGAGGGCCCACAAAAGGAAGGGGCTTAAGATCACACAGATTATCAGGACAGACCAAGGAACGAATCTATTCCTCTTAACCCCACTGTATAGGGTCTCCTGGATCCTATATTCTAAAGGGAGCATTCCCTGGGGGAAAAAATTTGTATTTCACTTCAGCTAAACACTTTCCGTATTTAACAGGACTTCCAGGAGCCACCTTTCAAGTGAAGACTCAGGAAAGAGGTACTAATTTTTAAAAATAATAATTCCAACATCTCTTCCTTTTGGAAGTAAGGAGACTACACAGGACACGAGTTCTGGACGCGTTTTCCTTTTGTACATAAACAAAAGCCCAGGCTCGTGATGTCAGAGGTGCAAAGACTCAAGGTGGCAGGGAAGCTGCACGTTCATCTACGAGAAAATACTTACAGTTGGCTTGTCACGATGAGTGTTCACAGCCTCCACGTTGAGTTTAATTGTTTCCACTTTGCATCCTGAGAAAACGGAGGAAAGAGAACAGGCTTTCAGGGGAAAAAAAGCTCAAAGAAAAATTCTTTGTTTCAGTATGGGAAGCATACCATAAAAGTACGTATATATGCTCACATACAAACATACAAACATACTTTTAAAAATGGAAGGCATTGATGGGATTCCCCTGGTATACAGGGGTCATGAAGTTGAACTTCTGGACAAACTTCAGACAAAAGTCAAATATCCTGACTGTTTTCGGTCCCCACCTCCTGCCCAGCTCCTTAGCTCATAGTTACCGTAGGCCACAGGAGTAAGCTTGAAGATGGTATGGAGAGGACACCTCAGGTACGGTAGCTCATCTGAAAGCAGAAAGACCAGGTGCCAGAAGTCGCTGTATTATGGAGTAAGGTCAAGTTGGTGGGCGAATCTCAGCCCATGAGTTTTCTTTACCCTACCTAGAGTTGCATAATCCCCCTCCTGAATCCCAGACAATTATCAGGACAGGCACCAAAGAAGCTGCCCAAGCTACTATTGAGAGGCTAAGAAAGGAAATCAGTCCATTTTGGATCCTTCCACGCAGGGAAAACAGGAGTAAGAGCAGGAGCCAGAGCCCCATGGATGAGAACATGGGGGCCCAGCTGGGTATGCCAGAGGCCGGCCTGCAAGCTTCCCAGCAGCTCAGGTAGATCACGAAGGAAAGGGTCAGAAAAGCCAGCAATTTCCTTACGGCTCTACCCAGACAGAAACTGTCCTACGCCCAATCCAAAGAATGAAGATGGTTGTAAGACACCACGCTCCTCGTAACCAAATAACAAGCTGGGAATGTCTGACCACTGAACATCCTGATTCTGCCAGGAGTGTCAGCTTGACGCTGGCCCTTTAGCCAAGGAGGATCAAGGAACTCCAGCAGTGGCCACTCTCTGCCGAGGCCTTTTGTACCAGCAGAGTAAATTCAGCCAGTAGTTGGCCCAGTGGCTGCTGGGAGCCCCACGCCGCTGCCTCAAGAATGCACTCCAGTTTGAGTGGAAGAGGGGAGGTCCGGTTGCCCAGGATCCTGGTGCCACCTCAAGTCTAGCCCCCTCCCCATGACTGTGTCCCCTGGCCCTTCCCTCAAATGGCACCTGCACCCTTATCCAAGAAGTAGGCCAGGAGGCAGCGCATGACAGCCTGGTGGGAGATGACGAGGACGTTGCCCTGACGCTCCAGCTCCATGATGACAGGCTCCAGCCGCTGCACCAGGTCCTGGTACGACTGCGGAGGAAGTGGGGCACACCGGTAAGAGGCCAGGCACAGGCCAGCAGCCAGGTTGGCGGCCGGGTCCGGAGTCAAGAGGCCACTTCTCCTTCCCCAGCTGGCTTTCCTCCTGGAGGTTCAGCGACTTCATGTCGCCTGCTAACTCCCCCAGCCCTGGGATCTCTTGAGAATACTCAAGAGCAACATTCGGACCGAGAAAACTGCGGTCCAAAGGAGGAAATCTGAATTCAGCCTGTGTTTTTTCCCCTTCCCACAGAGGAACAGGCAGCACGTGAGGCAACGAGAGTCTCCTAGGGGCTCCCCGGGCCTCTGCCGTTGCGTCACAACTCCAGACTACGAAGCACTCAAGCCAGGGAATGGCCTCAAACACGCCAGACATAGGGGGATCATTCATGTCCCATATATTTACTTGGGGCCTAGGCCTGCTTGGGTGGGGTGGGACAGAGGGAGTGGTACGAAAGAAAGATGTAAAAGAGATGATGTTGATTCTGCAATTAGTCAACACAGAAGACATCCTGTCACCTTTTCCCCTGGAGATCTCAATGAGCCATTTGACTGTCTAAGCTGAATTCAACACAGCGTGACCCAAAGGCAGAAGGGAAAAACGACACGATGCCGTGACCACCCTTTCTAGACCCTCCACATCACATTCACTCCTTCCCCCAATTTAAAGCTAAACCCCCAACCGAGAGCTGGGCAGTTGCCCCACGTGACGGGAGTCTCACCTCCCCGCCAGGGTATCGATACAGGTATTTCTCTTGGTCCCGAAGCGCAAACTCCTCTGGGTACTGCTTCTCAATCTCTGCGTAGGTCATCTCCTCGCACACACCCTGCAGGGAGCCACGCCGGCTGGAGGAGGCAGACCGGCCCGCGCACCCCCCCACACAAGGGGGACAACACCGAAGAACCCCAACTCTCACTACGTGCCAGGCACTGTGGTGCTTGCCCGCGCTGCCACTGACTGGCCCAGGCGTGTGACGCTGGCAGGGGGAGGGCCGCCGCAGACAGGACGTGGCTGCTTAAGCTGTCGCTTGCTTCGGCTACTTCGGAGGAGTAAGAAGTCAAGAAAAGTCAGCAGGATAGAGGGAACAGGAAACAGGGAAAGAGGGGACACGGAAGGGACCAGAGAATTCTTACAGAAGGCATAAAAAGGTACAGAGAAAGAAATGAAAAAGAAAGGTCTACTTCTCGATGAAAAAGAATGAAATCTTGCCATCTGCAACAACATGGTTGGAACTAGAATATATTATGCTGAGTGAAATAAGATATATGATGTCACTCATATGTGGAATTTAAGAAACACAACAGTTGAACATAGGGGAAGGGAAGGAAAAATAAGGTAAAAACAGAGAGGAAGGCAAACCATAAGAGACTCTTAAATACAGAGAACAAACTGATGGTTGCTGGAGGGGAGGTGGGTGGGGGGATGGGCTAAATGGGTGATGGGCATTAAGGAGGGCACTTGTTGTGATGAGCATTGGGTGTTATATGTAAGTGATAAATCACTAAATTCTATTCCTGAAATCATTTTTATATAATATGTTAACTAACTTGGATGTACATTCAAAAATATATAATAATAGGGGCGCCTGGGTGGCGCAGTCAGTTAAGCGTCCGACTTCAGCCAGGTCACAATCTCGCGGTCCGTGAGTTCGAGCCCTGCGTCGGGCTCTGGGCTGATGATGGCTCAGAGCCTGGAGCCTGTTTCGGATTCTGTGTCTCCCTCTCTCTCTGCCCCTCCCCCGTTCATGCTCTGTCTCTCTCTGTCCCAAAAATAAATAAACGTTGAAAAAAAAATTAAAAAAAAAAAAAACAAAAATATATAATAATAATGAAAGGGAGGGAGGGAGAAAGGAAGGAAGGAAGGAAGGAAGGAAGGAAGGAAGGAAGGTGGGAAGAGGAAGGGAGGGGAAGGGAAGGGAGGGAAGGGAAGGGATGGGAAGGGAAGGGAAGGGAAGGGAAGGGAAGAAGGAGAGGCCTACTTCTGTGCTCAAGGACAGAAAAAGCCAAGAACGATTTGGAAAGGACTTTTCCAAAAGAGCTGACCAAATGATCTAACCAGAAATTAAAGTGTTGTTAGCCATTTCTTTTTCCCAGGAGAAAAATGGGCAAAAGAACAAAATGGAGCTTCCCTCTCCCCACGTACCAGAGCGGCTAGGTCGCAAACTGGTTTGGGCCCATCACTGGCACAGGGGCTCAAGCATGAGGCAGGCAGTCCTGACTGGGGGTGCAATTGTTCTCACCTCCTCCCCACGTACTACTACCCGGTAGTTCTAGTTTTCTAGACAAAACTGCCCATCTCCTGACTTCTGAGCTCCCTGCCTGAATAAGAGACTCTTACTGGCTTTGTAGCCATCAGAATTTCTTACTCACAGCATCAATCTCATTCAGAATCTTCCACTGCTCATATGTTACACCCAGGGACTCAGCAGTCTGGATAGTCCTCTTCAGCTGGCTTGTCCACACTTTGAGGTCTGCTATCTCCTGTTCCCCCAGAAACTTCCTTAGAGCCTGGGCAAACTGGGGTTTGAGATAAAATTTTAAAAGGAGACACACACGCACATACACACGATTGCTAGCCTGGCCTGTAAAAGACAACATGTAGGATCATGGCCAAAATTCAAAACATGCTACACAGTTAGGATAAACCCACAGGGAAATGAACTTCAACTGGAGCATCCTGTACTGTGCTAGGGACACAAGTCGTGCCCAAGAGATATCTGACGGTCCCATGAACAGCAGAAGTGGTTCTAAGTTATCCACATTACAACACAGAATCAGTGGATGAGAAAATGTCTTCAACATTTGCTTGACTAAGCCCCAATGGGATTTAGGAAGAAGTAATGGGATAAGAGGCGTGACCTCTGCCATGTCCTTCCTCCAACCCTAAGCCTGGGAACTTCAGCCTGCTGCCGAACCACTCACCTGCTTTCCCCGTGCCGAGAGGCCAGAGTCGCCCCCAATCTTCCCCAAGAGGTTGAATTCACTCTCTCCGTGCCGGCAAAGGTAAATGGTGCGAGGCTGCACGTGGATGTTCATGAGGTAGTAGACTATTTTGCTCTGGATGTAGTCCTGGACTCTGTTCACTAAAAATCGCTGGCCCACATTTATCACCTTGATGAAAGAAAGATCCCTGGGACAGAGCAGGAGAAAAGAGAATCCCCAGGAGTGAAAATCTGAGGATAACAGTGGGAAGGGAAGGATTCCCACAGCCACTTTCGGGCTCAAGACAGCTCTTCCTCCTCTCCTATCAGAGCCAACTCACATTTAAGGAAACAAGCGGTAAGAGATGGGTTACACCTCAGATCCAGTCTACCACTTCTTCAGGGCCTATACTGTGCCATGCAGTGTAGACAGGTATGATACAAAGAATCCAGACTTTCCTTCAGGGGCTAGACTAGGTGATGTGACAATCTTGCTACCCTGAAGTTTGGTGAAAAGCACATTCCCCATCTGAGGGAGCGAGAACGGCTTCGCTGGCAGGGAGGGCAGGAGGCAGCAGAATCTTAGAAATCTCTCTACATTCCTGCATCGACCGAACCAAGCCTCTCTCAGAGGCACTTCCACAGCTGGTGCCCCATCAGAGAATTTGTCTCACTGTAAAAATGATCCATGCTCATTCCAAAAAATTTTCCAAAAAAATGTGTAACGATGCAAATAAACATCACCCAAACCCTACCCACCAACACACACACACACACACACACACACACACACACACACACACACTCTTTTAGAATGTTATTCTACATAGGACCTCTATGAAGAATATACTATTACACCCTATTTAGAACAGTGGTTTTCAACCTTTAAATTAAGGAACACATCCAAATACTAACGTTCTGGGCAATCTGCTTGAAGGAACTTTGAGACTCCAAACATTAAGCAGACCATTAACACAACCGAATGATGGGCTATGCACACTTATGTCGCCACTTGCTTGGCTGCAGGGCTGTGTTCTTGAACACGGCTGTTAACTGCCCCGACTACATACTTTGCCAAAGGCCACATTCTCCCAGGTTTCTGTGTACACATCTTTCTCCAAAACGGACCTGACATTTTACTATAGCTCTCGTACCTCGTGCATATCAAGTTATCCCATACTGCACACTACATTGCTAACAGACACTGGCACAGTAATAATGGCTGGCCCCGACCAGACATTTCTGGTGAGCCAGGCATGGCAAGGACTTTACGTGCTATATATCCACACACAGACACGTGTGTCTGTGTGTGTATACATATACATATACATACAGGTATATATACACATATGCATATTCATACCCCTACACACATGTTTTATATATAACATATATTTGAGTTTATTATAAATTTTTGTTTGTATCTATTTGTATTATGTGCATTTATATGTAAAACAACAGTATATATACATTACCCATATTTGTACATGTCTGCATGTCATATTTTATACGAACATATATTTCTACATAATGTTAGGGCGATACATGTAACATATATATATACTTACACATTACACAATATACATACACGCAATAAACTTTAAAAATTTTTCAAAAACCGATGACACATCTCTCTGAGGGGTTTCCTACAACACCCTAGATGAGAACCATGGATCCAGAGCAGTGGTCCTCAACCTGGGGTGGCTGTGTTCCCCAGGGACATCTGCAGTGTCTGAGAACACTTTAGGTTGAGGCAGATTGGGAGTATTACTGATGTCTAGTGAGGGGAGGCCAGGGATGCTGCTAAACATCCCACCGTGCACGAGACAGCCCCCTACTGCTCTGATTAAAAATTAGCCAGCTCAGAACGTCAACAACGCTGAGACTGAGAAACCCTGTTTTAGAGAAGAGAGAAGAAGAATGGTGGTAAAAGACACCTCACTATTCAAGTGTAAGACGTGACCTACATCGAAGCCACAATTCCACACCTTGTTTCTCTGGAAGGATGTAAACATTACAGGTCTGGATTGTCAGACAGAAGGTTTGAGGACAGGGGGAGAAAGGCTCTTTTCTCAAATGAGACCCCAGCCTCAGGCCCTTCAAACCATGGCCTTAAAGCTTACTTGTCATAGCTGTCTGGGTCAAGGGGCCGATAGGTGACTTTGTAGCACTCGATCCTCTTTAGGAAGTCCTCCATCACATTCTCCCTGTTCCTTTCAGGGTAGTCAGGGCTCGACACCTTTACCTCCTGGAATCACAGGAAGAATAGGGCCTGGTCAGAGGTCTGCCCTTAACAGCCCTCCCATAGACAGCCAGCGCTAAATAAAGAGAAGGAAGTCCACAGAAGGGCCCTTTCACTAGAGTGTTGGCAATCCCCACTCGTTGAGCGCCCCCTCCCTGTCCTGTGACCCTGGCAACCAAGAAAGGAAAGACAACTGGGGAATCATGTGCCTGCCCTTGGCTGAAGGACTGAGGCAGTCACGCAGCTGAAAATGCTCCTGGGCCCCAATCCCTCTATGCGCCCTGCCAGGAAAACAGAATGGGCTTCAATTTCTCTACACAACCACTCAGAATAGGGTGTTTGATCTGATGCAGACCTGACTTGGACCAGATGCTTCTTCTGAGATGGTCCCAAGTTCCCACATTGCTAGGAGGGCACTTCCATGACACCATGTCTACACAGCACAGCACAACCCATCAAACGAGCACTGGTTTACACTATGACAGCACAGAGCATGAGGCATTCAGTGCATGCAGCGCTGACCTGAATGGTAGACAGTTAGTGGGCAGGTGAACTTCCTATACGGCGGCCCTGACACACAGCGAAGGGGCGGATCCACTCTAAGGATATACCGAGGTCTCGGCACCCAGCTGATACCCAGAACGTGGGGCCAAAACTCCTACCGTCTAAGTCTTGGCTTCCATTCAACAACTAGCTCTTACTTTATTCCTCAAAGCCTCAGCTTCGCCTCCCAAGGGAAGGGTGTGGAAGTATAAAGTGGTGCTCCAGCAGATTAAAACGATCAGCCTGTATTGTTAAACGTGTCTATTTCTTTCATCACCCGGTTGACTCTCCCCGCTCAGCCACCAACACACACATAACACATGGCAGAGAGGACAGAGAGGTGGCGGTATGCAGGGGAGTCACCCACCAGGATGTTGGCAGCAATGACATCAGGATCGTCACAGACAGATTCCACAAAGAATACCTGGCCAGGGAGAGAAGGCAGTGATAAATGAGTCCAAAATGGCCAGGCTGTTAATTAACAGCATGTGCTCACACCTGCCCCACCCCAGTCACCACATCCTCCAGGATTTTCTTTCATGAGAGCGGCCTCCAAGGCCTCTTCGTTTAAAAATAGCTCTTACCACATCCCCGGGGCCTCAGACATACCGGCTACGGGGCTGAGAAAGGACCTGAAAGAAAACACTCAAGGACTGGGGGTATTCCCCAAGAAAAGAAGAGGGAGAGCCAAGCCGGTCCTCAGACACCAGAGTCAAAGAGATCCACGTGTCCCTCCTGGCTCCCCACCTCCACTCATCCCAGCATGAAGCCAGGTTCCTACCTTGAAGGAATTCTCCTTGGCAAAGTTCAGAATCATGTCCCGCCTCTCCCTAGTGGTATTGGTGGCATCGAACACCTGAGAAGAGAGGGCACAAAGTAGATGAGGGGGAAGAGAGACTGGGAATCCCACCGAGGCAGACCCAATGTGAGGCCGTGCAGTCACGCTGCTGGAAGGGTGGAGACCAGGATGGGGAAGGGGCAGGGAAGGCTCACCGCGATCTGCCCGCTCTCCTCCGTAAGATATGCCTTCACATCTTGCAGTGCCACCAGAGCGCACTGTCTGCCGTGAGAACAGAGGACATCAGCGAGAGCAGCACCAGACCAAGTTCAGAGACGTGAACGACTCGGTTGCTAAAGGACTCACATCCCCTCCCGCTCGGCTTTCCCAATGGTCAAACATTTTCCCTAACTAGACTTTTCAACCTCCCCCCTGAAGTTTTTACACCCCCCCACACCTTTCTCCTTCCTCTGCCCCATGCGTACCAAGCGTCCCTCTGCAGGTTTACCCTACAAACACACATGCATCTCCCTGAGCCTGTTCTACCTCCCAAACCCAGTATGACCCATCCACCAAACAACTTCCAGTTAAAAAGCCCCACAGGATGTTTACTGAAATGAAAACCGAGCCCTGTCACATCTAGTCTTGTGATGGCAGAGAAAGAGCTGGCTGGGAGGTCAGGCCTAAGAGGACTCACTTGCGGATCTTCATGGCCTCCTCGTTGTCATGCCGGAAGAAGTCATATGACTTATAGGACTTGACTGCTTCACGCCGATATACCCCAAGATTAAACACTGCAGATGACACCAACAGCCTTCAGCAGTGAAACAACACAATGGTCCCACCAAAGGGGACTTCTTGGTCTACTGTCAGAATGGCCAAGGAAATGAAAAAAGCACCATGGTATGTTGGGAACAATACCAGATTGAGAGACAAGTTAGATTCAAGTTCAGACTTACTAGACCTTGAACAAGTCTTAAACTGCCTGAGTTTCAATTTCCTCAGTCACTTTGGCTATTTCACAGGGGTACTGCTAGGATGAGGCAGGATGATATACACAGAAGGGCTCTGAAAATGCAAAGCCCTACATTACCAAAGGCATTCCCTTAAAACTAGGCCCAACCACCCAGGCCAAAAGGAAACAAGTCTGTAAACAGGGAATAAATCCAGTAAATCAGGAAGCAACCACTATTTCTGCCAGGAGCACCCTATAACCTTGATGCCAAGGAGAATAAATCGCCCAGAGGCCCGGGAGGCCCAAGAGCTAATCATTTCCCTTACCAAGGAATACATGATCTGCACCTACCTTTGGTGGGCACTCCAATCCAGTTGAGGTAGCGTGTGAGTTTCTTGGACACGTAGGTTTTGCCCCGGGCTGGCAGGCCAATCATAACAATGAGCGTTGGGGAGTTGGTCATGTAAGAGGCCCATGCTAGAGGGGGGAAAAAGAGAGCAGAACTGAATGGCTAGGGGCTGAGTAAGGTTCACGCACTGGGCTAGGTACTTCATAGCCATAACCTGATTTAATCTTTATAAGCCTCAGTAAACCCAAGGGAAAACTGGGAAGGCAAACTGAGGAGATAGCAGTCCAACCTCCTAAAAGAGAATTAAAAGGTCATGTAGATTTCCAAGAAGTACCCAAACCAAGATATGTCTTCCCCACATATGCAACATCTCCACAGAGGTACCTAAGGTGGGAAGAGAGGGCAAAATGGCAAGGATTAGGAAGATAAGAACCATGGCACCTTCCTTGACACAACCATGTCGGGTAACCCAAGGTTGATCCGGCTGTGGAGACACGCCTTGTGTCTGGAGAGTCTCCAGTGCAGAGCTGGGCTGGCTCCTAGAACAGACCCAACAGAGCTGGAGCTTCCTGAGCAGCTTGCTCACGGGGCCTGGCTACACCCGCACCCCGGCCACCTGGCCCGTCCTGCCACAGAGGAGCGGCAGGAGATGGGCCTCCACTGCTGCCAGCCACTCTCCTGGGCCAGGACCCAAACTGAGGTCATGTAGGACTTGGGCTCTACAGGCTCTTGTGAGGGGAGGCCCTGCCCAGGGCTGGGAAAGGGAAAGAACTGCCTCCCCTCTCCACTTCCCAGCACTGCTTTCCAGAAGGTGCCCTGCAGGTCGCTGCTGCTTCTCTGTTCTGAGACAAGGTGACCGTATAAGGCTAAGAAACAATTCAGTTAAACTGGGTTACGTGCACGGGAAAGTCATTTTCAACAGATCTCAGGGGAGAAGTGGGCAGAAGGGCCTGGGTAGAGGAAGACCACAGAAGGAAGAGCGTTTCCTTACGGTGTTTGGCAAGAAGTACCCAGAAATCAAAGAGTGGCCCAAGTGGTCAGGGAGGAGTAGATGCCGAGATGAGGGGTCAGGGGACTTGGCCTTTAGTCCTTTACCCATGTGCACAGGGAAAATGCCTGGGCCTGAGCAGGGGCTCCTCCAAGGTAGGTAATGAGCAACACAAATGATTTTCATCTCTGTACAAATAGGGAGCACAAAGCCAGGCAAAAACACCACCCTGCAGACTTAGCTGATGTGAATCCCCGATCTCTGATCCCCTAACAGGTCTGCCCGGAAGCAGCTGCCTCGGGTTTCAGTAGTAAAATTCTCCTGAGTCTTCACTTTCTCCAGCTCAGCGTGATGCTCTTCTCAATCCCCCGTGATTTGCCTCATTACCTGCACTTCTGGGCCTGCTTTGTCCACAACTTCCAGCCCATTAGGCGCTTCCCCCTAAGGTCCTCTCACCCTCCCTAAAGCTGAACATGAACTGATACTTGGGAGCTGCTCTGAAGCTAAACAGGGGGCCAGCTGCTGAATGCTTACCTAACCGGTCAGAGAATGCTAAGAGCAAAAGAAAACAGGGGTCTCTAAAGACTCCCCTAGGCACCATACCTCCCACCGCTGGGCTTCTCATTTTCCAGGACTTCTTAGTTTCTGAAACGAAGCCACACTTCCTATCTCAGATTGCCACATTGACAAAATTAGGAACCTTCTGTCCAGCTGGTTACAAAACCAAACCACTACCACCTTAATTTGAAGAGTAGATAGTTCAAGCTGATTAATTTCAGGGACAATGAAACATACCCCTTGACATATAATGGAAAGCTGTTTCAATGCTGAAAATTCTCTCCTACCTTCTTTACATAAGGTTTAATTTTCCTTCTTAATCTTTTTTTTAATTGTTTTTTAATGTTTACTTATTTATTTTGAAAGAGAGAGAGAGAGCAGGGGAAGGGCAGAGAGAGAGGGAGACAGAATCCCAAGCAGGCTCCGTGCCATCAGCATGGAGCCCAATGCAGGACTCAAACCCATGAACTGTGATATCATGATCTGAGCCGTAATCAAGAGTTAGATGCTTAGCTGACTGAGTCACCCACGTGCCCCTCCCTTTCTCAATCTTAAATTTATTCTCCCTCATGAACATAATTAGAGGAATGGAGGGGTTGATAACCTCCCTCCTATAAACAGAAACATTGAGACCCAGGGAAGTGAACAGCTCAGCCCACAGTTCTACAGAAGGTCAAGTCAGGGCTCTGACCGGACTCCTGGTTTCATGACAGCCCCATCAGTTCCAGCCACTAGCTCTTGTCAGCACCTGGCGACGGCAATCATATGATAAGTATGACTACACTCTCTAATCTAATCCCAAGAGGTGGTCTAGAAGGTCAATGGAGAGAGCATTGGTGGTTCGAAGGTAGAAGGTCAGTGGTTCCCAGCCTTTCCATGAACAAGGTCTTCTTCCACGGTATGTTCTAAATACACCCAATATTTTTGGAATATACAGCCTATTAAAATGTATTTCATTAGTAGTATCTTTTTTCTTGTATGAAAAGTCATAAAACTGCCAATTACCTCTTGCTATTTGACTGATAGGCATGAAACAGCCAAGTTCTGCAGCTATAGTTGATAATGCCCAATTTCCACTCATGTGCTTTGAAGTATTAAAAATAGCTAACAACGTAGAAGTTTTTAGGAGAATAAACCAGTAATGCTGACAAACATTTCAGATGTGCCTATCTTTCCTCCTATGATTTCTGTGCAAACAGGCAAAGGTGTACACGCGAGCATGCTCCCTGCAGCATTGTCTATGATGATGGAAAACTGGAAACAGCACAAATGTGCATCAGGGGAAGGCTGGCATATCCAGATAATGCAGTTAAGTATTACTACGCAGAAAGAGGTAAATTTGCATTTATGAACACACGCAAAAAAACGCTCCATGATACATGGAGGTACACATGGGAATTGGTCTGTTCCAGACCCACTCAAAATATCAAAGAACGAAAGAAACAAAGAAATGCATGTACGCCCACACTCACCCCTATCCCCAACAGGCCTAATTCCTGAGGTGCCTTTAAGATGCCCTGAAGCCAGTCATCTGAGCACCTTAAAGGCACCTCGGCCAGCAACCGCCCTGTCGCCCCCATCCCTGGAGCCGCTGAAGTTCCAGTAATGCTCCTTTGGAGGCTGTGGCTCCCTAAAGTCATTCTCTGGTCCCCCAGCTCAGGCACTTCCCGGAGTGAAGCCAGCCAACGCAGGTGTAACTGGCAGCAAGGGGATAACGGCTGACCTATTAATAAAGCAACTGCTGGGTGTGAGCACTAAGCAGCCAGGGGAGCCCTGCTCCAAGACACAGGCAAGCAACAGAAAAAAAGGAAATCGGCTAACACGTATTTTCATGTGTGTTTCTCCTTTGACTGTGGCTGCAGCTGTCCCCCGGTCCAACCCACGAGGGGAGAAGAAAAAGGGGGTAAATGAAAGATGGCGGTGTCAGGACAGCCCAGACGCTTCCAGTGGGGGAGAAGAAGATGGAGCTTGGAAAGGAGAAATCAGAGCCCAGAGCAGGAATCAGAGACTAGAGGATAGGAAAGAGACCTGGGAATACTGCCTCCTTAACTATCGAGAGCCCTCAAGGCAGAAAAACTGCAGAAGAGCGGGAAAGGCAGGTAGCAGGTTTCTGTGGAGAATAAAGCGGAGCTAGAAGGCTGATGCTGGGCACTGTGCAGCCCGCGTCCCCACCAGCTCAAGTGTCCTAGTAACATGTGTGCACCTCTCTTTAAGATGTGCATCCTATACCCCCAAATCCGGGTTACAGTACAGCAAGAGGAGAAAGCATTCTTTACTGAGAATCTAATCCTTCACAGGGCTCTTTCAAATAGCTCCCAGCACAGCATTTTCAATTTATATGCAATGAAAATAGAGTCACCAGTGAAAACTAACACACGTCAGCTACAGAAAAACTCTTGTAAGTACTTTCTTATATTGACTCATTTAACGCTCACATCGTTCTAGGGGGAGATATTATTTGTATTCCCATTTTGTAAATAAGCAAACTAAGGCCCGGAGAGGATAAGCAACATGTTCAAGGGCACACAGCTAAGAAGTAGTAAAACGGGATTCAAACCCAAGCAGTCTGACTCCAAGGGATGCACTCAAACATCATGCTATACTAGTTATCTCCTATTTGTCCTCAGTACCCGGCTTCCTGCTCTGGCAGAGAACGGAGACCCTAATCATAGAGGTGTGCCAACCCCAGTGTCACATCCAAACAGGCTGCCTCTGTTGCAGCGCAAACCCCAGCAAGCTTCGTCAGTGCTAGATGAAAAGAGATCATCGTCCTTAATCATGAGACTGACAAGGACATGACATCAAGGCCGAGACCTGAGGGAAAGCTTTGACCATGAGAGATGGATTCCAGGTCTCGCGCTGGTTGGCTGTCGTTCCCACCTGCTGATACGCAGAACCACTGAAGTGAGAACTGACTGACAGGGTTCCAAAGGAAAGGGGCATCTGGAGCAGGGGCGAGGGTTAGCATTCCTTGAGGACCTTTTGGACCATACAGTCTACAATGATGGTCAGGAATGCAGGTGCATGGGGAGAAGAAATGATGCTTCATTTCTCTACAAACCCACCTGATGTCTCTGTCTAAACAACCGGCAGGGAAACACTCCGGTGATACCTGTCCCCAGAGGAGTGAACTTGCGGGAAAAGTAGTTTGCAAAGTGCAAAGGCTAACCCTGTGGGAAGCAGGGTGCCCACGTCAGAGTGAGAAGTCAGATGCCAGGGTTGACTCCCCTAAGGCCAGTCAAAATGAACGACTGCTGGCTCTCACCCGCCACGTCCACAGTGAGCAGCATCCTCACAAAACTTGGCCCCCCAAATAAAGGGAAACTGTTCACAGTATCAGCCCTAAGTAATCCCTGCACCTGCCATTCTGCCTTGCATACCGTGTAACTTTCAACATCAATCAAGTGTGCAGATCCCTCCACCCCCACCCCACGAGGCAGTTAAAGAAAGCAGTAAGAAAATGTAGAGAAATACCAGCGGTCTAGCCCCAGTGACAGACATTTCACTGGGTCTCCTTGTTTCGGACAAGAAATTCCCCTTGTAGATTTGGTTTTAAGTTCCCATGTCAAAGAATTATCGCTTACTCCCACCAAGCATTAAAGTCAAGGATTACAATTCTATTCCCAAGATAAAATCCTGGGAGGGAGCAGCCCCTCCTCCTTCCCCGAACTCACAACATTTCTTCTCTGACATTCGGAGACTGGAGGTTTTGGTTTCACAGCTGTTGTTGTTCTGTTCTGAGGAAGATGCAAAATTCCCAGACATGGCAGCTCTTCAGGAGATGTCTGGAAGGGACAAAAGGAATGGAAGGAAGGAAGGAAGGAAGGAGACATCCCTCAAAACACTCAGGGAAGAGGACAGGTGCAGTATAAGTGAAAGAACACGGGGCCAAGAGTCAATCCCAGAACTTGTTGTTCCCAGTTAACAAGTTGGGAGGACCTTTGGAGAAGGTCCTCCCTAGCCCTGTTTCCTCATCTGTTAACTCAGTTGCACTAGAACCTTCCATGTTAAATGCTACTTAGGGGTTTACATTCACATAAATTCAATCCTTCTAATAATCCTTCAGTAAGGCATATTTTGCTACCATTGTTACTTTCCCCCATTTTACAGGTTGAAAAACTGAGTTTAATCAGTCAGTGGCTCATCCAAGTTCCTTCCTGACCTCAGATTCTAGTTTAAGAATCTGGGGAGTAGGGGTGCCTCAGTGGCTCAGTTGGTTAAGCGACTGACTTGGGCTCAGGTCAGGATCACACAGTTGATGAGTTCAAGCCCTGCCTCTGGCTCTGTGCTGACAGCTCAGAGCCTGGAGCCTGCTTCGGATTCTGTGTCTCCCCCTCTCTCTGCCCCTCCCCCAATTGTGCTCTGTCTCTCTCTGCCTCTCAAAAATAAAATAAATGTAAAAAAAAAAAAAAAGATGCTGATGGTGGGGCGCCTGGGTGACTCAGTTGGTTGGGCGTCCAACTTCGGCTGGGGTCATGATCTCACTCACACTCTGTGAGTTCGAGCCCCGCGTCGGGCTCTGTTCTGACAGCTCAGAGCCTGGAGCCTGTTTCAGATTCTGGGTCTCCCTCTCTCTCTCTGCCCGTCGCCCCCCCCCTTCAAAAATAAATAAACATGGGGGAAAAAAAGAATCTGGGGGGAGTAGTGGCAGAAGTTGGGGGTGAGGTGGGTTGCAAATAGATGCAGTTCATTATCATAAAGTCACTGCAGCCCAACGGCAAGATGGACTGAAAAAAACGGGAGAAACGGGGAAATCTCAAACATGTTCCCTTAAGGAAAACTGTAACTGGACCCAGGGACAACCCTAGTACGTCACCATTTCTCCTCTGGTGTTCCCATTCGCAAGCCCTTGCTCCACACCCTCTTCCCATCCCTCCCTCGGAACGCAGTCTATATAAGGAACACGGGGGCGCAAAGAGGTGATAAATGACTTCCCCAAGGTCACCTGCTGATTAAGACTCGAACTGGGGTGGAATAGCCTCGTGCTCACGCCCCACACCCAGACAAGGGGCTCGTGAGGACCGAAAGTCCTGTTGCTTCAAGAACCTTGTCACTGCCCTTCCACCAACCACACAAATGCTCCAGCCCCAACACCAGCCGCGGCTCCCAGTCCCCGAAAGTCCGCACTCTCAGCAGTGCCAGCACTTCCCCGAAACGGTAAGGCATCACCGTCCCGCACCTCATTCGGCTGCACGTAGCCCCCCTCCTCCCTCCCGCCCAGGCCCTCCCGGGCACAGTACAGCTGTCGCTCACCCGGTGATCCCTCCTAAGCTCCCTCCCGGCAATGGCCCCGGCACTTTCCCCGTTACGCTGCGGACGGGAGCCGGGAGACTGTGGCCCGGGTCCCGGCACCTCCGTAGCCGGCAAATCACGTGCCCGGGTCTGGCCCCTCCACCCAGGCGTCGGTCCTCACCTGGAGAGGATCGACCAATCCTGCGCCCGCAGGCTCCAGGGGGCGGGTTCAGATCCGAATCGCTGACGCCGGCTCTGGAAGGTGGATGAAAACTGTAAAGCCAAAAAGATCGCTGGCTCCCAAGTTTCCTCGCACTGCGGAGGTTGGTTGCATCGTTGCTAGGCAACTAATAGGGCTGGGGGCGGGGCTAATAAAAAAGCATAAGTTTTTTTCATATTCTCGCGAGAGGAAACGAAGGGGACGTCTTCGGAGGATGTGACTTTTTGGTGATGGGGAAATGTTGCGGAGATTAACGCTTTCCTCCCTGAATCCCAGAGGGACCTCGCTTAGATCCGTAAATTGGAACGTAAACTCTAGAAGGTGCTTTGCTAAAGTAAGCTACCAACGTCCTTGAGCTGATTACACCGTAGGGGGTTTGTATATCCTTCCCATAGGCCAGACACTGTAACCTAAGAAAATCAACTACTCTTCTACTGTCATTGCTGAACCAGGAGCTTCCCTGGACCTTCCACATACTCCAGTGGTCTCGCTTCTGCCTCCTATGCTATACCACCTGGTCTGGTTGTCTTGAAGACCCAAAGAGGAAAATTGCTCCAGGAAAAATATTGGGTTACAAAAGTGAAGAGGCAAAGCTTCCATATAACTTATTCAGAGGTATTTAGAGTAGAGGTGAGTTTGTACATTTCAAGGGAACTTTTCACAGTTGCTCCCAGGCCTTTCTGATGCTTGATTCTGTTGATAAACTCACTCTACGCAGGCTAGGGCGTGCTGCTCCAGGACGGAAAAAGAACAAGGAATAGAGATTTCTTGGAAAGGAGATAAATTCAGAGATGTCTTTATTCCTGGGGATAAAATTCATCCTTCAAAATAGCTCAACTAGCGCCTCCTTTTTGAGGCTTTTTACAACAACCAGTATAACTGCCTTATCTGTACCAATACAACTCTGTATGCATTCAGCAAGTGTTTGTTGAACGCTTGTTTGGTGAGGCACAGTCCTTGGTTCTAGGGATACAGGGTTGCCAAAGGTCACACAATCTAGCATTACCACGTGGCTGTGAAATTCGGTGGGTATGTGCCCTTTACACCCCACCCTCTCTCCTGATTACAGTGAGTACTTGCAATGCTGAAGGCAGGAATGGAGTCGTCTTCATATCTCTATACCCAGAGCCTGAACTGGAATCCGAATGACAAACATTCCTTCCTCTTCCTTAAACTGCTACCACCCACGTGTAGCAATTGCCCTAGGCCCAGATGATGACCTCATACTGCGCTTTCTGATATGGCAGATGGACATTTTCAAGTTACAGCGTCGAGGTGGCCAGGCCAGTTGTCTGGCTCCCTTAACCTAAATGAGTCAATGTTTGCTGCAGCCACGAGCCTAGTCACGAGTGTCTGATTGTTTTTTGACAGGTATTTTGACTCACTGACCATTCTTGGTATTCATTTGCGTTCTGAACTATGACTCTATTTCTCCCGCTGTAGTTTGGAAGCCCCAATTTACTAATTTCCGACCTCACTAACTGCAAGGTTACATTCCAATGTACCCGATTCAGGAACTCCTTCCTCCGCCCTCTTTCCTTGAGCATATATGCTGCCAACGCAGAAGGCACCTCACTCGTTCGGCAGGTAGCAAAGCCTCTTGCACTGGAGGAACAGGGATAAATCTTCATCCTTTGGCTCCTGCAGGGTTGGCGGCAGAGAATTAGTTGTCACTTTAAGAGAGTTCGCGCGTCTTAAAGTGCTAAAGCTTACGCTACACCAAAGTATCGCGAGAACTGTAGCCACTGCGATTTCTCGCGATGTTTGGCCCTGCAAAGGGTGGCCATTTTGGAGTCCACCCGGCGGCTGGTTCCCCCGGCGGCGTTTGCCAACCCGCTGCCGGGACCAAAGCTGGCCCCACGGGTGTCTGGCCTGTGGGCAGCCGGACCGACACGATGTGGCGGCTCCGCTGCAAGGCCAAGGACGGCACCCATGTTTTGCAGGGGTTGTCCAGCCGGACCCGAGTGCGGGAACTCCAGGGCCAAATTGCCGCCATCACCGGCATCGCCCCCGGCTGTCAGCGAATCCTCGTAGGATACCCGCCCGAATGCCTGGATCTCAGCAACGAGGATACCATTCTTGGGGATTTGCCCATCCAGTCAGGTAGGGAATCGAGGTTGGGGCCAGGGAAAGTCCTGGGAGGACGGAGAGGGGTGTGGGGGGAAACAGAACTGATCCAGGCAAGGTAGCTGTGGGTCTGTTGGGGGTTTTGAGGACAGGGCTAAATAAATTAAGGAACGGAGAACTCTGACGGAGGCCGGGGCAAGTATCTAGCAACTCTTCGCCCACATACCTGATTGAAAGAGGGAGGGAGGGCCCAACCCGTGTGAGAAGCCCAAAGCCTCGGGGTCCCCCCTTCCTCAATGTGCTTTGTGGTCTGCCTCGAAAACGTCTCATTCATTTTGTTTTTTCTGAGTCCACAAACACCCCAAAAAAAATAAGGCCTATTTTCTCTATCCTGATGGCTTTTTCTCCTCTATCTCTTAAAAAAAAAAAAAAAAGAGCAGGTCTGAAGGATGCAGAATACTTTTTTTTCGCTTTCCTGGTTGGTTTTTGCAGTCACCTTCACATAGAGTTCGTTGTACTCATTTTAGAGTATGCTTTTACACATCCACCGAAGGCCCTTTCAAATTCTAAACAACAGCAGTTGTTTCTGTCCGCTATTAAAACTTGAACAGCAATATTGATCATTAAAAGCTTTCAGCTGTTGTGTCAAGGATCCTGTAAACACTAAACTGGGTAGATAAAATGTTAAGCTTCAGAGGACAAGAACCCCCCTAGTGGCCTAGTCTTGGGTAAACACCTTTTGGAAGATGAGTGCTTTTAAAATGCAGAGAGGGAGCATAAGGAAATTTTGTTGTGGAAGTGTATCTTTTCATGTAAGTATAAAGGTGTATAACCAGGGCTCCTTAATTGGAATGCCCCCTCAAATGTTTTTCCCTTTGGTCTGTTTTCCTCTTTATGAAGACTGAGGAACAAGAGGTGTTACCGATCACTTGTTTGCAAAGCTGTATTCTCCCCAGTGACCCAGTTTATCCTTTTTTTTTTTTTTTTTAAACTCTTCCTGTTCGTAATTTGCAAACTTGGCTAGTGAACAACGGATTTCATCTATAATGTCTCTGCAGTTCTGGCTTTGTTTATTTTTAACAGGCGACATGCTGATCGTTGAAGAAGACCAAACCAGGCCCAAAACTTCACCTGCATTTACAAAACATGGTGCTCCTAGTTATGTCAGGGAAACTTTGCCCGTGCTTAGCAGAACTGTGGTCCCAGCAGACAACTCTTGCCTCTTTACCAGTGTATACTATGTTGTAGAAGGAGGAGTCTTGAATCCAGCTTGCGCCCCTGAGATGAGACGCCTCATAGCACAAATTGTAGCAAGTGATCCAGACTTCTATAGTGAGGCAATACTGGGAAAAACAAATCAAGAGTACTGTGACTGGATCAAAAGGGATGACACTTGGGGAGGAGCTATTGAGATATCAATTTTGTCTAAATTTTACCAGTGCGAAATCTGTGTGGTGGATACACAGACAGTAAGAATTGATCGTTTTGGAGAAGATGCAGGATATACCAAAAGGGTCCTGCTTATTTACGATGGCATCCACTATGACCCGCTTCAGCGTGTCTTCCCTGACCCAGACACCCCGCCTCTGACCATTTTCTCCTCTAACGATGATATTGTTCTTGTACAAGCACTGGAATTAGCAGACGAAGCTAGAAGAAAGAGACAGTTCACTGACGTAAACCGCTTCACCCTGAGATGCATGGTGTGTCAGAAGGGATTAGTCGGACAAGCAGAAGCAAGGGACCACGCCAAGGAGACAGGCCATACCAACTTTGGAGAAGTGTGATCTATGCATGATGAGGACTGCCGCCTACTACCTCACAGATCCAGAAGGCTCTGGGTTTTCCAATAAGCTATTCGTAACCCTAAAGAAAAAGGAACACAATGTTCGAACCATCTTTTTTAACTTAAAACCACTAAGACCCTGAAATTCCTTGTCAAGATTAAAAATGAGTGTGCAAGTTTACAGATGTGTGTCTCCAGTGGTGATACATGCCGTTTTTCTGCTGGGGTGACAGACCAGGTGGTCCTTGCCACTTACACTCACCGGAAGATTGAGTCCTAGTATTATAAGCTAGCACCCAGCAGCTTTAACTTGTAGAAGAAAGCAACTGCGTATGTTGGGTAACGCGGAAGGCCTCACGCGAGGCCACTGGACATCGACCACAGTGTCTCCATAATTGAGTCCTTTTAAAAACTCTGGAGTAATAATTTTCTAAATTGTGCATCGATTCCTCAAATGAAGATACACAGAGTTGTCAAAACTGATTTTATATTGCAATTTGGTAGACTTTATAAATGTGTACTTAACCAGTTATAAGTACATTACAAGCAATTTTTACAGGGATGAGTCTGTTCCTTGAGAATGTTACCTAAGGAACTGATAGTACCCAATTTAGGATTTCTAGTGTATAAAAGGAGAATGTATGAGGGAACAGGTGCCTGAGCAGCTTACTAAAGCTTTAAAAGACCGTTGGCCTCGTGTTTTAATGCAACTCATTTATTGATGTTTGTCACATTGGATAAGAATTTTTAATTAAGCAGGGTATATTTATTTGTAATTGAAGTTTCTTGTATTTTGAGTGCTTGATTTTTTTTTTTTTTTAATGATTTATCTGGAGGGATTCACTCTCCTCAGCTTTTTCTCCAACTCCTAAACAGTCTTCATCTAAAGGGATAATGCTATGCTTTGATTTGATTTTTGTGAGATCTTTTCTTACCTACACAGTACTTACTTTCATGCGAGCCTTATCTGACCACTAATGCTCTTTTGAATAATTTCACATTTCTGCAAATTAGCACTTTGCTTATCTACTATCTTTTACTTTGACTTTTGAAGAGTTTTAAAGTAGCGGGGATAGTAATGTTGAATGAATTTGTTTCACTTCCAAAATATGACCGTTTTTAAATCCTTGCCTTATTCAGCTTTTCTCGGAATTCTGCTTCCTAATATTAGATGTGTACTCTTTTGCTTGGTGGGCTGACCTGCGAGGCACACCCTCTAAAATTAGCTTCACCATGAGATCTTCCAGATAAAAGTTTCCTACCTCTTTTCTTAATTCTTCTGAAGATCAGGGATGCTAAATTATAATTTGTTATGTATTATCTCACAAAATGTGAAGAGGTTTAATGTTGTGACGCTTTGTTATCTTGGTCTCATTTTTGATGAAGTATCTCACTTAGAATACCAATGGAATATTTTAAAGCACTTCTGTCTCTTTCAGCTTCTCTTCTTGGCAAATGTTTTAAAATTGAGATTTACTTTTAGCACCTCACTTGGTGGAGGTGGCCATATAAAATTAGGAACATGGAAACAATTCAGTGGACAAGTTCCTTTAAGGAAGAATTCACAAAGTATGCTTGAAATCATTAGGTGACCTTTCTTGAGTACCTTTTTTGTGAATAACTACTTTAGGCATTGTAAATTATGGTCAGTATAACTTAAATTAAGTGTTGAATTTTCTATTTTACTGAGCCTTAAAATAGCACTTGTGAGCTTGAGATACTTAATGTTTGGCAATCATACTACGTACAAATGAATATGTTTGAAGATCTCTTTGCACCTGGCTGTCATCTTGGTCTAAAGATTTTTGTATCTCTCCTTTCCCCAGAAAATAAGTTTAAAACTAGAAGTTACGAGTATACCCACTGGGTAGCATCCATCAAATTGAGCTTTACACATCACCATTCATAAAGCTTGCCTTCTTAGGTACTTCAGAAGCCAAATTTGACATTTGCTTACTGGGATTTTAGACAGGTTTATTCATGCAATAAATATTTATTGAGTAATTTATAATATCCCAGGCATGTATTGATATGTGTCCCAGCATAAAATTCTGTCACTTTAAGATGGAGTGTATCTTATCTATGTTGGATTAACTTAACAAATAGAAAGAGATAGAACCTGATAGTTCATAAAATTAAACCCCTTCATGTTTATTTTTTTTTATTTTTTTTTCAACGTTTTTTATTTATTTTTGGGACAGAGAGAGACAGAGCATGAACGGGGGAGGGGCAGAGAGAGAGGGAGACACAGAATTGGAAACAGCCTCCAGGCTCTGAGCCAGCAGCCCAGAGCCCGACGCGGGGCTCGAACTCATGGACCGCGAGATCGTGACCTGGCTGAAGTCGGACGCTTAACCGACTGCGCCACCCAGGCGCCCCAAACCCCTTCATTTTTAAGTGTTTTTGTTTGCGTATTTAAGCTCATGCTTTTATACAAAGCAAGTGTCAAGTATTTATTCCGGGGATCTTACTCTATTTTACCTGTTACATAGATTGTCCATTCACCACTGGACACTGATCACTCTGTCAAATTGCTCTCAATAATGAGTTCTAAATTAACCAGTTGCTGAAGTTCAGTTCTAGGACTTGAATGTTCTGATCATGGAAAATCCAAGATGATGCATTATTTGCGGACAGTTTGTTTTAGTTATGGTGGAGTAAAAACCCAAACTTGTGCTCATTCTAAACTCAAGCTTGTAAACCTCACAGAATTTAAAGTTGTTTTTTTTGTTTTTTGTTGTTGTTGTTGTTGTTTGTTTGTTTTTTTTAACTGCACTTATTGAACTCTTAAAATCAGTTTGGGGTGTTGTTGTTTTTTTACTGTTTTATTTATTTTTGAGAGAGGGAGACAGGATCTGAAGCGGGCTCCTCACTGACATTCGTGTGTCCGATGTGGGGCTTGAACTCTTGAACCGCGAGATCATGACCTGAGCCAAAGTTGGACGCTCAACCAACTGAGCCACCCAGGTGCCCCTTGAAATTAGTTTATAAATGTGTATAAATTCTAATCTTCAGAATTTTGAAAACCTATGGGTTTTAGTACTTGCAACAGGATCAAAAGAAACTTTCTCTTCAATTTGCACGTGAGCAGAATGAAACCCTTCTTCCTATCTATTCAGTTTTTGACTGCCATTCAAGAATATCTTTTTAATTAAAATGAGGATAGTTTACCTTCGTGGCTGAATGAATGAGGACTGTGCTTTCCTGTTCCCCACCCCTTTCTCTTATTCTTCTTTCCCTTATTCTTCTTTGGATTTAGAGATTCGGTGTGGGAGCATGAAGATGCACTTCTGGATAGAGTGATTTCAGAAATTAAAATGAATACCCCTAGGGATTTGGGGATGGGATAGCCATAGAAAGACATCAGGGTGGCACGTCTTGTGTTAATCATTCCTAGTTTATTTCTTATTTCCCAGGAATGAAAAATGGGCACAGTCAAGTGGTACCCTTGAAAGTTTGGCTGCTGGTCAGCGTGACCCTTTTGACAAAACTAATTTAATCATGCCAGTTGATTACTCCACGCTCAAGTCCCAGCAAAGTCATAATCAGGAATGCGTTAATGTATTGTCTCTCTATAAATGCCCCTAAGTGCCCACGCCTAATTTACTTATCCAGCATATTCTTTCTATCCTACGTAGGCATTAATTAAAACATGTATGTTGCAGGTTGCCATAACTAAACGTAGTTTTTTGTCTTTTTTTTCTTTTTAATTAGAATGGGGAGTATGTAAAATGAGAGTAATTTTTGTTCTTTATGGATCAGGTGGCCTTCCTAAACTTTCATATGTGAAGATTTATGTTCTTTCATGTGTTGAGACACACTTGTTATTATTTGCAGCACTTTAAAAGATAGGAAGTAAAAGTTTACATGTTAGCCCTCTCCAGGGTTCTTGTTAAAGACATTAAAATATAATTCTTGAGCTGCTAACGGTCAGCTCTTAATCAGCATTGCCATCAGTGTATGCTGTATCCATCCAGTGGTACAGCATTCTGGTGTTTTGATAACAGTGCAACTTGATGTCCGTCACTTGGGAGCATGCTGTGTGGCCTAGCATTCAGAAAGTTACCTGTTTCTATAATGTGATTGTTCTTTATCATTCATTGTACGGTGCAGTATTCAAATTTATCCTTGTAGCACAAAGAGGACTATACCAACTTAGAAAAGATTAGAATCTTAAAACTCTTCATTTGTTGCTAAGCAAACTTATTTTATGGGAGCTGATTTTTTAGCCTTAAATGTATCATTTTTAAGTCTAAAGTGAAACACTTCATTTGAATAAGCTGGTTCATTAACCAGAGATGTTTCCAGATTAAGAGTTACAATATTTCAACACACGTAATTCTTTTAGAAAGATTATAAAAGTTGCCTGATTGTGGGAATGGGTTTTATTATTTTTTTTTCTTTTCCAAAAATTAACTGGCATTTTGTTTACAGTGCTTTGAATATTTGACTTTGAAGAAACTACATTGATATTGAATTGTGGGGTGCTGATTTAGGTAGGTCTTGGTCCATATGAATTTAAAAGAGATTGCTATTTTAGATTAAAAAGAAAGGGGGATAAAGTACCACGTATCACAGAAGAGATCCCCAAGTGAATCCTTTCCTTAGTTGTGAATTACGCTTTTTGAAAAAATTTTCAAGCAATGCCTTTGTGTCATCCCAACCCTCCTCACCCATTTCTTGGCATAGAATGTAGCAGGGCCATAACTGAGAAGTTTGTCATTAATGTATAAAACCATGAATATGAGCATTTTGCTATGATGCCTTTTTATACTTGTTTTTTAAAAATATCCTACATGTAGTAGTTTAGGTATGTGAAGATACGATTTGGTTAAGTAGTAGGTAACAGGTTAACCTAAGAAAGGTTTAGAATTTCTACTAAGATTACATGAGACTGACTTTATACATGGTATAGGATCTGTAGTTCGTTGTCGCCCATAAGTTACTGGAAAGGACCAGGGCACCTAATTCTTGGCAGTTTTCCAGTTCACCTTGGTGCCATTCATGACTCAAGCTGTTTACAAGCTGTTTAGCAAAGAGTAATTTTTTCCCCATTACAGAAGTATTGAATTCAGCTGAAAATGCGGAATCGACATGTATAGCTTGTCAAAAGGGATAGAGAATGATAATAGTCCTGTATTTCCTGTATTAATGGAGTAGAGGTGGAGATTCCTGAAGCAAGAAGGAAACCACAAGATTGTCAAATTTAGAGCTTAGAACATGACTTGAAAAAAGTAGCAGGAAAGGGCAAACAGAAGAGTTTGTTTCTTGGCATATTTTTGTTCATTAAGATGGACAGTGTTTTCTTAAAAATGTTCTTTTGTCTGTTTGCCAGCATTTTTTTTTTTTTTTTAAGTTAATGCACTGCTGCTACCTGGGAGATGTCTGATTTCATTTTGTACAACTCTTATGTGATTTTGCCATTGTCATTAAGATGAATTGATTTTATTTATGAGGTCCATGATTTTAAGTATCTAAATGCTGTATGAAGTGACTTGTTTTGAAGGAATAAATGAACTGAAAATATTGTTGTCTGAGCATATTTTGGGGTGAATACAGCGGGCCGGTGGACAGCCATGACACCCAAGTTGCATGTTTATTACCAAAAGCTGATAATAGTCCACTGCTTTGAGGAGGGTGCCAACATCTGCTGAATCTCACTCTGTGGGTGGAATCTTAATGACTTTGACCGGAGAAACTAAAATGTTTCTTCTTAACACCAGAGGGCATTTGAAATTTTCCTTCCTTGATTTCCCAAATTTTCTGGTATGCAATCAGCTCCTGAAAGTTGTTAATTCAGTGTCTGTTGCTGAGCAATTGTGGGAAGGCTAAATGTTCCCTTTCCACTTGTCATAGACTGAGATCTACACTGCAGCATCCCTGTGGGAGAATTTAATTGTTGACAATGTCAACATTTAAGCTTATTTCAAACAACACAGGAGTTAATAGAATTGAGCTGAGCTCTAGGACCAGAGTTGAGACTTGAACCACTTCTCCGTTCCTTCTCATTGAAGCTTAAAAACTATGGAAATGGAACCATAATATAATCTAATCAATTTGTGAGCGATCAGGATACATCCAAAGAATAAGTCAGGACAAACCTCATTAAAAGGTTTGTAAAGAGTCTCATAAACTGTGATGGCAGCTTGTGGAATAATTAACTGCACCCATAAAGCAATACTGCTTAAAGTGTGTTTCTCTTATTATCTGGTAACTTGTTAGAAATGCAAATTGTCAAAAAGATCAGAAATAGGGGCGCCTGGGTGGCGCAGTCGGTTAAGCGTCCGACTTCAGCCAGGTCGCGATCTCACGGTCCGTGAGTTTGAGCCCCGCGTCGGGCTCTGGGCTGATGGCTCAGAGCCTGGAGCCTGTTTCCGATTCTGTGTCTCCCTCTCTCTCTGCCCCTCGCCCGTTCATGCTCTGTTTCTCTCTGTCCCAAAAATAAACAAACGTTGAAAAAAAAAAAAAAAAGATCAGAAATAAATGAGGCCAACAATCTGTTCTGATTCTGATGCATGATACGGTTTGAGAACCAGAAGTATAACCACAGTTAATTAACTTCCAGAAGACCTCTGATGGCTGATGTCGGTCCTTTGTCCTTGGTTTCATGCAATCCCTTTTCATCCACTACTTAAAGACAGTTACTAAATTTACAGGTAATATAAATCCAGAAGGGACTGATAGTACAACGAATGACCATTCAAAACTCTTCAACAGACTGAAAAAACCCTAAGATTGGATACATAAATGTGAAGCCCTGCCCCTAAGTTCTAAATCTATTATGTGAGTCCAGCATGGGTAAAAACTGGTTTTGTAGTTGATCTGATGAAGAAATAGCAATAATATTTTAACTCTAATCTATCCCAGCAGGGCAATGTGACTGGGCTGCAGAAACAGTTGCATTTTAATAGTTAAAAGGTCTAGAAAAAAAGGAAACACTAGTGTTCGTGTAAAATGCTTTAGTCACATTGCACTGGGGGTTTGGGTGAGGGGTTTACATGGAAAACCTAAGGAACGACTGAAGTTTGACAAAAGGAACTGGAGATCCTTACCTGGACGAGAGATCGCAGGGCGATGTGACAGCTTCAAATTCGGGGAAGTATTATGTGAAAGATGTAGATTTATTCCTGAGGCTCTAGACAAAAGAACTCAGACCAATAAGGAGTGAATATTGCAAAGCAAAATTTACCATAAAAACCTAACACAAATAGAAAGGGATGCTTTACCATGAAAGCTCAAGTACTGTGATCTAGCCTCCTGCCTTGTGAGAAATAGAGCTACAAGTCATTAGGTCCCTGACATCTTGGAAATTTTGTTTCAAGTACTAGTTACATGAAACGGATACTTACAAAAAGAACTTCTTCCCTAGAGGAAAATCAATTTTTTGTTGTTGTTTCCTCATTACCCCTCCCATTAGTGTTTAGAAAGGAGTGTGGCTTGTACTCTTATTTAGTAATAACAGCAGAGCCTGCAAAGCAGAACTGACATATTTGGCAGTGGTATATGCCATGCTTCTTATATCTCTAAGCCTAAAACGAGAGGTTCAAGAATAGAAAAGCAAGCACCTCAAATATTTTTTCTATTTAAAAAATTTGTTCGAACTTGGATTGCCTTTGTCTCTATTGTGTTTGTAGATTTTGAAGATATTTATCTGATGGGATCAAGTGCCAAGGCATCATAACATAGTTCCTTAGGCTCATTAAACTTAGGATTTCCCTATGTGTGAGTTAAAAGAAAATAATAATACTAAGTCAAGAATTCATGAGGAACAAGTTCTGAATGAATAGTCCTTTCTCTGCTTTAGTGACTGCCTCTCTCAACTGCTTCTCTGCCTTTGTGTCCTAAGATTTCCTTCTGTCCACCAACAGGGGTTTTCTGATCTTACTTGAGGGCATTTATTCAATTGAAGGGCTTCATTAGTGAATCTTAAGATATCAGAGCAGGTGTCACAATGACTTGGCCATGTTCTAAAATCCTGCAATTGAATAACTGCAGTAGGTTGAAAGCTAGGAGTTTGAAGTTTGAAGCTTCCTCAGCCGAAAGTCAATGCTGAAGTTAAATACAAAATACGGACAAAATTTTTCCTGATAACCCCTTAATTGGCTCATAGAATCACCACAACAGTAAATCCAACACAGCTAGTGTTGAAAGAGTTTATGCTCACTCCTGCGGTGCAGCTCGGAGTTCCCCACCCACAGCACGCAAGGGCGGTATACTAAGTACACTAAGTCCCCCCATCCATTGGTGGATCCTGGACTCCCAACTGCTGATTCTTCGCTTGTGTGAAGCTGTCAGAAGCAGCCCTTAGTATCTCAGCCACCCATTCTGGGATAGAGAGATGTCTCCAGAGGAAAAGTCCCAAATGTTGGCTGTACTACACCTGACCTCTTTCCTCATCTTGACCCAGGCCTGGCGATTCTTTCTTCAAAGTCTTCATTGTATGTTTAGCTCCCCACTGCTTCAGCAAGGAGGGGTTGTTTGAATTACCTAGCCCGACGTTACCGGATATAGAAGTCCCCAGCAACATCTTTCACATGATAATCAAGAAACAGCTACTATAAAATTTATATCTAAAAAAAAGCGGGGGTCGGGTGGGAATAATCTTGGAAATATAAGGTAAGAAGCAAATGATTTAATAATATATTTTTTTTCCGTCATCAATGGTGGGAGGATAGTAAAAACTTTGTCCGCGTTTATTTTTAAAATTCCAGATGGAAAATACTTTTTCAAGTAACCATGAATATTTCTAGCACAGTTCATTTCAGCTCTGTTGGGTATTCATATTGAATTAAGTAGAAAATGTGTCCCTTATGGAATGAGAATAATTTTTTAGAGTCTATTATGTGGGATATTTCAGAAAATTATTCATCCTAATTGTGGATGGAACATCACACCTATTAGAATTCCAAACTTCTTTCTACTGTGACTTTCACACTGGTAATTGATAAGTCTTTCTCTTTGGAATTTTACGGTCTTGAATTACTTCTTTTAGAGCTTGAATATTATGGAGTAAAACTAATGAAGTTTTTAAGCCAAAAATACTAAGGTACAGACTGAATTATGTTAACCTTCTGCCAAAATGACCTTCCCATTGGATCCACCCTTTAGCATCCGGCCTTATTTTTCTTACTCTTAATCTATAACAATGAAGACTGAGAAAATGATCTTGGATTTGACTAGAAGCAGCCAAAGTCATAATTTATCTGCGATTAATTGTTCAGTTTAATTTAACAAGCTTTTATTGAGCTTCTATTTCTTACAAAGTATGCTGTCAAATACCTTAGGATTTAACAAGGATAGTCATTCATTCAATAAGTATTTTTGAATGCTAAGTTTCAGGAACTACCCTAGGTGCTGGGTTTATTTGGGTGGGGGTGGGGGGGGGTCCACAAACAGCGCTATAAAGAAAGAGAAATACAGGTGCTATGAAGGGGATAACAGGGCAGGGAAATTCTAACTCAAAGTGGTGAATCTGGGAAAGTCTTTCGGTGAAAGTGACTATTTGAAACCTGAAGCATGAATAGGAGTTAGTCATTTGCAGAGTAAGAAGAGCATTCCAAGCGGGGGTATAGCATTTGCAAACCCTATGTTGCAGGAGGAAAGGAAACCTCTTCCAGGCCAGTCTGGCCACAGCGTGATAAACAGGAAAAAAAAAGGGGGGGGGGGGGGGACTTGAGATGAAGACTTTAGAAGCAAGCAAGGATCCAGATTTGCATCATCTATGAGCTATATTAAGCACTTACCTGAATACCTACTTGCCACATATTATTTGCTTGTTTATTTTATATGAATGTCCCCAAGTAGTTTGTCCAAGGGCAGAGACCAATTCTCCCTATTACCATTGTAGTCTCAGCACCTAGCAAAGTATTGGACACACAGTAGACATTCAATATATATTTGAATGAATGAACATATGAACGAATGAAATCAATGTATAACTTTAATAGGACATGAAAGTCTATTAAGGAAAACACCAGATTTATGTTTCTCCAAATTATTTTAACTGCTCTTTGGAGAATGGGTTGAAAGGGGCAAGAATGGAAGTGGAGGACCAGTTAGAAACAGGCTACTGCAGTGACCTATTTAAGTGATGATGGTAATAATTATAATAGTATTTGTTGAGCACTTACAACATTGTGAGCCTTTTTCGTATGTTAGCTTACATAATCCTCACAGCAATTCTGAGATGCATAGTTATTATTAAGATTTATTGAAAGGCATAAAGTCTGAAGGACAAAGAGATGGTGGGATAAACAATAGCAACAAAATTTTGGAAGCTAGCCAGCAATTGGATGCGTGGTAACTGACCTAGCAGATTTGAAAGAGCTGACCCTAAGCTAGCAACCCTATTTTTACCATGGAGTCCCCCGGCCCTCAAAAATTCAAGAATTGGTGGCATTAGTAACCCTGGAGACAGGGGTGGGAAAAAAATCAGGAAGGTGGGTGAAGAGTCTGGTTAAGAAACAGTTAAGACCTCTCAGATCTTCTCTCCCACTCAGAGCAACTAAGAACTTGCTACATCCCCTCTCAGGAGAGGGTGAAAAAGGGTTTCTCTGTACTAAAACTAAGGGGATGAAGTGTTGTTTTTACATACTAAATGCTGAGAGCAACAACCTTCCTCTGCCATAGGCTCCAAGAATGCTAGCTGCCAGAACTGCGCCCTTCAAGAAGGATTTTGGAAAACTCTTCTCTGAAGGATCTGCTCTGAGGATTTCAATCAGGCCATCAAAAAAGAGTAAAGATACAGGTGTCAGAGATTTTCCAATCAAATGGCCCTATGAGATTGCTCTGTAGCGAAGTCCATGGTCAACCAGCCCCAGCCACAGCTTCAAATGTATCTTTTTGTTGACAAATTGTTGAATTTGAGTGGATAGCCAAGAATCATCGGACATGTGAAAATATTCTTTAATAAGAAACAGAAAAGCCAAAACAAATAGGAAAAAAAAAAGTAACTTGGAGAAAACATTCTATAGAGGCAGAAAACACTAACACTATATATGTTCTTAAAGTAATAAGATTCTGCATCAATGAAACTGGAAGAAATGTAATAAAAATTCAGAGAGCAAACAATAATTATTGGAAGTTAAAAATACAATAGCAAAAAGAAAATGCAATAGGAAGTTGTAAATAAATTTTAAAAATCTCTCAGTAGCAAAACAAAACAGAAGTTGAGGTCCAGGAGGGTATCCAATAGCATCCAAATTATATAAGTTCCAAAAAGAAACAACAGAGAGAGAGAGAGAGAGAGAGAGAGAGAGAGAGAGAGAGAGAGAAAGTGGATGATAGGAATTCATCAAAGAAATAATTCAAAAAAAATATCCCAGAAGTGAATGTCATGAGTTTCCAGATTGGATTTACTGAGTACCCAGAGTATAGATTCACTCCAACACACATCATTATGAAAATTCAGAATACTGGAAACAAAGAGAAAGCCTTAGATTTAGAATCATAGATACTTTGGGCTTTGCAACAGCAGCACCAAAATCTATCAAATACTAATCAAGAATTCTATACCCTGACAAACAATCAAATGAGAGGCTAGAATAGCAATACTTCAGACATGTAAGATCTTATGCACTCTTTCTTGGGAAACGACTAGAGAATGTGTTTTATCAAACTGAGAGAGCTAACTCAGGAAAGAGGAAGATGTGAGATTCAAGTAACCCAACAAGAGAAGAGGTGAAAGGACTTTTCCCAGTAGGATGATGAAGACACATATGAAAATGACAGCCATGCATCAGACTAGATAACAACATATCCAGATGGAAGCAAATCAGAATGTTCTGGAAAATGTTTCTCCAGGATGAAACTACTACTACCTCTGAATGTATTGAGAGGAGATTTACACAGTGGGCAAGAGTAGACGGACAAAAAAGATACACAGAAATGGAAAAGTAAACAGCATATCTCAGAGCCCACCTGTCAATAGCATTTTATTTACATGCAGAAGCAGAGAATCAAATCAGACATTTTGACTCCAGAGACACCTACGTGTCATATATTTGAATGCTGATGGGCAATATTTTAGTAGAAAGGTCAAAAAGATGATGTAAGAGAGAGGACTGCAAAGGTAGAGAGTCTATGAGATGAGATCCAGAGCATATGCGGACGGTGGGGTTTTATTGGAAAAACATTTTCTTTGTCGTCCCAAGAGAGAAGAAGAAAATGAGTACAAACGAAAGCAGGTTTGTAAATGTGATGGGAACGGGAAGGCACAGTGTAACAGGATGTCAAAAGATAAGATTTAGAAAAAAATAATAAGCAAAATCGTGGCAATAGATGGGTTATCCATCAATACGGTCTCAAAAAAAAAAAAGGAAGTTTAAAATTTAGGACATTTTTCTTAAGTAACGCACTTCAGTTGCCAAAAAGTTCATCATCAGTTTGGCATTAATATATAACTACTATAAGTAAGACAATAGAAGAGTTATACACAGAAATATTCGATGTTCTTCATGAATTCAAATTTTACAGGGTGAGAAAGAGGACAGTTACACCCTAGCGGGTTCAATTCAGAGATGTACGCTCTGCATCAGATTACAGTGAAGCAGCACCTAACATCCCATTCCAAAAGAAGATGGTACTTGAGTTGAATCTTGAAGGAAAAATAAGACTAAGCCAGGAGGACATCATGGGAATGGGTCCAAGCAGAGGGTACAACATGTGCAAAAGTCTCAGAAGCATGAATGCATGGCAGTTTCAGAAATATTAGATTGACTGTAATAAACAATACAGATGACTATGTGACAGGAAGAAGCACGTAGGGCCTGCTCACGAAGGTCTTTCTATGTCACATAGGGTCTTTGAATTTAATCCTGAGCACTATGAACTTGCAGCCAAGAATTGAGACGATCAATCACCCACATAATCTATAAACCCACCTATAAAATGGAATATGTGAAACAAGACATTGCTGTCGTCTCTTCACATCTTCAGTGGTCCACAACCCTATAACTTGTGCAGTCCGGAAGCTGAATAGAGAGGAAGAAGAGCGGCAATGATCTCACAGGAGACAAGGGAGGATTGCTATGAAGCACGGAGCCTGGGTGAGAATAGGTATGGTGATGCAATTAGCTGGCATGGGGAAAAGGGAGAGAGAACATGTTGGTGGGGGCACGGAGAGCAAGATGAGCTCAATTTTGAACAGGTTAAGATTTGACACTCTCTGATCCTAATAGGTGACTTCAGCCCTCAAACTTTCATTAGCACTGGAAGGAAAAGGACGGCCGAATCCTCCTAATTTCCATGGTAGGTGGGCCAAAGAGACACTGATCTCAAAAAAGAAAAACAAATCTACCCCTAAATATTACTTAATGATTAATTTCAGAATTTCTTCGTCCAAACCCACTTAATTACACCCTTTAGTTCCCCTCTAATCATTTTAGGCTTAACACTAATACCACTTTGGTGAGAACTGGGTGATCTATTTGATGTCTTAATATGACCTATCAATTCCAATTTGGTCTTATAGCCAAATTATAATCACCCGCATCTGAACCTTTCCCCAGCCGTTTTCTCTTTAAAGCAAACTCTTGCTACTACTTGAGGAATAAAAGCTTCCCTCTCCCTGATATGTTGGGAAAGCACTCGGAGACCCAGTATACAGTATCATGCTCAATATCATGAATATAGTGGGTACCCTGTGTCTCTTAAGGATGGTGGTAATACATGTTCAAAGTAACTTCATTATTCCTTTGGAGAGGAAAAGGAAGACACTGACAGGATGTGACTATAATGTGAATGAATAAGTATCATGAATGGTTAGAATGGACATCCACAGCTATTGTGCAGAGAGTTCAACTTTATAAGGGGCCCAAAGAGGAAAGATTAATCAATGACTATGGTAACTTTTGGTTTTGAATTAGTGTGTGTGTGTGTGTGTGTGTGTGTGTGTGTGTAGGAAAAATGCACTTGTCTAGGGGAAATTAGATCTTTCAGTAGGAAGTTGTACTGAGAAAGGAAACCATAAACTAGCCTGTATCAGTCAAGGAGATGAGCATACCACAACAGCATACAGGATGGATGAGTCAGGTGAACTGGGCTGTAATTAGATTTCACGGTCAGGTCATCAAATAGGAATTCAATTGCTTTTCAACAAGAAACAACTACACACTTTCCTCCTCAAATGATGACCTACATCAACTACATAGCCTTAGTCTTTCAAGTGTTTCTGATTTTGAAGGACTCTCTTTCCCCTAGTCCAGGCCTCCTTTCCAACTCTCTTGGAACCTTTAGAGACTTGATATTTTTCCAAGCAAAACCCAAGAAAGCAAACCAAAAAAATTCCAGGGTAAGACACTTAAAGATAGAGAGAATGAGGAATACCAAATTCAGGACAGCGGTTCATTTCAGCAGGGGCATATGTGTGGTTTGAGGAGGTAGGAGGAAAGGGAGGGGCAAAGTGTGTAAGTAACTTCAACTATAACATCCTATTTCTTGAACCGGCTGTTGGTACAATGGTGTTTGTCATGCCAAGGTATTGGAAATATTTCATAATTTTCAAGAAGACATGTCTAAAAGGAAAGAGAGAGGAACAGAACGATCGTTTTATCTATGTTCCTACTTCTACCTGTGGAAAGATGAGTCCTTCCTAATTACACTAATTTTAATTTTTTTTAATGTTTTATTTATTTTTGACAGAGAGAGAGAGAGAGAGAGAGAGAGAGAGAGAGACGGAGCATGAGCGGGGGAGGGTCAGAGAGAGGGAGACACAGAATCCGAAGCAGGCTCCAGGCTCTGAGCCGTCAGCCCAGAGCCCGACGCCGGGGCTCGAACTCACAGACCGCGAGATCATGACCTGAGCCAAAGTCGGACCCTCAACCGACTGAGCCACCCAGGCGCCCCAAATACTAATTTTATTATAAACTGAAAAACTGTTCACAAGCAAGATGGTGCCTACTATCATCTTTGAAGTTAATGCTCATAAGTCAAATTCATTTTTCTAGCAAATGTTCAAATCACACACGTATGAAGCTGGGTCAACTTCAGTGATTCCATCCATGGGTGTGACTCTCGTTGCACTGAACCCCTGATGTGCAGCTGCCTTTCCTGTTTGGTTACTCCTGTGACATCATACATGTTTACGTGACACACCACAAAGAGAGGTCATCACCCTTAAATGCTCAGTCAGCTCGTTCAGTTGTGATAGTGTATTGGTTATCCCAGGCTTCCTCGGTCCTCCTTCCTCCTCGACTAGTCCTGCCCCATTTCTCCTCTCTCTTGGCCCCTGTACTTCTTATTTCCTTCCCAACCATGATTACAGGAAGAGAAAAGATGAAAGCCATGCGTCATCTTTTTAATAAAAGGTGTGAATGGCTATAAGACAGAAATGAGATGGGAAAGCTTTAATCTAATTGTTAGAATTAGACCTGCAAATTATCTGTGTATTTCACGTTTCCCACTTGGGAATTTGTCCAAAACGGAGGCTGACTAGCATTATACTGAGGCATGGCAAGCTTGGCGTCGTAATGCCTGAATTGAAATCCCCGCTCTGCTGCCTCCTGGCTACATGATCTTGTGTATTTAACCTCCCTGTAAGTTATTTAACCTCTCTGTAAAATTTGGATACTAATAGCGCCTACTTTTTCGAAGTTGAAATAAAGGTTGCATGGAATAATGCACGAACACACGTAGCACAGCATAATCCCTAGTACACAGCAATTGCTCAATAAATGTTGGTGATCATTAGGTGCATTGATTTTAATTTTTCTCCCTGCCCTTTTGGCATCAAGGATGGCCTATATCCAGGAAAAACCAGCTTCCAGGCAAAAAAAAAAAAAAAAAAAAAAAAAAAAAAAGTCCTTTCTGGTAAAAGTGGCCTCCATACCTGGGGGGGAAGTTTTTTCCTGAAAGACTTGATTTCTTCCACCTACTCCCATCTCCCTATTCTCCTCAGGTTGTTTTAACAGCAGATGCAAGGAATCTGCCTATGGAAGGAGACAGGTTGCTAAGCTGGCTGGTAGCCTGTTTTGTTTTCATTTCTTAATATTCATTGCCACCTTTCAGGCACAGCCAAAAGAGATCAGAGACCCAAATGACAGCATGCATGTTCCCTCCTTCGAGGCCATCCAGTCAATTTTTCCTCAGGAAAGGGACCCCCTTGGGAGAGAAAATGGCTTCACGCCCCCCAGAAATAAATGAGGTCAAGAAGCTCATTGCCAAACAGTGGGGCAAGGGTGTCTCAGCTCCAGCACCCCTGGGCTCAGTCACCTTTTCCAGCAGTCCTGAGGACAGGGACTAGTAGTAAGAGCTGCTAGGAAAAGGCTTGAGAGCAAAAGTGCTTGCGAACAACTAGAAAAGCTACTAACAAAACTGGCCACAGTGGATCTTAACTTGGAGAATTCAGGGGAATACTTGCCCCGCCAGTGAAGGAAGGCAGCTCTAGATAGAAAACCAAGTTTCAAACAGACATAGAAAAGCATACCGCCTGTCTTTCTTTACAGTCAAACTTTAAAATAGTATCTTTTGCCTACTCCCTCCCGGCCAACTCTCCTCTTCCAGTCTCAGCCCAAAGGAGTCTTCTCCTTCCAGCCCTCCTATTTCTTTTTCTTTTTCTTCCTCCCCCTTTTTTTTTTTTTAAAGGTCTCTTTATTGGCTCTAACCGGGGAAGGGGAGGGCAAGAGATGATTGGCTACAGAGCGGAGGGAAGGGGGGGGGAGCGTCCCGCCCATTCCCCTCCCACACCCTCCCTCCCGAAACAGCTGGAATGAGAAGTAGGGAGGGAAAGCTGCTGGGATTGGCTGTGAGTCAGTGGCAGGGTGGGGTGGGGTAGCACTGATGAAGCATTTACCTGTCCAGGTAAGTCTGGAGGAGGTCAAAAGAAGAAAACAGTGGAAGGCAGGGGAGGCAGTCTCTGTCTCCGTCTCTGCCCTTTGAAATAAAAGGGTCTTCCTTTCTTCTCTTCAGCCCCTCCTCCAGTGAAGGTGAGTTAATCACTAACCAACTATTGCTTATTCTGCAGCAAGAAGGGGTGCTTCGTGGGAAGTCAGGGCCACAGGATGTGCGGAACCCTGTAGAGAGGGAAGCCAGGGGGCTTCCCTCTCTGTTCCTTAACTCTCTGAGCCCACTCTGCAATCACAGTAGGCTGGTAGCTTCTGCAGATGGGACTGTTTTTGCGAGAGACCAGGGCTCGGATGCATTTTTTGTTTGTTTGTTTCCATCTGCCTGTTTAGGTTGGATAAGCATATTTTGCAGACGACAAGGAAATAAAATGGGTTTGTTTTGCAGATTTCCATCTCTGACCAACTGAAATTGAGCTGTGATTTTGGAAAGGAATAGTTGGGAGCACAGGGAGTCAAAATGGGGGATCACCCAGGGAAGAAGAGTGCCATGGTTTCTCCGTTGCCTTTATAACAGGAAATTTGCCCATGGTTCTATCCAACTCAGTGTCTATAATTCAATAAAGGGTGCTGTGTGTGTGTGTGTGTGTGTGTGTGTGTGTGCAATAATGGTAGCATGGTAATGGACCTCTCTGTGGACATGTGTAAAGGTGTGAGCTGCGTTCGGCTGTGTGTAAGGGGATGTGAGGCTGGGAAAACTCCACCTCGGACTACCAGTTCACCTTTGGACAACCCATGAATAACCTGGTTGCAAAACGGAGTCTCTTTGGATTCGACTCAATTTTCGACTTTGCCTGCTATTAAACACAGAGACTGACAAACACAAAGCTCCTCACCCGCTGTGCCGGGGCCTCACCCACATTAATAATATTTCACAGTAGTACCTCGAGTCGGGCAGGAGTTCTCCAGGGAGCTCAGGCCAGAGTAGTGTGGCTGAGTCCACAAAGAAGAGCCAGACCCCTACGGTGGTCCTCCTTCAGGTGACAGTCTGTGTGGCAGGCTCACCTGTAGAAGTCAGTTCAGAGTAGCTTTATCCACCTCGGGGAAGGGAGGGGGCTAACGTCCTGGTCCCTAACTTTGCCTCTTTTCCTCTTGCTGCAGGAAAGAGCAAAGTGGGGAGACCCCAGCACCAGGCTCCCAGGGCCTGGCACATACAAGCCCTGAGCAAATATAGTGGGTTTCCAGTCCTGGCAACCGGCGCTTGGTTTCAGCTTAGCCCACACTGCAGGACCAGCCCCCCAAACTCATTGACCGAGGGCTGCCGCAGATGGTGAACTTGTCGGTGACAAGATAGCCTGTAAGTGTCAGACAGAGCTCTTCTGTGCAGAAGATATTTCGACCCACCTTTTCCTGAAACCCATCTGTGAAATAGGAGATTCTAGCGTTGACTAAACACACTCGGAAACTTGCCCATGTGCTCACGGAGAAGGACGTACACACAGGGCAGCTTTTAGTCCTTCCTGGTGTTTTTCTTAGGATGTTCCTCAGCCCGAGGCATATGTCTGGATAGTCGGCAAAAAGGAGAGATACTTGTTCTGAAAGAAATAGGTAATCTTGGGGCGCCGGGGTGGCTCCGTCAGTTAAGCGTCCGACTTCGGCTCAGGTCATGATCTCACAGTCTGTGAGTTCGAGCCCCACGTCGGGCTCTGAGCCTGCTTCCGATTCTGTGTCTCCCTCTTTCTCTGCCCCCCCTCACTCACGCTCTCTCTCCCTCTCTCAAAAATAAATAAACGTTAAAAAGAAAATTAAAAAAAAAAAAAGAAATAAGAAATCTCTTTGACCAGTGGGGAGAGAGGTTGAGCTCTTGGAGGATACGGAGCTGGGCTCACGGGAGGAGGGTGACAAGGGGGCCTTGGGTCTGTTTAGAAGGTACAGAGAAGCCAAACAGGAATGGGGCTGGAGCCCGGCCCCTGCCCCATGCCAGAACTCCAAATGCTATTTATTTACTCTCCTCCAAGACTTGGCCGGTTTCAGTGGAGCAGTTAATATTTAACACGCTTTTGCCTGAGTGGCCCTGACTATAGGCTGTGCATATGTCCTTCACCCATTTCCTCCTCCTCTCAGATCCCCCAAAGAGGTCAGGGGTCAAAAGATACCAAACTCTCACCCTGAGCGTTTTGCTTGTTTCTCAGGCTTCTTATCAGGTCGAAATACCTCAAGTTTCGATGGCTGCCCCGAAAGAGCCCCCAAGTTTCAAGGTTGTAAAGTTGGTGGATAGAAATGCAGCATCCAGGTCAGGCCAGAGCGCTGAGAGAGAGAGTGGAAGGGGGAGAAGAAGAGAAGATTCTTACAGTCCATGTTCTTTGGATCAGAAAACTAGGTGCGGGGCCGGGATGCAAGCACTCATCCGACTTTGCTTTCAGGCTCAGATTCACCTCTGCGGTGATGATGCAGTGCCCGACGCCACGATCTCCAGGGGCATTTGGTGGCATTTGTTTACTCTGGAAACATCTGTTGTTGGGGCAAAAAGCTTGCCTGGAAGCACAAAGCTGAACCAGATAATTTAGAGGGTTTCAGGTGTGAAGTAAAAGGAGAAAGGTGATCTTAGGGCTTTTAGTGTTTAGTCAGGGGAAGCCAATGGCCCTTCTTCAGGTACAACGTGGCCCTCTTGCCATCTCTGAGATGCCTTCTGGAGGGACCGGGATCCACAGGCTGCCCTGTTTATGCAGTTATAGGTCATTCGCTACTTCCCTTAGGAGGCACCAGTAGAAAGAGCCCCAGATTTGTCATCTGTCAAAGAAGAAAATACCGCATCTTGCCTAAGTTATCGGGCTATTTGGAAGATCTAATAGGCATATCTGAAAGTGTAAGCTAGACCGTGTTTTTGTTTTGTTTTGTTTTTGAAGCAGTGCCATTCATACTGTTTCTCTCCCTCCCAGCTACTGTAGGCTATCCTTAGTTCCAAAATGAAAGTGTGATGGGTTGCCCTGGGAGGAAGGAGAGGCTAGCAATCCATCATAAAGTCTGAAGAGTACATGGAAGAACAGGGTGGTAATTGTCTTTGAAAGGCAGAGGCATCATCTGGTCACCCGTTCACAACATTATATTAACTACAGTGATTAATACAGTACTAATATTTATTGCTCCAATGTTGATAAAACTGGAACCCAAACCTAGACCCTTGGATTTACACCTACTGCTTGGAAGCAATGCCTTTGTCTTATAAAGTGTTGCTTGCCCCATCCCTGTTAGGTGCTCATGAATGTTAGTTTAGCTGAAGGCATTGCCCAAATTCCACTGAGTCGTATATTCTCAGGGAAATAAACTACTTAAGAAAGAGCCTGTAATAATAGAGCAAAAACAACAACAAAAAAAGTGGTCTTCCAACAGCTTAACTCAACAGATGCTAGAACAGATGGCAAGTTTATTCATCCAGCATTTTTCGAGTGCCTTCTGTGTGCCTAAGCTTATGAGAAATGGATCTCTTTTGCTATAATGGCCTCAGCCCTACAGAATGTTAGGGATGAGTTAGTATCCTCTGAATCTAAGCCGTCATGAATGGAATGGATAGCTGAGGAGACTGAACTTCATCCACGTGACTCCTCATGTTTCTGTCTTTGGGGTTCTGGGTGTTGGGAAAGAAATGTCACGAAGAAGACTGAAGAGCTATCTTACCCAATGCTGATTTATCACTGGGCTCCTTTGGTGTGTCTGTCCCCTGCGGTCCTGTCCCTATCTCCTGAGAGGCTCTGGACCCTTATGAACTCCATGTGTCTGGCTCATTGGGATTTTTTTCCTCTTCTTTCCCTGTTGTCCTGCCCCTCCCTACCTGTCCCATTTGCAGACCTTCCCCCCAAATCGGCCTTGTGCTGGTCAGCTCTACAGCATTGGCGGCTGACTCACCCAGCACAGCCCAAACCTGACTTGGCAGTGGAAGAAATTATGGGTAGAGGCCAAAGAGACGACCTCCCTGGAATCCAAACCCCGGGTCCCAAGATCTCCAATTGAACACATTTTTTTCTATGACATTTTACTTAGTAAAGGGGGAGAGGGGTGGGGAGTAGGAAAGGTGATAGAAAATATAAAATGGTCACAGGAAAAATATAGATTCTAATCCTAGCTCTCTCCAAACTCCCTATCTGGCCTTGGAACTGGCTTTTAAACTTAATTTTTCCAGAATTTTATTTCAACATAGGAGAGCCCCATCTGGCCTTTCCAGACTTTGCGGTTTTCAGAAGGAAAATGGTACCGCCTTCCTTTGCTCTTACTATTGGCAGAGTGAATTTGAAACTCTTTTTCCCTACGAGTTGGAGTTGGGAGGAAGCTACGCAGGGCATTTCTCTCGTTTATTTGACAAAGATTAGGGAACCTTGCTTAAAATAAGTGCAGCCTCAGAGTGGGTGGTACACAAGAGGGAAACTGGGTTTGTATCAACCTGTGTGAGTTACGTAGGAGGCTCCCAGACCACGGAGATGATGGTGGCCCTGGTGGCGGGGGCTGTTGGTGATATTGGCTATGACAGCAGCTAACAGTTACTGCACAGTGTTTTACGTGAAGTATCTCAGTATATGTCCGTGACAACCCTATGCGGTTGGTGTCGTTGAGGGCCCTGTTCCTTCTCCCCCACGTAACCCAAACCCTTCTTTTCTAAACTCTTGTTCCCTTACGTCAGTTTACTTTGATCCTCGAAGGACCTTGTCTTTTTCTTATGACAAGAACAGTAGCAGTTAGTCCTTTATTCGTCGAGCATTTACTTCCAAGTAAGCTGTGCAAACTGTTCTCATGTAATCCTTGCATTAAGCCTACCTAATGAGAAAAACCGAGTCAAAGAGTAATTTGCCTCAAGTCACATAACTGTAAATGCAAGCGGGATTTGAATCCAGATCTGACTTCCTCCAGAACCCACGTTATGAATCCCTTCCTATTTATTGCTTGTGGTCCTGGAAATGTAGCCTAAGGTCCCCGACGCAGAGAAAAAAAGCAGCTAAGACAAGTGTGGAGTTCCCTCTCTGGCTAGACTGCTTCTGCACCTGCTGAGCCCGTCCTCCTGCATGTGGGTGAGCCCGCTTCTGCGTCCTTCCACGCAGGCGGGGAGGTGTGGGGAACCGCCGTGCACGGCCCCTTCCAGCTCTCTGCTTGCTTGGTGTCCCTGCCGCCGCGCCCCGGGGGCCTGGGCAGAGCCTGGCCCGGAGAGCCTCCGCTCGGCTCACACGTGGCTTTGATTCTTGTCTTTTCAGGCCGGCTTGGGACATTCTTCACTTCCCTTCACTTCCCCTCTGGGAGCCCCTCTCACCGCCCCTGCACCTTGCTTCAGGCGATGCCCAGGAGCGAGCTGTGGCCAGCGGGGCCTGGCTCGGAACCCGTGACCCGCATCGGCAGCTGCGACAGCATCATGAGCACCGTGTCCACCCGCTCTGGATCTGTACGTACTCTCCGCCCTGCAGCCCGCCCCCCCTGCTTCTGTCTGCACGCCCGCCCCGCCCCGCCCTGCCCACCGCCCGCCTGGCTGCTCCTTCGCTTTCATCTTCCTTGTCAGAGAGTGAATCACACCGGTTGGTATTTCTGCCTTTGAGTCACCCAGGTTCTCGAGAGAAAGGGTGGGACAGTCCCAAAGCGCAAGGAGATGAGACTTGCTCCCAGCTTTCATTCACGGGGGGGGGGGGGGGGGGGGGGGGGGGGGTTGCTAAGTTGAGGTGAGAGCGAGGGCCAGTGATCTGAGGTCCTGGTGGAAAGCAGAGGGTAGATCACCATAGCACTCACATTCCTGAAGCCTCCCTGCAGCCAGCAGGGTGCCTTCAATCTTTTACCAAGATCACAGAGGACAGAGTAATTAGGAGCCTGGGTTCTGGAGCCAAGCCGGTCTGAGTTCTCGATCTATAAGCTCTATGGCCTTGGGCAAATTATTGAATTTCTGTAACCTTCAGTCTCCTCCGTTTTAAGGTGGGATATAAGGTAAACACCGAATCCTCCGGGGGGGGGGGGGGGGGGGAGGGGAGTGAACGAGATGCGTGTGAAACACAAAACACTCAGCACACGCCTCTAAGTAGAAAAGAAATAGCCTTATCCAGGAGCATCGATTCAGAATCGCCCAAAGTCATCGTGTTTAACTGTTTGTGAGTGGCAGGTAACAAACTGTAATTTTTCTGGGGATGAATTTAAGTCAAGGTTGTTGTAAGGCTGGTGCGAAAGAGTAAATCTGCCCTACGTCCAAATGGAAACATTCCTTTGCTGTTGGTGTTCGTTGCATACCTAATAACCCTTGAGAATTTATACTTTATTGCTCTATATCCTACAGAGGTACTTGAAAATTTAAGGATTCTGAGGATCTCTACCAAATGTCAAGGACTTTTAATACAGCCAGTGAGTTTTGATATGCGAAAATGGAGTAGAGAAAGCAGCACACACATACACACACACACACACACACACACGTACACACACAATCCAAAGTGTGGGCAGTCCGTATATAATTTCTTGGTGACCTGAGATGGTGGGACCACAGAGACATCTTTCTGTTTCTGTTAGGCTGAGGCCAATACGAGCAGTTACATACTACTGGACACAGAGTGTGGCACGGATTAAAGATCTGCAAGGTGAATCCTCCACAAAGGAGAAATTCAGAGTTGGTTTATCTTTGGCAAAGCTATTTTGGGAAGAAGAGGGCCGTAAAGAAGATTTTGTTCAGGGAACCTCTGGAATCGGCTTCAGGGCTTCCACGGGCTACATTTGTAGCTTCCTTTGACAGGTCGGCCTGCCAGATGGCCCTTTAAGGAGTCAGGGGAACTGGTGGGGTTATTCCAACAACCATCTCCTAGGGTATCTTTAGGGCTGTCTCAAATCTTTCCTGGCCATCTGAGTGGGTCTGGAGAATATATAACTCTGAAGTATCTTAAATATTAGGAAGAGGGATGAGATAGATGCCAGGAGGGAACTCAGGCCAAATTTCTTACATTTCCATTTGCCCTTTTGGTTTTCCCTTCAACCTTCAACTTTAGAGAGCAACTATCCTATGGATCTTCCTGGCCTTGCTGACCGTGGGCAGCAACCATTTAAAAGGGCCGTAACACTTTTCCCCAAATACCCCTATGTGCTTTTTCATCATGACGGTTATTTACTTTCATATCTACTTGATATTTCACACTAAGTTCCTTTCCCCTCCTCCCATACCCGTCCGGTTTCTCCACCCTACCCGCCTCTAGTTAATATTTGCTTAAGAAATGCACACTTATTTGAATGTTAGCCAGAGCCAAATGCCATCAAGAAAGTAAATACACAAAGGAAAAAAAAAATCCTGTATGGAATGCATTTCAAAGTCAAGTGTAAATTATTTGGTAAATTTATCTGTGGCTACTCATACCACTGTTGCCATTGGCCTGATAGCCAGTGGCTGGCTGCGTTTCTTGTTTGTCCTTATACTGTCCTTGACATACCAGATCAAGTGTGCAAAAGTACTCTGACAAGTTAATACCATTGAAGTTTAAGGTCAAGTCATTATGTTACCCATGTAATTCGGAGCTAAATCGGAGACACGTAGAGGGATATGCTTATGCCGGTCACACACAGGAACTGGAATCAGAACCCGGGACTGCTTCTGATCTGTTCCCCTAAGCATCCCACCCAGGACTGGGTGGAAAAGGCAGCTGCCATCTGCCTGCCCAGCACTGGGCGCTGGTGGGCCCACAGCCGCCAGTCTCCTCCCCGTCCGGTGCCCTCGGTTTCTCAGGAGACAGACAACTCCCGCAAACTTGCGGAGTCGCCTCCTGGAAAGGTTTCCAGCCCTTCAGCATTCCTTCCGGACACAGGGTGGTTCTCGGCCCCACCAGTTTCTGCGGAGCTCCCTCTCACAGGTCCCTCTCTCCCTCTCTCTCTGTCCTCCACGCCTCATTCCAGAGTGACGGCAGCTACGACTTCCTGTCCGCAGAAGAGAAGGAGTGTCTGCTCTTCCTGGAGGAGACCATCGGCTCACTGGACACTGAGGCTGACAGCGGACTGTCCACTGACGAGTCTGAACAGGACACAGCTCCCCGCGGCCTCCGAGCCCTGCCCGTCACCCAGCCTGCTCCTCAGGGTAAGAGAGACCATCTGGGGTGGCACCGCTAACAAACCCAGAAAGCCAGGACATTCTTGTGGCTGCTTTGCACCCTGTTTGCCCTCTCCTCTGAAGGTCATTGGCAGAAGGAGCGATAGCACTCCTCTCCACGCCCCTGGCTAGAAATAAGCCATGTCCCGCAGAGGAGAGACTGCGGACAAGCCGGTGTCCTCTGTCTTTCTCTGAAGTCTCAGAGGCCTGGGAGGGAAAAGGGTTTGACTAGCTCTCATTCTCTCGCAGAAATGCTGAAGAGACATGACCGCAGAGGTTCATGGGAGGGGTTCAGGGAAGGGTGGATGGTTGCTCTGGGGACACGAAGTGAGTCTGGAGAGCTAATCTGGATGCTCCAGGAGGATGAGGCTGCAAGAGATAAGGGGGAAGGGCCCCCTGAACTTCAGTGGGTGGCACCTCGAGGCTCTTGTGAGAGGGGGTGGAAAGCCACTGGTGTTGAGGCTCAGTAGAAGGGGGACAGGATGGCACATGAGTGTGGCCATGAGGGTGGGGCCATGTGTCCCAGAGTGAGGGGGGCACTTTACTCCTGAAGACAGCCCCACTGCTATCAGGATTGCAATCATTGATTTATTCGTTTAGCAAATATTTACTGACAGTGTGTTAGAACCTCCATGGAGATAGAGGCGTAACTGGGGACAAAGGCTTCACTGCTCCCTGAGACTGATTCCCTGGTCCGTGGGCCTAATGCACCTGCTGGAAGGAAAGAGCCCATGTCGCTCACTCGTGTGGGGACGGCTGTGGCCATTCCAGAGCCATTCACGTGTTTATAGAAAGTGAAGGTGGAGGAAGGCAGAAGTCTGGTCGAATCAAGAGCAAATCCGCTGTTCATGCTATTCTCTGCTGCTGGACTCAGTTGCTTGGGAGCCCCGAGATAGCTAGAGGGAATCTCTCCCCCACCCTGGTGCTTCTGTAGAAGCTTAGAAGGAGCCCGAGTCAAGAACCTGGAGTTACGTGAGGCTGCTCTTTCCCCAACCATCGTGAAAAAGTAATCCTAGGTTGAAGGGAACCTGCTCAGATCGATCTGTCAGTGTGAATGATAGCCATGCAACAGGGCGGCTCCTTGAAGAGCAACGAATCAACCCAAAACAAAACCCACTGCTAAGTGGAGACCAGAGTTCGGGAGGTATTAGCTTTGCCCCGGGCAGCAGGGTTCTCACCTCTGTCCACTCTTCTTTGCCCGTTCTCCTGGGCCCTCACAGGATATCCAGGGGAGAAGATCGTCCCACAAGGACCGGAGCCAAGGACAGGGACTCAGTCCAGCTCACCCCATCTGCCTGAACCCGAAGGCCTGGGCCTCAGGTCTGGCTCCCATAGCCTCCCCAGAAATATCCACATCGGCAGGAAGCGGAACCCCGGGGAAAGCACCACTCAGACGAATAGCCACATCCCGGGGGAACCTGAGGGGCTTGTCCCAGAGCCCAAGAGAGAGCAGGCCGGCCAAAACGGTGAGCCCAGCCAGGCTCCGGCCGGCCCCCCGACGCCTGCCCTTGGGTTGGACACAGTACCCATCCCCCCACCAGAGGCCTTTCAGGACAGCCAGCCAGAGCAGCGTGGGGAAGGCGGCCTGGGCGTCCCCAGGCCAGGGCTACAGAGCCATACGCCCCGGCTCCATTCGTCACTCAGCCCCCAGGAGAGGAAGGAGACTCCTTCAGCGGCCATGTCCCAAAAAGCCAGTGACAAGGGTTCAACAGGGGGACCGGGGCAGCCTCAGCCTCCTCCCACCGCGTCATCGCAGAGCGCGAGAGCCAGAGATGCTCCCATCCCGTCAGGGGGGGACCCCAGTGCCCGGCCAGCGCCCTTCACAGCTCCCAAGCCCCGGAAGCTGCCACCCAATATTGTTCTCAAGAGCAGCCGAAGCAGTTTGCACAGTGAGCCCCACCACTGGTTGTCTCGCCACTCCGAGGCCACCGCAGGAGACTCCGGCCTGGCCTCCTCCTCGCTGCAGGAGCAGAAGAAAGCGCGCCGGGAGGCCCTGGAGAAGCTAGGGCTCCCCCAGGACCAGGATGAACCTGTCCCCCACTTAAGTAAACGCACCAGCTCCACCCGATTCAAGGAGACCCCCGCCCAGGCCTCCTTCCAGGCTCCGGCCCCGGCCCCGGCTCAGCCGACGCGGCCTGCTCAGGGCACAGCCGCTGCGCCTGCCGGAGGGAAGGCTCCGGCTCCCGCTCCCACTCGGGGACCTTCTCCAGCGAAGCCTCCGGCTCCGACTCCAGCTCAGGGTTCTTCTCCGGACAAGGGGTTGATTCCTGCCCAGGAGCCCACTGCAGGCAAGGTTCCAGCTGCCAAATCCATGCCGATTCCTATCCCCAAAGCCCCCGGGGCAGGTGGTCCTCTGGCTCAGGCAAAGGTGGACTCGGGGCTCACTCTCCCCGAGAGCAACGTCCCTGGCCTGAGACAGATGAGCTTCAAGTCCAACACTCTGGAGCGTTCAGGTGTGGGGCTGAGCAGCTACCTCTCGGCCGAGAAAGACCCCAGTCCCCAAACCAGCACCTCTCTGGGTAAGGGCTCCTTCTTGGACAAGATGTCTCCCAGCGTCTTGCGTAACTCAAGGCCCCGGCCTGCCTCCCTGGGCACGGGGAAGGACTTCGCTGGGATCCAGGTGGGCAAATTGGCTGACCTGGAGCAGGAGCAGAGCACCAAGCGCCTGTCCTTCCAAGGACAGAGCCGTGACAAGCTGCCTCGACCCCCCTGTGTCAGTGTCAAGATCTCCCCAAAAGGAGTCCCGGATGAGCACCGAAGGGAGGCCCTGAGGAAGCTGGGACTGTTGAAGGAGTAGTCACTGGCCACCAGCATGGCCCCGCCATCCCCGTCTCACCCTCTGCCATACAGGAGGCTCAGGTCCTCTCCCACCCAACACCCCGGGGCTCGGACAAAGTGGGCTTCTCTCCAGCGCGCACCTCTCTCTGAGGCGAAAGGGTGGAAGAGACTGGATTCCAGTGGACGCACGTGTTTATATTCAGAGCGGTTGTGTCACTGAGTGCCTGCCCAAATCATCCTGAAGATGATTTCCACAAGACGGTGTGTATGTGTGTGTGTGTGTGTCCATGTACTATAGGCTGTATATATCATTGAAGCTATTTATATGACACAAGGAGTCATTGCTCAGAGTTCTGCTTGTGTTGGAGATTTTCTTCCACTGGGTAGGATTCAGCCCAGCCAGAACTAAGGGGAGAAGGGGGGGTGGGGCCTGAGTCTGAGGAATGAAAGGTCAGCTGAGACAATGGATGTGCTGGGGACACTAGGCAAATGCAGTGTCATGTGAAATGTGGGTCTCCCAGAATCCCTGCATGGAAGGGGACTGGCTCGTCCCTTGGTTCTGGACTTCTGGACACCCCGGTCCCAAGGTTAGGGCGCGTCCCTGTAGCTAAATCTGTCCATTGACTGAGAACAGAAGTGCTCTGGTTGGCCTGCGAAGGCAAGATGGGTGACCGCACAGCACACGGCCACTGGGAAGGACCCCTGTCCACGGGCTTGATGCATTTATAATAATAAACCGTGCGGTGGCCCCTGCCGGGGACATTCCTATTCTTCTGCTCCCACTCTCAGCCTACATGTGACTGACCCCAGGGCCGGGCCAACAGTGAGATGGGAGTCTTAGCCCAGAGACTTTATAAATACCAAAGAACTGTTTGAGGCCTTACCTATGCTACTGCGCATAGATTTTTTTCAGTTTCTATGGGAAGGCAACACCATACATTCTCTGCTAGTTACTCACAGAGTATCAGAGCTGGGAGGAATCTTAGAGACAAGACTCTTGTGAGCCACGCTGTTGGGGAAGGGAAGGGAGTCATCTGCAGTCACTCTGCCATTCAGCGACAGAGCCGGGACCCTGGCTCCTCATTCCATGCTGCACGCTGCCTCCCTGAAGCAGTGCTTCTGTATGTCTACACAGCACCCTGTGGATCAGGAGTCACCATCAAAGGCTCAACCCCAAAGCCTAGAGAGATTAAATGTTGTTCAAGACCATATTGAGTGTTGTTTTTTCTACTGTGTCTTCAGAAAGTAGCAATATAGTAACTCATTTATTAATCCAAATTCCCTGACCGCTTTGTACAGCTTGAGAAAATGCCAAAAGGAGGTACTATGAGTAGGCGTCGTAGGCTTGTGGATACAGGCTTGGAAATTAGACACAGCTAGACATGACCCCTGCTTCCCCTAAGGAAATAAATATTATTCGTGGCTGTGGTTGGAGTCTAGGATCCCCAGATGTGAGGAGCAGATAAAGGGAACTGTTGTTGGAAAGGTGCCCTTGAGGTCTGCTGAGAATTTCTGGACTGTGTCCTTAGGGACCCAGCACTGTCAAAGCATGGTATTTCTAAAAATGATGAAAAGATTAAGGTGAGGACAACAAATGGCTCCACCCTGTCATGGTATGTGGGACGTGGGTGTGACAGTTTCTGTATATACTCTCATGCACACACCCAAAACCTTGGTGCCTTCCTGGCCCTGGTAAAGACCTGGTCTGTTGGAGCTGATAGGGACTCCCACAACTGGCCAAGCCATACATTATTACAGACTCTTCTGAAGAGAGAGGGCCCTTCCTGGAGGACTGGTTTGACATGCTATGTTTGGTTGAGCTGCCTCATACGTGTATTTCAAGACAACCTGGGAATGACCACTTAATTTTTTTCAATTTTCCTAATGAATAGAGACACTTGGTGCTATCTATAAAGTAAGACTTGGTAGGAAACTGAGGCCTTCGTATCAACACAAGGATGATCAACACAGGTGGGTCAGGAGTACCTCCTCTTACATCCTCACCCCTGGTAGAGGCGATGTCTCTCGAACAAAACATGGTTACACACAGCTTGCCTTCCCTCCCTGAACCCTTATCTAGTGACATGCCCATTTTCCCCGCAACTCCCTCCTGGCTTCCCTGTATCCTCGCCCTTCCAAGGGCACGTCTTGCTCTTAGGACGGTCTTTGGGATCCAAGTATTAGGATAAAAAACCCAAACCCATCTGTCCTCATTTTGAAGAGGGGCAAAGGAACCCATCTGGGGACATCTGCCATCCTGAAGTTGGCCCTAGAGCCACCTGAGGAATTTTATCTACCCTCTGACGTCCATATAGGATTGGTCTTCATCGAGCTTGAGCTGGAGGTAAGAGTGGGGTCACTGCTGTTGTTATCCCTCTGTCCCTTTTTGAAAGATGTCGGATGGGCGTTTGTAAAGGCCACTCGTTTGATTTTAAAAACCCATGTGACAGTTCTCCTTCCGCTTGGCCCCGTAACTCTGCCGTACCCTGCCGCGATCTTACTGCTACTAGGAATGAGCTATCTGCCAAATACAGGAGCTGGCTTCGCCTCCGCCTGGCACAGTGGGACAGGTGCCTTAAGTGTGTCGACAGCTGCTCCTCTGAATCACCACTCACGTGCGTCCCTGGGCGCCCTGTACTCCGACCCGATGTGGAAGGGCTGTGTGCTACCCGGGATGGGCCCAGTCGCCTCGTAGGTGCTTCCCTCCATAGTGGGAAGTATGGTCTGGAAGAGGCCACCCCGCACCCTGACGTTGCACAGGTGTGCAAAAGTGGGTATTAATTCCACGGAAGAAAGAGCAGATGAACGAGTGGAGAACAGGCCCTACTCGATGTTATGAGTTAAAGCTGGAGGTGGGATTTAAGAGTCTGCAATATGTGTGTGTGAGGTACAGCACTCCATTCCTTGATCCATGATCATATGTGTAGGGGGAGGAGGATCATCCTGTCAGAGCATGAAGCTCATAGACTAGAGGAGGTGGCGACCAGGGGACGGGCAGGAGAAATCATGTCTATCTCAGAACCTGAGGAGGAATGGGGCCACAATGCGCCCATGCTCTTTTCTTCATGTGAGTGACTATAGAGCGTATACAGGTCAGGCTCAATTGGACAGCCATCGCTTACCAATCAGGGAACCCTGGGCTGTTCCTATCTGTAAAGTGGGGATAATAATACCATCCTTTTAACATTGCTGAGATGAACAAGTGATATGAAATATGTAAAACTCAGTGCTTAACACAGTGTAGCTACTCGACAAATGATAGTATGGTCTTCGGCATCTTATTTCTTCCTTCTCAAAGGGAGCAAATGGAGGCAGGGATGGAAGCCAAGAGCTCACCCAACTCAGCTCCGAGAGGAAATGGGAGCAATCTTGCTGCAAGTAAAAGTCCAAAGTACCGACTAGGCTTTGGCACACCCTCCAGGTGATTCAACTTCACCCACGCCAGGTTTCCTGGAATTGGAAAAGAAAGGGATCGGCATGAATATGGTGTTTGTGTCTCAGGGAAGCCAGCTTCTCTATCTCCAAACCCAGCTTCCAATTTGTCACCAATGTCTTGTCGCCCATGGTCATATAGTTGACTTCTTTTTGCTCCCTCCAACTTCCTTTTGCTGTGTGGTTCAGTGACCTATATGCTGTTCTATAGCTATTCATTTTTAAAATGGAGAAAAAGAATAAACCTATATAACAGAGGGGAATGATGGCTCAAATCTATTTGAGGTGGCTCAAATAGAGACTAGAAAATGTTTCAAGCATTTTCTAAATAAGGTAGGCATCTTTCAGAAATGAATCAGGCGTAAGTTGGCAGGAAACAAGAAGGTATATTGGATGACTCCTCAAATCCCTTCTAATATAAGGGCCCAGTGAATTGCAGGAGTCGTTGCCATCATCAGCCTCATCACCACCACCATCATCATCATTGTCATCAGTGACCCTTGGCAGACAAGGGAGGTAAAAACAGGTGATGTTCTAGTTCCATTCCCTCTTGCTCATTGCCTATCTGGATCATTGTCCTTATTCAGCACTTGCCACGTATCCAGGGTTCAAAATAATTCAAAGCAGAATGGTATCCTGGCAAAGCCAGATGAGCTATAGTGAGTCACTGCATCTCACTCATAAAATGGGGAACTTGGACGGAACTATCTCTTAGATCCATGCCAGCTCTGAAACATATGTTAAAATGAGTCCAAGCAACTTAATTAGGAAGATAAACACCATGCCAAAAATAATCACAATATGGTCTAAGATAAAATATACCTCATAGAACCTAAGACCTGGAAGGAACGTTTTAGATTATCTAATCCAACCTCCCACTCAAAAAGGAATTATGTCTGTAAGTTGATATATAGTCAGAAAGACGGATGGATGGATGGGTGGATGGATGGATAGATGGATGGACAGATGGGTGATGGACAGATGGATGGATGAATGCGTGGATGGAAGAATAGGTGGATGGGTAGATGGGAGGAGGGAGGGGAGAGAAACATATCGTGGACAAGAGTGCAAGCTTAGGAGTCAGGCTGCCAGGCACCCTGCACCTGTTTCCTTTTCGGTTTATTTTTGATTCCTTTAACTTCCTTTGTTGTGTGGTTCAGGGAACCAGGGAACGCTGGTTCAGGGAACGCTATCCTACAGTTACTTAGTTTGAACATGAAGTGTAAAAAAAAAAAATTATATAATAAGAATGAACCTTGTAGAAGCAGTAATAATCCTTACCTTTTACAATAATTTTGAGAAATGATGCTCATTGAAAATAGAATCAAGGGGCGCCTGGGTGGCGCAGTCGGTTAAGCATCCGACTTCAGCCAGGTCACAATCTCGCGGTCCGTGAGTTCGAGCCCCGCGTCAGGCTCTGGGCTGATGGCTCGGAGCCTGGAGCCTGTTTCCGATTCTGTGTCTCCCTCTCTCTGCCCCTCCCCCGTTCATGCTCTGTCTCTCTCTGTCCCAAAAATAAATAAACGTTGAAAAAAAATTAAAAAAAAAAAAAGAAAATAGAATCAAATGAGATAATACATATGAAACACACTTACCACATTGCTCAAAAAATGGAATCAATTAACATTATTATCATATACATATGTAATTCAGACACCAGTGGGTGCCCTTGAGGATTGGACTGATATCAGCCTACACTTAAATTCCTCAGCCCGGAACAGTCAAAAGCCCTCCTCCAGTTTCCAGAACCTCCTGCAGACAACCTGCTCATGTACCATCCTGTGTGCTCTCCATCTGGGGGTGTGGCTCCGGGGCCTCCCTGCGCTGCCCGCCCTCCTGCGCCATGCACTGTGGCCTCGTTTCACCCTCACTGTCCCCACTCCCAGCAAATTAATCAGACCCAAGCCCGACCAGCCTCAAAGCCCAGGCTTTTAATCGATTCTCATAGGAAACCAAGTTACTTGAAGCATTTTGTTGTTCTCTGACTTTTTAACCAAAGATTGGGGTAGGGGATATCAAGGGACCTAACACAAGGCACACGTCCGTTCTCACCTCCCATGCCACCCTTTCGATCCTCTTGTTCCCTCCTGGTGTGGGTGCTGTACGTAGGTCAACCAGGAAGCTCTCCCCGCCACACCCACGCTCAGAGCCCCTCATGATCTGAGCATCTGCCCCAAGACACTGTTCAAAAATTTTCTTATCCATGAATAGGGTTGTCTCCTTGAAATGAGCTCTGGAATGTTCTCTACCTCCTTACCTTCAGGCCTGAAAACGGAGAGGAAGAAAACACAAGACGACTTTTGGCATCTACACCTCCAACTGACCTGACCCCTGCTACACTCTCCCTAAGGAATCCCAGGGGCCTCCTTTCCATCGCTCCCTGATGTGCCCATCTGCTTGAGAGGGTTGGTTCCCTCCCCCCCGCCTGCCGTGACTCCCCCAACCCCCATGCCTCAGGCAGGGGCTCTGTAATAGCCAGGGTCCACGTAGGTCTTGTGATGGTGGGGATATGGTTTAGTTGAAGTTGCTTCAAATACAGGATCATTAGCATTTTAGGGTGACTTGAAATCAGGCACAATTGCAGCCTGAATCTTCTGCGTCCCACCTCCACCTAGAGGGGCAGGCACTGCCCTGTGCCTCTGGCCTCACCCGCTGGGAAGGCACAGTCCTCCTGTGGGCTGCTGCCCTGAGCGACCAGCCTCCTGCAAGAAGAGAGTTGAGTGACTCCCAAGGTTTTCTTTTTGGGGTTGTTCTTCTGCACGGGACCGGCACATCTTCCTGTAATATTTTGGTTTGCGATAAGAAATACACACTTGGTCTTCGTTTCTGTGCCCGTTTCTGGCACTGGGCTCTTAACACCCTTGGGGTTTCCTGTGAAGAGGGAGAGAGGGATATCATCTGTTATATTAATGAGTGGCTTTTGGAAAGCCCCTAGATCCGCTAAGGTGAGGGCTGGTTCCCAGAGGAACCGGTCCAGAGATTAGAGGCTGGAACTATCAATCCTACCTGCACCCCATCCCCCACCTCTGGGGAGGGGAACCGGGCTGGAGAAGAAGTTCAATTGCCACTGGCCCATGATTTAATCAATCAGACCTATGTTAACGAAACCGCCTTAAAAGGCCGAAGGACACGGTTTGGAAAACATCCATGTTGGTGAACCAGAGCGCATCCACGGCAGGATAAAAACTTCTTTGTTTGGGACCTTGCCCTGCGTATCTCTCCACCTGGTCATTGATTCGTATCCTTCAACATCTTTTGTAACAAACTGGTAATCTAGGGGGTAAACGGGCTTCCTGAGTTCTATGAGCCGCTCTAGCCAATTAATCGGACCCAATGAGGGGTCGCGGAAGCCTCTGACCTACAGCCAGCGGGTCAGAAGCACAGATCACAAGCTGGACTCCACACTGGTGTCCGAAGCGGGGAGCGGTCTTGTGCGACGGGGCCCCCAGCCTGTGGATCTGCTGATGTCTCTGGGTGAGCGGTGCCAGAGTGGAGTTGAACTGTAGGACACCTAGCTGGGGTTGTGGCCTTGTTTGGTGGCGTAAGGAACCACCCCCCCCCCCCCCCCCCCCCCCCTTGCCAGAACTGGGTTCAGATCATTCTCCCTGCGCCGCCGCACTCTTACTTCCTGACCTACGTGTCCGGAAAGCCAGGGCAGAATTCATGCGGCTTGAGACATTTCCCTTCACAGCTCCCCTCTGTGTTTTATGCCTCAACTGCCAACTCTGTTTCCGCTTCAGACTCAACATGTCCAGACCCGGGCCCAGGAGGGGGGACCCTCTGCCCAAATCTGATCCTTTTACAGTGTTGTAGGTCTCAGCCAGTGACACTAGCATCCTGTCCGATCAGTGAAGCCGGAAACCAATGCATCGTCTCTGACCGGGCCCCTCTCCCTGGCCCTGAGTAATCAGTTACCGAATCACCACGTCACCTCCAAACATTCAAACCTGTCCTCCTCCTTTCCCTCCAACACCACCGCTGCCCCAGTGCCCCATCTGCTCTCTTTTGGTGGCAGGTCTCTAACTGTTCCCTTTACATCCACTCCAGCCCCCCTCCCGCACCCGTTCCAGCAGCAGCCAAAATTATCTTTTCATCTGTAGGACGCTGCTTCTCGTGTAAAAAAGAAAAGGACCTAAGAAAATGCACGCGTACCTGCCTTTGTACAGCAACGGGGAACCCCAAGCTAATGGGACTGATTAGCTACAGAGGGTAGGTGGGAAGGCTGTAGAAAGGGGAGACGGGGAGAGGGCGGGAAGGATGGCAAGAACTGTCCTTGGCTGAGTATACTTCCGATTTTAGAACTGTGGTCATGTTTCACATATCCAGGAAATAAATATGTAAATAATAAAGAAATAAGCGGGATGTGTGTGTTTGGAGGCGGGTGGAAGGATCCCAGGTGAAATACACACAGTAGCAAACTTAATTACGTTAAAAGTGAAGGTCATACCACACGAAAGGGAGTGGGGAAGAAAAGAACGAGTCTAACTTTGAAAAAAAAAACCTACTTTCACTACGTGATTGCTGCATGAACGGGAGGTCCCTGCTGACACGTCCAGCTTGAGGATAACGGCAGGTGTGCTTATTTATGTATTTATTTATGTATTTGTTTATTTCTTCATTTATTTCTATTTTAGAGAGCGCCACAGGGGGAGGGGGCAGAGGGAGAGAGAGAGAATCTCAAGCAGGTCCTACGCCCAGCACCGAGCCTGACTTGGGGCTCAATCCTCAAACCCACGACCCTGGGGTCATGACCTGAGCCGAAATCAGGTCAGACGCTCCGGCAACTGAGCCACCGAGGCGCCCTGAGAAATGGTTTCTTAAGGGGACTCAGGGACAGAAGCGTGTCTTGAGTGGCTATAAGACCCAAGACACGTACGTCTGCAACCTCAGCTCCGTAAGATGTACTCCTATAACTCTAGAGACTGGGGAATACGTGCCAGTAACCCACCAGGTAGGAAATATCGTGTCTTTGGAGGAATTAAAGGATATTATGCCCCAAGGGTGTACTTATGGGTGTGATTAGACAAAAAGGAAAGAATGTGGATGTGGGGGCTGTACTCAAAGCTTCAGGTCACAAAGCAGTCGTCGTGGCACGTTCGTCCAAGATGGTGTTAGTCCGGTTCACACAATGATGTCAAAGGCTAAAGACAGATTCTAGCTGATGGCGATGTATTTCCCATTTATGGGCTAGCATTCTGCGTTTATGTTATTACAGGATCGAGCAAACAAGTAACTTTATTATGGAGGAAAGCACTAGGTTTCTTGCCGTTGGAGAAGAGAGTTACAAATGAGAAAATGAGAAAGACCAGAAAAAGCCCTGTGATTTTAGATTACAATTGGAGTTATCAATATGAACTCATGACTTTTAATATATATATACAGACAGGTAAGTATAGATAAAGATACAGATGTGTGTGTATAATATATACATATATTTCCTAGTTCTATTCATCAAAAGGGCCTAAGAGTAATAACACCCCAGTTGCAACGAACATATCTAGCACCCACATCAGGCTTCTTAATATAATTTTACAAAATAGGGTCCAGTAGTCCTTCAAAAAGTTCAGGCTGAGAACAGAGAAAGAACAAGATGGGCCCCAGACATCTCGTGATGCCCAAAGCAAGGAAGTCTTGGGGCGCCTGGGTGGCACAGTCAGTTTGGTGTCTGACTTCAGCTCAAGTCACGATCTCATGGTTCGTGAGTTCAAGCCCCATGTCGGGCTCTGGGCGCAGAGCCTGGAGCCTGCGTCAGATTCTGTGTCTCCCTCTCTCTCTCTCTGCCCCTCCCCTGCTCACGCTCTGTCTGTCTGTGTCTCTCAAAAATAAATAAACATTAATACATTTTTTAAAAATAATAACACATTTTAAAAACACAAGGAAGTCTCAAAGAATGGTGGAAGCATGTCAAAAGGACAGAACAGCCAACATAAAGGGTCTCTCTCTAGCCAAATATGCTACGCTGAGCAACACAATAAATAACAGTCATGGACTGTAACCCACAGAATAAAATAAATATATATAATCCCATAGTGATGTAAAGAAATAACTGAGTAAATAATTAAATGGGGGTTAAGAAATGACTCTGGTACAGTAGCATCCCAATAAATAAATGCTGAAGGAATGATGGAAACAAACATCACAACTTGGCAACCACCACAGTAATAATTGTTACAGGTGAAAATCATTAATATATGCTAAAATTAGTGGAAGAAAGCATGATGGGAAGTAGGATTTTTGCATAGTCTCAAGGTATCCACCTGTAAGATACACACTGGTCGAAACAGGAAGAGCAGTGACTTTGCGATGAAAACACGTGGCAGATACAAGTTTAACAAAGTTAACCGAGTTACACATGGCAGATACAAGTTTAACAAAGTTAACCGAGTTAACATCACGGGTTATGATGCGTAGTTGATAGCCAGTGCCTCCTATTATACTGCACTAAAAAGGACACAATGTCACAGTGTTCTTGCCAGCAACGCACAATCTGAACTTAAACATGAGAAAACATCAAATACCAATTGAGAGACATTCCGCAGAAATAATCGGCCAGGATTCTTGAAAGGCACCAGGATATTTAAAGACAAAGGCACGATCACACATTGAAGAGAAAAGAGACATGACAAATAAATGCCGTGAAAATTCTGGGTTGGATCTTGCATTGGAAAAGGACATCTTGATTTGGTTTAAAAAAAATATTTTTTTAAGGTTTATTCATTAAAAAAAAATGTTTTAATTTTTATTTTTGAGAGACAGGGACAGAGCATGAGTGGCAGAGGGGGAGAGAGAGAGGGAGACACAGAATCCAAAGCAGGCTCCGAGCTCAGGAGCTGTCAGCCCAGAGCCCGACACGGGGCTCGAACCCATGAACTGTGAGATCATGACCTGAACCGAACTCGGATGCTTAACCGACTGAGCCACCCAAGTGCCCCAATGTTTATTCATTTTTGAGAGAGAGAGACAGACAGAGCATGAGCAGAGGAGGGGCAGAGAGAGAGAGGGAGACACAGAACTCATAGTGGGCTCCAGGCTCTGAGCTGTCAGCACAGAGCCCAAAGTGGGGCTCAAACTCACAAACTGCAAGATCGTGACCTGAGCTCGAGTCGGTCACTTAACCGACTGAGCCACACAGGAGTCCCTCGATTTGCTTTTAATAAGAGGACTTCTGTAAGATGCTAACATTTGGGGAAGCTGGGTGACGAGTATGTGGGAACTCTTTGAACTCTTTTTGGAATTTTTTTTTTTTAAGTTTATTTTGAGAGAGAGAGCATGCACGAGTGAGGGAGAGCAGAGAGAAAGAGAGACAGAATCCCAAGCAGGCTCCACACCATCATTGTGGAGCCCGACTTGGGGTCTGAGCCCACAAACCCTGAGATCATGACCTGAGCTGAGATCAAGAGTCGAAGGCTTAACTGAATGCGCCACCCAGGTGCCCCTGGAACTTTTTTAAAGTTTAAAATTAGTAAGTTTAAAGAAAGACGTCTTTTTATGTTTATTTTTGAGAAAGACAGAGAAAGAGTGTGAGTGGGGGAGGTGCAGAGAGAGAGAGAGAGAGAGAGAGGGAGACAGAGGATCTGAAGCGAGCTCTGTGCTGATAGCAGAGAGTCCGATACGGGGCTCGAACTCACAAACCGCGAGATCATGACCTCAACTGAAGTTGGACACTTAACCAACTGAACTACCCAGGGGCCCCTGAGGTGCACCTTTTCACTGTCTCTGGATATGCCCTGTTCATATTGCAACTTGCATGGTGGTCGGTAACCAGATACTCCAGTGGTCCTTTGGGTAGTCAGGCTTGACAAGCAAAGGTGTGGACATCGTCTCCACCCGGGGCCTGGGACTATACAGAGGAACCTCCTAACCAGAGATGGAGAACCTCATCCTAAATCCCCAGGAACATACTCATGTCCCTGAAAGGCAGCAGAGCACAGGGTAAAAGGGTAGACTCTGGAGTCAGACCTTGGGGCTCATCTTGAGAGTTATAACGATAGGCAACATTTACTGAAGTTAAATATGTACAGGACACAGAGGTAGGCACTTTACCCACACTATCCTGTTTAATCCTTCCCCCTAGTAGAGGGGAAACCGAGGCAGAAACAGATTAAGAGAGCTGCCCTAAGTCACTCAAGTCACGTCCGGTCTTGAACTCTGGCTGTTGTGCACACTTCCTAAAAGTGTCCTTCCTCCAATATCCTCTCAAGGAGGTGAACATGGTCCAACTTCAGGAGACATTCCAGTCGGAAAGATCTCTTAAGAGTCCACTCCTGTGGCCTCTCTGCTCTGCCTGCCTGTCACATCAGGATAGGATGATGCACATTTAACAGCATCTGGAGGCATCGTCTCTACTGTTGAACTTAACCGGTGAGTGACTACGTGGCAGGAATTTGGGCCCAGGAAGATTGGGCACAGGGGCAAGGAAGAGCCTTCTGGGTGGGCACCTGAGCTGCATGGGAGGCAGACAGCCCGCCCCCTTCTCTGGGGTTCATCTCAAAAAAGTGACTGTCAGCTATTGGAGGCTGGGGCTGGTTTTGGCTTCCTGCTCACCCATCACCCATGCTAGTGATCTGTCTCCTGAGCCCCCCGTGAGCTGTCTCCCCCTCTTCATGCCCCTTCTCAGGCTCCTGGCAGCATAGGTTACCGTGATCAAGGCTTCCTCATTCCTTAGGTGCTCAAACCTTTGATTTCTTCTCCTTCAGTCTTGGAAGAGAGGAAGCAGGGAAAGTCCTCAGGATATGGAGCAGCGAGACCCGATTGTGCCATCGCGTGATGGCCATGTGCCCTTGAGCAAGTCATGTCACATCTCTGCTACGTTCTGGATGCACAGGGTTATTTTGAGACATACATGAGATGCATATTTGGGGAAGCACAAGGACTGTGCCGATGTCAGTTTCTCTTACTTCCTCCACACTGAGATGGAGACCCAGAGCGGTTCTGCACGGGTCGTCCTGCACAAGGAAAGGAGACAGAGCTCTGTGGCTTTGCTGCCCGGCAGCATTCGGACTAGAGCTCTCCCCCAGGCACTGGGCATCCCGGGGGGACCCCACCAAGGCTGATGAACTCCTCCTCTCCCCTCCACTTCAACTAACATTTATTGAGCCCCTGTTATGAGTCAGACATTCTCACCTCCAACATCTAACTTATTGTCATGACAGCCCCACACATTTATATACAACCTCCCATTAAGGAAACTGAGGCTCAGACAGGTGACTTACCTTGCCCAGGTTCATAAGTTGGTAATTAGTTGAATTCGCATCTGCCTGTCAGCAAGGCTAGTGCTGTTTCTGCCACTACAAAGCTACCATAAACGAATAACTTCATTTGAACACCAGACAGCCCTGTGATCTTGGCAAAGGTAGAATTATTACTCTCGCTTTACGTAGGAAGAAAATGAGTTTGCGAGAGCTCGTGAGGTTAGAAGGCATAGACCTGGGGATAGAATCAAGGTCTCTGGTTTCAGTTCGTCCATTCATTCATTCATTCATTGTACAATTTCCTGAGTTCCAACCCTCTACCCAATACTGGGAAGACAAATCCAGTTTAGAAAGGAGCTCACGTTCTAGCTGGAGGGAAAGGCAATCAAATGTGATTGTAATCTCTCTGCTTTTCCTGTGGGAATGTTCTTTGAAATAGTCCTGGGTTCTCCTTTCTCACCCCACGCTCACACCTCCACCCCTTCAAAGACGCGTCTGTGTCCACCATGCCCCCATGATTGCACTTGCGAACGTCAGCAGTGGTGTCCGTGTTGGCAGATCTAATGGTCCCCCTTGATTTCATCTTATTCTGTCTCTGAGGAATCCTTCTCACGGACAACTCCTTTCTCCTCTTGTTTTCCAGGTGCTACCTGCTTCTCCTATGTCTTCGCCACCTCATCCTCTTGGGTCGCAGGGCTTTATGCAGGAATATGTCTGCATGTTCTTTAAACACATGGAGTTTGACCCAGCTCTGGACTTTGCCTTGGCTGTTCCTTCTGCTAGAATTCTTTTCGCCTCATCTTTACATGGCTGGTTCCTTATCTTTCAAGTCTCTGATTAAATTTTAGATCTTCAGGGAAGGCTTTGCTGATACTCCATCTAAAGATGACCCTCAACCTTTTCCTTTAGAGTTTCACCCTTTAGTTCTCTGCATTGGACTCACCACTATCTCCTATTTTGTTTACTTATTTTATTTGCCGTCTCTTTCCCTCAACCAAAAGTAAGCTCTGTGAAAACAAGGGCTTTGCCCATCTTGTAGAAGAATGCTTGGCCCATAGTGAGCATTTGACAAATGTTTGTTTAATAAACATATGGAAGGGGGGCGCCTGGGTGGCTCAGTCGGTTAAGCGTCCTACTTGGGCTCAGGTCATGATCTCGCGGTCCATGAGTTCGAGTCCCGCGTTGGGCTCTGTGCTGACAGCTCAGAGCCTGGAGCCTGCTTCAGATACTGTGTCTTCCTCTCTCTCTGACCCTCCCCTGATCATGCTCTGTCTCTCTCTGTATCAAAAATAAATAAACGTTTAAAAAAAAACCAATAACATATGGAAGGTGTTCTCTGAAAGATAGGAGAGAGAGACAGAGACAGAGAGAGAAAGAGAGACTTTGAAAGCTAATTAAAAGAGTTTTTAGAAGGATACATGGTCAACAGTATCAAATGCCCCAGATACGTCAAATATGACAATAAATAAAACGTTTCCATTGGATGCGGAAATTGGGACGTCCCCAATCTCAGCAAAAGCAATTCCTGTGGAGATTTGCATGTGGAAAGCTAACCCAGGAGCACTGTGTGCAGTACGTGGACGTGAGACAGTGAATGCAATTTAAGCTTAGCTGTAAGGTGAAAGGAAGCTAGAGAAATTGATAGGCCATCAGGGTCAAGGAGGATTGTTCTGCTTCGGTTTTGGTTTTGCTTTGGGATGGAAAACATTTGAGCATGATCATACACTGAGGAGTCTACGAAGGAAAAAAAAAAACATATAGGAAAGGTGATCATTATAAAGCAAGGTTCTTGAAAGAAAGAAGGGATGGAATGTAGTGAACAAGAATGAATTCTTAGGAAAAAGGGTCAGCACCTTCTCTTCCAGGTCAGGGGGGAAGAAGCAAAGCATGGAGAGATGTAAAAAGAAAAAAAAGGGGGGGGCAGGGGTGGGACGCCTGGGTGGCTCAGTCAGTTAAGCGTCCGACTTCGTCTGAGGTCGTGATCTCACAGTCCGTGGGTTCGAGCCCCGTGTTGGACGCTTCGTGTCGACAGCCCAGAGCCTGGAGCCTGCTTCAGATTCTGTATTTCCCTCTCCCTCTGCTCCTCCCCTGCTCACTCTGTCTCTCTCTCAAAAATAAAGATTGAAAAAAAAAAAAAAACAAAACACCCAACTTTATGGGTAGAGGTTGAGAAATGGAAGGGGTTCCCTCTTAATGGGTAATATTTTCCCTCTGAATGTCAACCGCTGATGGCAAGAGAAGTAGGCGAAGGGGCAGGCCCTTGCTGAGACAAAAGGTCTAAAATAGCCATCAGCCATCATAGGTAGGGATGATAAGTAAACTGCATTCGGAACAATGACAGAAAAGAACGCGTGTTGATACTGAAGTCGGGTGAGGTCAGACCCATGTGCTCTTGAGGAAAGCGTAAGTGTGCAGAGAAAGGGAGGTGGCATTGGGTCAGTCCAGGTTGGGGAGCACGTGGGGCTGTCCTCACCCCTGGTGCTGTGCCCGAGGCCCCCTCTCTCACCAGCATACAGCTACTACGTGAACACACCCAAGCAGAAAACATTTGTTCTGCAAAAGCCACTGCCCCCCTTTTCCAGTCGAATAAACGAACTCGTGCTCACACCCTTGCTCATTCCCAGAACCCGAGTGCACCGCTCTGGCATCCTGACTTCTTGAAGCTGCTCTTGGTACCTGAAGGGAACTGGAACATACACCCTCCAAGCACTGAGGAGTGGGACTATATGCTTAAGAGGGCAGAAAAGGCACATTCTGGAAATGGTCTGGGTCAGCGGAACGCTAACACTGCCTTCCAGGGTCCTCTCGGCCCCTGGACAGAAGCGGGGAGGGATGGAAGGCAGGCTGGCAGAAAGGAGGCATGCCCTGTGACACACTGAGGCTGTGTCAGAGCTTTGCATCTAGTAGAAAATGCTGGGCGTGGGGGAAGGAGCTGACTGGCATGTTGGTGCTCCGGGGCCTCCACGTGGGCCCAGGCTGGGGTCCTTCTCAGGTGGCATCAGTGTTAAAGGAGCCTGGGCCCCCACACAGCTGAACACGGGCTGGGAGGAAATTCTTCCTTCTGAAGTTATCACTTCTCACTTAATGACTTTTGGGGGTGTGTCTCTGGGTGGAGAGGAGGTGATTAACCCTTTCCTGAGACTCGTAATTGCCTTCGAGGCTTGGGGAGGAATCTAACTCAACTCATTTTGTGTCATTTACTATAGTCAATGCCGTAACTGCAGTCAGCAGTGGGTGGTTGATCTACATGAAATAACCTGCAGCTTATGTCCAATCCTGAGAGGAAGGGAGGGAGACAGAGAGAGAGAGAGAGAGAGAGAGAGAGAGAGAGAGACTTTCCACATAGACCTTTCAAACACTGTCCACGGGAGAGCTGAGGCTAGAATCAGTATTTAAAATTTTTTTTTCTTAATGTTTTTATTTATTTTTGAGACAGACAGAGCATGAGCAGGGAAGGGGCAGAGAGAGAGGGAGACGCAGAATCGGAAGCAGGCTCCAGGCTCTGAGCCATCAGCACAGAGCCCCAGTGCGGGGCTCGAACTCACAGACTGTGAGATCATGACCTGAGCCGAAGTCGGACGCTCAACGGACTGAGCCACCCAGGCGCCCCGTAGAATCAGTATTTAACAAACATGTACAGAACATGACTGCTTGTATTCAGGCTTCGAGTTGCAAAGAAGGGAGTTTCCAGTCTAATGGGGGAGACCTAGACGATGCCCTCAGAAAGCATTCCAACGCGAGGGCCAAGCAGGCCGACAGAAAGCACCACAGAAAGAGGGCAAATGGGCATGACTCAGGGGAGGTACGTAACCGCCGAGGGGATGTGGAAGTGTTGACAGATCAGAGGATGTTGATCCCCTTCTTTAAAGGATAAAGTGCTTCATCTGAGAAGCCAGCAGAGGAGAATTCTTTAACAGGCTTGAGTTTAGAAGGCAGGAAGGAAAAGGTGGAAGAAAGCCTCATCTTGAAGAAAGGTAACCCCGCGTCCAGTCGTCCCGCTGAATCCCCCCGTCATCCCTGCGCGGGAAGCCCTGAGCAAAGCCACCACATAGGCCTGCCCCAGGGTCTGCCCCCTCCCAGAGCAGGGCTGCTCTCTTTCTCTGGCACCACTGCATTCAAGGCCACGGGCAGACCCGAGGCTCTGGGCCGCCTCCCACCTCTGGAAAAGTCCAGGCAGAAAGGTAACAATGAGTCAATGTTTAGCTCAGGGAGACAAAAGGCCCTTTGATAAGACCCTGGCCTCGGCAGACGCCTCCGCTCTGCGAATGAGCTTGGATTGCATTCAGGAAGAGGGGGAGCAGGAAGCTGCGGTTAGTGAGCCCCCCCCACCCCCTTTGTCCTTTCAGACGCCATGGCTGTGGTATAGACCCTGCAGTTTGGACCCTGGCCTGGCAATCACGCTTCTAGTCGCCTCGTCTGATAAGGCCCTCCTCACACCCAGGAATTCTGGGCTTGTTCCGACGGAGATGGGAGCGGGGCCAGGTAGCCACGTGGAGTGAGCTGGGACTTGCCTCCACTGCGGGGGTGGGGGTGGGGGGAAGGGCCACAGCTCGATGAGATGATGCCGGAGTCCTGTGTCCCTGAGCCTGCATTTCTAGAGAGCCACCTCCTCTGTGATGTGCCAGTTCCCTGGTGAGTCTGTTGTCTCAGCTACTCACCTTTCCAAGGCAAAGCGGGGAAGAAAACACTAAGCTGTCGGGTGAGGCTCTGCAGGGAAACAGAGTGCGGGCCGTTAGGAGCCATCCAGGGGGGCTGGTTAGGAGGGAAGCTGGGACTGGGCTCACAGATTAGCAGCCTTTGTGTGGGTCATTTGGATTTTATGGAGACCGTGGAGACAAGGAGCTAGGGGCAGGTGGGACCGTGACAGGTAATAAGAAATGTATCTTGGGCCCTCACACAGAGCTCCTAATACCTTTGGAATTTCCGAAATGGTGAGAATCATAAAAGTTTCTCTTGTTGTGTTAATGAGGCAACTTTTGGAATATCCCTAGGTCACCTAAGGATGGGAGTTGTTTACCTGAAGACCCCACCTTACCCGCCCCCCACCCACCCGTGAGGAGTGGGGGCTGGAGGATGAGTCCAGTCACCCTTGGCCAGTGAATTAATAAACTGTGACTATGCAGTGAAGCCTCCGTTAAAAACAAAACCAAAAAAGGATGGGGTTTAGAGAGCTAATGGGTTGTGAACATGGGGGGGGGGGGGGGATTGTGGGAACCTCTGAGTTAAAGCTGATTGGTCAGAGGCACAGGGGACAACCTGGCCTAGTGATTAGCATGTGAAGTCGGGGAGTCTTGGAGACTGAACCCTTAACCTGTGGGATCTGACTCTGTCTCCGGGGAGGCCTGGTCAGAATTGAGTTGAATTGAAAACAGCCAGCCAGCCAGTGTCCAAAAATTTCTTGGTAGTGTGGAGACCGCCTCCCCCTGCCGCCATATTGGAATTAGATTCATAAAGACGGGGTTTAAAGCTGCTGGGTGGGGACCGGGACATGAGATAGCCACCATGGAAAGCTCAGTCTGCTAAAAGTGAAGTCCTATATGAACAAATAAATGCATCCCCCTCTCTGCCCTTTAGCATCAGTGCCAGCCCCCTTAGCTCCACCCTGCCCTGTGCCCCCTCCCCTTAACACACACAGAGGAATCTGGGCTTAATGAGACCTGGGCTCTGGGGAAGGGTGAAGAAAGTAGACAAACCGGTTCAACAGGGAGGAAGGATTCTTGCCATTCTCTTCCCAGGCTGAGGACCGAAAGGAGTAGGGGAGCAAGTGAGGTGAGCTTGTGGAGGGAGAAGGAAGGGCCTCAGAAGGCTGGGTGCTCTCCCATAACGGACAGAAATGGGTGCCGCTTTGTGTCCTTCATTATTCCAGCAGGATTTCAAGAAGGCAGGCTGACTGGCCCCATCTTGCAGGTCCGTGCATGAGGGGAGGGCACGTGAATTGCCTGAGGAGGACGGAGTTTGATGGGGAGGAGAGAAGAAGCAAGGCAGTCAACAGATTGAGCTGGGCACCATGCATAGCCATGCCGACCCAGATGCAAGGTGGGAGAGCCTGGTGCTGCGCACACGAGGGATGGCCCCTCTGAAGGCTGAGGGGGTCCGAGGTTCTTGGATGTCCTTCAGCATTCTCTCGTCCAGGCCCCAACCCTCTGGGCTGCTCCCCGCCGTTGAACAAAGCATCTTCCTAACACTCAGAGGTACAAGAAGACCCAGGAGACCGAAGACGCCAGGCCACCGCATGTCAGCAGTCCAGTCTCCTCACTTGACTCCTGCACTGGTCTGATAGAATGGCCACCACACCCCCATGCCAGGCTTCTGACGCCCCCCTGGCCTCCAGGGGTCCCAGGCCAGATGGAGACCATCCGCATATCCCCCGTGGTCTAGCTGCGCCACGGCTGGAATTATTTCCCAGGAATTTGATAGGAAAGTGTAAGAAAGGCAGAACTCTTCAATAAGAGAATACAAGAGCCATCAGAGCTCAACTCCCTCATTTGAGTCCAGCCACAGACTGGTGTGGCCGGCAGGAGTTCTAGTTCTGCGGCTTTATCGCAGAACATGAGGGGACTGGGTTCTGTTCTCTGTTCCCCCGACTCCCGGCATGCCCGGCCGGGATGATGAGTGTTGGATGAGTAAATGAACGGATTGCCAGCAGACAGGAGTGCAGGGTGGATTTACTCAAAGGCCACTTGCCCAAACATCTGGGGACCCCCATCCTCTCCCATCCTGTCCCCAACCCCCTGCCTTCAGGGAGCAGAGAATATTCCCAAACAAACTGATCATACAAACTGGGCTAACGTGATGCGAAAGAGTCAAGGACATCTAGGATGCTTCCCTACACTAGGTCCCATTTTCAGTAAAGCCAAAAACTCTTTGAGCTCCGGGTAATGTCCCTTGCTATCTTCCTTTGGGCCTGTCTTTCTGTGGATCCTGCTGTTCTCCCGTCTCTCCGATCCCTCCTCGGCGCTTCAGCCTTTCTGCCTCTTTTTCTTTGTTTCTCTGGATTGTATCCCTGGGTCCGAAACCGGGATCCTCCCAGGTTGGCCTCTCTGACCCTGATCTTCAGAGCCCCTCCTCCCCCCCCCCCCCCGCCCCGCCCCGGCACCTTCAAAGTGTTCAGTGCTAAGCAGCTGTGCACAGACAAAAGACAGCAAGCGTGCTTGTAGAGACATGTATCCACAAAGACACTGGGAGCACTGTTTCCTTAGGCTACTGGGATGGGTCTGCTGCATCCAGATATTTTACGGTAGTTTTGTTTTGTAAGAATTATGTGAGCTTGAGCAACATACTGGCATTTTATTTTTCTTTGGAGGTTCTGGCACAAATGAAGGAAAATACCTATGCCCCCTGCGATGTATTTGCTGTGAAAGATACATTTGCAAGGCACCGTGTAGGTCAATAGGTAGGCTCCCTCATCCACGCGCATAAAATGCAACGTGTTTTAAAGGTAACCAGCAGTGAAAACCAGTAAGCACTTTGCTTCCCTTTTCTTCATCCTGTGACTGACGCTGGTGAGCTATACCTGTAATTTATAACCCAAACGTGCCACAGATGGTGAATTTATTGGAGTAGGGAGACGGGCTGCGGAAAATGCAAAAGAAGCATTTTACCATGTCTCAGTATTTGGGTGGAGGTAACTCACTGTTTACCAACAGCGCAATGGCTTAGTCTGACGACCTCATTTGATTAAACAGCAAAAGGAAAAAGTGAAAGACGGGTGCCGAGAGGATTGGAAGGACACTTGGCCAGCGCAGTGATTTAAATAGGGTGGGTGCTTACATGAGCAATGGATTGATCGGAAGCGATAGGTCAGAGGGAGAAATGGTTCATGACAAACCAGTTCAGGGCACCAGCCCCGAGAGGGTCCACGGGGCCCTGGGACATCCTGCCCATCTCCTCCGGATCTCTGACAACCACCCCTTCCACCAGCCCAGCGTTTCTCGGGGGACAAAACATGCCCACAGTCATAAGATCGTTCGGATGTCAAAACACAGAAGAGGAAGTTGAGATTTGTAATTATGTTTTACAGACGAAGAAGCTTGTCTGTTGGATGAAGGGATTGAGTCCCCGACCCAAAGTCTCAAAGTGGGGCTTCCGGGACTAGAACCCAGTTACCCCGACTCCCCGGCCAGGTGGACTCTTGGGCTCTAACTGCATCTCCTGAGACTTTACTTTGGATTCAACTTGCTGTGTGGTCCCACCCTAGACACTTCTCCCGGGACGGGCCCTGTGCTGCCCCTGACCTCATTGCTGGCTCTCAGGGCATGTTTTAGAGCCGGGTCCCAGAGACAGGCAGCCTCGTCTGAGCTCAGGAAAGTCTCTTTATACCCAAAGCCATCAGCCTGCGACCTCCCTGCTTGAACAGTCTCCTAACTGGGCTGTCAGGTGACACCCACTTCCCTGTGATACAGAGGAAAACTTGCTTGCCTGGGAGGCGAACACCCAAGCGTCGGTTCTGGTTCCTCTCTTGCTACGCAGCCCTAGGCAGGTCACTTTACCCTCTTTATCTGCAAAACAGGGAGAAACGTACACACCTTTCGGGGCTGTTGACAGGATTACATGAGGTCTCTTTTAAATTTTTTTTTTTAACCTTTATTTATTTTTGAGACAGAGAGAGACAAAGCATGAACGGGGGAGGGTCAGAGAAAGGGAGACACAGAATCTGAAACAGGCTCCAGGCTCTGAGCGGTCAGCACAGAGCCCGACGCGGGGCTCAAACTCACGGACCGCGAAATCATGACCTGAGCCAAAGTCGGCCGCTTAACTGACTGCGCCACCCAGGCGCCCCAGATGAGGTCTCTTTTATAAAAGGCCTTGGGGCACCTGGGTGGCACAGTCGGTTAAGCGTCCGACTTCAGCCAGGTCACGATCTCGCACTCTGTGAGTTCGAGCCCCGCGTCAGGCTCTGGGCTGATGGCTCAGAGCCTGGAGCCTGCTTCCGATTCTGTGCCTCCCTCTCTCTCTGCCCCTCCCCCGTTCATGCTGTGTCTCTCTCTGTCTCAAAAATAAATAAAACGTTAAAAAAAAAAAAATTAAAAGGCCTGCCAGGCGCTCAGCAAAGGCTACCTCTCTTCCTTCTTCCACCTGTCCATCCCTCCTCCCTGCCTTTTCTTCTTTCTGCTTTGTTGAAGTTCATTTTCTTATGTTGATTTATTTCTTTTGAGAGAGAGAGAGAGAGAGAGAGAGAGAGAGAGAATCCCAAGCAGGCTCTACACTGTTAGCACAGAGCCCAACGCGGGGTTCAGCCTGAGCCGGTGACGTCAAGAAATGGACACTTAACGTACTGGGCCACTCAGGCACTCCTGCTGAAGTTCATTTGCATACCACTCCCAGATGCTCCTTCTGGAACTCCACTAGCCCCAGGCTGCCCTCTGCATCCCAAATCTCAAATGACTTCCCGTCGCCAGTGCGGCCACTTCTCTGTCTGCCACGCAGGACCCTCGGCTACAGACACCGCCTCTCCTCTTCATGCTTCCTCTCTTACCCCTCAGGAGCGTACACAGTCTGCTTGTGGGGTTCCCGCCCGTGCCGACTTGCTCCTGTCTTCACTTCTTCTGCTGCCTCGCCTCCTGGAATGCCCTTTCCCGCCTCTCCATCGCTGCAGGCATCCGTCACTCCCCTGGGGATCTCTCCCTTCTCTGATTTCCGATTTCATTTACTGTTGGTATCAGTTTCTTTGGTACCAAATCACAGAGGCACGTATGGCTTCCGGTTGTTTCCTGTGTCTGTATCTTTTTCTTATCAACTTTACAATCTGTTCCTCCAGGGCAGACCAAGGTCTCAGTACCTCTCTGAGATTCCCACTGGCCGGCAGAGCCCAGTGGGAACAGGCGATGCACTCTGGGCTCACGCCTCCAGGCCTGGGTCCAAATCCTAGGTCCAGTACTCACAAGTCTTTGCTGAATCTGACTATTAGGTTCTCAATAAACTGAATGTAATTGACTCGCCCCCAGACAGTGCTGAAGATACAGTAGTGAGTAGGACGGGTTCCCTGTCCTCCTGGAGCATTCAATTCAGTCCAGCAAAGGCTGAGATAGACATTAAATGAATAGCGACAATTGTCATAAGGAGTATTTTTGGAGCATGTAAGGGGACCGTAAGGGGTACAGTATTCGGGTAGAGTTCTCTGAAGAAGACAACGAGCTCACATCCGAGGGATCTGAGGTATATAAGTGGGAAGAGAAAGGGGAAAGGGCTGAGGGGTGGAGACAGTGGGCCTTCCAGGCAGCATAAATCGCAGGTGCAAAGATTCTGAGGCAGGAGAGCACACAGCCCTCTCCGGGAACTTGAGCCTAGCTTGGTTAGCAGTGAGGAGAGAGGGGCGCGGTGAGGCTGAAGGTAGGCTCTGCTGAAGAGCAGAGCCTGGCTGGCCATGCTGAGGAATTTGGACTTGATGCACGATGGGAGACCAGGGGGGCGGCCTGGTTAGATTTGTGTTTTGAAAGCTCACTCCGGGTGCTATAGGCAGAATGGATAAAAAGCTAAAAGTCGATTCGGGGGGGGTAGAACTGAGTGAAAGAGACATCGATGCCTGGAACGCTCCCAATAAAGATTCCGCAGTGTCTGTGGGTCTAAAACCTGACTGCAAGGGCCAGTGCTCAAAAGAGCAGAAGGGGCCTCCAGTCCCAGGCACTGTCTCCTTCCTGAAGCACATTTTTCCCCAAACCATCGCCTCTTGCCTTGTCCACCCTCTTCCTGGACAGCCTAGTTAGTTTAGGGCGGGGAGGAGAAGAAGAAGAATCGCCCCCCACCTCCCCCCATTCCTGAAGTGTGGGCTAAGCCACAGACTGGTTTGAACCTGTCAGTGCAGAGCTGGCTGCAAGGCAAAGACCTACCTGGCCTGGCTCGGGGCCCTTCTCTGCATTCTTGTGCCCACACTCACCCTGGGGAGGCCAGAGCAGAGGCAGGGCCCTCCTCCACCCCTTCCTCTCCTGACAGCTGGCAGCTGCCCAGACTCCGCTTGTATAATCTGAGCCCAGGGCACGGCCCCACTCTCATGTGGGCTGGGCGGCTTCCGGAGGTTGCATTAATAGATAGGTTCTGGCTTGGAGATGTGGAAATAGGAACCCGTTTCTGGAGTCTGCCCCCTGAGAACTGACGGTCTAGACTCCGGGCATCTCCACGGCTCACACACCCCAGGCTCGGGCGATTCTCCCAACACTCACTGCTCAGTGTCCTGCTGGTCTGTCAGGAGAAATTGGATGGACCGTTGACTGGGGGCGGGGGATTGTGGTTTTAGACCCCTGCTGTGTCGCCGACATAGGCAAGTAGCCACAGCTTCTCTGGGCTTCCGTTTCTTCAGCTGTAAGATGAGGGATGGACCGCCCATACTGTGTACACGTAACCGGGAGAAAATCCAGTGTGAAGGTACCCGGAAAAATGCAATACAATACCAATTACAAATATAATAGCAGTGTAAAAAGCATCAATAACATCAGTAACAACAACAATAAAGATGACCTTATGTCCACGGGGACTCATCTATAGCCGTCAAGGCCCTGAGGACCCTTTCTTTTAAATGTTTATTTTGAGAAAGAGAGAGGGAGAGAGAGAGAGAGAAGGAGGGAGGGAGGGAGAGAGCACCATGGGTGGGGGAGGGGCCGAGGGAGAGGGAGAGAGAGAATCCCAAGCAGGCTCAGGGCAGTCTGCAGGGCTCAGACTCACAAACCCCGAGATTAGGACCTAAGCCGAGATCAAGAGTCTGACACTTAACTGACTGAGCCACCCAGGCGCCCCTTAGCCCCGAGGGCCCTTTTACTCCAAAAGGAATCTGGTGGGTTGTTTTTTTTTTTTCCAGAGCTCCAAAAGTAGTGATATTTCCTACCCCACTTGCCCTCCTGGCCCTAACCCCAACACAGTCAAGGCTGGGACAGGGGCTCAGCCCCTCTCACAGTTATGCTGCCCGGGATTGGGGAACTCTCCACCATGGACTGGGCATGAGGGCTAGGTATCCTCTCTCTCAGCTAAGACGCTTATGAGGAAGCTCCACCTGACTCAAGTAGGTCCTTCCTAGGGAAGGGGTAGAGTGGAGATAGTTATCAGCTCAGAAATGGCAGTTGCAAGTAAGTGCCCCAGGCAGGATTGAACCTGACTCCTAAAACTGAGACCTTCCTGGAAGGAGTCAGTGCCCAGAGACCAGGCAAGAGGAAAGAGTAAGCCAACCCGAGCACAGAATACAAAGTAGCTAGATGTGGGGCGCCTGGGTGGCTCAGTCGGGTAAGTGGCCGACTTCGCCTCAGGTCACAATCTGGCGGTCCGTGAGTTCGAGCCCCGCGTCGGGCTCTGTGCTGACAGCTCAGAGCCTGGAGCCTGTTTCAGATTCTGTGTCTCCCTCTCTCTCTGCCCCTCCCCTGTTCATGCTCTGTCTCTCAAATAAATAAACATTAAAAAAAAATAAAAAAAAAAAACAAACAAAGTAGCTAGATGTGCCTTCCAAGTCCTGACCTCTCTTCCTTTCAAGGGCACCCCTCTTTCCCAAGGTTTTCATAAGGTTTTCCACATCTGACCCCGTCGGGGGCTCTGACGCCACAGAAAGCTCATGCATTTAAAGCCAAAGGAATGAATCTCTAAGAACACACATACCTATATACTGAAACCTAATTAGCCAAGAGAAAGTCACATTTATTGACTCAGTGCGGTGAGGGAGGGTATTCCAGAGGAAGTGGAGAATGAGGTTCAATAAGAGGAAAGAGAGGACGTGTCTTTTGTGAGGTTTGGGTTCCTGCCGGAGAATTTTGAGGACAGTCTCAGGGAAGTGAGGTTCTGTTCTGAACTGATTGCTGTTGCCAGTGCAGGATTAAGATATGTGGAAATTACCTAGGGATTGAGTGCTGTCTCGAGACAAGGGCCATTTACCAGTTGGGTATCCCGACAAAGCGAGTTTGGGAGCATCACCAGGAAGACAAAAGTGGTCACTCAAACAGGGGGGGCTGTATTCTTTATGACATTTCCAATCTGCTGCATAACTTTGGGGAAACAGTGTTTCTTGCTAATCTTGCAGCTAGTTTTTATCTGTGTCTGTCCTGCCAACCTGATGAAGGACAAGGTTGCTTTTATTTTTCATTCTGAGTGGATTTTCACTCTTTCAGTTTAGGACACAGATTTTGGTCTTTCATCTACCACCATTGATTATAGGACCTTCAGGTTGAATGACTGTTTATCTATCATCTATCAATCATCTATCTATATCATCTATCATCTATCTATCATCTATCAATCTATCATCTATCTATCATCTATCTATCTATCTATCTATCTATCATGTATCTAATGTCACATGACGATTAGGAACAGTGCTCCTCGAGTCAGATCACCTGTATTTATATCCTGCTTCCCCTCCTTGTTTATCCCGGAGATCTCTGGCAGTGATTTACTGTCCCCATCTCTCTGTTTTCTCACCTGTAAAGTAGGAAAAAAGTAAGAGTCGCTTGCCTCATAGGGTGGTTGTGTAGATTAAGAAAAGGATACATGTGAAGCTTTCAGACTAGTGCCTGGCCTTTGGTTAGGGTTCGATACACATTAGTCCTTTTTCTTCTCATTACTTTTATTTTAAAAGTAACCTAATTTCTGGTTAAAGGTGACAGATTTACTGGACATGTTTCCTCCTCTCGCTTCAAAGATCCCTCTGTATAATAACAGTAAGGAATTAAGATATATGAACCCCGAGCAGGGAAAAGCGGTCATCAGCAGATGGGAGACGCCACACGCGGAGGCGGTAAGAGAGGAAGCGGGGAACAGGTGCGGGCGTGGCGGGCGAATAACGTGGAGGAGGGATTGCCACACCTGCAGAACCCGGTGGACATGACGAGCCCGGCCAATGCCAAGTGGAACGAGGCCGGGAGCGAGACTGGGGGGGGTGGGGGCTGGACAGCGGGGATTTGCCGGAATCCTGCACACAGAGCAGTTGACTGCTACGAAAGCCCTTTGTTCCAAATACACACGAGTCGTGCACCAACCTCCCCCGGACCACAAAACAACCAACAGCCACAAACAAACAAAACCCCCAAGGAGAAAAACACTGCGGGGCTTTTTCTCTTGAGACACTGAATGGTTCCGGAGAAGAGATCCTCCCCAAATGGCATGGAGACGTCAGGGTCACGGCTGGCTCCCAGTCCGCCTGCATGAAGCAAAGCACCTTCGTGTACCCGGAACTCCCAATGCGGTGGTTTAAAATACGAATAGACAGCCAAAGATAACCAGATATCTTAGAAGAGCCTTTAATGAGAAAGAGGGTCGGGGGGGGGGGGGGTGGTAGAGAGAGAGGGAGAGACAGAGACAGAGAGACAGAAACTGAAAACAAATGGATAGTTTAAAGAAGGTAATTTTTAAAGTATTCACATTAATATCCTCGGAGATACTACATCCCTATAAAGGACAGACCACAAACCAAACATCCAGTGCAAGGATAGGAAGAAGGGATTTAATTTTTAGAAATCAGGAGATACGCACATAAATGAGTATGTATATATCTAGATAGGTAGGTAGGTAGGTAGATAGATACAAACTTAATGTATGGATATATACATAAGAGAGAGGTTGAGGAGCCCCTGGGTGGCTCAGTTGGTCAAACGTTGGGCTCTCTCGATTTCTGCTCAGGTCATGATCTCAGGGCTTTGGGGTCCATCCGTGCATCAGGCTCCCTGCTGAGAGTGTAGGCTCCTTAAGATGCTCTCTCTCTCTCTCTCTCTCTCTCTCTCCTTCTGCCTCTCTACTCCACTGGCATTCTCTGGCATTCTCTCTCAAAAGAGAGACAAAGACAGAGACAGAGAGAGATAGTTGAACCTCACTTTAAAGGATAATCTGTATACCATTAAGATAACACCACAGACACCCATATACCCCGACCTAGCTTCAGAAAGAGACGATTACCGGTTCCTTTGACATCTTTGTGGCCCTCCCTCCCTGATCATATCTCCCCCTCCCTCCAGCCCAAATTTAGTGGCGATCATTCCTCTGCTTTTCTTTATAGTTATTCACATCTGTATCTATTCCTAAGCAATGCATTGTTTAGTTTTTCCTTATTTTTGATCTTTATGTAAATGAAACCACACTTCCTGTGTGTTTCTGGGTTTTTTTTTTCCCACTCAACACTACATCTGCCTTTCAAAACAGTTTTATTAAAATGTAATTCACGTAACATAAAATTCACCCTTTTAAAGCGTATGACTCAATGGCATTTAGTATATTTAGTATATTCATAAAGCTGTGCAACCGTCATCAGTATTTCACTCCAGACCATTTTCATCATCCCCAAAAGCTACCCAGCCGTGACGCCTGTGAATGTAGTTCGTCCACGCTGTGTTCGTACCGCACTTTGTCCATGCTGTTGTTGAGGGTCACTTGGCTATTTCCAGTTTTTTGCTGTTATACTCACCACTTCTATGAACGCGCTCCTTCAGTCAGCGGGTGTGCAAGAGCTTCTTGAGTTCATGCCCAGCGGTGGAATTGCTGGGTCATGAGGTATGTGCATTTTAAATTTTATTAGATAATTCCGAATTGTTTTCCAGTCTCATTCTACCCCCTCCCCCAGTCTCATTTTCATAAGCCCTTCATCCGCGGTCTTTAAGAGTTTCTGTCTCTCTGCATCACCTCCAACTATTGACATCAGATTTTTAAAACCTTGGCGAATCTGATGAGTATGCAATGTTCTTTCACTGTGGTTTTTTAATTGGCATTTTCCCGATTACTCATCTTACCGAACATCTTTTTGCGTGTTTCTGGGCCATTTTAGGTCTCTTCTCCAGGGGAAAGGGAGATGTCTTTTGTTCGTCCTCGTCTTGATTTCTTTTTCTTTTTCTTATGATTTGTGGGTGTTTTTCCTATATTCCGGGTACAGATTCCTTTGCCGCTTAGGTGTGTTGCAATTATGTTCTCTGAGCTTGTGGCTTTTCTTTTCTTTCTCTTTAGTACCATAAACAGTATCAAAGTATTCAACTCTATGCAGTAGATTAATGTATTCAAGTGAGTCCACTTTTCCTTTGGTTTGTGATTTGTGTCTTGTTACAAAATAAAACCCTTCTGGGGCGCCTGGGTGGCGCAGTCGGTTAAGCGTCCGACTTCAGCCAGGTCACGATCTCGGGGTCCGTGAGTTCGAGCCCCACGTCAGGCTCTGGGCTGATGGCTCAGAGCCTGGAGCCTGTTTCCGGTTCTGTGTCTCCCTCTCTCTCTGCCCCTCCCCCTTTCATGCTCTGTCTCTCTCTGTCCCAAAAATAAATAAACGTTGAAAAAAAAAATTAAAAAAAAAAAAAACACCCTTCTTTTTCTTGAAGCCGTGAAGTTTTCTCCTCTATATCTTCTAAATGTTTCATTTTTGGGTCTTTTATAGTCACGTTCTTAATCCGCCTTAATTTATTTGTATGTACAGTCTAACAAGGGCTTTGATTTGTTTCTCCTCATATAAGCAAATAGTCAGCAATACCACCCCTCTCATATATCAAGTTTTTATCTATGTGTGGGACTGTTTCTGGCTTCTCTTATTCTGTTCCAGTGATCTGTTTGTCTGTCTTTTCTAATATGACACTTGTGATTACTCTAGTCTTATAATCGATCACGATGCCAGAAACAACATGCTGTCCCACCCTCATCAGCAACCTTGGGCTTCTTCAGGAGGGTTTTGAGTATAAAACCATGTTGTAATTTTTATTGGAATTTCTTTAATTCTATGTACAGATCAAGATGGAGAACATGGAGATACCTGGGTGGCTCAGTTGGTTAAGCCTCTGACTCTTGGTTTCAGCTCCGGTCATGATGTGGCAGCTCGTGGGTTCGAGCCCCGTGTCGGGCTCTGTGCTGACAACAAGGAGACTGCTTGGGATCCTCTCTCTCTGCCCTCTCCCTCTGCTCAAGGGCTCTCTCTCTCCAAAACAAATAAGTAAACATTAAAAAAATTTAAGATGGAGAAAATGTACATATTTACAAAATTGACCTTCCTTTCCCAACAAATATATCTTTTTATTTCTTTAGGCGTCTCTAAGATCTTGCAAAAAAGCCATATTATTTTCTATATGAAGGACTTGCACGTCTCTAGAGTCATTCTTAGATATTTTTTTTCATTTTGCCGCTTTTGTAATTGGAAATTTGAGATGACGTTTTTCTGTTTATTACTGATATTCAAAAAATTAATTTTCATATATTGATTTTAAACTTGCCAACTTTGCTAAACTGTCAATAATCCTAATAATAAATCTGTAGATTATTTGGAGTTTCCCATGTGAGTATTCATATCATTGGCAAATAATGAGACTTTTTTTCATCCCTTTTCCATTCTTATACTTTCTCTCTTCTTTTTCTTGCCTTTTGAGCTGGCTATAATCTTCCCTGCAATCTTAATTTTGCTCCTGAATTTAAAAGCAATACTTTTTTTTTTAATTCACTTATTTATTGAGAGAGAGAGTGCCCACAAGCAGGGGAGAGGCAGAGAGAGAATCCCAAGCAGAGCCTGACTAGGGGCTTGATCTCAGGAACGAACCAACCGTGAGATCAGGACCTGAGCCAAAATCAAGAGTCAAACAACCAACTGAGCCACCCAGGAGCCCCTAAAAGCAATACTTTTTAATATTTCACCAACAGCTTACCATGTTAATACTGCAGTTTTGTGGTTTTTAAAATAGGTTTCTTTGATCAGGTAAAGAAAATTACTATTTCTAGTTTACTAAGAGGTTGGTGCTAATTTTTTTTTTTTTAATGGATAAATGCTGAATGTCATCTAAAATTTTTTCTAAACTTATTGGGATAAATATATCTTTAAATCTCTAATGGGATAAATTATATTGAGATATTTTCCAATATAATTCGGACTATACTCATATTATTTGGAAGAAAAACCTAGCCGGGTTATGTTTGGAAAATTTTTTTTTTTTTAATTTTTTTTTTTCAACGTTTATTTATTTTTGGGACAGAGAGAGACAGAGCATGAACGGGGGAGGGGCAGAGAGAGAGGGAGACACAGAATCGGAAACAGGCTCCAGGCTCTGAGCCATCAGCCCAGAGCCCGACGCGGGGCTCGAACTCACGGACCGCGAGATCGTGACCTGGCTGAAGTCGGACGCTTAACCGACTGCGCCACCCAGGCGCCCCTGGAAAATTTAATTTAGGTTTTTTAAAGAATTGGTATTCAAAAAAACAAACAAACAAACAAAAAAAAATTGGTATTCATGAATATGACTGATCTGTAATTTTTCTTTTTCATATTTTCTTTGTATAGCTTGGAGATCCAGCTTTCATTAATCTCCTGAAATAAATTTGGGAGTATTTTCTCTCCCATTAACTTGAAGAGTTTGAGTAAATATCTCTTGAATATGTCATAGAACTCACCTTGATAATTGTTGGGGCCCAGTGTTGGGGTTTTTTGTTTTGTTTTTGTTTTTTTGTATTCAGTTTCTTTAACAGTTAAAAATCTGTTAGAGGCAGCTGTTGTTACCAGTTACCTTTTTCATGTAGAGGCAATTGTTACCAGTCACGTTTTTCTAGGAGTTTGTCCGTTTCAACTAAGCACATAAGGTTACTGGCGTCAGGTTATTTATAACATGACTCCATTGTCTTTAATGTTGTTACTCACTCTTTTTCATTCCTGATGTTGTTTGTGTCTTTGCTTCCCTTACCTGAATCTTCTTTCCAGGGCTGTGTTATCACTTTGATCTTGTTGCCCTTCTGTGTTTTATGTTTCAGGGTTGCTCTTGTCTTCCGTTTTCCCTCTTCACCTTTATTTGGTTTTCCTCTCTGGTTCTTTTTCTAACATCTCTCGTTGCACACTTAATCCAATTCAATTATTTAGTGTTCAGCCATTCTCCTCTTCTAATATACTTGGTTTACACATTTCCCTCACGGGTTTTCGTTTTGAAATTTAGAGCTTTTTATCATTTAGACTGAAATATTTTTTCCAATTCACAGTATTATTTCTATTTTTAACCCTTCAAATACTTAGAGATCGGTTTTAAAATTTCCAAATACGTGGCTGTAAGAATATGGTATGTTTTTGGTACCGAATTTTCACGTAATTGTTTTGTGATTGGCTGATAAGATCTGTTTCATACTAACTCTTTGAAATTTGGTGAAAATTGATTTGTAATTTGCCATGGTGGTCAATTCTTGAATTTTTTTTTAAAAGCCTATATTTTAAAAGAGCGTGTTTTCTTTCATTATTAAGTATTGTATTTACTCTATGTCCATTAGATCAACCTGTTGTCTTACTCATAGTGATACTTTTAGAAATGCAAAGGCGAGAAATTTACCTATCAAACCTCCTTTGTTAGTAAATGATTCACAACATCCTTCAGCAAATATGGGAGTCAGCTAAGACCAGGAAAACGGCGGGGGGTGGGGTGGGGACGCCCAGGAAACGGTGGCTGTCACTCAGGAAAGCAGTGGCACCTGGGATGCCAGCTATGTAGCAGGCCTCTAGCAGATTTCCAGGAGGAGGTGTTCTGCAAACCGAAGCTTCTATAAGCAGAGGCTTGTACCCCCTGACCCCATTCCAGGCAAGGAATTGGGAGACTGTAAATATTTTGGATGGCAATTTTTCAATGCACATCAAAATCTTTAAAAGATTCCTTTGATGAAATCACTGGATGGTGTACAAAGATGAATGAATAAGGATATTCCCTGAATCATTATTTATATTTAAAAAGTGATTATAATCAATGAACTTAGAGTCTCTGTATACGATGTCATGCTCTGGAACCATCTGAAGTGATATTATAGAAGTTGAAATGACATCAGTAAGTAAGTCCGGGTATCTTACTTAGTTAAATTTTGTGGGAAAATACACTTGAGAGATAAACATTCGGATGTTAAAATTGGTATCTTTAGACGGTAGGGTTATGGGTGAATTTTAATTTTCTTCTTTGGCTTTCTGTATTTTTAATATAATACTATGAGCGGTATTATAGCTTTTATAACAAAATCCATTTTTAGTATAGTGAATAGTTCCTGTTTCCCCAGCACAACTGGTTTCGGCGTAAGTTGAGGCTGTTGGGAGTGGTCTTGGTGGGGGGGGGGGGGGCTCTCTTACTGCAAAAAGGGAGCAGGCACATGGAAAATTGACCAGCAAGGACAGGGCGAGAGACATTCCACATGAGGTCTAGTAAGGGTGGGGAGAGCTGCCGGCCCAGACAAGTTTCTACAGAGGTGTTCTGCTAGTACTCAGCATGCTGCCCCTCAGGGGGCCCCAGTCAGCAAACGCTGGCTCTGTGCCATGAAGGCAGAGGAAGAGGATATTCTATCCGAGCCTTCAAGGGCTGGTTATGGAGAGAAAAAAAAGATAGTGAAACAACTACAAAGGGATGCAGTAATAAATCCAAAATGATAGAGCATTATTTTGATATACTGGCTGAATTATGTAAGTGAGAGTGGTGCAGGGTAAATAATCAGAGTTCTGAGAATCTGTTGAGAAAAAGCAGGTAAAACGCGTGGAACATAGTTTATTGGGTTCTAGCCCAATAAATTGCAAAAAGTGCGTCCTGACTACTATGCATATTAAGTTCTCATTAAGTGTTTGTGGAAGGAAAGAAGGTAGAAAGGAAGGAAAGCTGGGGCGCCTGGGTGGCTCAGTCGGTGGAGCATTAGACTCTTGATTTTGGCTCAGGTCATGGTCTCACCATTCATGAGATCGAGCCCCACGCTGGGGTCTGTGCTGACAGTGCAGAGCCTGCTTGGGATTCTCTGTCTCCCTCTCTTTCTGCCCCTCTCCCGTGCATGGGTGTGTGTGTGTGTGCGCGCGCGCACGCGTGCTCTCTCTTTCTCTCTAAATAAATAAACATTAAAGAAAAAAGAAAGGAACGAAAGCAGAAGGGAAGGAAGAAATGGAAGGGAAGGGAAGGAGGGAGGGAAGGAGAAAGAAGAGACATTTCGGGAGGAAGGTGCAGCTAAGCCAGTGGTTCTCAAAGTGTGGTCTCCAGACCAACAACATCAACATCAACTGGGAACTTGTTAAAAATGCAAATTCTCAGGCCCCCGCCCCAGCCTGGCGGTACTGAATCAGAAACCCTGGGGTGGGGCACAGAATTGTGTGTTTTAAGAAGGCTTCCAGCCTTCCAGTGACTCTGATGTGGCTAAAGTTTGAGAACTGCTGGGCCAAGCAATGTCTCCGAAGCCGGCATGAGTGGTTTGCAGGTAAGGAGACCGGCTTTACTGGAGCAAAGGAGCCATACCAGGGATGATGGGAGACCTGCTGGGAAATATACAGGAGCCAGGAAAGCTCTATATTATTGAAAAATAAATTGATTTTTCGTTCACAAACAACATGGCTGGTATTTACCTCTAATAACTACTACGAAGGAGATGGGTTAAAGAAAAAAAAAATCACCCATACTCTCTCCTCACCCACCTATCAGTTAGCTTGATATTTTCCCTGTGCCTTTATAGGGTTTGTGCATATGCGTAGATGACGTGTGCACGGTTACAATGAAGTCGGACCTGCGACTTTGGGGATGTGTTTGCTTGTTGCAGTATTTGGTAGTGGACTTGATACATTCATCGATGAGCTTAACGCTTCCCGTTGGTTATGCTGTTGTATTTTATATCTTTGCTCCTCCTAGGTTTTCTCTGGCGGGTTGTTAGCGCAGAAGCAGATAATTAAAATAACCAAGTGTTGGGTTGAACCTCTCCGAAGTTGAGGTCCAGGCCAAAGAGAAAAGAATTTGGAGTGCATAAACAGCCAACACTCACCTCAGAGCCTTGACAATGTCCTCCGGGCTAAGAACAAGGCTGCAGAGAATCAGAAGGAAGACTGTGACTTGGGCCCCCCCTGCCCCCCGGAACTGGTGGATGAGATGTGCACCACCTTCCTGAAAAGAGCCTGGAGAAGGCAAGTGTGGCCGTGGTCCTTCCACTTAGCGCCTAGTGATTGCGACAACGGCCATATGACCCGGGTCGGATGTGACCACCCAACACAACCTGTCAGAACTCCCTGCAGATGAAATGGACTGGTGTGGCTAAAACAGAGGCTGTCCCGAGAAATGTCCGGACTAGGGAACACAGGACAGCCCAGCTCCCGCATGAATCAATGACCAAACGAGACAGAAGTCAGCAAACATCCTGGGGGGGGGGGGGGGGACGTGAGCGCAATGACAGACTCCAGGGGAAGGCACACAGTTGGGATCAGGGGTCGCACGGGGACAGAATTGCCTGAGAGTCCGCAGGATGGAGCCAACCGGGACCATAACGCTTCACATAATGGGGGCTTGAAGAAGAAAGTAAGTCTTACTATAGAAAGTTAAAAAAAGTTACATTTTTGGCACAACTGAGTATGTGGTCCAAGGTCTGTACTTGCTACAATGATGTAAGATTTTTTTTCCATGTCATGTAACACGTAATAGTTATTAAATTCATTGACTGTATCCTCATCAAGTGACTAAGCCGTATTTTATTTTGTCATCTCCCTATTATTGAAAATTAAGATTGTTTCCATTTTTAATATAGTAAAAACACAACAAAATAGTTACTCTGCAGCATTTATTTGCCACCTACAGAGGTGCCAGACTCTGGCAGGCAGAGCTGAGAGGAGCACAGTGTCCTTAGTGTTTGCGGGGAGAGTCAGATGAGAAACGTGATCATCCCAGTGCGACATGAATGGGATTATAAAAAGTGTGTAGTTGAACTTGAGTCTTCTTTTGAATTATTTCCTTAGGATAAATTCCAAAGAGTGAGATTCCTGAGTTATATAGTATTGACAAGTTTCTTTCTTTCTTTCTTTCTTTCTTTCTTTCTTTCTTTCTTTCTTTTTCTTTCTTTCTTCTTTCTTCCTTTCTTTCTTCTTTCTTCCTTTCTTTCTTTCTTTCTTCTTTCTTCTTTCTTTCTTTCTTTCTTTCTTTCTTTCTTCTCTCTATTTATTTTTGAGAGAGAGCAGGAGAGGGGCAGAGAGAGACACACACCCAGAATCCAAAGCAGGCTCCAGGCTCTGAGCTGTCAGCACAGAGCCCAAGGCGAGGCTTGAACTCACAGACCGCAAGATGGTGCCCTGAGCTGAAGTTGGACACTTGATCGCTTAACCGACTGAGCCACCAGGCTCCCTGACCCCTGACAAATTCCTTTCTAAAGGCACCAGTTTACATTACGATGAAGCAATAATGGTTTCTTTTATATTCCATGTGTAATATCCCTTGATTCTTCCATGTTCTAGAAATGTTTTCCAAATCTCGTTCTCCTGGTTATTTATGTAAATTGCTGTTGGGGGCGGGACAGATTTTTTAAAGTATTTTTATTTCTTTTTTCCTATTTTATTTCTTCCATGATTTTAAAGCTTAGAAAATTACTCCTTAAGAGATAGACAAATACCGGTTTCTATTTTCTGTTAGTTTAAACAAATGATTTGATTTTTCTTCAGCTGTTCAGTTAATTGATCTGTCTAGAATTTATGTCAACAATTTGAATTGGAACAATCTATTTTCCAAATTGCTAGCTAAGACGATTCTTCCTGTACTTATTATTTGAAGACACTTATCAAATGCAAAATTCTCACCGGACTAGGACAATATTTTTTGAGATACTATACCTGGTGGCTGCCTAGACTCTGGTTAGACTTTGGCTCCCATCCCGTTGAATTAATGGCACCCACAGCTTCAAGGGGAGAGAAGAACCATCAAGCACAGAGGAGCTACTGTTTGGTTCTCCAGGCTATGTTGAGAAAGTTAAAAAAAAAAAAAAAAAAGAAGCTGGGAAAGTTTCAGGTAGCCTGAGCTTAGAGAGCTAATCACAGAATAGATCACTGATCAGAGAGGAAGAAGGAATATAATGAGAGTGAAGTTGCCACCACATGGGAAGGGAAAAGGTCCCCCTGGTGCTGGGAGCAGGAGCTGGGTGTGAGAGGGAAGAGAGAGGGTGAAGGGTCACCCGAAATGTTTGACTCCCTTCCTGGCCCCAGAAGGGAACGTTGACAAAGGGGGTGGCTCGCAGGAGGTGGGTAGATAAAACAGCCGGATAGATTTGGAGAATCTGAGAATTTCTGGGGCTGGTATTCGGGACAAGCTGGGTAGAGCTTGGGGAAACTACAGGCCTGGCAGAGAAAGGGTTTGCCGATGAGATGCCAGCCTGATGTGATCCAAGACGGGGTCCATTGCAATGCCTGGGTCAGGTGCCAAGGCCCTCCCCCCCTCCCCCCAGCTTATCAGAGAGAACACAGCCTCCAGTTTTCTGGCGCTCGTGAAGAATGGGAGAGCTGACAGACCAGAAGAGACCTGGGCTCTAAATGAGGAAACTCGAGTGTGGGCCTCGTATCACCAGAGGCAATGGCAAGGGCCAGGGTGTGGGTGGCAGATGTCACTCTGATGCCCATGGTCCAGATCAGGCCAGTCGTGCCTTCACCATCAGGCAGGATAAGGCTGTCTTAGCAGAAGCTGTTGGGGCCCAGGAGATATCGGAGCAATCTCACTGCACCCAGAACGCATCCCGGGAAGGGATGATCCTTCCAAGCTGTTAGGAGTCTGAGCTTTAACTTGACTGCTTTACCCACAGGTCTGAAAATGAGACAGGTTAAGTTACCATTAGTCATCAGGTTACAGCATGTTGCCAGTGTCACCTCGTCCCTGCTCTCAATACAAGTTGGCATCCAGAACAGAATGCAATTGTAAAACAGAAATTTTACTTTTATATTTCTGAGTAATACAGACGTTTTGAAACTATGGTCACCACACACACACCGACACACACACACACACACACACAGACAGGAGGCCCTTTCTGGGCTTTTGTTTCTTTACTGATTTAAAATATAACCTTTAAACTTAGGACAGAACTTTAAATGTGTTTGGGGCACGTTGTGTCCATGAGCAACGTAGAAGGAGATCTCTTTTCTTTCTGCTTCTAGAGAGCCCCGCACGTCCCCTTCTTCTTTCACATTCCGTATGTCCCGGTTTGCCTGGGACAGTCCCCATTTACACCGCTGTCCCAACACAATAACTTTCACTTTCAGAAGTGTCCTTGTGTGAGCAATAATTTACCTGGCCACCCTAGACATAGAGTCCTTCGGCCACAAGGTGGCAGCATCGGCCCATGGTTGAAAAAGTACGGTAGCTTGTGGGCAGTTCTCGTATCTGCGGCAGAGAAAGTGGCCCTTGCCTTAACCCAGGACAGGCTAGAGATACACCAGACCATGGAATGGGAGCCTCTTGTAATGCAAGGGTTTGTAAGGTGGTCATCTTGTCCATCCCTTGCCACGAGGCAGGCCGTGCAACTGTGCCTGGCAGCCATGGGAGAAGCTGTCCTCAGGGCTGGGATGCTTCCAGCAGGTGGAATTAGACCTTGGTTCAAGCACTTCCTGTGTGATACCCAGGGGAGGGTCCTCTCCCCCAGCAGTTTCTGAGATCCTCATCTAGAAAGCCGCTAGTCCTTGTGCTAAAGGTGTAGACCCTTTGATATATTCAATAGGCTCATGAAGATGTTTGTTTTCCAGATGATACACTGAGTGTCAACCCTTTTCTTCTTGCTTCCTGTTATTGGGTTGAATTTTGTCTGCAAAAAAGATAGGTTGAAGCTCTAACTCCCAGTAATTCAGAATGGCCTTATTTGAAAATAGGGTACATTAAAGATGCAATTCGTTAAGATGAAGCCATATAAGTAGGATGGCCCCTCCGCCCAACAGGGCTGGCGAAAAAAGGAAGGGGTATAGATTGGAGACGGGCTGCCACGGGTCAAGGAATTCCTGGGAATACCAGAAGCTGGGAAAGGTAAGGGAGAATTCTCTCTTAGAGGCTTTGGAGGGATCATGGCCCACCAACACCTTGATCTTGGACTTCTAGCCTCCAGAACTGTGAGAGAATATATTTCTGTTGTTTCTAGCCACCCAGTCTGTGGTGCTTTATTAACAGGAGCCCTAGGAAACTGATGCTCTCCCCTCTCACGCTTTTGCTGATCCCAAAGTAGTATCTACGGCTGCATAGCAATACTGCCATACGCTCAGTAGCCCGAAACGACACAAATTTATTATCTCATGGTTTCTTTGAGCTCAGAGTCCCAGCGTGGCTTGGCTGAGTTCTCTGCAAGGCTGCAGTCAAGGTGTTGGTCTTACTGAGAGCTCAACTGGGGAAGCATCCACTTTCGACTTCACATGATTATTGGCAGGATTCAGGTCCTTGTGGGTTGCTGGACTGAGAGCCTCAGTTTCTTGCTGGCTGTAGGCCAAAGGCTGCCCTCTGTTCCCTGCCACATGGCCTTCTCCACAGAGCAGCTCCCAACATGGCCGTCGAGCTCAGCAGAGCCAGCAAGGGAGAGTCTCCTTGCAAGTTGGGTGGTACAATCTTATGCATCTTCATCACAGAAGTGACCTCTCATCACTTTGCTGTGTTCTATGGGTTAAAATAAGTCACATCTCACCCCGCACTCGAGGGGAAGGCGTGAATACCATAAGGCAGAAGTCCTGGGGGCCATATTCCTTAAGGAGAGTGGACAACACATTCCTGGATGGGGAGGTTTCCAGACTGAATTTTCAGGGGCTCAAGTTTCTATGGCTCTTCTGGTTCACTGCCCACCCACCCCCCCCATACATGCGAAAAATAAAAAATTATTTTTTCCTCCCCTTTCTTAAATGGGGAGCAACTTCTCCCTGGGCTGTGGAGTAACTGCCTTCCCAACTTTCCCCCTCTCTCCCTGCTGCCAGTGGAACCATGACGTAGAAGGAAGCCCCTAACTCCTGAGGCAGAAGCAGAGCATGAAAGCTGAGAACAGGCTGGTCCAAGAGAAGGATCAGTCCCACGTCATGGCAGGGACAGTGCTCTGCCGATTGTCTACATCTCTACATTTTCCTCAATCTCCTTTGCAGTTAGGCGGAAGCCACACGAGTAGGTCAAGCCAAGTACATGTGGTGTGGCACTCTTGGGATGACAAAATTAAAGGCCAGTATGCTTTGTCCATCCCTCACTTCCCTGACTCAGCAAACGTGGAAGACCAAGTGCTAAGAGGGGAGTGTTGCAAGATGGAGGGAATTAGGTTCCTGAGAGGGGGTTGTCCTGGGGGGAGAGCCCCCTGTCAACCCGCATTGGATGTCACTTGAATGAGAAATAATGTTTGGGCTGCTTTATCAGCCCTCAGGCAAACGTTGCAAAGAGCAGCTTAGCCAAGCACATTTGAAACCTCCAGAACCTCCATTGGGATCGAGAGATCTGCTGGGGCCCCACGGACTGTGGATTCTGTTCTATGCCACTTATAAGCCATGTGACCTTAGTCGAGTTAGCCTCTGTGCTTCATTTCCAGACCTGTGAAATAGGGTCCTACCGGTATCTTCTCATATGGCTTTTGTGAAGAGTAAATGAGTAAAACACACAGAGTAGTGGAACAGTTCTGGCTCATTATCTGTGTTACTAGCTGGCATGCAGGTATGCACTCTGGACACCAAGGGGGTGCTCCCTTTAACCTTTTCTCCAAGCTGTCAGCACAGATCCCTGGGGGCTTCTCCTTGGCCCAGGTAAAGGACTGGGCCACCCACCTCCAAAACAAGTCCCCACTTAACATCCTCCCTTCTTTACCCAACTCTCTTCCTTGCAGGCATTCCTTTCCTTTCCTCAACACCAGAGGGCACTTCATGACGGGCACCACCCGGCACTCCAGCTTGGGTTCTCAGTCCAGTTGGCAGGAGCAGGGACCAGCAGGTGACTGAACTTGAACCTGAAACCTATCACTCTGAACAAGGAGATGGGCTTCTCACCCAGCAGAGCAGCCAACCAACCAGCTGGCACACTATCCAGACCTGTCCTGGACCACTTTCACAGAGCCCTGTTCTTTTCCTTCTGAATAGTTATCAACGTTTATAATCCTGTCCTTGTTTTGATGCTGATCAGGTTAATGTCCTTCTCTCCCACTGGACTGGAAGCTCCCTGAAGAGAGGCACATACCTGTTCGGTTCACTATCCATTTCAACACCTAGCATTGTGTCTGATGTATTTATTATTGATAAATACTTGGGGACTCATTAAAGTAATCTCTCTGTCTCTTTTCGTGCCTCCCTCTGCCCACCTACCCCTGTACCCCTGGACATCAGCCTGACCTGGGCTACTCATCACCACCATCACAACCTTATCATCTTTGGTAATTGTCACAATTTCCTAAAATGCTTTCATTTTTTTTGTTCTTATGAGTTCACTGCATAACAACAACGGCTTTACAAGATATTCTGACAAACCAATTCACCTAGAAGGGAGAGACTTAGGAGGGGAGGGTTTGCACTTCCTTGAGGCTCCAAGGTTCTTATTTATACAGTGGAAGTAGTAATACTGAGTTGAGGAGCCATTGTAATGCTTAAAGGCGATCGTGGCAGGCAAGGGGGCCGGCAGACACAGACATTCAATAAAGGGTCAATGTTCGCATCAGTAATACGATACGATTTTGACCCAAAGGAATGGGGACTATCTAGATGAGCAAACAGAAGACTTTAGTGGGCTAATTCAAAGGCTAATGAGAAAAGGAGTTGATTGAATCCTATATTTTTCCTTCTAGAATGTACAAGCAATACCAGTAGGTAGGTGTTACAAGTAATTAGATTTTTTCTCAGCTAGAATTTCCTAACAATTTGAAGTGTTTGAAAATGGAATTGGCTTTGTGTGAGCAACCTGTCACCGGAGGAAATCAAACTGAGGTGCTATGCCTCCCTTTTAAAAATGTCTTTGAAGATATTGTGCATCAGGTAGAGATTTGAGTTAGGTCACTTTCCCTTACACTTCATAGTTCTATGGTAATTTATGATTCTATGAGATCCTTTCTAACTCCCCCAGTTTTTTGAGAGAATTATTTTTGGACTATATGTTTGTATTGATATTTGAGCTTTCACGTTCCGTCCATAATTAGATAGTACATTCCTTGAGGACAGTATCTTGTGTCTGTGACTTACCACCTTCTGCCTAATGTACCCAGCATTGTGCCGGATAGTCACTGGGTGCTCAGTAAGCACTCTTTGGGTGCTCCAAAGAGGAAGGGGGGGATCCAGATGGGTCTGGCTCTCAGAGAGAAAAGCTCCCATGCTAAAGTAGGTGAGCTACAGGATGCTATTTCCTTCTCTCCTTCAAGGTAAACCCCAGCTGCATAAGTTGAACAGTTAAGAAGGAGATAACCACAGGAATGTCGTGGATTCTATCGTCCCTTTTGAAATGCGAAATGAGGCTTCATCTCTTTAGGTATCTTTGTGGGGAAGTCATTTTTTAAAAAACCCCACATGAATGAAAGATTAAGGTTAGTGATCTCTGAAGATAATTTGCCTTCTCAAATTAAGTTATTTTTTTTCACTGTAGAGCTTAAAAGGTGATAGTGTGAACAAACAGGCTTTATTCAGAATTTAAATAGGAATGAGATCCTTCATCATTATGGAGCTTACCCCACTGTAATAAGCCTGGAGGCTAAATACATCTGCTTGTTTCAGTATAAGTCGCCCTTGAGAGCCCCTTTGTGATCAGGTCCTTAGGATTTCAGGCAGGTTGGGCAGGTCCCATAACAATCTCTCTGTAAAGGAAAGCTAAACTTGACCTTTCTATTTCATACGCATTAAAGAGGCTTAAATCCAAGGAGAATGGAGACATTTTTGGAGGAGATGGGGCTCCCGGAACTTGGGATGGGACATCTGGGTGGATGATTCCCCCAAATGTATAGCTCCCAGATTCTTCTAAACCCCCAGAGTCTGAAGAGTTAGCCCTTCCCCCCACCTCCTTATTAAGAGCCAGCACTCTTGTCTCTACTCCCACTCCATCTTGGTTGAAGACATTTCAAAGACTCTCTCCACCATCCCCTCTCCCAGTCACTAGCCTTATGGCTAGGGTTAAGTCACAACATAAGCCAGCCGGGATGTTCTGGACCTGGCAATGGAAGAAGGGCATTGAAAAACAAAATGCAACTGAGTAAACTGAAAGATCTAATTGGCTTTTTGAATGACCCATGAACCGGGCAGCATACCATCCTAGCAGAGAGAAAGGCCCTCTGAAGAGCTATGCAAAATGGAAGATTTACAAGCAAGAGACAAGGCAGTGAAGTTATTCTAGCAAAGAGTGCACTGTGTCAGGCAAGGCCACCTTTCCTTGGGGGAAGGCAGGGGTCTATCAGGCAGGTTACCTCATGAGTGCCGACCGGGTAATTCTAGATTGACTGATTAAAGGTTGAATTCCCGGGAGAACCTGAAACTATGATCGTTAGGTATTAAGTGTTGGATTGTTGAAGTGGGACTGAGCACACTTCAACAGTGACTCCATGTTAGACCCTTAGAAAGGGAATAGACCGCAAAGAAGCTGCAAGTCCTGGTCAGCAGGTACGAGGAAGAGTCAGAGGAGTTCATATGGTACCGGATTTTGAAAATGCTGTATCGCAAGGGCTGAAACACAAGACAGGATAGGGAAGATTATATTGATTTGGGAGCAAATCCAGAGATACAAGTTTTAACGCCTGGCAGGGCCTCTGGGAGGTATATGACTATGCTGTTCAAATGGCTGCTAGCAGTATGGAAAAAGTGATGTCCCACGCTAGATAAAGCTGAAATGCCAGAACTGCCCTAGCAGGTGATGGAAGAAGAAATGAAGAGGCTCAGAAAAGCCAGTATGCTAGAGTGGATATACTGTAAGGCTGATTCTGTAGGCTGTCTACCGTGACAGATGATTCTGTTCCTTGGGAAGCCCTGGGCAATACATCATTCACAAATCTAAAAGCAATGAGCTAGTGAGAAGAACACCAGCATCACCAAAAAGTTCAATCAAGAGATTTCTAGAAGCCAGGGATGAAGACAGGAGAAGTAGGCAGAAAATTCGGCTTGGTGATACCAACGGTGATGATGGATGGGTCCAGAACCAAAAAGGCCGGATGGATGCAGTTATTATGATGAACAGCAGGGTTGGAGTGACAGTCACAGGGGCCTGACCCGCAGAGAGTGATGGGGATGATTAAAAGAACACAGTGTTCTTTGAGGCAAAATAGACACTCAGCCAACAAAGCTGTTTCTCAGCTTGTGCGATTAGAAGAAGTGAAGGATGGATGACAAGGAGACTAAAGGCGGTGGCCCAAAGAGCATGTCATGATCTCTCACCCATTTTCTGGACCTGAGCCAGTTTTCAGACTCAGAGTCAGCCAGATTCCCCGGAGACCAAACCCTGCAACATCATAGCAATCATGGTCAGTAATGATTGCATCAGTCCTTTCCAAAGAAACCCGCAGTCATTTATTTGGGGAATGTATACAAAGGAAAAGGGACTCTCAAAGGTGTGGAGGACTATATCGGTAATAAAGTAAGTAAGTAAGTTAGGTCCTGGCCAAGTGGTAATTTCTCCAGCCCCTGAATGGATAATTGGGGTTGGCATGCTTGTTACTTGGATCCCTGTGATGACGTTTTGGGGTGGTGGTGGGGTTCGGAGCTGACGACCAAGAAAAAATTCTTGAAGATGTGTTTGGGGGAGGTAAAGTCAAGAGGAAGTTGCTTAAAGGGATTTTCAAATGCTAAAGGGGACTCACAGATTCCTGGAAGCCTAGCTATTGCCAAGCTAAGGTTGTTTTTCCCTCTAGCAAAGCATGAACATTAAGACAGTAGGGAGTTCCTAGAGATTAGGCTATTGATAAGATTACCTTTTTCTTGTAATTTACTAAGATATTTCTGTACTGATGGAGACTTACTTCCTGCAGGACTGTGACCTCCAATAGTTAACTTTCTGTTTTCTGTCCTTTCCTTTGTTCTTGGGCAGGCAGGAGTGCCTGAGGAGTATCACACCTATCCCACCTGGAGGTGTGTGTGGGGGGGGCGGTTGTTAGCTTCGTCTTATGTTCCCTCATCAACTGGATCTTCAGCTTATGCAGAAAGAACTGTCATCATGGGGAAGGTCAAGCAGAAGGCTCTGAAATCGTCCCACTCCCTGCCAAGATGATAAATACAAGATGATAGCACATGGGGGCAGGTGTTGATATTAATACCACACTTAAAGATTTAAAGCTTCCGTGGGGCGCCTGGGTGGCTCAGTCGGTTAAACGGCCGACTTCGGCTCAGGTCACGATCTCGCGGTCCGTGAGTTCGAGCCCCGCGCCGGGCTCTGTGCTGACAGCTCAGAGACTGAAGCCTGTTTCAGATTCGGTGTCTCCCTCTCTCTGACCCTCCCCTGTTCATGCTCTGTCTCTCTCTGTTTCAAAAATAAATACACCTTAAAAAAAAAAGAAAGAAAGAAAGATTTAAAGCTTCCCACGGTGTCTTACTCAGTTCAATAGCTGGCCTCTGCAGAAACCTAGTGGACCCTGAAGGATGACTCTAATCTGCACACCCAATCAAATTTTGGCCCCAATTCCAGCCTCGGTGTCTATTTATCTCTCACAACAGAATTGACATGGCCTCAGGCCCATAGTATGGAGCCTTGAGGTGGTGAATGCGTCCTTTGCTACTCCCTTTGCAGAACAAGAGAGACCATCTGCATTTACATGGGTAAATAGCATGCAAATTTACAATTTTGTCCCCAGGCTGTGTTAACTGCCCTGTCCTCTGTCATAACATAGTCCACAGGGATCTGGACCATCTGGGCATCCTGAAGCATGTCACATCGATCCATTATTTATTGATGATATTGTGCTAATCAGGCCATGTGAGCAGGAAGTGGCTAGCATGTTGGAGGCGTTGGTAAGACACAGATGCCTCAGAGAATGGGACATAAGCTTATGAAGATTTGGGGACTGTCACAGCAATAATATTGTGCAACGATCAGGGTCCTGCCAGAAAATCTCATCCCAAGTAAAAGACAAGATATTACAGCTTGCACTTCCTGACACAATGAAGGAAGCACATACCTGATGGGCATCTTTGGTTCTGGAGACGGCACATAGCACACCCGGAAATACCGCTCTAGCCCACGCACTAAGTGGCATAAAATGTTTTGTCAACCTTAAAAACAAAATGGCAGGTTATTTTACCAGCCCAATGAGTTTATTTAGGAATAGGAGAGAAATTGCAATTCAGGACAAGCAAACTATGGTGAACCACAGGCAAGTTGAAAGAGACAAAGGGAAGGTCAGCTTTTATTAGGTTTCAGGAGGAAACTGGGGAGGGTTATTTTAAACAAAAGTTCATTGGAGAAGAGCCAGTGTTGGAGGTTTTGGCGGGTTCTCATCGCTATACGGGGTGGTCAGCACATTGTTGCTGGGGGCAGGGAGGGATCTTCCTTCTTTTTCTTCAAAATAGGAGATAAACTCCTATGAGAAAAAATGCCCTCCCTTGTCCAAGTAATTTTCCCTTTCTTCTCTCTACTGGTGAAGCAGGCTGCAATATGGTACATGCGTGAAAGTGCCCCCTTCCAGAATTCCTGGCTCCATTTTACATGAGGATTTCACAGCTTCTCCCTTTGAGTGGGGCCCGGAGCAGAGAAGGGCTCCCTAGCACGTCCAGGCTGATGTGGAAGCAACCCTGCTTTTTAATATCAGAGGTACAGGTGTTGGGGAAAGATGCTGTGTGGGGCTTATGGCCAGTCCCAGTGGAGGGATCACAACTTGGTCACATAGTCCCCTGGGGTTCTTTTGCAAAGCCGTGCCGTCTGCAAGGGAGATCAATGTGTCTTTGGAAAAACAACTCTTGGCATGATACCGGGCCCTGGTAAAGATGTAGTACGTGAACCCAGGACCCCAGATGAGTGTGCATCTGGAGCTGCCCATCATGAGCTGAGAGCTATTACATCCACGAAGTCATGAGGTCAGTAGGCCAGCAGCAATTCATCATAACTGGGAGCGGTGACTCACTAAAGGCTTTAGGACACCAGCCAGCTGCCTAAGTGTGAAGCCCGGCCTCACTTCAGCTGCCACTGTTGCACCAGTGTCCCCCCCCCACCCCCCCACCAATTCATGAAGGGCCATGTAGGAGCAGACCCGATGAACCGCATGGCAGAGGAAGGCAAAAACCCAAGCTTCATTTATGGATGAGCTGGTTCAATACGTGGGTTCAAGGGGAAAGTGAACAGTACGTATGTTACAAGGAGTGGCTTTGAAAATCACTTGGCAAGAAAAAGTCCTTCCGATAGGCAGAACTTTGGGCAGTGTACCTGACGTTTTACTTTGTATGGAAGGAAAAACGGCCTGATGTTAGGCCATAGACAGAGGCCTGGATAGACAAAGATTGAAAGATTGGTTGGAGGCATGTGGATGAGTATGGGAGCGGCATGAAGTGCAAAGCTCTTTGCATCATATGCTAATGCCCACCAGAGAGTGCCCACCACGGAAGAGACCCTGAATTACCAAGCAGACAGAATGACTTGGCCATCTGACATCAGCCAACTCCAGGCACTGGCCACCATGGTGCTGGTACCAGGGACACAGGAGGGACGTAGCCACAGTTAGAGGGATGGGGCTATGCCCTGGCTCCCACAAACTGCAGAGGCTCCTATGAACCGAGGCTGAGTTTGGCCCTGTTGCCAATGACCATCCAACCCACCAGCAATAGAGAAACACCCTCCCACCCCCCATATAACACCATTCCTCGAGGAGACCAACTGCCTCCTTGGTGGCAAGGTAATTATTTGAAGCCCCTTCCATCTTGTAAGGGCTCATGATTCATTATCACGGACAATGTCTATTCCAAGTAGCATCGTAATGAAATAATCCCAATCAGTAAGAAATATATTTGTTTCGATCCCCAAACGCATCACTCCAGAAAGATTGTGCTAAAGGCTGTTGCTCATGATTTTCTGCAGCGATCTATGCCAACAGCCTGATGTGAGCTCCTGTTAAGGTCTTCGGCTATACTCCTGTGAACTGTGAAATGATCTCCTGGGATTCTTTCCTCTGTGCTTTTCCTAGTGGTCTGTCCATGAACTTAAAGCATCTCAGCACCCCCCAGACTGCCTTTAGGATGTCTTCCGCATTCGGAGGGCTGTGAATGTGGCTGGATTGCCATCTTTGCTAGCTGCCAAATGATGGTGGAGGTCGTAAAAGCCTCTTAAATGTCGTTATAAAATGATTGCTGGTGTTACACAAATACTTTCTTCTCTTATCCTTTGGAGGAGTGGCGAGTCTCATAGTTCACCTTCCTCTACGAATTTCTAAGTAAGTAAGTGATCAAGGACTTCTGGTTGTGCTAATAATCCAAGTGTTTTTAACAACATTTTCTTCAGCATCCAGTATTGTGACCAGAGCTTGAGTCGGGGAGGGGGAGAAGGGCTGTGTCTATTTCGCAAACAACTAGGACAGAAAAAGCTTGCATACGTAGGTAGAGCAAGCAGAAAGCTTTGCAGTCATGTATAAGGAGGAATAAGCTTTGTCTGCCGGCTGTGTGGACGCCTACAGCGTCTCTATATATCGCTCTTCCTTTACTCATTAGACAACATGTTTTGGAGAGGGAAGAGAATACAGATTGTGGTACAGCCCAACTGGCTTTCCTTGCCTTGGTTAGCTTTCTGTTTTCTGATTTTTAATCCGATGTGTCTGTTTAGCAAATAAAATCCTTTATGAAAATTGGGATTGGGGAATTGGAGGGCAGGGAATGGGTAAAATTCTTCCCAGATCTGACATTTGGTCTTACTTAGTTTTGTTTTTTTTTTTTCTGGAGTCTGGGACTGGGAATCAGAAGGTCACAGTGTCAGAAACCTATGTAAAGAGACTTCCTGTGGCTTTCTGTCAGGCAAAAGAATTCATTTACATTCTTAAGAGTAGCCAGTGCCGAGTTTTTTCTTCCATACTCCTTCAGACAGGGGGCCATCTTGGCTCTCGGTCAGTGCTCTGGAAAGTGGCCTAGTGCTTTACAACCAATTGAACTTGATTATGGCTTATGTCTTCAGTAATCAAAAAGTCTCCAAAGTGTTCAAAAGGAGACAAACTAGAAAAAGGTATCCTTAAGGATGTAAAATGACTGCATTGTTTATAAAACGATACGATTTGACTAACATTTATTGATTTTTTAAATAATTTTTTAAAGTTTATTTATTCATTATTTTTTTTTTTTTTCCAACGTTTATTTATTTTTGGGACAGAGAGAGACAGAGCATGAACGGGGGAGGGGCAGAGAGAGAGGGAGACACAGAATCGGAAACAGGCTCCAGGCTCTGAGCCATCAGCACAGAGCCCGACGAGGGGCTCGAACTCACGGACCGCGAGATCGTGACCTGGCTGAAGTCGGACGCTTAACCGACTGCGCCACCCAGGCGCCCCTATTCATTATTGAGAGAGAGAGAGAGAGAGAGAGAGAGCACAAGCTGGGGAGAGGCAAAGAGGGAGGGAGACACAGAATCCGAAGCAGGTTCCAGGCCCCGAGCTGTCAGCACAGAGCCCAAGGCGGAGCTCAAACCCACAGGCCACGAGATCATGACCTGAGCTGAAGTCAGACACTCAACTGACTGAGCCACCCAGGTGCCCCGACATTTATTTAAAAATACAAAATCGATCCAAACATGTCCTGAGAAAAATTGACTTATTTTTAATCTTTCAAATGCCAAAATGATCAAATGGCCAAAAAGGGAAAAGAAAAAAAGAAAGAATAAAGAAAGAAAGTGGTAGGCCTCTGAATAGATGAAAACCTCCAAAAAGGACTTTTTTTCGAGGGTTTGATTATCAAAAGACACCTGCTCTCTGTCGCTGTAAGCTAAGCGATTAATATTATCAGCTAACATTTACCGATATTTTACTACATGCCAGGAACGTTAAATTACATGGATTGTCACACTTAATCCACCAAATAATTTATGAGGTAGGTGCTATTAGCTCCTGTTCTCAGATTAGGAAAACAGGGGCTAAAACGGATAAGCAATCTTACCCATATCGCTTTCCTGGTAAAAAGTAGGGCTGGTATATTAACTTGGAAGGAGTCTGACTCCAAAGTCTATGTGATCAACCACGATGCTCCGGAAGGAGCTGGGAATGGAAAATCTGGCCAAGCATTAACCCTCTCTTTCCACCATTCAGTTCCGGGGATAAGCAGGGCCGCCATGCACAGTGCTTCGGGTTGTGCGCTACTTAAGCATGCCACGGCTAAGGGGATGCCCTTTCCCCTGTAGATGTATTCTAACTTATATGAGAGGCGATAGGTGTTGGTGAAGATGTGAAGCTTCTAACCAAGTCCCGGGGTAGCAGCACACATCTCCGTGCACACAGGATCTGGCACGAGACCACCTTGTCCCAGCCACACGCCAGACATCCCACGGTATTATTTTTTGTCCTCTCCTATTGCTCTCGGGGACACAGCTCCTACCCCCAAACTGTCTTCCAAACCTGGAAGGGTGAATGCATGAGCCAAACAAGCTGCCACCTCTAATTATTGCGCAACAAGATGTCTACCGCCTTGATTTTTCTAAAGGAGACGTGTGCTTTCTACCTGGCACAAGGGTGCTCTCTGGGGGCCCTGGTGAGGACCTTCTTTTAGAACCAACAGAGGTAGGCATTACATCCCTTACGAGGAAAAGAGCCCACCCATGACATATTTCCCAAAGCAAAATGTTGGGGTTATGTTTAAGCCTGTCGGCCGCCCTTCCTCCTTCGGGATGAGCCCCGTGTGTCAGTGCTCTCTTTCCGTGGAGGTCATCTCATTTCCTGGACGGTGCTTTGGCTGGAGCATGAATTAGCGACTGTCAGGCATGCAGTTGAGCAGGGAGTCCGTGACCCGAACTGGCTCTCCCTGGGAGCCTAAGGGGTCAGGCCAGCAGAAGGCACCAGCTGCCCAGCCAGACCATAGGGGAATTCCTCTCCTGAATTTTCTCCCCTCCCCGGATTGTCTCATCATCACCCTACAGGGGTCAGCTAAACTGGGGCATCCTGAAAAATCTGGGGCTCTGGACTGGAGGGGAAATGAGAAGTGGAAGAACGGAGATCCGTGTGTTTTCTTTGATGCCACTGTCACCACCCCTGGAAGAGTTCTTCAAGAGTAAGTGACAGGAAGGACCACAAGGAGCCAGGGCTGGCTCCCCCCCTAGAAGAACTAGAAGCCGAGGCCCGATGTGCCCTGACTCGCTGCAGGTGTGGAGGGGCGAGGGGCACAACTACGTCTCGCACTTGAGGCTTCCGGGGCTATAGCCCCAGCTGCTTTCCAGCGCTCCGGTGCTGCCTTCTCAGTCTCAAGGTTAGAGGGAAGACGCTAGAAGGTGTCCAAACACCAGCATCTCAAAGAGACAGAGAAAAAGAAAAGTCCGGGTGGATTTTACTTCTGGGCTGAGATGGATAGAGAAGCCTCAGCTAAGCCCGGAGAAGGAGAGGTGAGATGCGGCTTCCCCCCTCCGCCTACCCCCCCACCCCAGGCTGGGGTCCTGTCTCCCAGTGGGGGGTGGTGAATTTCTGCAGCAGTTCTCAAGCATGCATTCAGGGGCCCTCCCCACAGCAGGCCGGGCTCACTCCCAGGGGGCCAGGAAAGGTCTGTGGGGTCCAGGCTGCAACATCGCCCTCCCACCTCCCGGCTCTCCTGATCCCCTCGACTCTCCCTCCCACCAGAATGCAAGACTCCTTTGAGGCCCTAAGTAATGTAGAACCAACAAATGTCAGAAAGAGAAGGAAACATGGAGGTCCACAAAGTTCTTCTGCTATAGTGGAGACAAGGATGCATTGTTCTAGGTCATTCCATCAGCCACAGGCAAAGCAAAAGCTCCTGAGTCCTGGTTCTGTACACTTCTCTCTGTGCCACAGGGGCTCATTTCTTTCTTGTCAGCTGCCCCAGGGGTAGGGAACAGGAGAGGAGTGGGCCTGGTAGGGGGTCGGGGGGTGGGGGAGTGGGTAGGGGGTGGCCAGTAGGGATCCGGGGAGTCGTAGAGCAGCCTGTGTTGAAGACGAGATAGATGTCCTTCCTGGCAGGACCAGGGGATGAGAGTGCCCCCCCCCACCATGTGGGCCTCACCCCCTAAGATGTTGTGCATTATAACAAAGGCCTGTAGCCCCAGGCTGCTGAGTTAGGGCCCTCTGTATCCTGGAGAAAGGCTTTCTGAAGGTCATTGGCAGGGTGGGGGACTTGGAGACATTTCCTCCCATATAGTCTTTTCAGCCTCGATCAAGGCTAATAGCACCCTGGAGGCCTTTTATCTCACACTCTGTGCTTCCTCATTGCCCCTCGGAGGCCAGGCGGCTTTTGCTCCTGCCTAGAGATTGCTGCCCCAGGGGACTCCAGAGGAAGCGGGTGGTGTGGTCTGCAGACTTTGACCTCAACCTGTGCTGTGTCAGCACCTAGTGCGTTGGGAAAACCAGCCCTAGGAACCTGGGCTTGGTGGACATTAATCAAACAAACAGATTAGGCGCAGGCACACCTGGAGAGCCTCTGGGGGAGGGCAGGCAGCCAGAAAGCTCTGGACGGCACAGAGGGCCTATGGCTGCCATGGCATTGCCCAAGATGGGGGCATGAGGCATGAGGTGGAGGAGGCATGAGAAGCCCGGGGGCTTTTCCAACCCCAGCCAGTCTCGGGGCTCTACGTGGATAGAGAAGCCAAGGCTTTGGCGGGGGGGGGGGGGGGGGGGGGGGTGGGGGGGGGGTTGGGCAGAGCCGAGCTGGGGTGGACAGTTTGCAGCTCCAGGGCCAACCCATGGAGCCTGCCACCCTCGTGTCCCCTACTCTCCCTTCCCTTCCCTTCTTTTCTTCTCTGCCTCCTACTTCTTGCCTCCCCCATTCCTTTTTCTCCTCTTTCAGTCTATGTCCCAGCCTGGCCAGCGGCCTCGCATGGCTTTGTCTAGTTGGGCCAGAGGGGGTGGGTGAGCATGTCCTGCCCATGGCCCAGACCGCTGACTATCTGCTCCAATCCTCAACATTAGTGAGGCAGGGATTAGAGGAGGAAGGAGACAGTGATGGCTAACTTTAGTTTGCCTTTTTTTTTTTACAGGTCCCAAGAACTGTAGGCAGTAGACAGATTCAAAGCACAGATTTTTTTATTAATCAAAAAGCATCCTTGAAAACCCTAGGAGGAATACAAATGAAGTATAACGTACAATCTCTGTCTTTATAATCAGCAGACAAGGGAAGACTGTTGAGTAGGGATCAGTATGGTGTCTGTGACGGGAGTGGTCAGTTCACAATAGCTGTGTGCTGTGCTCCCACACCGTCCTGCATCCTGTTCCAGAGCCTGGGGGCAGAGATGACACGCAAAGTCCCACCCCAGGCCGGCAGGAGAGACCAGAGCAGAGGGAGGACAGGGAGGGCTTTCTAGACGTTGTGGAGAAGAGACAGATGAGGACAGTCACGCAGACAATTGCTTTTTCCGACAGCTCATTTTTAATTTTTTTTTTTAAGGTTTATTTATCTTTGAGACAGAGAGAGACAGAGCATGAAGGGGGAGGGTCAGAGAGAGAGGGAGACACGGAATCCAAAGCAGGCTCCAGTCTCTGAGCTGTCAGCACAGAGCCCAACGTGGGGCTCGAACCCACAGACCCTAAGATCATGACCTGAGCCCAAGTCGGAGGCTCAACCGACTGAGCCACCCAGGCGCCCCCCCCTCTACCCCCCCCCCCCCCATAGCTCATTTTTAACTCCTTGTTACTGACCGGAGGTACACGCCCAGTGAAACAGAAGGCTTCCCTTGAAGGAATCAATCCTCTTTCTGCAAAAAAGGGGGGAAGGGGGAGGTTGCTGCTCTGCATGGAGCACACTGCCAGCACTTCCGACACAATCGAGTTTCACTTGTGCAACAACCCCCTTATGCATTTGCTCATTTCCCTGGAGAGGAGACTGACACCCCCCCCCCACCCCCAGATTCCGGGCTAGGTGTAAGCTTCAAGTGTGTGGTCTTTCCACTCTCTGTGACTCCCCCAAATTCGGAGCTCCACGCTGGCAGGTGGGTGCGGGGGCTGGGATCCTACAGGGGGAGTCCACCTCTTCTGAACCCAGAAACCCCGAGGGTAGGGGCGTTGTAGCCTTGGTGGTGGTGACCCAGGCCAAACACGCGTGCTTAGGAGTGAGAGATGGAGTCACACTGGTCTCAGAGGGGGCAGTTCCCGCCCTGCTCTTGGTTGGATGTAGCCCATCCAGCCGCAGCGCTGAGCAAACTGAGGTCCTGGAGAGAGAAGGGGCTCGGCCCAGGTCTCCCTGCTCCGCACCCTCTCAGGCTTTGTCCACTGCAGTGTTTTTTGCAGGTCACCAAGCAGAGGGCAGGATGGAAATTGCCCATCTTCCTCACGCTGTGCCTGTTGCAAGGTGAGTCCCAAACCCAGCCCAGACTCAGAGCTTGTGGGATGAGCCCCGTGCCTTCCAGGCTGCAGAGATTTCTGGCGGGCCCTCGGTGGCTTTCAGGGCTCCCACGGAAGTTTTGGGCATACCCCGGCTTTCTCTCCGGGGATCCAAGGCCCTGCAGTGGATCCAGGGAGTGGTCAGATCTAGGCCCAGGGGGAATGGGAGAGGCAAGAGAGAGGGCGTATGCCTGTTTTGATCTTTTCTAGAAGATTCACTGTCTTGCTATGCCCACTATCTCTGCTCTCTTCCATTCAAGTTGATGGCTGAAAGTCGGCTGCATTTGCAAGATAAGGGTTCCAGGGCTTGTGTATAAAAGACGACAGGCAGAGGGCTCATTCCCACTCATTCAAAAAACACTCAGTGCCAGGCCCAGTACTGAGGACTTAAAGGTGCAGATCTGTCCTACATGAAACAGTTTGGAGTTGACAAAGAAACGAGATGGGTCAATAAAATTTACATCTATGCATTTACTGATTTAGTCAACATACATTTATGGAGGGCTGACCGTATGCCCTGTGCTAAGGGCGGCTGGATGAAAGAATCTTGCCAATAGGTGCTGGCAGGCTGGTGTGGTGAGCCTGGCCAGGTATAGATCCGGCTCAGATGACAAATGGCCCTATGTGCTGTGGTCGGCATTTTATTTTATTTTAATGTTTATTTTTGAGAGAGAGAGGAGAGAGAGAGAGAGAGAGAGAGAGAGAGAGAGAGATCACAAGCGGGGAAGGGGCAGAGAGAGAGAAAGACAGAGAATCCGAAGCAGGCTCCAGGCTCTGAGCTGTCAGCACAGCCTTACGAAGGGCTCAAACTCACAAACCGCGAGATCGTGACCTGAGCCGAAGTCAGATACTTAACGGACTGAGCCACCCAGGCGCCCCAAACAAACCAGAATTTTAATGAATCAAGGGTAGCTAATACAGGAGCAAGAACTCTGTACTATAATCAGACCATCTCTTTATTTTAATCTCCCTCCAGCCCCTTTAAAATTTTTCCGTAGAAACCAAAGCCCCCAGATGAAAACTCAGGCAGGCCCATGATTTTCCTGTTAACGTATTAGTGTAGGTGAGAGTTCTGACTGAATTTCTTTCACTCTCGAATGCTAAATTTGAAGTTCTAAGTGTGCAGTTAAATATTTTGGTTGGCCCTTTAATCTTCCTTCAACGATATGCCCCATCATCTACCCAAGGCCTACGGTCAGGAAGACGCTGCAGGGGGGACGCGGTGGCCATCTTCTCTGTTCCTCTCTTCTGCCTCCTCCCCATGTTGGCAGTTGGGGCTCGTCACCCCAGCAGGGTCCCAGGAGCAAAAGGGAGGAGGGGCAATAGACAGGGAGCTCTTGCTTGCTGGGGTGGCCTGGAGCTCTCTGGCCTGGCAGGAGTTTAGAGCTGGCTCTTTCTTTTGTGGGTGCATTTGTGAACTTAGATGGTCCCCTGATGGCCCATCTCCTCCCTTCGCCCCAGGTTCTGCTTTGACCCCTCCACAGAGAAGACCCCATCTCAGATGCCTGAGGACCGTCTCTCTGCCCTCTGCACCCCGCCTCTGGGCCAAGGAAACACTCACTCCTTTCTCACCCCTCTGTGGGAGAGGGAAGACATCCATCGCAGGTGCAATGACTCTCCCTCTGTCCTGCCTCAAACCTCTTGTGCTCTCTCAGACAGAGTCCGTCTCCGGTCCATGGCTGCCCCACATCTGCACCCCCCCCCCCCCAACTTGCTCCTCTCTGGGAGAAGCCATAGCCACAGACGACTGCCGGGAAATGATGGGTGAATGAGTTCAGGGCATCTGTCTCCACTGAAGGGCAGAGAATCTGCATCAGGGGCCCCAGATGGCACCACGTTGATCTAAAGTGCTGGCTCTTTCTTTAATTTCCATAGGTGACTAATAAAAATTCCAAATGACACGGGGGCATCTGGATGGCTCAGTCCATTAAGCATCCTACTTCGGCTCAGGTCACGATTTCATGGTTCATGGGTTTGAGTCCCGCATTAGGCTCTGTGCTGACAGCTCGGAGCCTGGAGCCTGCTTCGGATTCTGTCTCCCCCTCTCTCTGCCCCTCTCTCTGCTTGCGTTCTCTCTCGCTATCTCTCTCTCTCTCTCCCTCAAAAATAAAGAATAAAACATTAAAAAATAAAAAAAAATCCAAATGACATATAATACATACCAAATACATTCCCAATTATACATAATATAACATATATACCTTAATTATGTATAACTAGGAGCTACTGATCAGTAATCTACTGAGTTCTTAAGGGCAAGTTAAATTTGGTATTAATAAAAGAAAAAAAAAGTTCATTGCAAGAGCTGATTACAGACTCTTTCTTTTAAAGTTTATTTTTGAGAGAGAGAGAGAGAGAGAGAGAGAGAGAGAATCCAAAGCAGGCTCTGCGCTGACAGCAGCGAGCCCAATGTGGGGCTTGAACTCACAAACCATGAGATCATGACCTGAGCTGAGCCACCCAGGAGGCCCTGGTTAAGGATTCTCAATCAGCTTTCTACAGGGAGGTCAGACTGCCCCGTCCTGCCCATTCGTGGAAGAGACATACCAAAGATTGTCTCGTGTGTGCCACAAGTAGATCATAAGAATTCCTGAAAGCTAGGGCACGAACACTTTATCAGGGCACTACCAATGTTGTCCTGAGATGGTCCTTGTTTGTAACTGAATATTCTTTTTAAAAAATTTTTTTTTCAACGTTTATTTATTTTTGGGACAGAGAGAGACAGAGCATGAACGGGGGAGGGGCAGAGAGAGAGGGAGACACAGAATCGGAAACAGGCTCCAGGCTCTGAGCCATCAGCCCAGAGCCCGACGCGGGGCTCGAACTCGCGGACCGCGAGATCGTGACCTGGCTGAAGTCGGACGCTTAACCGACTGCGCCACCCAGGCGCCCCCGTAACTGAATATTCTTGACTCTCAATGATAAATTGCCACTTACCCTGATTAAGAGCGGCACAGTTGGTGATGCGTCATGTAATTACACCTACCGTGAATATTGATATAGTCGTGGCTTTTATGGCCCTGAGTCTTCTAGAATTAGACCTCCGGACATACGCAACAGGCAGGGCCAGCTCGACGAGCTAAGAGGGCTGGGTTTAATGCTCTGCTATTACCTGGTGAACAAGGGGTTAATAATTTTGCAACAAGGGGCTCCGCATTTTCATTTGGAGCTGGGCTTTGCAATTATGTAGCCACTACGGACAACAGGATATTAAACTTGGGTATTAAACTGAACCTACTTGTCTTGCCGAGGCTCTAAAGACACTGACCGAATTGATACGCACCAGGTACCCACAGCCTAAAACAAGATATTCTGCTGCCTGGGCAGGAACACGCAGAGCGGTTATGAAGCCGGTTGTCCCTGCAATAGCCCGCCGTGTAGCCGTCTGAAGAATCGTGAGCCCCCAGCAGAGCTCACCGGCAGAGCCGCTTTGGAGAGAGATGTCCATGTGTTGCGCCCTCCTCCACTTGCCTGGGGAGACAGGAGGGATCGCTGCCCCCTCCCGTTCAGCCAAGTTCAGAGAAGAAATCTGTAGGAAGACACTCAGCGAGTTTTTCCTATGTCCAGCTTCTCCTGACAGCAGAACAAAGGCGTTTCCTGGAACCTGCCGAAAGGAGCTGGCCTGGGGACTCTTCCACGAAGGCCACCCAGAAAGGACTGTGACCCCAAAAGGAAGGGCAGGTGGCCAGCCGTCATAGGTTTAGTGGTGGGGTGGGGGGGGGAGGCCCAAAAGGCCAGTCGGAGAGCGGGAGGGAACTGCAGCCAGAGGCCATGGAAGGGTCTGGGAGGCAAAAGTCCCAGGAAGAGCTCTGGCCGCCCGTGTGCCCAGAGAGCATGGCGAACAGAGCACAACTCTCCGCCTCACCTTCCCCTCTGTTCCTCTGTACCCAGTCCCCGATGGGCCTAAACACCAGTTTTGAGTAGAGCAAAGAGACTGGAACGGCAGCCAGTCGTTGGACTGGACTGACCTTACCACCCTGGGCCAGGCTGGACTTTTTCCCCATCCGAGGGAGACCGTGAGAGTTACCACGAGTGAGGTTACGCCTGCGATTCATCAAGCAGCAGAGGCCATGCGAAGAGACAGTGAGAGACACGACAAGCCTCGTTTCTGCTCGCCCCAGAGCGAGTTAATGTCATTCAGTAAACAGGCCGCGGGCAGGTTCGACCACGATTTCCACCTGTTACCAAAGCGGGTGTGTTCGCAGGCCCGGTCAGCTGGGCGTTGATGGGGGCATGTGGTTGTTTACCCTCTGCCGGAAAATGCGGGGGGCGAACACATCCCCAGTCACCGGTCTGGGGATGTACCCACCCAGGGGACCGGGATACCGGTGTTTCAGGCACCCTCTCCGCTCGGGGGGAAAGCACACTAACCTGTTCTTACCGTCGAACTCTCTCTTGTGTATTCACTCCACCAACCAGACTGCAGCCCTCTTGTCAGATGTTGACCCAGGCCCCCCGGACGGACTCGTAGGAGAAAGTCTGGCGCATGATAGGAGCCAGCTAACAGTTGGAAAGAGTATTCCTGCATTTCTGTCTCTCACATGGGGCCCTGGATACAGCTGCATTCCGTATCTTGGGGTACTCCCGATCCAGGGGCTAAGCTCTGACATTTCTATGTTGATTCTTCCTCGCCTCACTTTCACGAGGGTGTTTTTCTGGCCTATTCCCTAATTCCGACAGAGTCTGGGGCTCGTACCTCCGCACCGTGACCTTTCGTGAATCTCTCTTCCCTCTGACCATTTTTTTCCCTCTCTCTGCCCGCAGACGCAAACGCACTGAAGGGCCCGAGGCTGGTGTCCGGGGAGCCGGGGGGAACTGTCACCATCCAGTGCCATTATGCCCCCTTGGCCATCAACGTATACGAGCGGAAGTACTGGTGCCGTCTCAGTCCCCTGACGTCGTTCTGCCACACCATTGTGTCCACCACCGGCTATGCTCATCTTGGCTACCGTGGCCGCGTGACGTTTGCAGACTTCCCGCAGAGAGGCTTGTTTGAGGTGAGGCTGTCCCAACTGTCCCCGGATGATGTGGGCCGCTACCGCTGTGGCATTGGGAAGAGAAACGACATGTTCTTCTTCAGCATGAATCTGACCGTCTCTGCAGGTACGGGCTGACGGCGGGTGGGTCAAGTCTGGTGAGGGGAATGCTGGGAAGGAGAAGGTGTGGGAGAAGACGGTCCGGTCCAGGAGGCCCTTAAACCTGAGGGGAGCGATGAGGAAAAGCTGGGGGTGGGGCAAGGGCTTTAAGAAGTAGGCTTTCAGGGGCGCCTGGGTGGCTCAGTCGGTTGAGCATACAACTCTTGGTTTCAGCCCAGGTCATGATCTCACAGTTGCGTGAGTTGAAGCCCCATGTCTGGCTCTGCACTGGCAGTGAAGAGCCTACCTGGGACTCTCTCTCTTTCTCTCTCTCTCTCTCCTCCTCTGCCCCTCCCCTGCTTGCTCTGTCTCTGTCTCTCTCAAAATAAATAAATAAACTAAAAAAAAAAAAAAAAGTAGGCTTTCATTTCAGAAAGAAATTACCTTCGAGAAGGTAGATATTAGGAAACACTTCCAAAATGAATGCATGCAGACTGCCTCACCCAAATCCCCCCACATTTTGTGGCATGTGTTTTTGGAGAGGACTCCAAGAAGTTGAATTGAATAATATGGCTTCTTAGGCGCATGGTGTCTCTTTGTTCAGACAAGCAGAGCAGGTAAGAGATGCGGGACAAAAGAGGCTCTTCCTGAGACCGAGCCCCTTAGCAGACATCTGACAGCTTCGAGATCCATGCTCTGTGTGGCAGGTTCCAGAGAAGTGACCCAGATCGGGCACCCAGAGCCTGGGGAAGGGCGCCCAGGCAGTGGAAGACCAGGAGAGAGGCAGCGCCAAGGATTGCATTTGTCTTGTTCAATGTCACTCTAACCATCTGCTGAGATTGGCTGCTCTATTTGAGGACCCGTATGTGGTGGGCTGTGGGAAAGAGGCCAGTATGGGCATGCAGGACAGCCCAGTAGAGACTGTGGGCATAAAAAGAGAGAGAGAGAGAAAGGACCATAAAATGTCAACATTTGCAAAAAGATTAGAGATTCCACCCGGTTTTCCCCTATTTTTATTTTATCCAACATATTGACCCAAGACTGTGTTGCTTAATGAGGATGCATTCCTTGGGGCAAACACTTTAAGCCTGGGATCTTTTGCTAAATCCTGTAGGCAGCTGGGATAGCCTTCCTATGCGGTCTCCTTCCGCCATTGACAGGTCTTTCCAGCGCCGTCCCCCCACCCACTCTGGCTGCAGGTGAGCTCGTCGTGGCATCCCTTGGAACAGCAACACCGGCGGCCAACAGATGGACCCCAGCAACCTCCCGGATGACAGAAAGACAAGGAACGGGATTCCACAGAGTTGCTCTGACTCCAGGAACCAGGAAAACAACAGCTTCCGCGGAGGGCAGGCAGACCCCAGGAACAACTGGGGCAGCAGCTCTAGGGACAGGTAGTCGAGTAGAGAGTTCTGTCCGGACAACAGTCCCCATTCCAGAGAGTTCGGCTTCACCCATCGGAGATATGTCCAATACGACAGAAGGTGTTTGGGTGTGGGACACCAACAGCTCGGTAGGGGATTCGGGCAGGCCCAGCGAAGAAGGGAGGGAGATGACAACTACTGAGGCCGGTAGGCCCCAAGAAGAAGCAGAGAGGGTCAGAACAGCTCTGGATGTAGTTGGGAAGGTCATAGGGACCATCAGGCCAACAACTCTGGTCTCAGAAAAACGGGTGCAGGAAATCTTGCAAGAAGCAACAGCCATTGCTAAGCCCCAAGCCCTGGGCTCCATTGAAAGAACTACCCCAGCTGCAGGCGTGTGGACCCTGGGGCCCTCCAGCATACAGGTGGCGTCTGAGGAGGGAGCTACCAAAGGGGACCTAGACACGCCTGCTGGATACAGCGATCCCCAAGCAACACCGAGCCAGGCCCCGGCAGCTGGGCCCAGGAGGCCCCTGGGCAAGGGGTATTCCATGAAGAGGTAAACTCCCAGCCCCTCCTCTCTGCCCTACTCCAGGCATGCCCCTCCCTGGGCTGACCTCTGCGCCCCCCCCCCCCCACCTGCTCACTTCTCTCCCTTTGTCACCTCAGGACAGCAAAGGGCAAGGCCCATAAACATCACAGACCCTCCCTTGTTCAAGGCTCCTTGCTAAGAAACCCTGAGTATTTTCATGTGGTTTTCAAGCAAAGATCAAAACAAAAGAGTAACAGAATATTTAGGTGGAACCTTTGGGACTTTTTTCTAAAAGATGAGGAACAAAAGCTCCAGACAGGGGAGGTACTTGCTGAAGCCACAGGGGAAGACCGTGAAACCATGGGGCAGAGCCCCATGCCCAGGGTGGATTCCCTGCCTCTCACTCAGTCCTCTGTCCCACGGTGACACAGAGTGGCCCCCACCTGCCTCACACTCAGTGCAGTAGGGACAAGACGGCGTCCCAGCTCTGCTACGAACCCGCCGCGAGAATAAGGGGAGCCGACTTCCCTCGCCTCAGCTTCTCACCCGTAAAGCGAGGGGCGAGGGCCGAATGGCCTTCGGTCCCCTGTCCAGCTCCCACCCGCCCGCCCTCCCCTGCACTCTTCTCATCCCCACCTGTTACTTCCACTCCAGGGCTTCTCCAGGAGAGAAAAACATCTCTCTGATCCTGACTCCTGTCTCTACGGTGCTCTTCCCCCTCACGCTTGTGGCTCTCGTCCTGTTGCAAAGGAGGCTCCGGATAAACGGGACCTGTGAGTTGAGCCGAGGAGGGAGTGCTTGTTCCCACCGGACACCCTCCGGACTGGGTGGGGTCCCGACTGGTAAAAGTGCTAAATTCTAGACAGAGCCATTTAACCGAGCCATTCACTGGCCTTGGTTTCTCAATGAAATGGGAAAATCAGTTATGCCTCAAAGGCACCCCCGGGCAGAAGGAGAAGCTCTTTCAGAGGATGGCAAGCCATAAGCTAACGGTGGGCATGGGAAATGCATGAGCCATGCCGGCAGCAGGCAACAGGAGCACAGGGACCAGGTGCGGGGAGCAGACCACATTTGCACCCTCTGCCTCATGGCCCAGCCAAAAGCCTCTTCCGGCTAGGTTTCCGTACTCCTCAAGGGAGTGTTCCGAGGTGTTTAGCTCTGATGAAGAGAGGGCGAGATGTTCTGGGAGCAAGTGGAAGAGGCTGAGGTGCTCACACCCAGGACCTCGAAGGCCTGGCCCAATCCTTTTCAATCCAAGGGCTCGGTTGCAATTCATCTGTGTCAGGAAGTTCCCAGAAGGTTGTAGGGGCTGGGGGGTGGGGTACTCAGGGAATCGCATTCAGTTCCCAGTTATCCTCACGGCATGCTCTGTGTCTGTGCAGCTCAGGAGACAGAAGGGACAGCAGGGGTCACCTTGATTCAGATGACGCATTTCCTGGAACTGAGCCTCCAGCCAGACCAGCTGCCCCACGTAGAGAGGAAGATATTCCGGGATGAGTCTCCTCCTCAGGCCCGTCTGACTGTCCCCGAGAGGCACCCTGGCCCCCAAGGAGTGGAACAATAAGCTGTTCAGTCCCCATGGAAAGAGAGCCAGGACGAAACAGCATGACTTCAGCCTTTTTTCATCCACCTATACAGAGGGAAGCAAATGGACTGGGGAAACAGAGGCTGGCCGTCCTTGGGCCTAGGAAAGTCAAGCATTTCCCACAGCCAAAGGTGGTATATGACTCAAAGGAGGCTGCAAGAAAGGATTTCTTAAACATTGGCGGAGGTCACCTAGGAGAGCGTGGAACTTCCATTTCCGGGAGTTTGAAAATAGAGGAGGCTTCCAATTGCTACGAATTCTTAGCCATCATTCCTACTCCTTGCTAGGCATCCCCTTTTCTCAGGTCTGTTAGCATTCAGCCTGCTGCACACATTTATTTAATCATATTCACGTACACGAGGCTTGCCTTCTCAAGAAGATTCTAAGCTCCTTTAGGGCAGTAATTGTGTTTGACCCACATCACTATGTCCCCAGAGAACTTCCAATTCAGTAGGGCGCCCAGTAAGTACTTGTGCTGAACGGCTGACCAGAGGGCATGGGCTCAGTGGCCTCCGAGGTATTCTGAGTCCCCCTTCACTCCCCTCCAGTCCCCCAGAGGACTCCATAGGCAGGTGTTTTCTCCATAGAAACGAAAAGGCACAACCCCCATTCCTCAAATCATCCCCCCACATTTGGGCCCATAGTCATCATGCTACAGACCTTTTGACCTAGGCAAAATTTTCTGGGATTTTCCTAAATTCATGGGCGAGGAGGGTATTTTTCAGTAGATTCTCACCTTTTTCATAAAGCTCCCCTTGTTCAACGGCTTCTGAATCCTTGAGATCAAGGACTGTTGATGAAGTTGGGAAATGACCATTTGGGGGAGAGAGGGGGGTGGATGACAGAGAAGGTGGCCAGAAGGAATTTTATGTGGATTCTGCTTTTATAACCTTTTCATCCCATGCCTATTGGGGAACTTTCACTCCATCCTTGGTCCCACTGTCTTTCAGGCATTACATCGGCTCTTTTGTTTTGCCGAATCTTGTAACCAACTGTCTGAACTTCATGTTTGGGCAAAGCAGCCTTTGAGCAATGGAAGAGAAAGAAAAGGAAGGCTCCAATGTCAAGTTGAGAATTGTCAAGTGGACATTTCCAGAAGGATCAGCCCTGCCTCCTAGGCTGTCAGCAACACCAGAAACACTTTGTTAACACATCCTCACAGCTGGTGCTGAACCCGGACACTCTCCCCAGAAAACCGTGGAGATTTAGTCTTCAAGTTTGGAGAGAGAGACCCCAATGTTTTGGATACGTAGGGAAGTTGAAAACATCTGACCAAACAGAATCACAGAATTTCAGAGCTAAAAGGTCCTTAGAAGTTAACCACTCCAGGGTGAGGTAACTGAAGCCTTGCGGGGGAGAAGGAAGTTGTTTTTTTCTTTTTTTAATTTTTTTTTTTTAACGGAAGTTGTTTAAACCCAGTTAGGAATAGAGGAAGGCTCAGAAAAGAGAGCTCATAACCTTGATTTAGTGCTTTCTCCACTTCGTCACTGCTAAACAATGTATCAAAGCAAAACTAGTTAAAAATAAATCAATGACACCACTATAGCCTTGCTCCACACCATTTTCATGAATGCTGAAAAACCTGTAAGAGATAGAGAGATAAGGCAGCCACATTAACCCATTCAACCAATAAGGAAGTGGGCCCTGGAGGGTATGTAATACAGCTAAGGTCGTTTGGCTTATTAGAGGTGGGGACAGACTGAGACCCCCCCCCCCCCGCCCTGGATCACTCAGTGCAGGATCACCCCACCTAACTGGTGTTTACCAGGGGCGTCCACAGAATGCTAGCTTCTCAAGATTGTTAAGAGGTATTCTGAGGGGGGGGGACAAAAAAAGCTTCGGTAGATCAAACAAGTTTGGGAAATGCTGGTTAAAGAATAAACAAGTTTCTTTTGCGTAGGACTTTTTGGAGCCTCTAATCCACTAAGATGCATTGCAAATAGCCGTGGGGTGTGGGGACATGATGAGTGTTTTCCCAGTGTTTTGGACTATTGTGTGTTGGTGAAGCAATCTCACTGGACCGGGATCCTCAGATCACTTACTGCTTGGGGAAGTTGGCTGCACTAAGGCAGGGGTCAGCACCCCTTTTTCTGTAAAGGGCACGATAGGAAACACTTTAGACTCTATAGGACACACAGCGTCTGTTGCAACTCCACAGTTCTGCTGTTGTAGCACTGAAACAATGACTCTGACGGTGTGCCAACAACATTTTATTTACAGAGATAGGTGGCAAGCTGCATCTGGCTCCGGAGCCACGATTTGCCAAGCCCTGAACTAGCACACAAGACTCCCATGTGAGGGATCAGACCCTCATTCTTCCTCAAAAGCTGCCCTTGCCACGCTGCTCAGGGACCTCTCCTTTCTCCGAATCCCTGTAACACTTTCTGCTTGGGGTTCAGCAGTCGGGGCACCCGGCCTGACTGCCCCATCTTGGGGAAAGAGGGGACCGGCTCGGCAAGGGTGTTGGCCGCGTGGCTGGAGTCGGGAGCGGCTTCTAGAAGTAGGACCAGGTGCATTAGGGAAAGCTGAGGTCCACCGGCAGGGGACGAGCTAGTACAAGTTCAAAGGGTCAGAGCAGAGCCAAGATTAGAGTCTCAGGGCCTACTGTTCGGAGCCGGGCAGAGATAAGATTTGAGGGAAATTCTCACCTGGAAGGAAATGGGGCAGCCCCATGTCTTTACAGCTCTTCTTTATGGGCTCCCTGATAAGCTGGTGTGACGCGGGAGTAAGACAGACAGAGCAGGCGGGCTCCACCACTCGGTATTGTTGTCCGTGACTTGTTTTTCCTCTTCCTTCCCCCGTTAGCACGATACATCACTGGGATGCGAGGCAGGGAAACATCCATCGCTAGGCTGGAATCAAGGAAGTCTCTCTTTTTTTTTGTTTGTTTTTTCTTCATGGAAATTTCTTTTTTTTAATTTTTTTTTTTCAACGTTTATTTATTTTTGGGACAGAGAGAGACAGAGCATGAACGGGGGAGGGGCAGAGAGAGAGGGAGACACAGAATCGGAAACAGGCTCCAGGCTCTGAGCCATCAGCCCAGAGCCTGACGCGGGGCTCGAACTCCCGGACCGCGAGATCGTGACCTGGCTGAAGTCGGACGCCTAACCGACTGCGCCACCCAGGCGCCCCTCTTCATGGAAATTTCGAATCCAAGATACAGGTGGTGAGGGAGCCTAAGGCAAGCTGACAGGCCGCAAACACTGCCCCCCCCACCGCCCCCGCTCCCCACCCAGGTGGGATTTGTGTGATATTTCCCAGGCACTCCTGACTGCCTAAAAACAAAGGAAAGGGAAAAAAACAAATGGTTAACTGATAGAGATCATAGTCCTGCTGGACCTAAGTCTCCATCACCCCTCCATAGTGATGTGGGAAACAAAGGCAGGAGGAGGCCTGGAGGTTATAATTTCCTTATAACCTGCAGCCCATTGGCAAATGCTTGAGGCCGGAAGAGTAAACTGTTTTTCTAGGAACTCCTAACCGTCTTAGTGCTAATGCTTTGCTAGAGGGACAAACAACCCTAGCCTGACGAGAACGAGGCCTCCAGTATCCTGTGAGCCTTCTTTAGCTTGTGAAAATCTCACTGGAAACTTCCCCTGGACTTTACCTCTCCCAAACGCATAGTATAGAAGCCAGTCTCTCCTCAGGGTCCCAGGGCAGCGCTTCCTGCCCACGGGTCCTGTCCCTGTGCTTCAATAAAATCACCTTTTTGCACCAAAGATGTCTTCAAGAATTCTTTCTTGGTCGTCGGCTCCGGACCCCACGCACCCCGCTATCGCCCCAAAAAACCTCATCACAGGCCAGCACTGACTTTCCTACGATCGAGCAGATTCTCCCCGTGAGGGCACAAGTCTTAACGCTGCTGCTCCTTCCCTAGTATCTCTGCACAGAAGGGGCTACCCTCAGCTTTCACCTCGCATCTGATACCACATTTCTGTAAGGCAGGTGTGATGATTCACATTTTACAGATGTGAAAGCCGAAGCCAGAGGAAGGAAGTCGTTACGCTCTTCGGGAAAGGGCAAGCCGGGAACTGGACACGAAGCAATCTATCTCCAGGCTTAAATCCTTGATCGGTGCACCACGCTGCCTTGCTCGACACTTAGACTTATGGCCTGGCATCTGATCGGGTCCTTTCCTGTTTAATATTGTAGAACCTTCCTTGTTTTCCTCTGGGAGGCCCAGTGTATAGAAGTTTTTATAACCATTTCCAGTAATCTGTTTTCTTTGGTCACCCAGCTGGCTTACTCCTGTCCTGGCTAAGTGAAGTATAAAAGTTCAGGGAGCTGGAAATGAGCACTAAAAATTCGGCCGCTGCCCAGAGGTCCGTGCTGGCATTGTACAAACAGAGCTCAGATCTTCAATTAGCTGCGGGGATGTCCGTCCATCTCAGGTAACCCAGGGCAAATGCTCGACCCCCAGCCAACTTGTCGCCCTTCTCCTCTAGGACTCTGGGGGTTTCTTCCTCTCCTCCAGCAGCCAGTGTGGTCTCGGACAGACAGAATCAGCTTACTGACAGCATCAGTCAGACACAAAGAGGAAGGTATTTCCACGGAAAAACCTGTAAAGCACTTAAGGCAAGTAAACATGAGTTGTGTGGTTATTTTCCACTGGTACAGATATTCCAGGGCTAAGAGCCTGACAAGACGGGTGGAGATGGAGATTCTACTCAAAAGGAAACAGACCCTCTGGCGGGGTCCAGCCACCACCAAACTCTCCACTTCCCCCTAAAGGATGCGGCTTGGGTTGCAGGCACCAGCCCTCCCTGGCCCCCCCTTCACTGTCAGCAGGAGGACGAGCCATCACCCCACTGCCCACTCTCCAAGGGGCCAACTGAAACGCAGAAGGGCAGCAGAGAGGCAGGAGAGATCACTGTGCCACACTTCCAGAGGCAGGTAGAAATCACGAACACCGAGGCTCCAGGCCAGTAGGCCACTCTTTGCCCCCTGGCCCCATTTTGTTGAGGATGTACATTCCCTGGTTAGCTTCTGGAGTCTTCTGTGTTCTGCCTTTTCCGATCTCTGGCTGAGTTCCCGAGTTTTGCTTGTTTGCTGCCTTGATCGAGGTCTCCCAGTTCAGCTCTGAGAGGAGAAGGTCAAACAAGGGCCACATCTTTCCCTAATTTCACTAATCCCTGGCTCCCTAACCTGAGTCTCTTAGCAGGGAGGAGGAGAGCCAGGACCGCCGTGGCCCAAGCATTTTCTGATTCCCCCCATGAGTGCAGATGTCGTACTTTTCCCCAGACAAGAGTTCAGGGAAAGGGCACCAGGGAGTCTGCTTTTTTAGGGCCTGGCATGGGAAGCGCAGACTGGTTTGTGAATGCACTTGGCCTCAACTCTCCATTTTGCCAGCACACCGCTCCACCCGCGCAGTGCAGCCCGCTAAAAATTAATTACGGTATACATCACCAGAAAGAAGCAGATTATACAGCCTCGCGCAGTTGGGAATGCAGAGGCTCAGATGGGCATGGGCTGCCGGGGATCACAGGGGATATTTTTCTGGTGGCAGTCTGACAGGCAAACCTTGGGCTGAAGGCCAGGCCAGACCAGGAACAAGGAAACAACAAGTGTTCAGGAGGTTCGGGAGGACCCCAGTGGCTTATGAGAGGGGCTGGGCCCTGTTACCTGACACTCTACCTGTTGACTTTGGATATCTACTCTAAAAATCTTCCTCCTTCCGCCTCTCCCTGACCAGGGTATGGAGGTGGCAGAAGGCGAGAGAGTGGTTTGGTACCTTCAGAAAAGGTTTGCTCCTTTGTTCCTGCCTCTCAGAACCAGAGAAGAAAAGTCTCTGGGGCCCTGGGATTGGCCGGCGGAAACTCAGAGAGCCTCTGGACCGAGGCCAACTTTCCAGCCTCGCTTCGCTATTCCTTGTTCCTCACAACAGGCTCCTCAGAGCGAGACGCAGCCGGTCTCGGGGGGCTCTCGCCACAGCTCCTGCCCTCATTAGGGCGCCACCCAAATGACGAAGACGCCCCAGCCCAGAAGCCCCTGAGGAAATGTTGTTTTCACTCTCTGATTGGGGGTGAACAGAACTAGGAAAACAGGTGAGGGATCAGACACCTGGGCAATGACAAGGCGAGGCAGGTAATGAGGGAGAAGGAGGTGGCCCAGTGAGTTCAGGGAGAAAATAGAGGAGCTCTGAGGCTCTCATGGGTCCATGTGGCCAGTAAGCCGCCCTCTCCAACACTCTCCGGTGACCAGAACTTCTTTCTCACCCTCCTTGCATCCACTACCCGGCCTGCCTCCTTAAGTTTGTTCTTGGCATTGGCACGATGCTGCCAGTCACAGGTGTCATGCTCCGCGCTTCTTAAGAAGGACGTGGGGAGCTCCTATGAAATCACCCTACAGCCAGGCAGATTTGGAGCGTTTCTAGCTTATTCCCCCCGCGACTTACTCCCTAACAGGGAGGCTCACCTGTGGAAAGGCTCAGGCCTCCAAACAAATTAAGGACTCAGAAACTCCCCCAAGGAGTCCCCCAAGGACTCAGAAACTCACTGGGTGAGCTCCCCCCACCTGAGCTCAGCCAACTGGACTATTGCAGTCCCTACTTTCTCGGTGGGATTCCAGGCAATGGCCACACTAGGGACCACCTTCCCAGCCAGCAGCACTCAGCTGGGCACCAAGGACAATAGTCCCCAACCCATGGCCTCTCTCCAGCCCAGGGCAGGGAGAGTACACGCTGTATCCCTGCCAAGGCAGGACAGCTAGGGTCAGGAAATACAGAGTGTTACCGCCTGATGGCGAGGGTAGGGCTGCTAGGACATAATGATCCCAAATAGTAACTATCCTTTCAAAAAATGGGAGAGAAGGGATTGATATTTAGTTTGGTAGATTTGCTGTCACAATTCTATTTTCTCCTGTTCGACACTAAACTGACCATATTATTGGTTTACAGAGGAATGTTGGATTTCAGGGCTGGCTGACCCGGGAGTAAACATCGACTCCAGGCTGGGGTTAACCATTGACTCAGCCAAAGATCTGCAAAGGGGAGCAGAGAGCTGGCGGTAAACAGCAGCGATAGGCTGTTTCATCTGTCCGCTCTTATCTCACCGGTCTGGCAAAATCGGCATTCATAAGCACCATCCGCAGCGGCCAGGAGTGCAGAAGGGCAGGGGAAGTGTGGGGAAGGATGCAATGGCTTAGGCCTCCCCTTCTCTATGGGTGGCTTCCCAGGGTCTCGGAGCATCCACCCAAGGATGCAGGGTTGAAGCTGTGTGCTTGGTCCTCTCCAATCTTCCCTGAATCAGTTGAAGATACAAATCGAAGTCCATTGCAGCCCGTGGAAACACGATTCAAAAGATCCATCTGGGGAGTGAAGGCTTTGGGAAGTGGAGGAAACTTCCCAATGCTGGAAGACCTTGGTTCTTGACCCACCTATGCCATTAGGTGTGAAGTCGGGCAAGTCATTCCCCTTCTCTGCCCTTGGGTGCTCGTTGATCAGTGGGGAATCTCTCTTTGTTCTGAAAGCCCATGCTGTCCCATTCATCTGAAGCTGAATCATAAGCACCTGTTAGAAGCCAGTCACTGCCCACATTATACTTGGTATTTGTCACAAACACACAGTGTAAGTATAATTAGCTCCATTTGATAAATGAGAAAACTGAGGTCCAGAGACCCTGAGTAACTTGTCAAGGGTCCCCTGGACCAACAGGTGGCAGGGCTTGGATGTGAACCCCAGGCATTCTGCGTTTGGAGCCTGTGAGCTTTCCCCAGAGCTTTACTGCCTCTCCATGCCGACTACCACCTGGATGGTGTTGATCCTTGGCAGTGGTGTATGGGATAACTCCTCAATTAGACCATATGCCCTTAGGGAACAGAGACGCACTCTCCTGATGTTCCCAATCTCCCTGGACCTCACCCAAACTGGTCAGGGGCATAGTAGATGCTTGCAGTAAGGCCGCAAAATGGCCCCCCAAAGACGTGTTCACCTGATCCCTGGAATCTGTAAATGTTACCTTATTGGGGAAAAGGGTCTTTGCAGATGTGATTCAGTCCAGATACTGGAGATGAAGAGATCATCCTGGATTACCCAAATGGACCCTACATGTGGATCACAAGTGTCCTTGTAAGAGAGAACAGAGAAATATTTGTGGGCACACACAGAAGGCAAAATGAGCACAAGGGCGAAAGGGGCATGATGCAGCTACAGACCAAAGAATGTCCAGGAACCCGGCAGCAACCAGAAGCCAGGAAAGGGAGGGGGGGGAACAGATTCTCCCCTAGAGCCTCCAGAGGGAGCGTGGCTCTGTCCACTCCCGATTCAGACTTTTGGCCTCCAGAACTGAGAACACGTTGTGGTTGTTTTAAGCCACCACAGTTATGGCAGTGTGATAATAGCCACAGGAACCAAATGCAGTGCTCCCTCAAAACACAGAATCCTAGGACTACAAGTTTTGGAAGCCACACGGCCCAGCCCTCGCGTTTAACAGAAGGAACACCTGCAGCCCTAAAGGAGGAAGCGATTTGGCAAAGGTCACTCAGTAAGTTAGAAGCAGGGCCAGAAGCAGGACATGTACATGTGTTCTGAGACCAGACCAGTGTTCCTGCCGAGTCCCAGGGGCGTGAAAGTCAAATAAGAAGCTTTAGTTCTTCTTAGTATATTTTTCTCTTATTAGTCTCTTAAGAGGGAGGGGGGAACTTTATTATTTTTTTTTATTTTTTTAAATATATGAAACTGATGGTCAAATTGGTTTCCGTACAACACCCAGTGCTCATCGCAAAAGATGCCCTCTTCAATACCCATCACCCATCCCCCCCTCCCTCCCACCTCCCATCAGCCCTCAGTTTGTTCTCATTTTTTAAGAGTCTCTTATGCTTTGGCTCTCTTCCACTCTAACCTCTCTCTCTTTTATTTTTGGGAGGGGGGAACTTTAAAGTAGATGCCATGATGTAAGTTTTGAAAGGTATGATTGTTGCTGTCATCATTGTTATTATTGAGTGATGGGCCGTCCCTCCGCCTTCGGGACCGGGAGGCAGGAGCTATGCTTTAGGGCCACTGAGTTCCCGATGGGGAAGCCACAGTGAGAGAGGGGAAGTTAGGTAGCTCCGAACACACCGCTAGCATGTGGCTGAGCCCAAAATAGGATGCAGGGTTTTGACTTTCTGGCTCTTCCCTGGGTTCTGCTTCTCGTTTTCCCTTTCCCCTAAGCTGGATCAGTAGGCCAGGTGGGCTGTGTGTGTGTGTGTGTGTGCGCCTGACACGATCTGCTAAGACGGTTTTGGGGACTTCTGGGAGCACACACCAGGACACAACCTAGGAAATTCTCCCCAGTATAGAATAAGGAAACTGGGTGGGAGATCTGGGGCCCCGGAGGCAGCCTGAGAAGCAACCGTTTTAGGGGTGTTTTTCCCTCCCTCCCTGCAAGCCTACATTGATCAAGTTTCCGTCCTAGTATTCAGTGGGCTTCCCTTAACCCCCATTCCAGCTCAAACAACTAGACCCAAGATATGCCCTGCTTTGGGGGAAGTGAGTTAATGAGAAACAAGAAAACAAAAGCCTACAAATATCTGATGATTGAATCAGAAAGGAGAGAGGCATAAGATGGCAAAGCTTTGGAAGGAGCTGTAATCTGGCAGAAGCAGGCTTGTCCTATCCCTGTCCCCACACTATCTCCATCTTCCCTCACATCCTCCCACTGATAGCGACCCTGGACCCGGGGAGGAGAAAGATTGCATAGCTATTGAGGTACCTGTGTGCCCTCCCACCCACTACCGGGGGCAGGGGGGTGCTTATTCACGGGTTGCAGCTGGGGAGAGGAGACGGACAGCGATGGAGATATCCAGAACAGGCTGGAGGTGCCAGAGCCCGGGGGAACTGCACCTTGCTTGTCCTGTATAGAACTTCGGTGGTCTGAAGTCTTGCCAGAATTCACTGCAACTCTGGCTACATGGGAGCAGTGGGGCACAGAAGGCTACAAGGCACTTAGGGGAGAATGAGGCTCTGCTTCACGGGATCTCCCAAAGGCCTCAGGAGGCTCATGATGAGCCCAACTCGCCCTGCGTCCACAGGAAAGGCAAGGAAGGGCCGAGAGGTCGCAGGGCTCCTACCCGAAGGAGCCCAGAGGTAGGGACAAGGGGACCACAGAGTGGACCACAGATGTCTCAGGATGAGCGGGGATAAGGGCCACGGATCCTCAGTACCAGGTACATTTCAGAAGACAGGGCTCTTTCCTTCCCAGCACGAGGCCAACGCACAACCACAACAAAGCAAGACCAAAATAATAGGGCCTTCCTTCTATTGCCTCGACAGTAACCTTGACATAAGCCGCCCCCTTGCCCGTGCCCACTTAGCCCAGACTTCACACAAAACCAGAGAAGAGAAGGGAGACAAAAAGGAAAGTAAATCCAGAATGAGATTGAGTTTTAAATCGAGAGTGAAGTGACCGAGAGATCACTGAATCGAACCCAGTTTGCCTGGAAACGACTAGGTGATTTTTTTTTTTTTTCTTACATTAGTCAGATTGTAGGTTTGGGGTCAGAAATGAAGCTCCATGCTAGAAAATACCGTTTCTTTTGTGGCCATTCAACTCCTTGGTTGCCAGTTCATGTTCACTCGTGAGTAAGTGGTTAGCTAACATAAGACCCGGGGCTCTAACTGCCGTGTGTTTTTACCGGGACTCTATTTCTCTTTTTCTCCTTCCCCTTCTGGGGTTTGCTCTGCAGGACGCTGTAGGGAGAGCCTGGGTCAGTCCTGCACAGGTAGGATGGGGCACGATTCTATGGGGGGGGGGTATGGTGAGGGGTGTTGGGGGGACATATGTGTGCATGTTGGGGACTGGGCGTCATTTGTGTGACACAGCACTGCATTTGGGGCACCCCAGGAATCCTAACCGGGTCATGTCTGGAAGACCACTAAGGACTAACTGAGATAGGGAAGGAGGTTTTCCTCTGCCACCAGCTCAGTCGATCAGCACCGACTTTGCTGTGGCTCAGAGCGTGGGTCCCAACAGGATTCCGTGGTCCGCCATTTTTAGGGGAGCCCAGAAGCAGCCAGTGTTTAATCCCTGTGGGGAGTAGAATGGGAAGATCTGCAGCCCCCCCCCCCCCAGTTCCTGAGAGCACTGGGGCTGGTAGAAGGGGGCTCTCTGGAAGATGTATGTAAAGAGTGGACTTAATCCAGGCTAAGTATCCTAGAAAGTGGGGGGGGGGGGGTTTCCAGAGTGAGCAGAGATGAGAGGCCATGGACTGAGAGCCGTTCCTGCCACTTGTGCCCCATCAAATGCACTTCAGCTTCATTCCACACCTGGACCGGGGGTATCTGGTTATACCCTCAATCTGCAGGTTTGGGATTACTATCCCTAGTTTTGAGATGGGAAGAAACATGAAGGGGCCTTGCCTAGGATCTTGCAGCTAGAAAAAGGCAGAATAGGCTCTTCATGCCTGATACTCTGTCTCGCATCCTGCAGCTGCAATAATGGAGGGTTCCCTGCTAACAGTCTCCCCAAGGTCAAGGGGAAGCAAGTGGAACCAGTCAGAAAAGCCAAAAGGAAAGGAGAGCAAGGGATCATTGAGAGTCACGTGCCCTTGGCCGGCCGCCATGCCTATGGGAGAGTGTCCCTTTAAGAGCCCAGGTGTGGGTCAAGCACTGCACACAGTTTCGGTTTTGGCAGCCGCATCCAGTGTCCTGCTGGCAACTTCTGGAGAGCCCCAGGTTGTGGACTGGCCAGCAGGCTGTGCCCCTGAAACTGAGTTGCCAGGAGAGAAGACAGTGGCTTAAAGTAAGTGTGCCTGTTCTGGGATCTGCAGCACGATGCCCTCTGGGAAGGGACTGGGACGGCGGCTCAGAAAACCCTCTACATTCCCAACGGCCAGCCCACAGAGAGTGCGGTGAGGGGGACACGGGGCGCAGCCCGCGCGGCTGAGCACGTGGCCGGGGAGCAGAGGTGCGCGGCCCCCAGAGATGAGCGAGGACGCACGTGTGTGGGGAACCCCCTCCCCATGTCTGTGAAACGGCAGCAGGTGGGCAGAAGGAATGTCTGTGGTCAGCATGTGTAGTTTTGCTCTAAAGCGTGCCTCCAGAACTCCCTACCAACTCCTCCACAGTCTAACACGTAGTGTGTGACCTTGGGCAAGTCACGTGATTGCTCTCTGCGCCGCGGTTCCTAAATCTGTTAAGTGGGGATGCAAATAATCCCTATGCCTTGGGTGTGTGAGGTGCAAACGAGAAAATACGTGTGAAGTTGCTTTGTAACCTCCAGAGCAAAAATAACCAGAGCCTGGTGATTTTCAGTTTAGCTCCGTTACTCAGGGACTTAACGGAGCGCCAGGCGCTCCTGGGTAAGAGACCGCATGCAGAGTGCCAGGCACAGAGCGGGTACTCCTCTAGGCCCGGAGCTTTCCACATCCAGCTCCCTGGGGAGGGTACGCGCAGCTCCTTTTTCGGAGAGGCTCGGGGACCCTTTCCGGGTTCAACCTAGCTTTGTTCCAGGTGATTCCTGCCACACGGAGGCATGATGTGTGCCATCCTATCACCTTGCCCTCGCCATGGTGGGGCAAATGAGGTCCCCCCGGGGTAAGTGGGCAAGGTGGGCAGAGCCCCCTTCCAGGCACAGACGGCATTCTGCGTCCTGATGGTCTTGCTGGCCCTGCAGCCAGGAGGCCCCCCTCCCCCCCGTGCTCTCCCGCTGTCCATCCCGACCGCGTCCCCAGCCGGCCACCGAACCGTCGTGCGCAAGCTGCTGCACTGTGCGAGCTCCCTTCCCAGCACCCCCAGCTCCGCTTATGTAACTGCCCCCAGGACTGGGGCCGCCTGAGCTGCTGGTGCTGTTTTGCACCAGAGCCTCCGCCATCCCTCTGCCTCTTCACTGGGGGGCTTCTAGCTTCTTCCACCTCTGAAGAGGGGATGTGCCCATTCATGGGTTAGGGTAGAAGGCAGCGATCTGCCCACCGGAGCCAGCTCCGGAACCCTTCATCCATCCGTCCTTCTCCTTGGCCTTGGATGTGGAGATGTAGCAGAGAGAGCAATGAACCAGGAGTCAGGGGAGCCAGTAGTTCTGTAATCATTGCCTCTCTCTTAGGGCCTCTAGACCTCAGTGGCTGTATTTTATTGACAGCGCGAAGATAGCGGCTGGCACGTGGCAAATCCACTTTCCACGGGCTTTCGCAGCTTCCTCTCGTCCCCTCCTGAGACAAATCCAGGTGATCGGGCCACGTAGGTATCACAATCCCCTTTATAGTCGAGGAAACGAAGACTCCCCGAGTTAATGTGAGTGGTGTAAAATCACCCAGCGAGTGTGAATGATAACATTTTGGTAACAGTCATTGTAACATGGTCATGGGGACATTTTGCCATCACCTAGAAAACAAAATACCCAACTTAAAAAAAAAAAAGAGAGAAATATTATGCATGCAGGTGCTCAGCAGAGACCCTCTTCACATATGTCTTGCCCTCTCTCTGGGTTGGTGGGGGTTGGGATTCCAAAGTCACCTAGAAAAAAAATTTGGGGCAATGTGTCTGGTTATCGGAAACAAACATAACATGACTTACACATAGTAGATGCTAAATAAATAGCAGCCATTATTATTTTTCAGGAAGAAATTTCTCTGTTGGCACCCACCTCTGGGTTCAAGTGTCCCTTCCCAGGAACTGTCTTTCCCGTGAAAAGTGGAGAGGAGAGAACTGGACTAACTTCTTTACGAGTGGATTTCCTGCTCCCTCCTCTCCTGACTGCTCCCCTCAATGTCAAGACCCCCCTCGTGCAGCATAGTGACTTAGAGCTTATGCTTTTGGTCCAGAGAACCTGAATTTGAATCCCATGGCGGTTGCTTACCGACTTTGTAACCCTGGGCAAATCTCATACTTCTCTGTGCCTCAATTGTCTCATATGTGAAATGGGTTTGCCCGTTTTATTCTCCCTCCCTAGGGTGGCTGCAAAACGTTAAGTGAGGTTAACACATGTAAAGTGCTGGAGAATAACTCTATATGTGCTGGCTCTAATTATATCGCCTGCTTCTAACCTACTCTCTTCCTTCAGGCCATGCTGGTCCAATCTGGGTAGCTCACCCCCCGTCTTCAAAGGTTGCCCAGTGAAGAGGGTTCTATTCCCCTGTCACTCTAGGACGTGAAAAAGAGAAGACTGTGCTCATTTTATTTTTATTACTTTTTTTCTTTTAGAGACGGAAAGAGAGAGAGCACACGTGCCAGTGCGGGTGGGGATGGGAGAGGGAGAGAGAGAGAGAGAGAGAGAGAGAGGGGGAGGGAGAGAGAATCTTAAGCAAGCTCCACACTGAGTGTGGTGCCCGAGTTTGATCCCATGACCCTGGGATAGTGACCTGAGCCGAAAGCAAGGGTCGGACACTGAACTGACTGAGTCATCCGGGCACACGGACTGTTTTGATTTTAGAGAGGAGTTGGGAAAGGAACTAACATATTTTGAGCCCGACACCATGCTAAGGACTTTACATATCTATGTTGTGGCCTTTAGTCCTTATAGCGATTCTCTATACTAGGTACAATTGTCTCCAGTTTACAAATGAGGACTTGAGGCTGAAAGAGTTTAAATCCCCTACCCCCAGACCACACAGACCCCGCGTGCGAGAGCTGATAACCAAGCTGCAGAGCCCATGATCTGTGCTGCTCTCCAAGCGCCCGGCAACCATGAAAGTCAGGTGTGCAGACCCGCACTCTCTTATCCTTAAACTGACTATTGCCTCCTACAGTTGAAGGGCGCTTTGTACTATAGAAAGCACTTCCATATGCATGTCCCGTTATCCCCTCCATCGTCCTCCACCCCACAGAAGCCTTTGTCTTTAGAAGAGTTGAGGGACGGTGATGTTCATTTGACAGATGAAGGAGTTGAGCCGGCATATTTTGCCCAAGTGGTAGAGCTCTTCTGGTAACCTGTGACAGAGCAGGACTCAGGACCTCTGGGTTCTCTTCCATCCTCCAGGCCCCTTTTCATGCAACTGTCCCTGGCGAGCCCAGAACCAAGAAGGCATTTGGCAAAGTGAAAGAAACCAACCCTGACTCTGCCCTTCCCACACAGGGGATGGGGATGTGACCATTTCTGATCCCATCGGGCTTTGCTGAGCAGCCAGGTCTTGCCAGACGCTGCGATGCAAGCCCCTCTGTGTGGGGGAGGCTGATCTCAGCTGGCCCCTGCCTTGCAGAGCTAGCTATCTGAGAAAACCTGTGAGATAAGCATCTGTGCATCAAGGCAGAATGGGATGGAATCAATAATAGGGTTCTAAGTTTTTGCAAAAAGGGCATCTGGAAATCCATGAGGCTTATTCCCAGAGCTTCATGGAGCTGGTATTTCAAATGTTTAATTTCCGCTTAAATTTTGCTTTAACGACAGGGATGGGAATAGAAAGTCTTGGATCTTTCCAGCTCGTACATTCTTTGATTCCCTTGGCTGTTCTCTCCCCATCTTCTTGCCCTCTAATGGGCAAGAAGGGAATTCTTATTGCTTCCCTGAACGTTTCTTTTGCTTGGAGACTGTCCCACAGTCCGGGGCTTACATAAACTACATAAACTCTCATAAACTCCCACTTGTCATTTCAAATCTGAGGTCCTTCCAAAGCACACAGACCGCTCTCCCTCCCTCAGTGATAACGCGGTTTCTGGGATCACTCTAGTATGTGCTCGGCTCCACCACTCAAGGGAGATTAAAGGGGTGGTCCCGAATGGACTCAGGCAGTGCCTCTCCTGGAGGCAGGGGAAGGGGCCACTCAATCCAGGCCAAGGAAAGCCTCATCCCCAGCCAGGCCAGCTGGTCCCCACTTCTCTGAGCTCCAAGCTTCTTGCTTCTCCAAGTTCACACTCATGGGAAGTTGTCAGAACCTGCCAGCTTGGTTTTATGTCCCCGTAGTGCGTGCTGTCTGTCATCTCTGAAGCCCCGGGGGCTGTTATGTACTCAACAGATGAAGAGCCCTGGGGCCCTCTGTTATGTACTAAACAGATGAAGAGCTCAGAGTGACTGAAGCATGTGGTTCACCAGCAGCCACGCTAGGACCTGGTCTGGGAGATCCGTCTCCCTCTGAATAGAAAAGGAAACTCTGAATTCGATGGGCAAAGGTTTGGACTCCAAGCCAGTAGAGCTGAAGTTCAGCCACTCTAACCGAAGGCAAGCCAGCTAGAGTAATTTTATAAGGAGACAAACTCTGTTCTCCGGCCCAGCTGAAAATCCTGCCCCAATCCACAACTATGTGGGCATGTTATAAATATGTCAGAGGTAGTAACTGGGTAACATGAGAATGATTTAGAATATCCTAGCCTAGCTAGTAAAACCAAACAAAACCACTCCTCTTTAACTGGTTTTCTCATCTTTAAGGATGAGAAAAAATGCCTTTATCGTGATATCCTAGCCTATGTAGATCCCCAAAGGACAGGTCCCTCTGTTCATCCAAGGAGTGATAATAGCGTAGTGATCCAATTCTGTGTGGGTCTTGGGGCCAAGCATCTCTCTAACCTTTAGATCTCCCATTTACAACACGACGATCTACCTCTTGAGCTGCTGTGATGATGAAGTCATATAAGAAAAGCAGTTAGCAGAGCATCTGGTGCATGGTAGGTGGCCAATAAATATTATGCTCTTTCCTTCCGCAACTGCTTTAAACCAACTCCAACCACCATGACTGGGGCATCCCTGAGACCTGATGCGCTTTGGGGGGAATGTCTGGTTTTGAGAGGAAGGGATCTCTAATGATTCTCAAAGCCCAGGACCCCTTCAGCTTCTAGCAGAGAAAGCGTGCTTCGAGTTTAGTTTTGGACAAAGACGGTTTCCTGCTTCTCCGAGTGGGGGTGTCCTTGCACGCCCATGATCCACCCTGCAGCCAGACTGTGTGTTCCTCACCAAGGTTACTCTCGGCCAGGTTTGCCCTTCCAGCTGTGGATGCCCGATGCTCTCATCCCTGGCCCGAGGCTGTGCAAAGCGTAAAGGGTCCACTTGCATATCCTCTCTCCGGGAGGCCATTCACAGCCATCCAAGCATGTGACAAATGAGAGGAAGCCTGGAACAGAAGTGGGGACCCCCACTTGGGAAAACCTGGCCTCTGCCTCTCTGTGACCCAGAGCAAATCGCTTTGATCAATCCAGAGGAGAAACTGCACCCCTCAACTCAGCCCATGGGAAGACCCCTTCCTGTCTCACAGACATATTAGGGAGATTGCTTATCTAGAGATGAGAAGAGGAAGCAGAACCAAGGAAAATACTGCTGGCTTAGGCTCTTAAAGCATGTGGCATTTTGTCAGTGCACCCAAAGCCGGTGCAAATGGCAGGTGGTAATTTCCCTGGGACTCTGCAGCCAGCACATCCCAAGCCTTCCAGAGGAGACAGACTTCCCAGCCTTCTGCCACCTGGTACCACCTGGGAGTCTCTCTCATGGTAACCTGTAGTGTCCACTCCGGGTTCCCCCAGTCAGCATCTCCTGAGCATTTGGCTAAGGACCTACCCCAGAAATTAACCATTGGCCTGGTGTGGAAGGTCTGGGGCAATTAACTGGAATCAAGAGAACCTCAAGCTGTCACCTGACACCCCTGTCTGTCCCCTCCTTCCCTAACCCACTCTCCTTACTCTTCCAAAGAACTGGAGAAACAGAATACCTTTGTCTCCACAAGGAAATAAAAAGGTTCCTGGCTGGGAAATTCCCCCACGGAAAAGAAATAACCAAGATAAACAACTCTATTGCCTTTGGCTCAGGCTGGTGAAGGGAGTCTCGGGGAGCGGGAACAAGGGTGAAGGTGGCAAGGGGAGCCTGAGAGATCACTCCCTGGGCTCCTAACTGCTTAGAGCTTCCTTATCTTTATGGGTGCTCATTATAGCCCTGTGCTTGTTGACATGGTTTTCTCCCTTAATGCTCCCATTGTCAAACCACTCCAAAGGTTAAACCTGTTGAAATCCTTGGGAAAGTGGGACTCCTCTGTCCACCTCTTTCCTCCTCTGGGCCTCAGTTTGGGTCCTAAGACTGAACCCTGGGACCCTCAAACCGCACTCCCTGCCCCAACCCAGGGCTACATCCACAGATGTGGCAAGGTTTGCATGCACTGAAACCTCCAAGTGGCCTTATCTTGGATTCTCCAGCTTCATCTGTCCTGAGCCACAAGGCAGGATAACGGAAGCCACAAGGTAGGATAACAGAAGCCAAGTCCCCGGGGAAATCTTGGGCCTATCACTCAGCATCGCAAGATCTTGATTCTCTTATCCATAAAGTGGTTGTAATTATATCCATTCTGTTTTAGTTAAAGGAAAGTTATAAAGCCCCAGTAAAAAGATAAATGACAATGCTTTGATAAGCAACGGGGGCTCTACGAGTGACAGGAATGAGCACGAGGATAAGCCTGCTGCCGTGTTGAGGGCGCAACGCGGCACATTGGGAAAAGTGAAGGGCTTTGACTTTGGAGTCTGATGAGGTTGCGTTCAGATCTTGCCCACTCCCCACCCCTCACCCTGCCCACCCTCACACTTAACTCCTTAGGGAAAGCACTTAAATTGCAGCTTTCATTTCTTCCTGTGTAAAATGTGGAGAAAGACATCCATTTCAGAGGGAGATATTAAGTTTATTTTTATTTATTTATTTATTTATTTATTTATTGCTTATTTTCATTCTTTAATTTTTTTAAGAGCAGCTCAGCATATTTTCACAAACTTCAGGAAACTTTTAGAGATATACTAAGTGTTTCTAAATAAACAATTTTATCTGTGTTTGGAGGATGTGGGAGACTTCGGTGTTGTGAAGTCAAATTCTATGATTTTCTTCTACCACTTAACATTTCTTTTTTGTTGCTGTTGTTGATACAAGATAACATTTTATTTTATTTTATTTTATTTTATTTTATTTTTTGTTTTTGTTTTTTCAATATATGAAATTTATTGTCAAATTGGTTTCCATACAACACCAGTGCTCATCCTAAAAGGTGCCCTCCTCTATACCCATCACCCACCCTCCCCTCCCTCCCACCCCCCATCAACCCTCAGTTTGTTCTCAGTTTTTAAGAGTCTCTTATGCTTTGGCTGTCTCCCACTCTAACCTCTTTTTTTTTTTTTTCCTTCCCCTCCCCCATGGGTTTCTGTTAAGTTTCTCAGGATCCACATAAGAGTGAAAACATATGGTATCTGTCTTTCTCTGTATGGCTTATTTCACTTAGCATCACACTCTCCAGTTCCATCCACGTTGCTACAAAAGGCCATATTTCATTTTTTCTCATTGCCACGTAGTACTCCATTGTGTATATAAACCACAATTTCTTTATCCATTCATCAGTTGATGGACATTTAGGCTCTTTCCATCATTTGGCTATTGTTGAGAGTGCTGCTATGAACATTGGGGTACAAGTGGCCCTCTGCATCAGTACTCCTGTATCCCTTGGGTAAATTCCTAGCAGTGCTCTTGCTGGGTCATAGGGTAGGTCTATTTTTAATTTTCTGAGGAACCTCCACACTGCTTTCCAGAGCGGCTGCACCAATTTGCATTCTCACCAACAGTGCACGAGGCTTCCTGTTTCTCCACATCCTCGCCAGCATCTATAGTCTCCTGATTTGTTCATTTTGGCCACTCTGACTGGCGTGAGGTGATATCTGAGTGTGGTTTTGATTTGTATTTCCCTGATAAGGAGCGACGTTGAGCATCTTTTCATGTGCCTGTTGGCCATCCGGATGTCTTCTTTAGAGAAGTGTCTATTCATGTTTTCTGCCCATTTCTTCACTGGGTTATTTGTTTTTCACGTGTGGAGTTTGGTGAGATCTTTATAGATTTTGGATACTAGCCCTTTGTCCGATATGTCATTTGCAAATGGGAGATATTACGTTTAAATGAGATAATACACATACATTATTTAACACAGTGCCTGGAAAGAGATCATGGTAAGACACCACCATTGTTACATTTACAACTGTAATCCTTACCAGGCCTCCTTTATGGGTCTCAGTTTACATATATGAACACACCATAAAAGATTCCAGGGATGTAGGGAGCGCAACTGAAACAGAGAGATGGGGCCACTCGGTAGTAACCAATCATCCAGCAAGTTGTTCCTGAGACCTTATGGATCTTGCCCAGAACCATGCCTCCCAGACGGGGATATAGAAACAATGGCACCTGTGTCCCCATCCCCAAGGAGCAGGCAGCATAGTTGAGAAGACAAAAATCTACACACGACTATTAAGGAACAAAAAGTACTGGGGGATAATGGGACTTTGAGCCGTAATGGGGAAGGCGGAGCCATTCATTCCTTCAACAGAATTTATGTCAGTTACTGGAGCTACAAAACCAAACAGGTGTTACAGGAACTTTAAGGCCAACTTAGTCTTGGAAGACGCAAGAGCTTCATATTTTGTGCTGTTGTCTTTCAGCTTCCCACGAAAGAAGTTGGCTTGGGTGGCACAGCCCCGTGAGAGCCACCAACGATGAAGCTCCTCTTCCTCACCTGCCTGCAGGTGGTTTTCCCAGGTGCGTCTGTCAGGCCCCAGCCCACCTCTCCAGGATCCATTTCCCTGGGAGCACTAAAATCAACCCTATCCGCAGGGATGCCACTCTCAAAATTTGCACTCCCTCGAGGAGGAAGTCTCACAGATGATACAGAAAGGTCATGTCTGAACATAGATGGATGACCAAGTGTTGGGGGTGGACAGGGACAGGAATGGCAATTCCTCGCTTCAAGGCCAGGAAGTCTGGTGAAAGGTCTTCACCAGGAGGGGGAAAAAAAAAGATCTTGACCTTAAACCAGGCATCTCTAAGAGTTGTTATGGAGTTTGGGGGAAATGACTTAATCCTTCTTGGCTGTCAGTATCTTTGCTGGGGGAAAAAAAAAGGATCTGCCAAGTGTTTTTAGAAATATAAGAAAATAATAGATAATAAAGGCAATGGCATAGCATCCTACAAAGTGGCTTTTTTATGAAAAAGGCTATCATTAAATAAGTTTGCCATTCCATTGTCCTTACAGTGATTATTTTTAATGAGTTACAGTTAGAATTTAATACTGATTAATCAATCTTTATACCCAATCACAACAATTATCCAGCTGTAGTACATAGCAAATAACCCGCCGAAGGTACATGCATCAGGAGGAAAATTTCATCTCCTCGGGGTGAGCCATCAGGATCCTTTCAGCAGACTTTACCTCCTCGGGCCTCAGAAAACCTGTGTCTTCTCTCCCCACAGTGGTGTCTATGAAGAGTCCCATATTTGGTCCCCAGGAGGTGAGCAGTGTGGAAGGTGGCTCAGCATCCATCACATGCTACTATCCGGCCACCTCTGTCAATCGGCATACCCGGAAGTACTGGTGCCGGCAGGGAGCCAAGGGCCGCTGCACAACCCTCATCTCTTCGGAGGGCTACATCTCCAAGGATTACGAGGGCAGAGCCAAGCTCACCAACTTCCCCGAGAACAGCACATTTGTAGTCAACATTGGCCATCTCACCCGGAATGACTCTGGACGCTACAAGTGTGGTCTGGGCATTAGTAGCCGAGGCCTCAACTTTGATGTGAGCCTGGAGGTCGGCCAGGGTAAGAATCTAGGCTCCTTGGGCTCCTTTGGGAAAGTGAGAGGGGCTCATGTCGGGAGCAACTGGAGGGCTTCAGGAAGAATTTTCTCAGAGGGAAGCACGTCTGGCCTGGGATGGGAAGGCTGTGTGTCCTCCTTCCAGAGGCAAGGACTTTACATAATAGAACATGGAAATGAGACCTATAGGACCTACTTGGGGGTGGTGGGGGGACTTTTTAGGTCTTCAAGGCCTATCACATTTTAGGGCTTTACTAAGACTATAGCTTAGAAGAGCATCAGGAGGAAGAGATCTGTCACCGGGTTTGTGGCAGGTGGAGCAAAGGGGTTTTGAACTGAGGGAGACAGAAAAGGCAGGGAGAGATTTGTAGAGATTCTTAAATTCCTGCCATTGTTGCACCCTTCAGATCAAGACCTTATGACACCAGAAGGCTTCTTTCAAAATGCATTTCTTACCTGGGATCCATTAGTCCATCAACACCCTCAGCATAAATTAAATGATCAGTTCTTGCCCAGAGACCAGGGCTCTGAAGGAGTGGGCCACTGACCAAGCCTGTTCTAACTGAGAAAAGAGAAAAATAAGAAAGATCTTTCTGGCCAGGTTCAATGACCAAGGCGTATTAGATAATCAAGAAGAAATTAAGAGAGAAAGAGGTCTTAAGGGAGGAAAACTGGAGGGGTTCTCAAAAATATGTTTTGCTTCTTTGGGATGTGCCTATTATTATCTGTGGACTAAATGAAGAGTTCATTCAGCTGGTCATGTAGAGTCATAAAATGGGAGAATTTTAAGAGCCGAGGAGAGCTTGGAGTTGACTCTATACAGGATGTCCAGAACACTGGAGACCATGAGTATACATTTCAAATGGCAAAAATTCATTCTTTTACAAAGCAGCCCATTCCATGTTTGGACTGTTGTAAATTTTAGAAACTTCTATCACAACACACTGAAATCCATCACCCTCCACTTATATTCATTCTGTTTATTTCAGCACATGTTAATTTTGGCACCTATGTATAGGCAATGTGCTAGGCACTGCACGGGAGTCAAACGTGTGTAAGGGATGTCTTTGCTCTCAAGGGACTTCCACGCTGTGGGGAACGTAATTAACTATATGCAAGATCAGATGTAAAAGAGATACAGCTATAAATGTCAAGAGAGCACAAAGGAGGAAGAGAGTAGTGTCAGTTTAGGGAAGGCTTCCCGGAGGAGACAGCAATGAGGCTCAGTCTTGGAAGACATATTCTGACAGTGTCCCTCCGGGGAGGAGAGCTCTGAAGGTGAGAGGCACACCCAGGCCCTCACTGGGAATGCTGACCGGCCCTATGTTTCAAGAGAGTGAAATCACAAATTGCCACCTGTCCATTGTCTTGCAGGTCCTGGGGTCGGAGATGACACTGAAGTCTACATAGCTGACTTGGGCAGAACAGTGACCATTAACTGCCCTTTCAAGTCCGAAAATTCTGAGAAAAGGAAGTCTGTGTGCAAGAAGACAGGCCAGTTCTGTGTCCTAGTCATTGACTCCAATGGGTATGTGAACCCCAACTATAGCAACAGAGCAAGCATCGATATTGACGGTACTAGTCAAGTAACGTTCAGTTTCGTTATCGAACGAATCCGGCTCAGCGATGCTGGGATATACGTCTGCCAGGCTGGGGATGATTCCAGTAATGATAAGCACAATGTTGACCTCCAAGTGCTGAAGCCTGAGCCTGAACTGCTTTATGGAGACCTGAGGGGCTCAGTGACTTTTGACTGTGCCCTGGGCTCTGAGGTGGCAAGTGTGTCCAAATTTCTGTGCCGAATGAGCAATGGGGAAGACTGCGACGTGGTCATCAACACCCTGGGGAAGAAGTCTAAGGATTTTGAGGGCAGGATCCTGCTCACTCCCAGGGACCAAGGCTTCTTCAGTGTGCATATCACCGGCCTGAGGAAAGAGGATGCAGGGTACTACCTGTGTGGAGCCCACTCTGATGGCCAACCTCATGAAGGCTCACCCACTCAGATATGGCAACTCTTTGTCAATGAAGGTGAGACCTGAGACTGGGAGGGGAAGAGTCATCCCAGCAGGAGGGCACCTGGCTCCCACCCTATGAGTCTATCCAGTATCGATTAGTCAGTTGACGATGTCTGCTCCCTGACAAACTCTGAACTGCATGTCCCCATGGACAGCTGGACAGGAGAGCTAGAAAACACAGCCTCTGCCTTGTGTTACCTACTACCTATTACTTGTGTAATGACTAATTAGGTTATTAAAGGCCTTTCAATGGCTGTCCCTGATTAACAGAAAGGAGAGTGAAGCACTTGACTGAGGCAAAACCTGTAGATCATTTGGGTCTCTGAGAGCCACAATAAGGACTTAGCATGGAACCCTGGGCTTGCAGGGGCCACCTGTCCCTTCTCTTTGTCTTTTGAGCAGAATGGCACCTCATCCTTCACACTCAAATGGGAGAAAGTTTGGCTTCTCTTGGTCTCAGAGCTCTTCCAGGAAGGCAATGCCCCAGCCTCTAAATTTCCTCCTCAACATCTCATAGGGTTATTTTTTATTCTGCACCATCTGGCCTACTCAGCTGTACTTTGGCAATCCAGGAGGGTGGTGAAATAATTAAATCCCTGCTCCCTTTCACCTGGGAGCATCCCGTATAAAGTTACCCTCATGAGAAACAGCAAACCAGTACTTGCAGTTCAGTGTCCCTGCTCTTGTGACCTTTCCTTAAGGGGCTCACATTCTCTGCCCATCATTTTTTAATTTTTTTATTTAAAAAAAAATTTTTTTTCCAACGTTTATTTATTTTTGGGACAGAGAGAGACAGAGCATGAACGGGAGAGGGGCAGAGAGAGAGGGAGACACAGAATCAGAAACAGGCTCCAGGCTCTGAGCCATCAGCCCAGAGCCCGACGCGGGGCTCGAACTGCGGGACCGCGAGATCGTGACCTGGCTGAAGTCGGACGCTCAACCGACTGCGCCACCCAGGCGCCCCTCTCTGCCCATCATTTTTATACCCAGCTCAGTCCTCATCACATTCTTCAGCATCTTCATAGCTCAGCATCCCCACTGAACCTCAGCTTTGGCTTATTGGAGAATGGCCATCCTTTTCTGAGATGGCCCTCAGGGTCCTAACCAATTAAACCTTCTGTGCTACATAGTTTATATTTTAAATCATACCATTCTAAATTTATTTTCTTAATTTGGAGAAAAACCATCTGACCATTTTTATGGTATGAGCTAATAAACTGACAAATAGTTACATAGGGAGAGATTTTGTAAGAAGCCCAAGGAGTTCAAGGACTGATGGCCTCTCCTTAAACTCCTTCTATTCTCTGCCCAGAATAAGGTGGGAAAAGAAAATGAGATGCCTAGGCTAGTGGTGAAGATCACTGGAGTCTGGTTGGATGGCTCCAGCTATAGGCTCTGTGACATTAGGACAGTTTTTCTCATTTTCTAAGGAGAGTGAGGTAAATAGTCTAAACCTCACTCCCCACTCTGGCTGAGACCATGGGGAAGAGACTGCCAAGACCATGTTGCTGATGTTCTGAAATTCCATCTCTGTCTGTACTTTCAGAGACCACGATGCCCCAGAGTCCCTCTGTGGTGAAAGGTGTGGTCGGAGGCTCCGTGGCAGTGCTTTGCCCCTACAACCCTAAGGAAACAGATAGCCTAAAGTACTGGTGTCGCTGGGAAGACACTCCAAATGGCCGCTGCCAGCAGCTGGTAGAGAGTGAGGGGCTGGTTAATGAACAGTATGAGGGCAGGCTCGCGCTATACAAAGAGCCAGGCAATGGCACCTATACAGTCCTACTCAACCAGCTCACCAATGAGGACGCTGGCTTCTACTGGTGTCTGACCAATGGCAATACTCGCTGGAGGTCCACAGTGGAGCTCAAGATTGTCGAAGGTAAGAGCTGAACTGGGGCAAAAGAGAGGGGAGGCATCCCCAGGATCATCCAGTCAACAGTGACATCACCCGGAACCACTCTTCTTTCTATCTCATCTCATGCTGATGGGACAGACCTCGGGAGAGAGCCCCCCTGCCGAGATGTCATGTTTTCATAATTGTAACAACCACCCTTTCCTGAGAAAACCCCACACTCACCAGACCACCACACATAGAACCTTTTATTATCAAGAACGTTGGCTTCTTTCACAGTATACATGGCATCAGCTGAAGTAGAGTGCAGCTCTTTGTATGGAGTCTAGAAGAGAAGAGAGGAACAAGGAAAGCAAACTGAAGTCAAGAGTTTGTGTTTTATGATAGACTAGATTAATGTATGGGGGTCATCAACAATAATCATTACATAGGTACATGATTGCATTCTTTATGTATTCAGTATCATGTATTTACTTATAATGCTATCCAGAGAGGACACGGGCTGTGGACAAATGTCCTCACCACAGTCACTTCCCTGCAGCATTACCAATGCCAACTTGTGTGCCTATTTCTCCCTCCCTCCCTGCTCCAGGAGAACCGAGCCTCAAGGCACCCAAGAACGTCACTGCTTGGGTGGGAGAGACTTTCAAGCTCCCCTGCCACTTCCCGTGCAAATACTACTCCTATGAGAAATACTGGTGCAAGTGGAGTAACAAAGGGTGCAAGACCCTGCCCACCCAAGATGATGGCCCCAGCCAGGCCTTTGTGAACTGTGACCAGAAGAGCCAGATAATTTCCCTGACCCTGAACCCAGTTGCCAAGGAGGATGAAGGCTGGTACTGGTGCGGGGTGAAGGAAGGCCACCGATACGGGGAGACCATGGCTGTCTATGTGGCAGTCGAGGAGAGGGTAAGGGGTAAGTCTCTGAGGGCGAGGCCTACGCCCCCCCCCCCCCGGGGACATCAGAGAAAGGCTCCTGCCTACAGGCTTCTCCAACAGGGGTGGCCTTTAGGTTTGGTTATAAGAGACTAGAGGCAAGGGGAGATTTAGCCTCTATATAGTCTCATTTAACCCTCTAAAAAGAGCATCTGAAATAAACATACTAACTAAAAATAAATAAATAAATATTAATAGGTTTGCCATATGACCTCAGCTTCAAGAAAGTCCCATAGTTGTCCCTTCAGGCCATTTTGAAGCCCTTTCTATGGGAGAGACGTTCTATATGCAGAAATTTCAAAGTCACTACCACATGCAGTATGCTCTGCCAAAGCCTACTGTCGAAAGAGGACCAGATATCTTCATGTACAAGATCTGGTAAAGAAAATTAAGGCAATCCCTTCTAGAAAGTTTGCATCTTAAGTCTCTTTTTAAAATGTCACATAAAATGTTTTATTCCTAATGAGGGTGTGATTAGTCCCGCTAGAAATCCTACTGTGTCTGGGTACAGCTGGTCTGGTTCACTGAGGGACCCATTGCCAAGCTACCACCAGGGGGAAGCACTATTGCACCCAGTCCTGTGGTCCCTGGACCTTGGGCAGGGTTTCAAAGCTGAGAAAAACTTCCGTCTCCAAATGATAGGTTAGCCCTGAAACAGAGCCGGGCCTATGCCATGGATCCTTGTAGATGGACATGGATTTGGTGTGAACAGGACAGAGATCATCTGATAAGCTAGAGAGGACCATCACTCCTCTCTTTCTAGTGTCATCCTGGACTCCACTCTAACAGCCTTGAGATCTCACCCTGACCCTGTGATTGCTAATGAAGTCCCACTCCACGGGTTCCCTAACTCCAGGGAGTGAAAACTGACAAAGAACAATCATTCAGTCCCACTCGTCTTTCTCTAGGGTCCCAAGATGTCAGCCAAGTGAGGGCTGCTCCTGGTGAAGAGGAAGTAGAGTCAAGTGTCAGGAAGACTGAGAACAAAGTGATTCAGGATCCCAGGCTTTCTGTGGAGGACAGACCAGTGAAGGATACTGGAGACCCCGCTGGTGAGAGCAGAGCATCCACAGACACGGACAGGTGAGGACAAGGACCTCAGGTTGGGCCATGGGGACCATAGTGGAGAGCCTGTCTACCTGTCAATAGTGAAGAAGGCTTCACTGTTTTGGCTTGTGCTCAAGAGGGTCCTCTGCCCTTCTCATGTGGCTGGAGTGGCATCCACCATTCAGTTTAATTTCCCAGGCCTGGGACGCAGAGAAGGCCCAGTCTTTGCTTTTGCCATATCTGAGAAGTATCCTTAGAAGAGTAGAGCTAGGGGGCCACGTCAAGAGAAGGGACTGAAAGAAGGAGCTAGTGAGACTCAACCTGTCAGCACATCCTGGGACCCCAGGTCTCCCTTCCAGTGACTAACTCAGTCTTTCTTCCAGCTCTGCGGGACAAGGCAGGAGCTCCAAAGTTCTTATCTCTACCCTGGTGCCCCTGGGCCTGGTGCTGGCACTGGGGGCTGTGGTAGTGGGGGTGCTCAGAGCACGGCACAGGAAGAATGTTGGTGAGTGCCTGAGATCCCTTGCCCCCCATCTCCAACCCTGAGCCCTTGGACCTCCATGGGGTTTTATCTGCCCTTCGTGTGTGTGGGGCGGGGGGGGGGGGGGGACTACTACAGTTCCTTCTCTTTCATAGGTTCCAAGAAAGGGTTCTGGGAAAGCATTATGGGGAAACATAAGCTCCTACCCAAAGTGTACATTAAAGTGCTGCTATCTCTGGAACATCATCTCTGATGGCTCGGGGTTCAAGTTTAGAGGCAGGATTGGCAGGAGGAGGAGCTCAGGAAGAACTACACTTCTACCCTAGTTTGAGAACTGACTGATTATATGACTTTGGGTGTCCCCATTTCATGCCTCAGTTTCCTTAGGGCTCAAGGCAAGGATAATACTAACCACCTCACTGGGCTGATGTGAGGACAGAATGAGACACTGTGCGTTGAAGGGTCAGGGGTTGTTGAGTCTTGATTATCTGTGAGAAGGGATGGAGAAGGAGACTGATCATTTCCGTTCTTTTCTGGGTCAGAGTCAGAGGTGAGCAACCTACCACACTGCCCCTTCCAGCTATCCTTTGGGGCTCCCTCAGAGGCAGCATGTCCTGCTCACATTTGTCCTCTGTCCCTACACCGACTCCTCTTTCTCCTGGACAGACCGGATTTCGGTTAGAAGCTACAGGACAGACATTAGCATGTCGGACTTCGAGAACTCCAGGGAATTTGGTGCCAATGACAACATGGGAGCCTCTCAAGTCACTCAGGAAACATCTCTTGGAGGAAAAGATGGTACGTCCCTCACTCAAGGGAATGCCCAACCCCTGGGAGAGCAAGAATTATACCTGACTCTGCCTCTGGGGTGGGAATATGAGGCTAGTGAAGGCTAATCCCCCCACCTTGCTCTTCACATAGAGTTCAGCGCCACCACTGGGAATACCATGGAGACGGAAGAACCCAAGAAACCAAAAAGGGTAAGAGTGAGGAGGGAGATGGCGGCCCCACTTGTGTGACAAGGAAGTGCAGCATGAGGGTCTGTAGTCATATCTCAGGAGAAACTACCTCAGAGTTGGGGCTGATGTCAGAATAGGGAAGATAGTGTCAACTTTTTGAGAGCAAGATGTATCCTACTGGTCGTGGTGTTAATGTGGCTGAGGTGCAGGAGATGAGCTGCATTTATAGCCTGTGAATATGCAGCGGGGAGGGAGACTGGGGGTTCAGAAGGAAGTGCGCAGAAACTTCAGCCACAGAATAAGAAAGGTCAAATGTCAAATGCCAGTGCCTAGGTGAATTGTCTTCCTGAGCTGTGGAACCTGTGGACTTCAGGCCACGCACCCTCCCCTGAGAGTTTGCTTTCAGGACCAGCCTTTTGCCTGAGTCTAAAAGACATTTGCTGGCATCAGGCAATTTGATAGTCACTAGAAGCCCTTCCCCACTCCAACCACATGCCATATGACTTGAAATCCTACCAGAGGTGACTTCTGACTCTGGGTCACATATTACCCTCCTCCCACTCGCTGTGCCTCCTTAACCCCAGCGTGTAAATGCTTGCTACCGTATCTACTCTCCCTTGAAGCAGCAGAGACCCTGAATCTGGAACAATTAGGGGAATAAGCTAGTCCTGAAGACGGGCTTCCCCTCCAGCCCTGTGTCGTTGCAAAGCTCCATCTTTAAGATAGTGGTCCTGGGGCTGATATCAGCCTAGACCACCTTGCCCCTGTACTGTGTGGGCAGAGCTTCCGGGGACAGGCCCAGGCAACAGGGGTGGTTCCACTCCATGTGTCGGAAGGCGGTAGTGAGACAGAGGGAGATATTTTTAGAAACTGCAACTTTCCGTTTCTCAAAATTCATCATTGGTGAGCATGGGGAGCTAGATTAAGAGCAGCAGGTCAACACAGTCTGGGGTTGCTTAAGCCAGGATTATGTACTCAATATATTTAGTGCCTACCCTCCCTCCGACCCCCACCCGCTGAGCCAACACCCCAAACACTGACTCCTGTCCTGTTGCCCCCTTAGTCCTCCAAGGAAGAAGCTGATATGGCCTACACTGCCTTCTTGCTCCAGACCAACAACATGGCTGCCGACGTCCAGGGGGCACCCAGTGAAGCCTAGGCACCAGCTGTGCCCTCCCACCATCCATGACAATCACCTTCAGAATCATGTTGATCCCCGGGGCCCTCAGCTCCAGGGTGCCTCACTGCGTGCCCCCTCACTGCATGGGATTCTCAAAGGGATTCTCCTCCTCACTCCACCCCTCCTTCTCTCCATCTCCCCCTCTCTTTCATCTTTTCTTCTTTCCTTCATTGAAAATACATAGTTGGATATTCACCAGAACCAAGGCAGCCTTCTAGACACTGGGACAGAAAGGCCGTCACCCCGGCCAGCAGCATTTTTGTAAACATCACGGAATCCTTGGAAACTGCAGCTCCTCTTGGTGCAGTTATACTCACCAAGACCTGAAATCCTCATCAGGTCTACTCACCTCTGCCCATAGTGGGAGAGAAATCATAAACTGTCTGGAGTCCTGGGGCCTTAGGGATCATGTAACGTGGGTTTACATACAAGGAATCACAAACACACATGCAAACCTTTCACACATGAGAGGTAAAGAGGTTTGCTCAAGGGCACCATGTAGCATAAACTAGTGTCAAAACCAGGTTTGGTACCTCTACCTGTCCTCTTGACCAGGAATCTCTCTACAAGGACCCTTGCACTCCTGATGGAGGCAGAGTTCTAGAATAAGGAGGAGGAGGAGGAAGAGAAAAACGTAATGGAGACTAGTCTTCCGCAAGCCCCACCTCGGGGAAGAGGACTCTGTCTTTTTCTGTCACTCAAATGGACCTAATGGGATAAAAGAGTAGTCAAATATGCATAAAGCCACTTATTCGAAGAGCTCTGAACCAAAGGAAGGAAAGAGGGTGTTTGATGATGCTGGGGAGGGGCTGATCTCCAAAGAACTAAGGTTTAAGGTCTTTTTCCCTCTGAGCTCTGTACTTCAACCAGCACCTACCAGCTGAAACTTGCTTCCAAATAAAAAATGTGATTTAATTAATAATTAAAGACCATGATTGCCACCAAGGAGGCTCAGACTGCATTTGTCCCCATACCTTCTATTTCCCAGGTAACCCTTTCAGGGTGTTTTGCTTTGGTAACCACTTTCAGGCACTTTAGGCTGTGTGCCTAAACCAAAGTTCCCCCCACCTCCAACGCTAGACTGAAGGGGGCTAGGAGACTGCCTATAAGTGGGACCAAGATGATCAATAAAAGAATTGTTTGGGGTCTACACCAATCGTCAAGAACCTGAAACTCTGTGTTACAGAACTTAATTAAGACTATTTATAATGGAATAAACTGAAAGCAAGTATAACTGTGCTTCTCTTAGGCATTAAGAAAAAATCTTGGTTAAGTATCCATGGAATTCTTGACTTTGGATCTTATATCTTCCTGGGGTATCCTTCCAGATGGAGAGGCTATTAATCAAAACTCAAGTAACCAAATGAGTAAACTCCTTCCACAGAAATTTCAGCTAGAAGCTAGTTAAATGGTAACTTAGCTTTTAGAATAATTGACCCAAAGTCTCTTGGGGGACAGTGATTAGATAAAGGACCCCCTTGTCTGCCAAGGCCATTCCTAGGTTCTGGCACTGAACCTAATCATATCCTATCAACCCCTCACACCACACCAGACTCTTCCTCAGGGCCTCTGTGTATCAGAGTTCTCTCTGGGAGAAAGTTCTTCCCAGGCTTCTATCCTGCCTGATGTGGGGAAGAGAATTTGCTTCCACCTGGGCCTTGATCATACTGTTTCTGATGCTTTGTGCTTCCAAGCCTGCCATTGACCAGACTCAGATTTCAGTCCTCCTTAGTCTCCCCTCCTGCTCTACCAACTGCAATGTCCAGGCCTGATTCCTGGACCCTGACCTGGATCAGAGTCTTGGGCTGCACGCTGGCCCAGAGAGATGGTCATCAGGAATATTTATTTCTCTCTGTTCTCTGTAATGGGGATACATATTTAGCTTCTTCTGGAATGACAGCAAATCATTCCAGGAGAACCAAAACTACAAGGTGCATCAGAACCTATGTTTTCCCCCAGGAAGCTACTCTCCGACCAAAGCATCTTTGCTGGGGCAGTAAGATTTAGATGCAGCTCCTATATTAATGCCAATAACCTGCAAGCCAATCTGGAGCTCAGGCAGCCTATCCCATCCCCTAGAATCAAAGACCAAGAAATGCCACTAAAGTCGTAGACGATCCTGTATTATTCTTAACTGATGTTATAAACTGGTGGTCAAGTATAATAATGTACTGCCCAAAGCCCACCTGAAATCCTTCCATGAATAAGGAAGCTGGTCTGTGGCTGAAATGGGATATCTAATAACTTAAAAGGTCAGCAATTTGGGGGAGGGTTTTAGTTTCCTAGCCTGCTATAACAAACCAGCACAAACTGGGTGACTTCAAATAACAATAACTAAGTCTTTCACCATTCTGGAGGTTTGAAGTCTGAAACCAAGATGTCCGCAGGGTTGGTTTGTTCAGGAGGCTGAGAGGGGGAAGCTGCTGGGGCCTCTCTCCTCACGTCTGGCAGCCTCCCGCAATCGTGGGTGTTCCCTGGCTCACAGCTGCATCACTCCCGTCTCTGCCCCATCCTCACATGGCCTTTTCTTGATGTGTCTGTCTGTGTCTTCACACGGCCTTTGTACAAGGACCCCTGCCATTGGATTTAGCTTCCCCCCATCCTGTTTGGCCTCATCTTAGTGAATTACACCCACAGAGTTCCCATTTCTAAATGAGGTCATATTTTAAGGTTCCAGGTAGACATAAATTTCAGAGGGACACTATTCAGCCCAGGCCTTGGGAGTAACAATCAACCCTGGGGTTAATGATAAACCAAATAGCAATGGTCAGTGCCGAGCAATGACTCAGAGGACTACTTAACTGTTTCTGATGATTAAAAAAAAAAAAAATCTTCCTCAAGTTCTTGAATTATTTTGATTTTTTTCCCTTTAAAAAATCCATTAGGTAATAATGATTACACATTACTAAGGCCCAGTAGTGGCCGAGAATCTGCTTACAGCAGTTGATTTTGGTTTGTAAAACTATATATATACATATATACATACACATACACACACATATATACATACACATACATATACACATACACATACATATAGATATACATATACATATACATATACATATACATATACATATACATACATATCGTTTGTCTAAGACTTTCCCAAGAGTCAGGACAGAACATTTGTCCTAAGAGCAGTAAATGAATCTGGTCCCCAAAGCAGAGAAACAAGTACAGTCCCCTCCTCACCGACCCCACAAGCTTCTCTGAAATAATGAACTCTACTAGGGAGTCTATATAAGAAACATAATAAGAGATCGTCTTAGAAAGACCACATATCTAAGGAGCCACCAAAAAAAGAGATATAAAACAGACCAATGGCTCCCAGCTAGCTAGGGTGCTGAAATAGGAAGGGAAAGAAGATGGTCAAGCTCTTAGATTCCAGGAGTTCTGAGAGCTTGGTAAGCCTCTCCTAAGGCTGATAAAGAAATGGGCAGCTGACCCACCCTCACTGGAGTCAAAAGTCTTTGATTAAATGTGTGGAGGTGAATATTCTAAACTCCAGATTTTTGCTGATAAATCGCATTAAAATTCATCAAAAATGCTACATATTTGGGTTCTAACCTTAGAATATCAATAGAAGTGTGGCCATATTTAGGTAAGAAGGCTTACCATTTCTTATAGCAGAAGGCCATGAATAGGCTCACAGTAAAGGTTAACCTTCCCAAAGCCTTGTTCCTGTGGAGTGGCTCAGTCTGGGTCAGGCAAGCCTCTCGCCCAAGTTCTTGGAAAATGGGAACCACAGGGTGCCTGAGCCGGGTACCTCTACCTGAGTGGGCTCCTTGGTGAATCTAGCAGGTGAGGGGATGCTCATGATCTGTCTTTGGGGAGAGTGGGTCCCGGGGAGGGCCACTTAGGATCTCAACCCTCAGTCTGGAAAGGCCCAGGATATGGCTGTTTCGGAGGTCAAACAGCCTCCAGGAGGTCAAAGGAGGGTGATGTTACAACCAAGCACAATCCATAATGACAACTTTCACCTTAACGGAGACAGCTAATCTCCACTGAACTCACACTATATTCCAGGCATCGTATCAAGCCCTTTGTGATGCTTACCTCAAGCAATCTTCACGACAACCTTATGAGAAATATTTTTCTTATCCCATCTGTAACATAGGGAGGATAATAAAAACCCAAGTCATTATGGGGACTAAATGAATTCACCTGAAGGACTTAGGACAGTTCCCAGTGTATCTGGCATTATTTATTATATCCACTTCCCTGTCATCAGACTCTGAATTTTTTCCCATTGCGTTCATCCCTTCTGGTCAAGCGTTAGCCCCAGAGGATGTTAGGCCATTGAGTCCCCTGCCTGTCAGTGGGCTTCAGCTTTTCATATCTTTTCCCAAGTGGGAACACCAGGGCAACACAGCCGCCCTGTGAGTCAGAAAAGAGCAATAAAATTTGGTTGGTGAAAAAAGAGGGAGAAGAGAATGAAGACAGTAAACTCCTCCACTTAGCCAGGGTTCAGCCTTCCCTTGGGGACCCAGCCTACCCTGAGACCTTGGGGTAGAGACTGGAGGTAAAGACTGGATCGCCCAGGTCTGGGAGTTTTGATTCCTCAGATTTCAAGCGTTCACTTCCGACCCAGGAGTTCTGAGACCCCCCAATTCCCGCTCGTAACAACCCCAGTGTGATGTTACTAAGGGTTTCATCTGGGCCACCCGCGATGTGAAAATATCTCATTCCACACATTCCCAGCACTGCAGCCACAGCACATCCAGCCCACGTCTCCATAGATGCACGTGTGCACGCACACAGCATGTTCACACTCACAAGCCACACACACACACCTACCCATCTTACTCCCACATTCTTACACCCACAGTCACACACCCACCCACCACAGTCATTTATTCTCTTTCTCGCCAAGGCAGTCCCAGGTCTTGAGCCCAGCAGATGGCAGATCCCAGCTGTGGGACAGCTGTGAGGAATTGGGACGAGCCCTCCAAGTAGGAAGGGTGGAGGCTGACCAGAACCGAGGCCTCTGGCAGTCACTCACTCTAACCAGAGGCCTGAGGCTGCCCCCTGACACCTTGGCCCAGTTGGTGGTTGGAGGAAATCAGAACTGCAGCGGCCCTGAGCTGATGGAAACCCAGATAGGGGTGGGCAGGACAGGCTGCCTGCCCCCCCCCACACACTTCCTCTGCACCTGCCCTGAGCCTCGCGTTTGACTTCTACTGCGGATGTTGTCGTTTTGTGTTTTGGAGAGCATGTGACCAGTCTGGTAAGAAAGGGGGTGGAAATGGCCTCAGTCCTCGGTGCCCCCGAGAGGCTGCAGCCCCTGGAAATGAGGATGCTGGCCAGGTGCTTACAATGTAACCATCGGAAATGAAGCCCTGGGGATCCTCTGATTAAGTAACCGCTCCATGCTGCACCTCCACATTTAAAAGCCCTTCAAGCCCTTCCATGGCCATGGTTTCTGCTGGGCCTCATGAAAGCCCTGTGATGTAGGCAGGGCAGGGACCACCCGTATTTATTAATGAGGAAACTGAGGCCCGAAGCTAGGAAGCACCAAACCAGGACCAGAAGCCATGTCTTCGGACGGGAACCCAGAGCTCTTTCTGTGATACCTTGTGATTGATGGCCTCAGCATATCTCCCGTCTCCATCAGTCACTGGCCCTTTCCCATAGACCCTCGGGGGGCTTGGAGCCTAGCTCTGCCAGGCTGCTGTGACTTCAGACACTGTCACGTGATTGTCTGGCATGCCTCTGTGGCCACTGGAAGGTTGCCTGGGCCCCTGCCAGAGGGCAGCACCTTCAGGGGCAGAGCTGGGATAGATGAAGGGTGGTTGATCTGAGGTTCTGGGCAAACTGTGGTTAATTAAGACTCCAGGAACAGTAACCTACAGGAGGGAATTCCAGGCTCATTGAGTCCCACCTTCCTTTTCTAGATAAGGAGATCTAGGCTCAGAGAAAGGGAGTGAATTCCTCAAAACCAATGGTTAGTATTCCCACATGGTAGGTGCACAAAATTATTTGCCAAGTAAATTCAAGGGCTACAACCAGTACCTTCTGACTTCAGGACTAAGTTTCTACCCATACAGTCCTCCTCAGATGGAGAAAATTGGTGACAGTCTCTTTTATCCTGAAGACAGGGATAAGGCAAGTGACTCTGTCTCAGAAGTCAATGAATATTCATAATGCATGGGAGGCCCTTCCAAGAAAACATGCCCAAGGCTAAGAAACATCATGCCTGAGAGCTTCTAATAGCTTTTTGGAGCTACCTACCTAGAGGCCCTTTGAACCCTGGTGACCCATTCGTGCTCAACATAACATATTTTCTCAATTCCTAACTTCCGCTGTGGTTTGCTGGTATTTTCTTTTTTAGTCTAAAACTAGTTAGCAAACAAAACAAGTTGTCATTTCCTCATTTTCGAGTCTTGCTTCTCGTGGGGGCCAGAAATCTCTTTCAAGCTCCAGATTGTAAAGGGTTCCTGGGTGAGCAGTGGGTCCCTGTCCCCATCTCCAGGGGTTTTTGGATGGGACGTTGCTCTGGAAGGAGCCATGGACCTCTGGCTTTGGTCACTTTGCTTCCTGCCAGGTAAGTGCCCTGGGAAAACACCTTGGACGTTTTATGAGGTTGAGTTGTCCACAGGTAGGGGAGTTGCTGACCATCTCTAGCCCTGATGTTCCTGGATGGATTTATTTGCAGATAAGTACTCAGGGCAGGATAAGGATAGAGACCATGTGAAGTTCTGGACGTCCTCCCCACTCTCTGTGAGTGCCCCGCTCTCCACTCCAGACACATCTCCTGTGAGGCTCAGGTGTTGACCCACTAGTGTTGAAGGCATTACCTCTCCTAGGCATATTAGTTTGATAATATGGGATCATAAAGCAAGTGCCTCCGAATTTCTTTCTTCTTACCTCCACATTCTCTTTCTTTGGATCTCTTTCACTGCTGATTTTCAACTTTCAGCTTTAAACGAGGACTCCTTCATCAGTTCAGTAACCCTAATCCATTCCTCAAGTTTAATATCTTCAGCCCTGTCTTCTGAATCCCAATAGCTGCCTTCTGGGAACCCCCACTTTAGTCTCCCACCAAGAGCTGAAATGCAACATACCTAGCACCATAATTCAAGTTCCTTTCTGGCCATATCCAAACAAGCTATTCTATCCATCTTAACTATCTCTGATATCAGGTGCAAATGCCAGAATGATTTTTTTTTTACCACCTCTTACCACTTATTCCCACCCCGACTTTGACCCAATTAATGGCCAGTTCATGTAATTTCTGGATTAGCATGACCGGGATAAGCAGCCTCTACTAGAGAGGTAACAGAGGGAATGGAAAGGAACAGAACTCAAAGTCATCTCATAACTATCCCACTTCCTCAAAACTGACCCACTGGTGAATCCAGATTACTCTCTCTAATGCTTGACTCTAATCATAGGATCGCCCTTCCTAGAAACCTTCAATGGCTCCCACTGCCTACAAACTCCTACCTTGTGCTCCCCTTTTACCCTCTGAGATTACCACACTTCCCTGCACTTCCCTAACCTCCAGCCAAAGAGGACTCCTCCTTAAACATGTGCTGGACATTCCTGTCACCATGTTCTTACTCAAGCCATTCCTTCTGCTGATAACATCCTTCCTCTCATCTCCACCTTTTATGAGCCCTTCAGAATTCACTTCAACCTCCACCTCCTTGTACGCTTTCCAGAGCCCTGTGTTCTGAATCCCAAGAGCTGACCTCATTCTGCCTTATATTGTGACTTGGCATGTATTCACTTTATTTTGTTGATTAATTGGTGAGCTCCTTGAAGGTCAAAATGATTTTTTATTTATATTTGCTTTATTTCTAATGGCTTGAATATGGAAGAAAGTCAAATATTTGTTGAGTCAAAGATTGAAACACCCTAAAAGTCCAAGGAAATGCAGTTTTAATGAAATGTCAGACTCTGTGAGAGGACTTATGTCAACACAGTGGATGGTTAACTAAACTTAGGCTTGAGAAGAAAGAGTGGTTCAGTGGGGGTAGAAGATCTCTAAGAGTTAAGGGTACTTGAACTGCAGCACTGTAGTCTGTCCTGAGAAATACCACCATTCTAGCTGGGCCATAGGGGTCCCTGCTCTGGATCCAGTCCATCTCCCTTTGTGCCCATCCTCAGAGAGTGAGGAGTTCACAGGCCCAAGGGGATTGTCCTCCTCAAGCCCACACTCATATCCCCTCTTCTAGACCTCGAGCTCCTTGTCCAGATGACTCTGGGCCCGCTTTCAATGACCATATAAGCCTCCATACTGGGTCTTCTATCCTAAAATTCTATCTTATTCTATAAAAGACTGTTTGGAATGAGATGGGTGGAACTAATACATGAAACCTGGATTATCTGCTATACATATACTAGGACCCTTGTGGTGTTGGCAGGAGTTGGGATGAGAAAAGATGGGGAGATAGGACAGATGCTAGGAGTAGGAAACTTGGAGACATTCTTCCCACATAGAAGTGTTTTATTTATTTTTATTTTTATTAAAATTTTTTTTAATGTTTACTTATTTTTGAGAGACAGAAAGACAGAGCATGAGGGGGAGCCGGGCAGAGAGAGAGGAAGACACAGAATCCAAAGCAGGCTCCAGGTTCTGAGCTGTCAGCAGAGAGCCTGACACGGGGATGAAACTCATGAACCATGAGATCATGACCTGGGCTAAAGTCGGACGCTTAACCTACTAAGCCACCCAGGTGCCCCCAACACAGAAATATTTCTGAGTGGACATCTAAGGTGTGTGAATTTGTCAAGATGGGTCATAGGACATACTTTACTCATCGGTTTATTATCTTGATTTATGATTTTAAAATATTTAGACATATGATATTGGGGTCTTTATTTGTATTTCTGCCCCAGGTTGTACAAATATTGGAATAGTCCTTGTTCCAAGAGCCCAGTGCATGGGGCACAAACCATAGACCACATGGCCCTATGGGAAGTTCCACAATAAAGCAAAAAAGTATTACATGATGTAGGCTTTTTCACCTTGACCCATAAAAGTAATAATACATATGCGTGATGTTGTGACCCAGTACATACACACACACACACACACACACCCCTAAAATTTATTCTTGATTATTTAATATAATATGGGAATGAGTTTTGGGTTTCAGCAGTTGGGTGGATGCCGGTACTCTCTTCTGAAACAGGAAGAGCTTAGACAGAACAGGTTTTGGAAGAGAAATCAAGAATTCTTTTTTTGTTCGTCTATTTGTTTTGCCATGGTAAGTTTGAAATACATCTTAGATATTCAAGTAGAGTCCAAGTGGCGATATCAGAAAGGTGATTCTAGAGTTTAGAGGTAAAAAAGACAAGACTAGAGATGAATGTTCTGGAAAAAACTACATACAGTTGGCATTACAAGCCATGGGAGTAAATGAACTAATGTGGGGAGTGGAAGGGAAGACTGAGAAGAGACCAGGCATAAGTACCAGGCCTTAGGGCAACCCAATACTGAGAGGTGGATAGAGAAGGAGAGGAAAGTAAGGAGATTGAAAAGGAGCAGTCATTGTGAGTGTGGTGTTAGGGAAGCCACGAAAAGTAAGCATTTCAAGGTGGGAGGGCTCAATTCCCTTACATGCTGCCAAGAGGGCAAGTAAATGAAGACAAAGACATCGAATGTGGAAGCTAGGAAATTTTTGCTGACCTTGACTAGCAGTTCTAGTGGAATGTTGGAGACACAATTCTGACAGGCATAGGTGGAAGAAAAAGCGGGAGGTATGAAAGTGGATTCTGTGACCTTGATGACTCATTTGAGAAAGAGAACAGAAGAGGGGTGGCATCTGAAGGGGAGGCAAAAGGTGGATGGAGGAGTTTTTCAATATGGCCAATATCAGAGCAAGTGTGTAAGCCATGGCAATGATAGCAGAGAAGAAACCAAATGACACGTCGAGGAGAGAGGGATCAGTGTGGAAGAGAAGTTCTAAAGAAGGTGAGCAGGTTGGACTCAGGACACAGGAAGAAGAACTGGCTTTGGGGAGGAGGGGGACACTCTATTCATTGCGACAGGACAAAAAGCAGACAGTCTGCCTGGACACACATGTTGGTGTATGTGGGAGTAGGAAGTTGAGTAGAACGTTTCTCATCTTTTAGAAAAGTTCACACTCCATCTGGTAAACATAAAAGTCTCAGGGGCGCCTGGATGGCTCAGTCAGTTAAACGTCTGTCCCTTGGTTTGGGCTCAGGTCATGATCTCACGGTTCATGAGTTTGAGCCCCTCACTGGCCTCTATGCTGACAGTGTGGATCCTGCTTGGGATTCTCTCTCTGCCCCTCCCTCATGCTCTCTCCCTCAAAAATAAATAAACACTAAAAAAAAGTTGCAGGCCAGCTTCCTTCTTCCAGAAAGAATTCTGCTGTGACTTGAGTTGCGAGGGTTCTCATCAGCCGGAAAACCACTGCTCAACAGAATCCGAAGTCCATCTTCAAGGCACCACCCCAGCCAAGGCCTTTGGAGCATTTACCATAATTTCCATCATGGAAATGATGTGTTTTTTCTCCCATGTTCCAAACATATATATTTATATCTAACTATATATCGAGAGTGACCTTTTAAATCACCTATACCCCTGTCCTCTACCATCGCCACTGAAAATCAAGTCACCAAGTTAGAGATTAATGTCACTTACTAAGTAGCCTCTTTAAAACACCAATATTAAAGGGGTTGGGTCCCTTAGACACCTACTTCCACCCCTCCTTTTATTCCCCAGAATCATATGGAAATATAGTTATGTAGTTCAGCATTGCAAAAATTCAAGGACACCTGGGGAGCTTATTTTAAAATGCAGATTCATAGGCCCCACCCTAGACAGATGTAATCACCGTGCCAAAGGGTAAGATCACGTCACCAGCATCCTACTAAATTCCTCCAATATGCCTCATATGCACACTGGGCATAAATTCGAAACCAGGAAATTACATCTATCTTTTCTCTCTTTGGGAAATCTGCTTTTCTAAACCCTGGTTGCGGGTTAGAAGCTACTGTGAACTCCAAGGAGAGCTGGGGTCTTGTCCTTTCATCTCACCAACTAGTGCTTCCTTGGGACCAGAGCTCAGTGTACCCAGCAGCTTTTCTTGTGCTTCGTCTGTCCAGGGTTTACACAATAAGAATGCCTTGCTTTGTCTCTTCTGGCTGCTTTAATAAAACATCATAGACAGTGTGGCTTAAACAATAGAGTTCATTTCTCACAGTTCTGGAAACTAGAAGCCCAAGATCAAGGTGCTGACAAATACTGTCCTTGGTAAGGGTCCTCTTCCTGGCTTACAGACAGCCACCATCTCCCTGGGCCCTTACATGGCTTCTTCTTGTGTACATGGAGAGAAGAGGGACACTAATCCCATTATGAGGGCTCTACTAACCTCATCTAACACTAATTACTTCCCAAAGGACTCATCTCCTACTACCATCACATTGAAGGTTAGGGCTTCAACACGCGAATACTAGGGGAACACAAACATGCAGCCCACTGCAGGGGATCTGGGTAAGCCAAGGGTTTACCAGAATTTCATTCCTGAGCAGAGTGAGGTCACTCGAGGTGTCTGCATAGATGATGACCTCTCTTTGCTCTATCTTGCTCCTGCCCATATTGTAGCATCTTGCTCTTGGGAAAGCAGCATTCATGCCCCTTTCTGGCTGGGTTGGTCCAAAAATACATGCTCACTCTCAGATGCTGGGCTTTACACACAGGTGTGGGCTGCTGGACACACAGGGTAATTCCCCCACCCCCTTGATTGGGTCTTTGTCTTTTGAATGGGTCACCCTTCCATTGCCACGTCCAGTCATGAGGCTGCCTCACACACCTAGGTTTCCAGCAGATTTGAAACAGCATTGGATTATTTGTGTGAAAGTTTCCATGTTAGATGTTACATGTTCTGGCTGGACCCTCCTCTTATCCCTACCATGTTAACACCAGTTACACTCTTAGACTTGAACACACTCCTGTAAACTTTCCCCCTTCCAGCCCCTATCCCCCATTCTCATACTCCCATGGTTATTTCTACCTCTTCACTGGTGTCCGCACTCTCTGCTCCCCCCGGAATGTCCTCTTCAGCTCTCTCTGCTTGTCCAGAAACCTCAAGCCCTGCTTCTTTCTTTGACTTTCCTTATCTTACTAAACTCCTTGGAGCTATTCTTAATGTGTGGTCAGGGGATGAATTTCAAGAAGTCTGTCAACTTCTCTCCATGAACATGCCATGTTCTCTCTCATATCCCAGCCTCTTTGAGCACTGTGCTCATTGCCTGGAAGAGTCTTTTCTTCCTCTACCCAAGTTCCCTGGCCCCACTCCCACACACATACTTCACCCTCTGCCCCTCTTTTCCAGAAATATGCAGACACTTATTGGGACCCATTTAGTTGATAATTAATCATATTTGGACTTACCCTCTTTTTCCATCTGACTCAACTGTGTTAGATCTGCCTTCTCTCAGCCAAAGCATAAACTTTTATTGTATTGTATTGTATTGTATTGTATTGTATTCTGTTCTATTCTATTCCTCCCTGCTCCCACCCTCCCCAACACACATACAATGTGTATACACCTGTGCACACGTGCACACACACACACACACACACCCCCTCTTGCATTCCATCTGCGTTCCCTCATTCAGTGAAGACCATCATTCTCTCAGTTGCCCTCCACACTCAGTCTTTCAGGTCACAACTTAGACTTCACTTCTTCCAGAAACCCTTCCTCAAACTACACCATCCCTTGGCAGCAGCCTGGATCCAGTTTCTCTGCTCACTGCTTCCAAGCCTCCCTGTATATCTCGGTTGTGGGGTGTATCGCATGACTCTGTAGTGAGTGTCCATTTGTACCACCCACTAAATGATTCATTCTGTGCAGGGAGGGATGCCAGCCATCTTCTTGCCACATAAAAGGCATTCAACAAATGCTTTAAAAAAATGATTTAACAAACAAAACTGAGGGTGAGCAGTCGTTTTGGCTGAATGGATCTGAGCAAAACAAAACTAGACAGGAAAGCTGTTGCAGCAAAATCGCACTGTGCCTCCCAACACCGCCCTGAAATCAGTTGGGTACTAAGTGCTGATTGGGGTTGCTATGGCATATCATCTCTCCTCGGCGTGGGACAGAAGTTTTGAGTAGTTTTGACTTCTTAGAGGTTTGGTAACTGAGATCTTAGGGGTTTGGGTTCGAATGAGGGTGAGGGTTATGTTAAGGTTTGGGCTGAGAGAGGTCCAGCTGGGAGTCAGGCTTGGGCAAAGGGCTAGGGAAGAACATGGAGCCAGACTGAGGAGGTACATAGGGTTAGGGATAGGAGGAGGTTGAGGATGAGGCTAGGGCTAGAGATCAGGAGAAGGTCGAGGCTAAGGTGATCTGAGGCTTGGGCTGATGACGGGGATAAGGCTGAAGCTAGAGAGATGAGTGTGAGACTGGGCTGGGGCCTGGGTTGGAAATAGGGCTGGAGTTGGGGATGTGGTTGGAAATGGGGCTTCCTGTACATTAACTCCCTCTCCCTGCAGTGGCTGGGGCTCTGAGGAACCTCCCAGAAGTAAAGCTGGAGGGAATTCTGGGTAGCTCCATTACCATTGAGTGCCCGCTTCCTCAAAAGCATGTGAGGTTGTATCTGTGCCGGGAAGTGGCTGAATCTGGAGTATGTTCCACCGTCGTGTCCAGCAAGAATTTCGTCAAGGAAGAATACAAGCACCGAGTCACCCTGAAGCCATATCCAGATCAGAATGTGTTCCTAGTGGAGGTGACAGAGCTGACCAAGAGTGACAGCGGAGTCTATGCCTGTGGGACAGGCATGAACACAGACCGGGGCAAGACCCAGCAGGTCACCCTGAGTGTCCACAGTGGTAGGTGACCCCCCATGGAGGCTCAGTGCACCTAGCAAATGTCACCACCTGGGAAGGCTGGGAGAACCACTGAACTACAGAAGTCCTACAGACTGTCATGCTATTACCATGCTAGCCAGTCCAAAGATAATTGGGATTTGCATAGTTGAAACCTCATACAGTGAATTAACTTTACAGTCCCCCAAATTTCCGACCCAAACCATTTGAAAGGAACAAATAAACGCTCTCCTTGCGTTGTATTCTATCCGCACTCCCCAAGGTCTGAGGGGAATGAGGGTTTAAGGTAGAGGAGAGGCTCTGAGATGGGAGGAAATTGGAAGCAAAAGGACATAACTGCCTTACATAGCTGTCCCATGAGACATAGCAGGGATAACTATCAAGGAAAGACAGTCATTTTTCAAGTCACATTTGTAGGTCAAACTTAGTATTTTATGATCTGATCCTTTCCATATGTCTCCCAAATCCCACCTTTCTCCATTCCTCTACTGACTTCTTAACTCCTATGCAACCACTAATTCAACAGCCACTCTAAAATCCCAGTGGCCACTGAGCAAGGGTGGAAGAGCATTTCTTTCAGGGAAGTCTCCAGCCCATTCTTTTTCTGCTCTTCCTGGTGGACTCTGGCCTCGTCCTCCCACTGCCATCCACCCTGGCTGAGTCAGCTTCAACTCATACCAACATCCCTTCCTGGGGTCTCAGTCTCTTCCGAGAGCCGCCCCCCAGTGTATTTATTCCCTTTGCCTCGATAGAGTATGACCCATTCTGGGAAGACGAGCTGATGCCTGAGCCTCCAAGATGGTTTCATAAATTTTTACATAGACCGATGCCCCCTTGGTTCCAGATGCCTGCACATGCCGATTCTCTTGAATTCATACCTAAAGGTCAGTTCACCAAAGCTGAGGTAGGAGAGGTGGGGGCGATGATGTGGGGGCATTGTGACAGTGGAGGGGGGAATATGTGTTCAGTTCATGGAATGGTTGGCAAAGCACAGCTGAGTCTCAGATGTGTATTTCCTTGTCGTGGGAGACGGTACTTCCCGGAGATTAGCATCCTATGTCCTTCAAGCCCATCCCAAAGCCTGGTCACTTGGCACGAATTGCAGAACTTACACATCACCACCAGGTGGCACCACAAGTAATGCTCCATTCACAAAACCCAGCTCTTTTATGAATGACTTGGGGAACCAAGACTGGGCAGATCTTTTCCAGCCAGAGATGGTCATGCCTCCTGTTCCCACAGGGTTGTCTTCATTTTCTGGCATACAGTGATTTTTTTTTTTAATTTTTTTTTTCAACGTTTATTTATTTTTGGGACAGAGAGAGACAGAGCATGAACGGGGGAGGGGCAGAGAGAGAGGGAGTCACAGAATCGGAAACAGGCTCCAGGCTCTGAGCCATCGGCCCAGAGCCCGACGCGGGGCTCGAACTCACGGACGGCGAGATCGTGACCTGGCTGAAGCCGGACGCTTAACCGACTGCGCCACCCAGGCGCCCCTGGCATACAGTGATTTTAACAACTCTCTTTTGCAATAAAAAGTCGGATGATTATACTAATGGTACTTTTACATTTCCATACCTTTTCCTTGTTTTAAATGCATCTTTAACATGCAATTATCTACATCATATCTTCACATCTATCTTGTGAGGTAGATACATCAATTGAACATTGTGACACTACAGGACTTTTCTGTGTGCCAAGAGAGATCGTTTAACTGAGCATGTCTTATACCCAAGGTTGTGGGATGGAAGAGACCAGGCAAGCACACAACTACAGCATAAAGCAGAGTGGGGATGGAACTGCAAACAGGCCTTTTCCCAGGATCAGAGGAGAGCAAGCTCTTCTGCCTGGAAAGTCAGGGAAGGCTTCCTGGAGGAAATGACATTTGAAGCAAATATACATAGAAGGTACTAGGTGGAGAGGCCATGCTAAGAAGGCATTTCAGGCCATGAGGACTGCAATAGAGGGAGTCTAGGGGAAAGGAGAGTATGTTCAAGAAAGACAGGGTGACCCCATCCTACTGGTGACTAGAATGTATATATGGAAGGTCACTCTTTTCCGCCATCTCCTGCAGCTACCCCACCAGCTCAAAGGACTGAGGCTCCTCCAGCAACCCACCCCTCCCCCACCACCCGAATCTCTCACCACCTTCAAGTTTCCAGAGCATCTTCAGTAGCAGTTACCAAGCCCCCAACCTTCCTGCCATCTACCACCACAACCTCAAAGACCTCAACTCCGGGGGTGCTTCGTAAGCTCCAGACGGCCAGCTACAACTACCACAGCAGGCTTCACAGGCAGAGGTAAGAGGTCTCCACCATCCAGGATGGGCTAGAGGTCAGGCAAAGTAGTCTAGAGTTAGGAGATCCATTGAAATCTTCCTGCAGTGTCCACCAACAGAGACCCTTCTTGTGTCTAGGCTACCTATGAGTGTAGCGCATTAACTTATTAGTCCAATAACAAGAACGCACTTGTCAATGCCCCAGCAGGACACCCTGTAGAAATGAGACCCAAATCTTTTAGTCATTCAGTGTTTGTTCAAATCTATTTTGATGGGGAACTAAATAAGAATAAAATTAACAATAAAACTGTTAACTACTAAATTTAGCTTCACTGTTTTACTTTTTCAGTGTGGCTTCTAGAGTATTTAAAATTACCGATGTGACCACATTGTATTTGTATAGGATAGCGCGGGTCTAAAGCCTGGGGAGCACCTAGGAAAGTGCGACAATGGACCACTAGGGGGCAGCATTAGAGCAGATGCCAAAGAAAACCTATAATAATTGGAATTATTTTGCCTAACCAAAGACAAACATGTTAGTGAGAAAAGGGACCTCGAGCATCATTTGGGCTTTACAGATGAGGCAACTGAAGTCATGAGAACGTTGTGGTTTCAAATAGAACTAGGACTCCTGATTCCTGGCTCAGTAAACTACACCAGCCTACCAGTGGAGAATTCAAGTCAATTCAACCAACATTCTCTTACTTTCTGCCATGTGTTGGGCATTGAAAATGTAAGAAAGATGAAAACATGCAATATCCAGGTCTTATCTTACTAACTAATACAAGTCTGACTGTGAAAAGGGTTGTAACCAGTATAAACACAAGAATTGAGGACAGACAAAGTTGACTCTAGTTTGCCATGACTGGAGAAGAAAAGAGAACTTATGTGCTGACCCTTTAAGGAAAGTAAGGATTCCATTTGTAGAGGAAACGGAGGAAAGACCTTATAAGCAAGAGGGAGCATTATGAGAACAGTGTCTCTTCCACTTACAAGAAATTTAACTCGTTTAGTATTTGCAATAATCTTGTGAGGAAACAGAGGTGCAAAAGCTTAGAAGGGAACTGACATTTACTAACTGCTGCTTAGAGCAGGTGTTCTAACTTCTTTATATCTACAATTTTGTTTCAGCCTTAAACACTTCTGTGAAATAGGCTTTACTGTACCCATTTCCCAGGAAATGGGAGGCTCAGAGAGGTTGGGAGACTGGTTCAAGATCACACAGCCAGTGGAAAGCTGAACCTGAATTTGAATCCAAATTTCTTGACTCCATAGACAAGACTCTTTGGGGCAGATGGCGGGGCGGGGGGGGGGTGTTAAAAAAAAAAAGGGACAAACCTGTGAGACATCTCCCCAAAAGTTGGCTACTGAGGAGCGCTGCCTTAAACCTCTCTCCCTCCCAGACTCCCAGACCTCTACTGTCTCTCTCCCTCTCCTTCCTTCCTCAGAGCCTTCCACCAAGGCCCGGTGTCTGGGATGGAAGACCAAGGATTTCACATCCTGGTGCCCACCGCCCTGAGCCTCATCCTGCTGGCGCTTGTTGGACTGTTGGTGAAAAGGGCCATTCAAAGGAGGAAAGGTGAGCGGCTCGGGCTCCGTTAGGGCGAGGTGAGCTTCCCGAAGGGCCCTGAGCTTCAGATTCCGCTGGAACCCCGCCCCCTACGCGCCCCCCCCCCCCCCCCCCCCCCCCCCCCCCCGGCCTGGAAACGCAGGAGCTTTAGTTGAGCAGCCAGGGGCGTGAGGAATGTGGGATGAGGGGTCAATGTCTGGAAATGAGAACGAGGAAGGTGGCCTGGGCCCTTTGGTCTTCAGTGGGGGACAAGGCTGTGCCCAAGCACTCAGAGCATCTCCGCGTCAGACAAGGCCAAGCACCGCGGAGAGAGACCGCCTTTAGTTTCCTGAGACCCGAGGGCCGGGAGGGGTGGCCACGGGCCTCTGACGCCTTTCTCCTCTTTCCCCGCGGCTCTGCCGGGCAGTCCTCTCCAGGCGGGTCCGCCGAGTGGCGGTGAGGATGCGCGCCCTGGAGGCGTCCCAGCGGCCCCCGCAGCAGCGGCGCCGCGCGTCGCAGCCGCCACGCTCCCAGAATATCTACAGCGCCTGCCCGCGGCGTGCTCGGGCGGCGGACGCTGCAGGTGAGCCGGCGGCTGGGCGAGCTGGAGAAGGCGACCGCCGGGTGGGGCAGGTGCCGGGCAGAGCCGGACCCGCGGGCGCGGTGCAGCGGCGGAAACCGCCCAGATGCCGAGTTTGCGCCCCGAGGGCCGCGCCTCTGGGAACGCCCCACGCCCGGGGTTTCCGGCGGGCCTGGGGGCGGGGCGGGGGCGGGCCGGACCGCGGCCACGCCCTCACCTCTGTCTCCCCGGGTCCTTAGGTGTGCCGGAGGCTCCTCTCGCAGGCCCTGGAGCGTCAGCGTCAGCACCCCAGGCCGCGCCGCAGGTAAGCTCCGCCCCCCACCCCTGATTGGCAGCCGCTGCCCTGAGGGCGGCCCCAGACCCGGATCTGACCCGGGGAGGAGGAGGGGGGCGGTTCCTCGAGCTGCCTGTTAGCTGAAGGGCGTGGCTTTCCCAGCAGCTCCTGGGCCCCCAGTCTGGGAAGACTTTCGTTCTTTGGTGGTGTGAGAAGACTGCCCAACAACGGTCGTGGACTTCATTACCTGGCTTATCTAGCCAAACATGACCGTGGGGGTATAAATGGATGCTTAGTAGAGGCGACAGATGGCAACTCCTGCAGAGGAGGGCTTTGGTGTGGAAGAGCTCCGATTTCCAGGAGGTCTTAAGGGAGTGGGATCTATCCAATTTTACCTTAATATGAGGGAGAGCTTTCTAGTAAACTCTCTAGGATGAGAGGAGGTAGTTTGCGCATCACTGGAGGCAGGAAGCCTGGCCTCGAGGATGACTTGGCAGATGTCAAGACGTACATAGGGTTCAACCCTTGGGTGAGGAGGATTCCTGTGGAAACCTAGGAAGGGACGTAGGGAACTGCTGTTTTCTATTGATGGCCATTGGCAGATGGGTAAAAGGTGTTTAAACTGTCTATTCATCTTTGTTTATCCAAATTAGGAAGAGAAAATATTTTCTTCTCTGGAGTAGCCCATAGTAGTCAAAAATACTACTGCCTCAGGAACCAGGAAAAAAATAAGTGTGGCAAATGTTCCTGTTTTAATTAGGGTACAGACTACGCCGATGCAACAGACCCTAACCCACAGGGCTCACAAGATGGAAGGCTATTTTCCTCCCAAGTTAAGGCAGGGGCCAGGAAGAGGTGGGCAGAGCCACCGGGTCATCCAGGGACTCCAACATCTTCTGTCTTGTTGCTCTGCCATCCTCTGGAGTCTTGACTGGTCCGTAGTCAATGCTCAATCACCAGCATTATGTCTACATTCCAGCCCATAGGAGGCAGAAAGAGAAAGGTGCTTCCCTAAGACCATGACCCTGAGGTTTCACACATCACTTCCAGTCATATCCCATTGGGCATAACTTAGTCATGTAGCCACACCTGTCTTCAAGGGAGACCGAGAAATAGAGTCCCTAATTGAGCAATTGTGTGCTTTGCTAAGAAGGGACAGTGATACCCAGCAACAAGCAACTGCTCTGCCACAGTTACCTCTAGCTTCTTGCCCTTGCCCTTGCCCTTGCCCTTACCCACTCCTAGAGAAGGTTCACAGTAGTTTAGGTATGATCCAGCAGCACCCGTCTTCCCTTACATTAGCCCTTTTCCTTGAACTTCCCTGTGGCCACACACACCCTTACCTGGGTCTGTATTTTGCTCAAATCGTATCCTTCCTCCCTGCTTGGGACTCTCAGTCCCACTCTTAGGGACAAAATCTTGACCAAACGAGTCCACAATGAGGTGTGTAGGGTTAATGGCTCAATATTTCAGCTTTCAGAAGGAGTATCTTAATTTTTCAAGCAGAATAAATTAATCTCGAACGGTGAACTGTAACACGCCTTAGGAGATAAATTTTTGAAGCACACTGCAGCTCATTGCCTCTCTGGTAAAGTACGCAAAGTTATAGTTCCTTCCCATTAGAACTTCCTGGGAGCCTCCTATGTTCATGGGGCCGGACTCCTGGTTCTAGGACTTGTATTGCAATAGGTGACTCCCCCTACTGAAGCCTTCGTGGGTGGATGCTACAATAATGGCACAGTGCAGGGTCATGGCACAACCCTGTCCTCCCAAGAACTGACCCATCCTGAAGGCAGAGGATCCTGAAGTTTCTGTCCGGGGAAGAGGAGCAGCACTGTGCCCAGGTGGCACGCTTCCTTCTTCCTCTTCAGTACCCAGCCCTTTCCTGGAATGCACTGTTAGGCCACATTATGGCTCCTCCGAGTCCTTACGGAGCTGCAGGGGATGACTCACCCTACTCTTGAATAACTCCCTAAGAAGATGCATATTTATTCCACAAGTCACACCGTCTAATCCTAGAAGGGAAACTCCTCTGGCAGCTGAGTCTCCTTCAGCCCCAGGCTTAACCGTGTGATTTTAGCCTGAGCCCCATTTAAGGCATTTCTTGCCCATATCAGAGCTAAGTGTTTTCCAGTTACCTGGGGTGAGACGCCACCCTGAAACTCCCCAAGGTTAAGCCACTTGGCGAAGCTCAGCCACTTCTGTGTCTTTGTCTTTGAGAAATCAGCAACCATGTACATACTCCACCCCCCCCCCCCCCATTGCCCACTGTGGAAATCTGTCTGGAGAGATACCAAAATCACCCTACCCAGATTCAGTGACGCTTCTTTGGTTGTTCCCAGGTAATGGAAACTCTCTGGCTCCATGCCCCATCTCTGAAGACCAGCTGTGAATATGTGAGCCTCTACTACAAGCCTGTTGCCAAAGCAGAGGACACTGATTCAGATGACTATGTCAATATTCCCTGCCTGACTCACCTGTCCCACTGTCCCCCTGGGCCCAGACCTTGGTGCCAATGAGTCTTGTGTATCTGCTGGTTTCCAATACCTCCTCTGTTTTTGGAGCCCTTATTACCTCCCACACTAACCTTAAGTCTTGTTCCTGTCTCTCCTGAACATAGCTCTGTACCCCCTCCTGTTTCTTCTTGCACACCTCTACAGCCCTCTGTGGTTTTCAGGTGGGCTCTGGGCAGGCAGAGTATTTGTCCCCGTGCTACCTGCTTCCCTTCCAAGCCAACGGGATTTGCAGAGTGTCTTTGATCACAGGGTCTTTGCTGCCCTGGCTCCAGACACATGGCATCAGACTGGAGGATAGACATAAGTGTTGCTTCAGGGACTTTCTCAGTCTTGGGCCTCATACCAGTCAAAGGCCCCCAGACCGCCTCATGAGGGCATGCCTCAGGCCTGTGAACTAGGAAGGGGCCTGGTATGAAATGCCCCTGGCAACATCTTTGCCCTGATCATAGGGCTGGCTCTTACTAGTGAGCTTCTATTCATCTTGAGTCCTATGATAAGGACATTTCATTTTGAGATGACAATAAAGGGTTATAAATTTTCAGAACCATGCTTGTTAGTGTTAGTGACTATCTATCTATCTATCTATCTATCTATCTATCTATCTATCTCTCTATCCATCAATCCATCCACCCATCCATCCATCCATCTACCTACCTACCTACCTACCTACCTACCTACCTATCTATCCTCTTTACTGTCTCCCTCCTTTGATGCCCATAAGTACCCTGATCAGTGTCTTTCCTCTTTTGAAAATAGGATAGTTTGTGTCATCATCTCCTTATCTTTCTTCCATGGCCTAGCACTGATATTTGTGCACTTTCTTTAGTGCCGGGCTAGTTTTGGCCATCCCAAACCATTACATCTCTCTGCTTTCAGAAACGCACCTCATTTCTTTGCCAGGTAGCTTATAGCAAGGTGGGTCGGGAGAGTGGATTCTTAAGGGGCCAGGCGCTGTGTAATAGCACTTAATGTCGTGAAAGAAGACATATCTCCCCTCCTATATATACTTTCTCCTAAGTTTTTCTGGCAAGGGCATAGGCAGACATTGTATCTTTGGATTAAAGTCCACTACAAAGTTCAGCTAGCGTTTGAGGCTAGAGAACACATAGTCTTGGTATTAAGAAGAGCTTTCCTGGATGCATAACACAGCCTCACTGGGCACTTGCCCACAGTTAGAAAGAAGAGGCTGCTAGAATTGAGTTCCCTGCTTTTTAATCAACAGGGAGTGTCATCAAAGATTGGGCAGTATATTCAGGTGTGATGACGCCATCAGCATCTAAGCAAGGTCAGCTTGATAATGACACCCTCTCAAGCGGTGGATAAGAATGAGTAGGATATGGAAGGAGGGTCCCCAAAGAGAAGGGATGGGTGGGGGTGAAATTGGGAGAACTGAAATGTTTAGGGAGAGCCTACTTTGTGCGGGGCACTTAGCCTGCCTTATATCTTTCACCACTGACATTTCAAACTGGTGCTCCTCACCACTCCCCAGTGCTGTGTTCCTGCACATTTCATGACAATATGATTTCCAGGGTGTCTGGGTGGCTCAGCGGTTAAACCTGCAATTTCAGCTCAGGTCGTGATCTCAAAGTTTGTGTGCTTGAACCCTGCTGTATCAGCACAGAGCCCCTGCGAATCCTCTGTCTCCCTCTCTGCCCCTCTCTCTCCCCCATGTGCGCGCGCGCACACACACACACACACACACACACACTCTCTCTCTCTCTCTCTCTCTGTCTCTCTTTCTCAAAAATAAAGAAACATTTAAAAAAATATATGATTTCCATGCCCTGAAGTTCAACTTCATATCCCAGCTCCCCTCATTGCTCTTCAACAATTCAAAGACAGACAAAATATCCAGTTTATTAAGCATTTACTGAGCACTCATCTACTGCTCCACAGTGTCAAGGATCGTGGGGGATAAAAAAGAAGCATGGGACACAGTCCCTGCTGCCTACGTAGAACTTACAGTCTGACAAATAAATATGGCATCAGTTAAAACACTGACTGGAATTAAATAGAGTTGTAATAAATATAGGAGTCTACTTTGTAGATTACTCATAGCATCCAAGGGAACCTTCCATGGCTATCTTTGGGGCCACTTAAAGAATGAAGTATTTGAAGATAAGCCCGGCCAAGAATGCAACCCGTCATCAAGGGTATGATGTGCCCAGAGAATATTATCACATGAAGGGACATGGAACGTTTGAAATGACATGGAGAACAAGGCGCCTTCCTGGTCTCGGCATTCAGAGCTGGTAGAATTTTTCCATCCAGGTCAAGAGGATGTCCACTTCTCCAAAGGCTTTGGTCTGGGCCGCTTCTATGTCCAACTAAAGAGAAAGGACATTTGAAGATCTACCATATTAGCCACAAGAATAAATTTCTTTCCCACACACCACTCCTGGAGCTGGCCTGACCCCGAGTCATGGGCTGTATCACCTTTGGGATAGCCTCTGCTGAGCTCACTTCCTGCCCCGTCATTTGTTCCTTGGCAGGGGTGGGGTGGGGGAGGCAGTGAGTACCAACGGACCAGTGCGTAGCAATGGGTAAGGAACGAGGGAGAAACACTGGAGTTCCTGATAATAAGAACTCTAGAACCCCAGTGCAGGGCGGATCTCGATACCCTCCTGAGTCTAACTGCAGATGAAGAAACTGAGACCCTGGTGGCCCCTTTCCTCTGTATGTTATTCCTCTTCACCATTTATTTTTAGGCTGATATATCTGTTCCTCAAAAAAGTGATCAAAATCATATTTTGGGAGCAGGGGTCTGGGGATGAAATTTGGATTTTCTTTGTAGTCTTTATTTGGGAGACAGGAATAGGTTTTCCCATGCCTTTTTTTTTTTTTCCTCACAAACTAGACCTTTTGAGCATTATGGAAAATACTGGAGATTGGAAGTCTGTGTTTGGGGGGATAGGGGCCTCCTTCCGACTCCAATTGCCTAGCTCAGGTATTCATAAAACGCACAGGGAGAGTCCTTGATAATGAAATCATCTTGTAGGGTGACAGAAAAGCATGTTAACGTGACAAGTGGCACAAACGTGGACCAGGTAGCTTGTGGAGCTTGGGCAAAGTATGTGATAACTAATGCAAATACGCCTGTGCTTGTGCTAAATTAGGTCGATTTCGGGCACGGCGGGTGGAGACACCTGCAGTGAATTCCGCATTAGGCCTCTGAGGCACCCTCGTGTGACGGTCTGTCTAGTCTACTCGTGGATAGGCAGGCTCTCACATTCTGGCGCCGATTACCTGTTTAAATGCTCTCTGGAACAGCAGAAACCGCCTGCGTGCACTGTCACTGACAGAAAACATCTCATTTTCCTGCTAGATAATAGAAAACAAATTGTGTCAAGTTCAAGTGTTGGATAGCAGCAGAGGCAAGCCCCTCCCACTCCTTCCCAGTGATGCCAGAGGGGTTCCCAAGGCAGGCCCTGAGTCCCACATTCTCAAGGTAGCCACTGCCGAACTCCCACCCGTGGTGGGGGCTGACTCCTCTCTTTTTCACAGCCATCTTGCCATGTAGGGGTGATCATCTACATTTTATAGGTAAGAAAAATGAAACTCAGAGAGGTTGACTTCTTCGCAAAGAGTCATCCAGCTGGTTAGAAGCAAGCAGATCTGAACTGGAACCCAGAACTAGTAGGGTCCAGAGCCTGAACCCTTTTCCACCACAGCACTCAATCCCTGTTATGGAATAAACAGGACTAGGTGCGGGGAGGGAGGGGCGCCTGGGTGGCTCAATCAGATAAGTGTCTGCCTTTGGCTCAGGCCGTGATCTCACGGTTCTGTGAGTTTGAGCCCCGCGTCAGGCTCTGTGCTGACAGCTCAGAGCCTGGATCCTGCTTCGGATTCTGTGTCTTCTTCTCTGTCTGCTTCTCCCCTGCTCTCTCTCTCTCTTTCTCAAAAATAAATAAGCATTTAAAAATTAAAAAAAAAAAAAAAGATGAGGGGAGGGAGGGCATCTTTTCAAAATACACCATTTCCTCTGGGCACCGGGTCCCAGCTTTGTTCTACTCACACTGGGCTGTAGTTTTGACACGATGACAACGAAGTTGTTGGCCAGAGTGGAGAATGACTTCCGGACCCTGAAGTCAGCTGCCTTATCCTGGTAGTTTTTGAAAACGGTATTCAAGTAGAACTTCAGCAGGGCACGGATAAGGTAACAGCTCTCAGCGTTCTGGGGAGGGTCTCAGTCACTAAGAGCCCTCTGCACACACCCCGCCCCACCCCCACCCCGGGCCCTGGATGCACAACCCACGTGCCACATGAGGCAAGGTAAGCACAGAGAGAAAGAGATCTTCTAGGAGATGTTAGTAACCATTAGATCTGAAGGAGTCTTCGGGGGCATGCAGAGTGGTGCCTTTGATTTACAGCAGGAACCACAGACCCAGACCTGGGTCCCAGGACCGCTGACTCCCCATCTGGTTAATATTCTTTCCTCTACACCACATGGCCTCTCTAATGCTGTAGGGGGGAGTGATGGACCCTGAAAGACACGTGGTGGTTCAGTGTTGAGAGTCCAGGGAAAGGACTGGAAAGAGAAGTGAGAAAACAGAACTGACACCCTGGAACACGGGGATTGCACTCCAGCTCCTGTGAGCTCCAGAGTGGAGCTCAACACCTCGCAGGGATCAGGACTCAGTACGTGTGCTCACTGACCCCCCAGTCGGGTGAGGGGAAGAAAGTGGGGGAGAAGGATGGGAACCAAAGAGACCTAAGCGGACGCCCAGGCAGAAGAGAAGTTTCTGTCAGCCTCCCCTAGACCACCCCTCACCACTACCTATAGAAGACAAGTCATGAGACAGAGGCATCGTCTTTCCCCAGCGTCTGATTACCGAGACGTTCTGCAGAACCTCCTTCCGTAGTAGCCGGACATTCGTGATGTTATCCTTAGCTTGCTTTGGGAATAGAAGGAAAAGATGGGTCCAGCTTCGGGGGCAGCACAGACACCAACCTTGTGAATGCACGCTGACCCCCCAAATCTATCCAGTCTGAAATCTCAGAGGCCAGAAGGATCACGGGAGGACCGAAGAAGGGCTGTGCTGAGTTGGCCCCTGGGGTGAGGGTACAAATTTCTAGCCACAAAAATCACTATGCTTAATCCCCAGGGGTAGATGGAATCCCAGGAGCTCTCACAGCCCAGGAACCTGTTGGATTCCTTTGGTCAGGAAGAAATAAGCCTCTTTGGTTTATGAATGACTTAGGGGCAGGGTTTTGCCTCCATATTCCGTAGGGGTTGGCATGGGTGGGGGCTGCATCTTCGAGCTGCCTCTTGCCCTTGGAGCTTCCTCTGAAGCCCCTCCTCCCACTCCAGATCTTGGATTATAGGCAATCATCCTTGCGAGAAAGGAGTTTTAGAGCTCATCTTCCCGCCTCCTCAATGTGCAAACAAAGACCCTGATGGGGGAGGGGCACTGTGCCCAGTTTCAAGGTCAAGATCACACCTAGGTGTTCTGTCCCCAGTCCTCATTCTCCCCTCCCCCAGGCTGCCTCATCGAGCTCCCTCTTTCTACCTGGAATCCAAGTCATTGTTTAAGGAGCACATTTGCCAGTGTGAGTACTGGGTCACTTTTGGGACTTGGTGAAATTCACAGTCACATTTCACAAGCCGCCCCCTCCCGTCTCAGCATTTGCCATTCTTTCTACCTTTAGCCAAAGCCTTGGCAGGTGGGAACAGACTAGCAGAAGCCTGGCAGATAAAAACTTCAGTGGGTCTCAAAGAATTTCCCACGACTGCTGGTTGGTGAACTCCCCTGTCCCCCTGGGCCGTAGATGACACCCAGATGAATCCGGCTCCCTTCTCTATCCCCCTTGGGCTGTGTTCATTTTCCTAGACATTGACCACATCTTTCTGAGCCTCTGTTTCCTTATGTGCAAGAGCGAATGTGGGCTTGCGATGCATCTGACTTTGAGTTATCATATAGGAAAATAATAAGTGAGTTACAGAAGGCTCCATAGTCATAAGATATCGTCCGGCGCTCACGGCAACCCCTGTGGCTGGGTCCAGAACAACACTTCACTCACCACAATGTCCTTCATGGCCCAGAAGGCCTCCCACAGTTCCTGGAGGACGACTCCCTCCACCCGGCAGGGTCCGAATTGGAACTCTTGGCCCTGGATGCCTGGCCCCTGGCTCCAAAGATGTAGGATCAGACTCAGGCAGAGGAGGGAAGTCCTCAGCCCTGGAAAGCCCATCTGCAGTGAAGGAGGGACCAGGTGTGGATCCTGCTGGAAGAAAGGGAGGCATCCCACTGAGGAAGGACTTCTGCCCAGCAGCGGCATTCCCAGAGTAATGCCCCTTGGCTCTACCTTGGCCAGCTTCGGGGACACACAGATGTGAAATCTGAGACCAGGGTAAGTTCCTAGTGTTAGAATATTCTAAACATGTGGCCTTGCTGTGCGCTGGGGTGGGGTGAGGGTCTTTCTGTCCTTCCATCTCGTACCCTCTGGTCTCACTCTCTCTCTCTCTCTGCCCTCCCCCACCATGCCCACCCATGTCACACACACACCCAGCACCTCCTTCCTCACCCCATGACCGTTCTCTCCAGCCAACAACCAGCCCGTCAGAATTTGACCAAGTGGTGGTGGCATTTAATGTGCCAAAGAACGTGTGAGCCTGAACTCTGAAGGAAAGGGACCTTAACTAGGCATTTGTTTGTCTGAGCTCTGCCCAAAGTCACGAGGCACACTTGGGCGGGTCTTTACTCCTCCCCCAGGAGAAGGTCATCCTTGCTCCCCATGATGGGGGGAGTCCAGGGATTGACCCTGGCCTGTAGGAAGGGGCATAGACAGCAGGTTAGGGGCACACGTTCACTCTGCCACCTCAAATGTGTGACTCAGCCCTGACTCTAAGAATTAACTTTTCAGGTAACTGAACGAAAGGGAGGAATCAGATCTCCAGGTGAATCACCGTTAAAACCTCCCACTGAAGCTCCATTTGGGATGACTGTGTAGAGGCCCCAAGCTAGACGATGGTGACCCATTATCTGTTTATCATAACCGAACGCACGGAGTTTCTTCTCCCTGCTTCCTTTGCCTTTTGCTTTTCTTCCTTCCTTCTTTCCTCCCCGCTTTTTCCCTCCCTCCCTCCCTTCCTTCCTGCTTTTTCTTTTCTTTTCTTTTCTTTCTCCTTCCTTTCTTCTTTCTTTCTTTCTTTCTTTCTTTCTTTCTTTCTTTCTTTCTTTCTTTCTCACTTCCTTCCACAAACATTTAAGAACCTATCTTACTCCGGGCACTGGTCTCAAACCTGAAGCCACTCAGTTCTAGCCCTAGACTGTGCAGGAAGGTGAGAGCCGACCTGTGTCTAGAATGACGACTAACACGTGCCCAGGACGAATGCCCGATATCCTCCGCCATGCAGGTCGGTGCCTCAGTGTCTCCCTCAAAGTCTGTTCCTTCAAACACCATAGGTTTTGCAGCCTCTCTTGACAGTTCATCTCTGGACCTCACAATCCTTCCTGCCTTCCTTCCATCCAGCCCAGATCCTTCTTGGTGATAAAGCAGGAGAACGCAGCTCCTCACCATCCCTCAGGACCCATTCCCAGCGAGGCAGCGGTCTAATGCTTCGAAGCGAAGTACTCAGGAACCGCCCCCACGCCCCCGTCACTCACCCCAGGTCCTGGAAGTTTGAGGGTTTGCTGTTTGGGGGTGGCTGGCTCCTGTTATGGAGGGGCAAGCTGGACAGGCACCCTCACCGTTCACCGACCGGGGTGTAACTGTGGGTGGAAGGTTCTTCTCCCAGCCCTGAAAGCCGTTTCAAAAGTAAAGATGTGCAGGCTAGCAAGGCTTGGTGGAGATCATATATATGGGGGCTGGGGGGAGGGGCAGAGGAAAAAGGGGAGGTGGAGAAAGGGAAATTGGTCATGCTCTCCTAGAGAATTACTTCACCACCTACTCACCCTTCATTTGAAGACAATGGGGAGGTGGGGAAAAACAGCCCCTGAGGTGAGATGAGACCTCGGGCTGAGTTCTGGCTGTGCCACCAGCTTTGTGACCAGGGGCAAGTCTCCCAACTACCCTGAACCTCAGTTTCTGCATCTATAAAATTAAAACACACAAACAAAAACCTATCCCACCTCTCCTAGAGGGCAGGTGCAAGGAGGAAACGGGGAAAATGACAGGATGCTTTGTAAATTCCATACACGTGTAAATACGTTATTGCTACGCAGAGTACCCCAGTCTCCTTACTCCAAACTCTTTCGGGAATTATGCCCTATTAATGATGAGATAGTAACCTAGAGACTCAGGATAGCTCAGGGCCAGGAATCTCAGAGTGTTTCCTGACACGTGGCCACCGATGGTCCCTTCTCCAGTGCAGGAAGAATAAAGAAGTGTGTGCACGGCCAGGTCTGGAAAGCTGAGGGGCCCTGGTGTCCTGGTGGGTTAGCGTCGGCCTGTGCTGCTTGGCCGGGGATCACCCAGGGCATGTGACAGTGTGGGATGTCCGGAACACCAGCACAGTCAAGAAACCCAACCTTATGTCCAGCTAGCAAGGCGTTCAGACATCAGTTAGTCCGTGTTTAAGTGATGGGTAGACTGGAGCGGTGTTCCCAAAGCATGTTGCACCGAATCTGGTCCTGAGGGACAAGAGACTTCATAGTAAGTTAGAGAAGGCAGGCACTTGCCAGCCCCTCTCAGAAACGTGGCTCGCTCCTGAGAGTAGTGGACACTGAGAGCTCCCGTGAGGGCTGAGAGGGGTGGGGGCAGGCAGGGACCCGCGCTGAACTTTGTTTTATGCAGCAGTTCCCATGGGTATTTGACCGTGTCCTTGGGACACGTTGTAGGCAACACTGGACCCTCCATGAATAATGAAGTTTTGTTGGGACACGGCCACACCCAATTTGGTTACATATTTTCTATGGCTGCTTTCGTGGTCAGTGACAGAGACCAATAGTTGTGGCTGAGATCCTATGGCCCACAAAGCCCAACATATTTACGCTCTCGCCCTTTGCAGAGAGAGGCTGCCGAGCCTTGCTCTAAATTGCCTTCCCACACAAACTGCTTTATCTGTTTTTTTTTTTCTTTTCAAATTTTTATTTAAATTAGTTCACATACAGTGCAAAATTGGTTTCAGGAGTAACTTGAGTTCAGAATTTAGTGATTCATCGCTTACATACAACACCCGGCTGCACAAACAGCTTTAAACCCGGGTTCAGGCAAGAGACATGGGCATAGGATGTGACATGAGGGGCGGGAAAATTTTCCACAGCTCAGTGGAGAAGGAAGAAGAGGGGGCCCTGGGGGACTTGACCCTTCCCCATCTCTCCAGTTGGCAGACCCTTCCCGATCTCTCCGGCACCGGCACCCCTTCCCTTCATCACACGTGCAACGGTGTTTATTTCCTTAAGCAGACAAAATCCTTTCTGCAATCCCTGGTCTGCTGCTGCTGCCTGTCGGAGGACCAAGCTTGAGTCCTTCGCTCCTGGAGGACCTACATCTTGCCCTCTGGTCCTGGGCAGGAGCCCACACCACGCCCTTTCCTCCCCTTCCAGGATCCAGAGCATTACTAAAAATTCCTCCCTACTACGGTAAGAAGATGCCCAGGGGCGTTCAAGAGACAGCAAAGAACACAAAGTTAAAGTGCAGCAACGGTAGACAAGGGGGGAGACAGGAGAGGACTGGAGAGACAGACAGCTGAGCAGGAAGCGGAGAGAGAAAGTGAGCCCCAGGGCTCACTAGACAGCGCTAGCCGACTGTCTGCTGAGAGGCAGGGGGGCAGGAGGGATGAGCTGTTAGCAGGGCAGGCTAGAACAGAGGCGTGAGGTCATGGAATATACCGCGCTAGGTTCCAGGATATCCACCTGGGGTCATGAGTAGCTAATTCTGTCTAAGGAAGGAATCGTATAATATGGACATTCCAGGCAAACACGTGCCAGAGCTTAACATAGCGCGATTACCTGGGCAGAGAGGACAAAGAGAGAACTCAGGGACCTCGGCCCAATGTCAACTCAGGTTGCTGGTTATAAGCACAAGCTTTGCACACGGACACACTCGGGTTCAAAACGTGATTGAGTCGCCTCCGAGCTGTCTGTGTTTCAGTTTCCTCATCTATAAAGTCAAGTCCTATCTAGGGCCACAAAGACACAATGACATACAGCCTGTTAAGTGTGGTCTGTGGATCAGTTGGTTAAGAATCTGACTCTTAATTTTGGCTCAGGTCATGATCTGAGTCGTGGGATCAAGCCCCCTGTCAGGCTCCATGCTGATAAGTTGGAGCCTGCTTGGGATTCTCTCTCTCCCTCTCTCTCTGCCCTTCCCCTGCTCATGCTCTCTCTCTCTCTCTCCCCACCAAAAAAAAAAAAAAGAAAAGAAAAGAAAAGAAAGAAAGAAATGCAGAATCTCAAACCCTTCCCCCAGACTACGGAACCAAAATGTGCATTTTAAGAAACTCCGAGGTGATTCTTTAAATTTTTTTTAATGTTTATTTATTTTTGACAGAGAGAGACAGAGCATGAGATGGGGAGGGGCAGAGAGAGAGGGAGACACAGAATTGGAAGCAGGCTCCAGGCTCCGAGCTGTCAGGACAGAGCCCGACGTGGGGCTCAAACTCACAGACCGTGAGATCATGAACTGAGCCGAAGTCGGAGGCTCAACCGACTGAGCCACCCAGGCACCCCTCCGAGGTGATTCTTAAATATATTAAAATAGATTAAAATAAATATATACTTCCATGTAGTAAATGCATAACAAACAAGGGTTTTCAAGTGGAAGCAGAAGGATTAGAGCAGTGATTCTCAATGGTACAATTTTGTCCCTAGGGGACATTTGGCAATGTCTGGAGACATTTTTAGGGTGTCCTAACTAGGAAGTATGGGATGTAGAGGTGCTACAGACATGGAGTAGAATGGGCCAGGGATGCTGCTGAACATCCTACAGCCCCTCACCACAAAGAATTATCTGGCCCCAAATGCCAACAATGCTGAGGCTAAGAAATCTGGATCAGAGGAAAGTAGTGGCTGTGTGGGAAACAGCTGAAATAACACCAAAGAAGGATAAGAAGGGAGCCCTTACTGGAGCAGAGGGAGTGGAGAGATAACATGGTCAGGGATGTGGAGAAAGCAAGATGGAGACTTGGATGGCAGAGCCCCAAGGCTCCTGGGAGGGAGCAGATGGGCAAGGGCTGGCCCACTGGCTTACCCCTGGGGAAGCTCCAAGTGTCAGACTTCAAAAGGTTGGAGAAAGTGGGACTGGTCCTTCGATCTAGATCCATGTATTTTTACCCAAACTCCATCCTGGACCCGACTAGGACCGGAGGTTCTTCTAATCTCTCTAACCTCCATACTCTCTGGAACTTGGGGAATTTCTTTTACAAAAACATTGGGTGGGAGAAAAGGTCCTTTGAGAATAAACTTTGACTTACAAGGCCACTCCCCCGCCCCCAAAAATTCTTTATTAGATTTAGAGGGTGTATTCTGTGTGTCTCATATCACCTCTGTCATGTATATCTCTCCGCAGAGTTTCAATTTTATGTTTGAGAAATAAATTTATGCCTACCGCACATCTCCCATAAATTCCTCTACATCTATAGGGAGAGAAAGGGACTGAACTGGGATGGAGAAGGGTCCCATCAACACTCCCAGGTGAAGCAATAAAGAACTCACTCTTACACCTGAATACCCCCTCTTTCTGATCGGTGGAAATGCCCTGCAGGAGAGAAGTGATGAGCCCATGGACTAGGATTTCTTGATAACCAGGAGCTAAAAGAAAGTTACATCACCATTTTTCTTCCAGTGAATTGAGTTTAATCTTTGCTCTTAAGATGATTCTTATCTCCCTATTTGGCTGGGAAACTTATGCAGTAATACATGTGGGATACCTGGGCACTTTGTCAGCTCTTTCTCTGTCTCAGCTGCTACCATTCCAGACACAGAGATGAAACATGGATGTCCACGGGTTAATCCCCTTAGACTGGCACTCTGCCATTCTACCTTCTCCTCTTTAGTTGATGGAGTAAATGATTTATTATTATAGACATTTCAAGAGATTAAAGTAAAAGCAAACAAATTTTTTTTACATCTATACAGCATGCATAGATCTACAAAATACTGCCAAATGAATGTTCTCATCTGACATTCACCGTAACCTTTTGAGATAAGGAGGACAGGTATTATTTCTCTGTGGATTAGAAAACTGAGAGGCAGAGGGTGCCTGGGTGGCTCAGTCGGTTACACATCTGACTTTTGATTTCAGCTCAGGTCATGATCTCACGGGTTCATGAGATGGAGCCCCATATTGGGCTCTGCACTGACAGCACAGAGCCTTCTTGGGATTCTCTCTCTCCCTCTCTCTCTGCTCCTCCACTGCTCATGTGCTCTCTCTCTTTCTCAAAATAAATAAATAGACATAAGAAAAAAAAGAAAACTAAGAGTCAGAGAGTCAAATGATTTTCCCTAGGACATGTAAATAAACAACAGAACCAGACTGGATTAGAGGTCTTCTGGCTTTTAGTCTACAACTCCTTGCCCTGTACCACCCTTCCATGCAACTTTTCAATCACACAGTCGTGCATTCATTTACCGAACAAACATTTCCTAACCACTACTGAGTGCCAGAAGAGGCTATACTAAAAAAAAAAAAAAAAAAAAAGAATTACCATAACAATATTTCTATAAAAATGTCCAGAAGAGACAAATCTATAGAGACAGTAAAGAGAATTGTGGTTGCCTAGGGTTTGGATTTGGCTTCTGGGTGGATAGGAGGAATGGATTTGACTGCTAACGAGTTCGAGGTTTCTTTTGGGCGGTAAAGAAAATATTCTAAAGTTTGATTATGGAGTTACGCTCTACAAGCCGTTAAATTGTACACTTTCAATAGGTGAACTCTAGGGTGTATAAATTATATCTCAGTAAAGCTGCTAAAAAATAAATTCAGATGAAGTCCTCTGGGCTCTAATGTATCAGTAAAGTGGAGATACACTACCAAACAGAATAACTGTCACACTGTGTCTTAGGTGCCCTGAACAGAAGGATGGACCTCATGGACACATCATGTCACATGAGGCAGAATCTCTCACAGTCTTGGAACAGTGCTGGAAGGGGTGGAGAGTCTTTCCAGTAGGGGTGATGTTTCATCTGAGGCTTGAAGCTTGAGCAGGAGTTTATCAGCAAAAACAAAGGGAGGTACCTGCCTGAGACCATTGTGACCTTCACAAATCCCATGGCCATACAACTACTGTAGGGGACCAAGGAAAAGAAGGGTCTGGAAGCTGCTAGAAGAGGTACCACCACAGATAGTTCTTTTGGTTAATGATTCATGGAAATCAATGGGGAACAGCAATCTCAATACCACTTAAGAGCATGAAAAGGGGCCTGGGGTGCTGCTGATCCCTCGGAGCTTCAGGCAAGAATGGACAAGTGGGAGGAAGAGGGAGGTCCTCACTTTCTAAGCCAAGGTTTTTGGCCAACCACAGGAAACAGAACCACAGGAGACATCCAATCCTGAGAACTGCCCCTGCTTCCCAGAAGCCAGACTCCTGTACCCTCCCACAGCCTGCAAAACATCAGCTTTGAGTCCCAAAGATGTGAATACTTTAAAGACATGATAGTACACAGGTTGGGAAAAATGATAGTTACGGTCTCTTGAATAGATCCAGGTGTAGGATTATCCTTTCTCCTGTGTCACTCTGTCTTTCACATATCCCCAGTGGCTTTTCCAAATGGAGGTGTTTTTTTTGTTTTTTGTTTTTTTGTTTTAAGAAAGGAAGGAAAGGAGGGAAGCAGGAAGGAGGGAGGAAGGGAAGGGAAAAAGAAAGTGAGGAAAAAGGGAGTCTTACAGACTTTTCCTGTCTCATTCCTCTTTAAAACAGAATGCTTGCTACTCTAGGAGATCCTTCTAAATGCACAAGTTGATTGTATTCCTCCTCAAACCCCAAATCATCTTTGGTTTCTGGTAAGAACGCTCTCCCTTCCCCACTCTCACCCATCACTCTTCTTTTCCATTTCTGTATCCCATCAGGTGCCTAGCACTTCCACTTACTGAGCGTCCAGTAAATGTGATTGTTCTCTAATCAATTATTAATTTCAAAATCAGGTAAATGGAATGCATTTAAGGGGGGGATAAATGAAATTAAGTTGATTTTTTACTTCTGTGTGATTCTCAACTGATTATTTATGGGTAAAAGTCCACGTAATGGAATGCTCGTTCAGCCACTAATAATTTATATTTACCATCTTAAAAATTTTTATAACATTTTAGGTTTAAAAACAGAATGATATATGCAGTATGATCCCATTTTTTAACCAAAAAGTGGGCATATATGTTGAAAATGACCAAGAGCTATAAATACAAAGATGTTAACAGAATTATCTTTGAGTGGTGAGATAATGGGTGCTTTTCTTCTCTATAGCTTTTCTGTATTTTCCAAGTTTATACAAGCTGAATATAAGTGCAAGGTTCTTTAAGAGTTATTTTGGGGGTTCCTGGGTGGTTTAGTCGGTTGAGCATCTGACTTCGTTCAGCTCAGGTCATGATCTTACGGTTCGTGAGTTTGAGCCCCGCGTTGGGCTCTGTGCTGACAGCTCAGAGCCTGGAGTCTGCTTCGGATTCTGTGTCTCCCTCTCTCTGCCCCTCCCCTGCTCGTGCTCTGTCTCTTTCAAAAATAAATATTAAAGAAACTTTAAAGTTATTTTTAATTTAAATAAATCATTAGTTTCACCATTGCTCACTGAAAATTACTGAAATTCCCTGACCTGGAAAGGTACAATCTCTGAGACCTGGTCCATTCGTTTTCCCACACCTCTGTACTCTGTGATCCCAGCCCAACTGAGCTGCTCATCCCTACCTCTGGCTTCCGCCCCTCTGTTCACAATCTGGGATGTCCTTACCACCTGCCAAACCCTAACCACCACCTATCACCTTGACATAGAAAGATGATAGAAATATGGCCATGATATATTGTTGATTGTCAAAAGCAGATTGCACGTGAATATGCATATATATACACGTATATAATACACACACACATATCCTGTTAAGGACACTTATTTTAAAATAAGTTTCTCTCTCTCTCTCTCTCTCCTGAACTAAGGTCTTGGGAGGGCAAAGCGATAGATCTTGTATCCTTCTCTTTTCCTTACATTGCTCAGCAAAGAAGAATAGGTTACTGAATAAATAGTGACTATGATACTCAATACAAAACTGTTCAGAATGATTTGAAATCGGCATTTGGTTGGGTTAACTCAGCACATGAATTAAGATTTTAAATCTCTGAATGCACTCTAAATTGGATATCCACCTTAATGTATGGCAGACAAGGGGCGCCTGGGTGGCTCAGCCGGTTAGGCATCTGACTTCAGCTCAGATCACGATCTCATGGTTCATAGGTTCAAGTTCCACGCCTGCTTCAGATTCTGTGTCTCCCTCTCTCTCTTCCCTTCCCCTCCACTCTCCCTCTTTCAAAAATAAATACATATTAAAAAATTTAAAAAGTAAAGTATGGCAGACATTCCAGTCGTTCCTCATAGTTACAGCTTCCCTCTTCCTAGAACACGGGAAAATCACACTTCCCTGCTCCATTGAAGTTAGATGGGCCATGTGACTGTTTTGAAGTGGAAGAAACGTGTCATTTTGGGCGTGTGCATACTGCTCCATACTCTCTCATGTCCTGCTTGTGTTGAGACGGCAGCATTACAGAGTAGAAGCATTTTCTTTCTTGAGCCTGGCCCCCTGAGTATTCATGATGGGCGGAGCTTCGTGCTAACATGTATTGAATGTGCAAAATAAGTGAGAAATCACTTCTGTTGTAATAAGACACTGAAAGAAATGAAGGCGTTGTTTGTCACTGCAGCATAACTTAGCCTAACCTGGTTAGCCCCACCTGGTTAATGTAAGAGAACTGAAATGTTTTAAAGACCCTTCCAACCCACAGAAAATGAATTTAGACCCTGAGCTAGGAAAAACTGGTAGTCTATAAGCTATTTAGATAACTCATTATAAGTCAGAGGTTCTCAAAAATCCTTTGATGGAAAACACTGCTTTCTCCTAGAGCACGACGCAAGTGATGCATTCAGCAGGATGAGGTCAGGTTGTGGCATGACGCTGACTACTTTGGGCTCCAGGAACCGACTGCTCAGTCATTCGGGAGTCACATGATGGGACAACAGCTCCAGAATGCAAGATGGATAGAAGTGTGAAAGCCTCCCTGCAAGACAGAGCCTTGCGCTCCTGGCAGGGGCGGTGGAGAGGACCCTTCTACTTGTAGGTGCCAGTAAAAAGTTTTGGAAGAGCCAACAACAGACAGACACATAGACAGACAGACACACACACGTATACACTTCTACCCACATACTCACTTACCGCTTGGATTTTAAACCTGGCAAAAAAAGGCAGGCTAAGGCCTGGCAGGTCTGAGCTTGCCCCGGAATATGAGAAACTAGAGACTGTGTCCCTGAAAGGGCTTGCATATGGTGCTTGAAAAGCAAAATGACTTGGGTTCTTAAACCAAAAAAAATGTTTGTGTGTGTGGCTCCTTATCTCCAGCCTTTCCCTACCAGATAAATGGTCAAATCCAAGGAATCATCAAAAGCCAAAGGACTGATGAAGAGTAGAAGCTGCTTCCAGCTACAGTGGGTGGGGCTCATTGTCCATTCTGCCATCAACTTCCGAAAAATATCCTCATGTATGACTCACAAAAATGAAGAGAGGGTATTTCCCTCTGGGGAGTATTTCCTGCCTTGAAAAGTCACCATTCCTTTTCCCAGGCCAGAGAGATAGCCCTACAAGAAAAGAGATATAATGGATCTAACGGCTTAAGCCTGGTTGAGTGAATGCCTCTTTCCCACAATAAATAGTAATAAAAATAACCTGGGGAATAGCAAAACCTGAATGTTCATGTTCAGTGACTGTGATTACAAATTAGAAATTAGGGGCGCCTGGGTGGCTCAGCTGGTTGAGCGTCCAACTTCAGCTCAGGTCACGATCTCACAGTTCGTGGGTTCGAGCCCCACGTTGGGCTCTGTGCTGACAGCTCAGAGCCTGGAGCCTGCCTCGGATGCTGTGTCTCCCTCTCTCTCTACCCCTCCCCCACTCATGCTCTGTTTTTGTCTCTAAAAATGAATAAACATTAAAAAAAAATTTAAAAATTAGAAATGAAATATCGCGACGTTCTGTGGTCCCAAATACTCCCGTAAGCATCGGAGGTTCTTACACAGTCCCACTCTCCAGAAGGTCTTGAGAATTCCCAGCGGAGTATGTCTCCTAAGCACATACATGCACCAGTGTGTACCATCTGGGCTGGCCAAGCCAGCTATTATAAGCTCTGGCTGCTGCCCCAGTGATGGTGACAATGGGATTTTCCTCCCCAGGTTCTCAGTGCCAATTTGCCCCAGCCAAAAAATGTCAGAAGCTCTCACTCACCACTAATGGGATTGTTGGCCCAAAGTGTTACAGAGTTCAGTGAAACAACTTTCCCAATTTGTACTGAAAGCCATTCTTGGCCACACACCAGGGTGCCCGTGGACGATTTGTTAGGGGGCAACTTCTGGTAACCTGGAACTGGAATTCATTATTTCTTTGGGGAGGCAGGGGTTGGGGTTAGGTCACAACTCTAGTCCAAGAAGCCAGCCTGTTGCGTTGTAGTTTACAAAGTTCTTCCACAATTGGATATTCACGAAAACCCCGCGGGACAGAGCAGACATCATTCTCTCCATTTTATGGATTAGAAAGCCAAGGCAGGGGCGCCTGGGTGGCTCAGTCAGTGGAGCATCCGACTCTTGATTTGGGCTCAGGTCATGATCTCCCAGTTAGTGAGACAGAGCCCCGCGTCGGGCTCGACGTTGGCGGCATGGAGTCTGCTTAGGATTCTCTCTCTCTCTGCACTCCCCACCGCCTCAAAGTAAATTTTAAAACTTAAAAAACAAAAGAATAAAGCCAAGGCAAAGAGAAGTTTAATGATTTGCCTAAGCTCATAGGGCTAGTAAACGGAGCTGCCTAGACTTGACCCCAGGACTCTGACTCCAAGCCTGAGTGTATGAAAGTCAGTGACACAGTGCACCTGAAGACATGCAGCCATGGACTCGCACTTTGTGTTTGCATTCCTGGCTCTGTAATTTACTAGATGTGTGACCTTGGCTAAGTCCCTTAATTCCCCTATGCTTCAGTTTCTTCATCTATGAAGTGAGAATAAAAAGGAGCTACCCACATCACAGGTTTTTGTGAAGGTTAAATGAGAACATACATGCAAAGCACGTAGAAGACAGAGCTCGACATGTATGTATAAGAGAGAGTTAGGGGCGCCTGGGTGGCTCAGCCAGTTAAGCGTCCAACTTCAGCTCAGGTCATGATCTCACGGTTCTTGGGTTCGAGTCCCACGTTGGGCTCTGTACTGACAGCTCAGAGCCTGGAGCTTGCTTCAGATTCTGTGTCTCCCTCTCTCTTTGCCCCTCCCCCTCCCACATTCTGTCTCTCAAAAATGAATAAATGTTAAAAAGAGTTGAAAAAGTTAGCTACTATTAAAATATTACTAATATTTTTATTATCATGACATATTTAATACATTTTATTAATAAAAAAAGCTTGAGATTGATACAAATAAGTTCTTATTCTTTATCTATATGCTCTTCCACTTAGGAGGAATAAAAATAGTGTTTATAATAGTACCCCATATAGAAACAATAGAATGTACTGTGGTTAATCCCAGTTTCTATCGTCTGTTTACAATGCCTGCAAAATTGCTTTAAAAAATGATAAATAGTTCAGCCCCAAGAGAAATCATGTGAGAATATGATATGGAAACCTCAAGACCAGAATTCATTGAGCGGGCTGGGTTTTTTTAATTAACACTTATAATGAAAGTAAATGAGAACTAAATCATTTCCTAATAAGCCCGATCATTTTGTGCTGAAATCATTATGCCTTAAACAGCTATTCCTGCTTTCTGCTAACGTTTGTTGACCTGAAATGTTTTTTATTTTGTCTTCATGTAATAGCTTTATTGAGATGTAACTCATGTCCCATAAAATTCACCCTTTAAACGTGGCGTTGGGTATATTCCCAGAGTTGTGCAACCAGCACTGGTATCTAATTCCAAAACATCTTTATCACCCCCCAAAGAAACGTCCTACTCATTCTCAGTCATTCCCCATTCCCCCTGCCCTTCGTGCCTGGAAACCACTGATTTATTTTCCGTTCTTATGTGTTTGCCTATTCTGAACATTTCCAGTCATTGTATTTGAAAAACTATAAAGATAATTTCAAGCTTAGAATATCATTTTCCTCTGAGGTGTAAGGGATTGGTTACCTCAGATTACTTCAATTACTCAGAATGCTTTGGTAGATTGAGATGATTCAAAGCTGATTTCTCCCTGGGATCTCAGCAGGGGGTTAGGAAGGTGCTTCTTCGGCAGGCTCTGAGCACCTATTTTGTGGCCCCCATCCTATAAATTTGTATTGAATTCCACACACCTTCTCAGTCTCCCAACCTTTCATTAACGTTTCTCAATTTAGATGAACTCCCTGCGGGGAAAGTCATGTCCAGTGTGGAGCCCAGCACTGAGTGGATTGCCATTACCCAGACCCCGACTCTGTAATTATGTCTGTCCTATTAACTCTCCAACACCTTCCAATACCTTGTCGGATTTCCTGATTTTTCCAATTTTTCTTGGAGTCTTCTCAGTGAGAAGTTTCATTTAAAGGCCAACAGCTAGTTCCTTCTTCATGTAGAACGGATGAGGAGGAAGAAACTTCTACATATTCATCAGCTCCCAACAGCTTCGGAAAAATCTCTGTCCTCTGTTGTGGGGAGGAGGGACACACCCACAGTACAGGGTCTGTGAGGGTTCAATGAGATAACCTAGACCAAGTGCTTAGTGAGTCTGTAATAATCATTTCCCAATTTGTTCCAGCCTGTGTAAAGCGCGGAGCCAAACTTAGAGCCTTCTAGCAACTTATGATTCAGAAACTTATGATCCATCTTTTGTGGAAAAAGTCCTAGTTCAACTTCATTATGTTGTCCGTGTTCCAAGGATTTCATCTACTTTCTTTCAATCTTGTATTGGAAGTATCTTTATAAGCCACGCTAAATCGCTTCGATAGGAGGTGGGAGATAAATAAGTAAACAAAATAAGTTAAACAAGGGTGGGGCGCCTGGGTGGCGTAGTCGGTTAAGCGTCCGACTTCAGCCAGGTCACGATCTCGCGGTCCGTGAGTTCGAGCCCCGCATCGGGCTCTGGGCTGATGGCTCAGAGCCTGGAGCCTGTTTCCGATTCTGTGTCTCCCTCTCTCTCTGCTCCTCCCCCATTCATGCTCTGTCTCTCTCTGTCCCAAAAAATAATAAATAAAACGTTGAAAAAAAAAAGTTAAACAAGGATGTTTTAAACTGCCATATACTATACCAGCAAAAAGAAATGTGGATATTAGCACAAGATCCAACCACTTCCCTGGAGTAGCGGGACTTCAAGGTCCTTTGTCTTCTCATGCCACTTGCTGGCATCCTTGCTTATCCTTCAAGGTCTAATCCAAGGATCCCTCCGTTGGAAAGCCTTCTCTGGTCCCTCCACACAAGTGTCTTTCCTTAATCATATTGGGTTATGTATTGCTGGACAGTGTCTTGCCCTGCTTCCCTCATTCTCCCTATATGCCTGTAACCTCCACAGTGCCTAGAAAGAGAAACTGCCTTAAATTGAATTATTTTGTCACAGCTTCACTGATGTATTATTGTCATACAATAAACTGTGCATATGTACAATGTACAGTTTGATCAGCTTGGCTTATGTGTACAGCCGTAAAACCATCACCACCATCACGATAATAAACACATCCACACACTAACCATTCATTTATTGGTGGACATTTAGGTTGTTTCAAGATTTTATTTTTTTAAAAAAAGCTGCTATGAGCATTCACGTCCAAGTCTTTGTATGGACATATGCTTTCTTTGGGATAAATTCATAAAAGTAGATTGGCTGGGTCGTATGGCGGGTGTTTGCTTACCTTTTACAAACTGGTTTCAAGGTGGTTTTTATCATTTTACAATCCCCACAGCTGTATATGATAGTTTCAGTTCCTCCACATCCTCTCCAACACCTAGTATGGCCAATCTTTTGACGTTTAGCCATTCTAATTGGTAGGCGGTAGTATCTCATTGTGGTTTTAATTTGCCTTTACCTAATGACAAATGACGGTGAGCATCTTTTCATGCGTTTCGTATGTTTGTTTGTGTATCTTCTTCGGTGTCTCATCATATATCTTGCTTAATTTTTTTATAGATTGTGTGTTTAGATCTATGGTCCATTTTGGGTTAATTAAAAAAAATTTTTTTTTACATTTATTTCTTTTTGAGAGACAGAGGGAGACAAAGCACGAGTGGGGGAGGGGAAGAGAGAGAATGAGACACAGAATCCGAAGCAGGCTCCAGGTTCTGAGCTGTCAGCACAGAGCCCGACGCGGGGCTCGAACTTACGAATGGTGAGATCATGACCTGAGCCGAAGTCAGACGCTCAACTGACTGAGCCACCCAGGCACCCCTGGGTTAATTTTTTTATGTGGAGTAAGGTATGGGTCCAAGTTCATTTTTCTCCATAAGATACCCAATTATTTTAGGACTCTATTTCTTAAAAAAGGCTGTTCTATCTCCACTGAATTGTCTCTATAATTTTGTTAAAAATCAATTGCCCATAAATGTGTGGGTCTTTTTCTAGTCTTTCTTTTCCGTTCCATTGATCTAGTTTTATACTAATACCACATGGTCTTAATGGCCATAGCTTTATATAAGTCTGGAGATTAGATAATGTTAATCATTCAATTTTGTTCTTCTCTTTCAGAAGGCTATTTTCAGTCTGTTGTATTTTAGTAGGAATTTTAAAGTGAATTTATCAATTTCTACCTTAAAAGAAAGGCTGCTGAAAATTTTATAGTGATTTCACTGAATTTGTAGATCAACACAAATATTAATAATAATATTGAGACTTCCAATCCTTGAATATGATGTCTTTCCATTATTTCGATCATCTTTTCTTGTTCCCTGCAATGGTTTGTAGTTTTCAATACAGAAATCTTTCAGATCTTTTGCCTGATTTATCCCCAAGCGTTTCAGATTTTTTTCTGCTCTGGTCACTAGTGTGTATATATGTGTGTGTGTATATTATATACTATTTATATATATTATTATATTATTTTAATATACACACATATGTAATAGATATATACACACATATATTACTTATACATTATTGACTTCTATTATTATTTGTAATATATATATATATATATATAATTTCAAGTTCTAATTGTGTGTTAATGGCATGGGAAATACAATTGATCTTTGTACATTGATGTTATATTCTCCTACCAAAGGAAACTTTATTAGTTCTAGGAGATTCTTGTAGATGTATTTCTACCCAGGCAATGCACGTCATCTATGAATAAAGGCCATTTTACTTCATTTCCACTATCGATGACTTATTTCCTCTTGAATTGAATTGAGGTTTAATAATCTTGGAAGTACAGGGACCTGAGTTTTAATGCCAGCTCTGCCATAACTCATTGTGTAAACTTTGGCAAGTCACTTTCCTCTCTGAACCCCAGTCGCCCTGTAAAATGATCTATATCCTCTCCCACTTCTAACATTCAGTCAGACAAATAATGTTTTCTGAAAGGTATTAGCATTTCTAGTTGTAATCCAGGGCTTCCTGCCCCTAGGCTTCTGAGTCCTACCTTCTTCCCGTTAAGCAATTGACTCATCGTGCTCAGGACAGTTGAGTTGAACTGGAGGGTGTCACCTCCTCTCCTCCCAATCTTCCAGTGAAGTAGGGGAGTGGCTGTATTCAGTCATCCTTTTACCATTTGTTCTGCTGCCTCCTATTGGCAAAGCCCAGTCTGTGGGGTGGGTTATGTGTGTTCTAGCAAAAGCTAAAGCATTTAACTCCTGGGGGAAAAAAAAAAAGGGTGGGAGCCAACATGCATAGAAACAGCAATTTCATTTAGTACTTTTTCAAGTTTTGTCTTTATACACGGTCCAGCCTTTTGTTTTTGAATTCAATCCTTATCAAGGATGTAATGTTATGCTGAGATAAGGTAGGCTAAAAAGCTGAAAAGACAGAGTTCTATCCTTCAGGAACTTGAGTCCACCAGGGCGACGGTTCATTCTGTCTACATCCTTTTGGGAGAGGGATGGGCAGACAAAGCTACACTGGACTATGTTGGAGAAGGCCGGGATCTTTGAAAATAAAGAATCTGGGCAACTCCAAGCTATGATGGGAATAAGAGATACAGTGGACTTTTTTATTCTTTTGACTTACCCTGCACCTAGATCCCATTTCTAGGTTTGGGAGATATCACTCATTCTGAGAAGGAGCCCACCCCCAACAGAGGAAAGATTTTCCCAGCCTTCCTGGGAAGGAAGATGCATCCGGGGCATCATTCCAGCCTGCCCAATCAGATGTGCTAACCCCAAATTCTGAAGCCAAACCTAGTGATACAGGAACCATGCAAACTCTTTCTGGCAATGAAGGGCAGCTGAAGCTACATCTGATCCCCTGAGTCAGTTGTAGTACATCTGATTTCTAGAATTCAGAATCATCTGTTTTAATTCTTTTCATTTTGCAAATGCAGTGTGGGAATAAATGAAGACCGACCAAATGAAAACAGGGAAAGTTTATTTATTCAGAGTTTGCTATAGCAAAGAAGTCATCTACCATTACTTGTGTTTTGGCACAGATTCACAGGCCTGCATGAGTGGGAAAGCTTTAAAGTAGAAAATAAGGAAGGCTTTGGATATGCTTTGATTGGAATGGGGAAGCTGTTGGTGGGCAGCTAGAAGCTGGGAATCCTATGTGATTACTTAGGAGTGCATATTTAGCTTTTCTGACTCATGCTACGTTGAAAGTGGGAACAAAAAGTAGGGATGCTGTCAGTTACCAATCATTCCTGACCATTCGGGGCCAATTGTTACAGGGGTTATGGTTTGGCTTCCATAGATAGATAGTAGTCTGGCTTCATATAAATCCAACTTATAGATAGAAGACTGGCTTCCTGGGCTGGGTACTATCAGAAATGGGTCGGTTTACTGGGCTGCAGATTGTGGATTGGAATTCTATTTTTGCGTATTGTCTAGCCACTCTCCATCTGTGTATTCAGTCTCTCATCGGAATCGGAGGCCCGGAGAGGTAGAGTAACTAGAACTGATAGGTCAACATGAGGTTCAGCACATTTGTCTTGTGACCTCCAAAGGAACTTACATTCTGCTTGTTGAAGAGACAAGGTTTAGATCATGGAAAAATGAAGTTCAACACAGATGTCATAAAGAGCAGGAAGTAGCACCAGGAAGTTAAAGTTAGCACTACAGCTTGGCAGGAAGGCTCATCACTTTCCTCTCAAGGCAGAACCACTCTACAGCCAGAGATTCTGCTAAGTGTGCTCTATTTGCTGGACATTCCATCCAACCAGCAAGGTGAAGTGGTTAAATGCATGATTCTCCAATCTGCCTACTGTATTCGTATTTTACCTCCATCATTGTTAGCTGTGTGAACTCAAGATACTTTACCTTTCTGGTCTTCAGCTTCATCATATGTAAAATGGGAATAATCGACAGCTATCTCATCATGCTCTTATACAAATTAAATGAGTGGGCACTTACAACACAGTTATAACAGCACCTAATATATAATAAGTGTTTGTTCAAGTTAGCTATGACAATCCCGTTTAGTGTTCACACCAACAGTGTGGTAAGTGTGTAACCCACACTTTGCAGAATAAGAAACCAAGGAGAGTTATGTCACCTGCCCAAGATAGTGATGGTCAGAGTCAAGATTTTTACTCATATCTCTATGAAGTCATAACACGGTTTTCCTTCCTACTGTGCCTCTGAACACAAGATGTCATTGTTGGGAAAGTAAACAGTAGAGTGAGAAGCATGTACGGCTGTGGGATCAGAGTGCTCACATTCAACTCTTGGTTCTGCCCCCTTATACAAATTACTTACCATCTCTGAGCACTCTGTCCTTTGAAAACTGGTAATAATACTATCTAACTCATGGCGTTGTCTTAAGAATTAAGCAATGTAATATATGTGAAATTCCCAGTACAGTGCCTGACACATGAGGAGTACTTAATAAATAATAATAATAATTTTAATTGTTGGAGTTGGAAGTGACCATTATAAACCATTCTTTAGAGTCTGTCCCTCAATGGCCCTACCTTTATGAAATTTTCTCTTGAGGTTTTCACAACCTGACTTGACTGCTTCACTGCTGAATTTGCTGTTGTTGGTACTATGACAGGTCAAGAAGAGAAGAGACCAGGGTCCTGTTGAGAAAAGGAATAGATAAAGAGGTAACAAGTCAGTACGAACATGGTACTTTGCAGTCCCCAAAGACCCAGGCTTCCCATGGCCCAGACTGCCAGAAGAGTCAGAAATGTCTCCCAGAAAACAAACAGTAGAGAAATTTCATCCTTAGCTGTGGGTCAACCTGTAACGCACCCATCTGGAAGACTCACACTCTTGGCAGATAAAATGACCTCCTCACTGCTTTCCAATGTTTCTTGGAGGTGGTTATCACAATTTTAACACTGAGTTCAGTGCACTTGACTCTTCCTGGAGAGTTGAAGCTAAATTGTTTGTCAGACTGGTCAGAGAAAACCAGGACACATGCAACTAGAAAATATGACAGAAGACAGGTGAGATGGAGTAAAAGTCTGATAGCAAATAGGTGATAATTATGTGGAATATGAAAGCAGAAGATGTCTTGTTTTCAAAGGAACATAAAAAACCCATGTCTTCCATCCTTCTGAAAGGTAGACACTATCATCCTGTTTTCCAGAGGAAGAAACTAAATTCCAAGAAGGTTAAGTTTTACAGTCCAAATCTCTCAGGTAATGAGGGTTGAGTCATGATTTGGATCCAAGAAAAAAGATCTTGGAAAAATACACCTAAATGTTTGAGAGCGGATTCTAGGTGATTTAAACAATCTTCTTTATGTTTCTCTGTATTTGCCAAATTTTCTCTGTTGGGTAGTTGTTACTTGTATGAGAAAAGAAACCAATAAAGTTATTTAAACTTCATCAAGACCCAAGCTGAGGATTGGGAGTGGAAACCCGAGGCCGTGAGGGGAGCTGGCTTTGGGAACCAGGGAATCAGCATTAGTCTGCTCTTCATGAAAGTGGGAAAACTAAACCGCCACTGGGGGTGCAGTTCCAAGCAAGGTGGGGAGGAAGGAGGCAAGAAGCCCATGCCAGAAGAGCCCAGGGAAGGGCGATATGAAAGGGACCTGAACAGAGAATGCTGACTTAGTAGTTGGTCATAAAGACAAAGACTCGACCCAGAAACGAGCTAGACCCTGGGCGCTGGCCAGAATACAAAGTGGAAGAGCCTCAAGAGAAGGTTCACGAACCTCTCTGGGCAAGGCTCAGTAATTAAACTTTGCACCTGTGTGTTCTTAACCCTTATAATAGAACCTCCTGCCCATGGTAATTTGTGTTGCAATCAAGTCTCCTGACGCAAAACCCAAAGTGAGAAAGAAAAGCAGTTTCACAGAGGACAGTGCTCAAAGCTAACAAGGGGAGGGCAGGGATAACTGAAGCCCTTCACTCAGTCATCGTCCCTTCATGTGGAGGGCAGAGTCATGGCATCAGAGATGTGAGTGAATTAAGAATTGAATTGGGGATGCACTCAGTAGGAGGGAAAAGGTCCAGGTTCCTACTGGCATCTTTCTTCCCCAGAGGAGCAAGAAGTCCCTAGGTGATACGAGATTCAAGCTCTCTGCGCCATTGTTTTTGCTCCTGAAGCATTTGCAAACTCCAAGAAGATATTTATCATGCAAAGAAAACTTTATTTGTAGAAGTGCATTTTTGCCATACAAGATTCCATAGCAAGTATGGGGTTGGGGAGGTGAGTGGAGGTGGTCAGTAATTGTGAGACAAGTCTACAATTTCACATCAGAAATTCTTCTACAGCCCACACTTAGTAGCCATTAGTTCACTTTTAAATATCTCACAGAGTGAGATACACATGTCCTTGATTTAATAAAAATGAATAACACCCTTAGCCACCCCTCTAGAATTTAGAGGGTTTGTTTACTGTGCGAAAACTCATAGTCAGGTGATAAATATAACCTGTGAATTTTTTAGGTCTTGTCTTCACATACAAAAATAAATAAGTTAAATAGCAAAAATAAATAAATATGTTAAGTAATAAATACACCCCACGGTGGAAAAGATCTCATCAAAATCTTATAAAACCATGGTCTCCGTTCAGAGTGGGAACTCCTGGGGACAACCACAATAAGGAAGCAAATAATAAATAAATAAATAATCTCCACAGTGGCCAGCACTACGTTGTACAGCAGCGAGACGGTGGTTGGGGGTCACGCCTTCGCGGGTACCGAGGACTGGGACTCTTGGCCAGCACTATTGCCAGCGGGGTCGTCACCCTCCTCCTAGGCCAGGTCCTCCATCCACTGCAGGAGAATGTCCAGCTCTCCCAAAGCCTTCACCACCGCTGCCTGAGGCGTAAGCTGAAAGACACACACTTCTGTGCTGAGCATCTCATAAAGGGACAACATGTACTCACGGGTTAATGCTCTCCTTTCACTGGTAGGTCTGCTGGGCATTGCGAGCCCAGTATTCTCTTCAAGATGGAGAACGTGAAAGACGTGATGGAATCTCAAGATCTCACAAGAGGAAGGAAAATCCTGGAGTCCATGACATAGGGAAACTGAAGCCCAGAAGGTGGCAGAGTTTGGAGTATAACCCAAGCGTCTTGAATCACAGAGATCAAAGTAATTAGACTGTTGGGTTTTTTCTTAAAGAAAGATGTGTGTGTGTGTGTGTGTGTGTGTGTGTGTGTGTTAGGAGTTGCCTACTGTGCAACTTTTTTTTTTTAAATTTTTCAACGTTTATTTATTTGTGGGACAGAGAGAGACAGAGCATGAACGGGGGAGGGGCAGAGAGAGAGGGAGACACAGAATCGGAAACAGGCTCCAGGCTCTGAGCCATCAGCCCAGAGCCTGACGCGGGGCTCGAACCCACGGACCGCGAGATCGTGACCTGGCTGAAGTCTGACGCTTAACCAACTGCGCCACCCAGGTGCCCCTACTGTGCAACTTTAACCGAGCAAATATTTATTGTGTTAAGCACTGGGCTGGCTAAGGATTCAGAGATAAATGGCACAATGCCTACCCACAGGGAATTCAGTCAAGTGAAGGAGACAGAAGCAGACAACTAAAATGTAGTGTGGCGGATGGAGGATGGAGTCTCCACAGGATGACAGAAGAGGCACCTGCCTCTGAGAGACATAGTCAGTACTTTCCTGGAGGTGATGCTTAGGGTGAGTCTTAAAGGATGAGTAGGAATTAGTCAGTGAGGAGTGGACTTCAAGCCTTCCTGGCAGATGTGCAAAGGCACCAAGGTGAGGAACAGCACGACATGGGCGTGTGTGAAATTGTGACTGTTTTTGAGGGTACGTATAAGTGTGTAATGTTGGAAAACTACTGCTTCTTGTTTGTACAGCTGGAAGACACAGATGTCTCTGGAGTGACTTGATGGAATTAAGGCCATCCCCTCTTGAATCCCAGAGCGTCTTCCAGAGACAACACCCTTCTAGAGCCTGGATGGGTGTCCCCTGGGTTAAAGCAGAGGGATGGTCCACATGACCTCAGAGGGCAATTGTTGAGGGCTACAGGATTTCTACCGGTATGAATATCTATCCCACCCAGTTGTGATCTCAGTTCTAAAAACACACCCATCCCTACCGAGGCCCAAATTGCATATACCTCTTCGAAGTGACTCAGAATCTGGCTGTATTTCTCCACTGCTTCCTCCCCACAAGGGCATGTCATGTGGTCATGCTGAAAAGAATGCCACAGAATGATGGATTTTATTAAAGATTCTGATTATCTGCCCTCACCACTGCCACGAAGTAAGGAGATTTCTACTCTTTCACCTACGTTCCTGTACCTACTCCATTCTTATGGAAAGCCTTTTCAGACCTCATCATTTTGGATCAGTAAACTACTCATCAGCCAGAAGAGGAGGCCAGCTTTGTAGGCTCACATAGGGAGCTCTTTGTTGGATACCTAGGTCCTATTCAGACCTTGTCTTGATATTCAGCCCCACGGCCTGCTGAGAGGCTGAGGATACACTAATGTACTGTAGGATCCTTCACCTACAGTGGAAAGAGTAATTCATGGCTAATAGATAATTATAATTAACATGAAATAGCATTTTGCAGTTATGTAGACTTTTTGCATAGGCCCTATACCCCAAAGACAGTAAAACTGAGTTCTTATGACCTGTCACATGGTACAATACCGATTATGAGAAAGTTTGGTTTCAGTTTTTCTAGCCAGTAAATGGGGATAAGAAAGAGCTTGGTTGCTAAGTCATTGAACTATGTGCAGCGATGGGTCCTTTCACCCAAGACCTTTACTCACGCAGAGCCGGAGGTCCTTCTTGATGGTAAGAAAAGAGTTGGCAAGACTGCTGGTCTTCCGGAGGATATGGTGGTCAGGCGTCTGATAGTTTTTGAAAACCCTGTCCAGGTAGAGTCTCAGTACATGGCGGAGGAGGCAGCACTGATCTGCAGGCTACAAAAGAGACTAGTATGTTGGCGGCATCCGGGGTGGTGGAGATGCCTCCAATTTATATTTCCTCCCACAGTTTTATGGACCAAGCACATACCTTGGTGTCTTGCAAAGACTCAGTCTTCCTCAAGATTCTGATGTCAATGATTTCATCTTTGGCTTGCTAAGTGGAAGAAGGCAAGGCAGGAAAGGACAGGTCAGGGACTGCTGCCGGGTGTTAGACATCAAGACCTCTCTCAACTTTTCCTTGCCACAGCCCAGTGGACGTCTCTTGCCAAAACACTTTTCAATTTTGAACTACAACTCTTTCTTGGGAATGCATCCTCCTGGTATGGGGTCCCCAGCCTGCCTCTTTTTGTGTCCCAGAGGACAGAGAAGGACAAGTAGAGAAGGAGAGAGGCAGCCACGGGGCAGGGAGGGGTTGCCTCCTTCGCTTACCACACTGTCCCGTATCTCAGAAAACCCGTTTCGCATTGCCTGAAGGTTTGTGGTGATCACACAACTTCCCAAATGGAGTGTCTTCAGCCCAGCAGAAGGTGTCCAGAAGAGATAAAACACAGCAGAGAGAAGGCAGATGGGAAGACTAGACGCTTTCATCTTGTGCCAGAATCTGAAGACCTCGGGAGCTAGGAATTCAAAGGAAAGAGCATGACTTACTGATTTTCCCAATGTCATGTCTGAAGAAGCCAATTCAGTCCAGGGACATGCTTTCCCCAGGTGTCCCCTTGTGAAACTCAATAGCTTTGTCTGGGTTTGGACGGTCTGGCCCATTCATCTAACTTACTAAGAAAAGTTGCTGAGCTGCTGTCCCGAAAGGAGAGACTTCGGCTGCTCGTTCAGGGTCTGTGAGTTGGTGCTACAGGTCCCGACTCCTTTATTCTGTCCCCATCCCAGCCCCATCGTCATTGCCCAGCAGGTAAGGCCTGGAGCAGCAGGCACTTGCAGTGAGTAGACAGAGGATTACATTTCGGGGAAAATGTTAAAACTTGTTTTGCCCAATTGACGTATACAGTCTTCCCTTCCAGAATGCCAGTGTAGCTCACTCTTCTGGTCCCCTTAAGCCCACAGGGGAACTGTGGGAAAACAGAACCTTACAGAAGCTGTTGCTGAGCCACCGAAAACACTTGGGGGAAAATTGTCTGGATTTTATGGCTACCCCCAGGGCAGAAGAGCTTAGCCGTTTGGTATTTGTCTGGGATCGGGTTGGTTATTTCGGGATAATAGATTTATTTCAGCCCCAAAGGCAAATAGAAAGCCAATGATTTCATAACAATCTTACTGCCAGGGAAAGGCAAGATCTGATGGGCAATCAGCCCAGTTACACCTAGCATTTCTCTCTCCCGAGGTGTCTGTGCTCCACAGCGCCCTCTACAGGAAGACTATAGTCAGGCACACCGGAGAAGGAGGCAAGAGCGGGCTCTTTTCTGGCTCTGCCCAGGTCCCAAAAGAAAGAGAAGAAAGGCAGGAGGGGAGCTCATTTCTTCCAGGAATAGACGGCTCCATAGGAGGGCACTTTATAGTGTCTCCTGAGTTTGAAGATAAATTATAATGAGCTGCGATTAGTGTAAGGAGAATGGAGTACTCATCTCAGGCACCGAATGTAAGTGGGCACTGAAAGTCCCAATCAACAAGACAAATAATATTTTCATGCGATATCAAAATTAATGAAAAACATATCCATGATGAACCACATATTTTAAATAACGAGTGAATCTGCCAGGGCCATGCTGAGACATATTGGCTACAAGTTCCCATCAAAATAGGTTGTCCCTATTTGCTCAGGACTGGGTGGCGGGGGAGGGGGGGAAGGGGGTGTCCCAGGACACAAGGATTTTAGTTTTAAAACTGGAAAAGTCACAGGTAAACCTGAATGAGGTAGTCACCCTACATCTATGTGACTCTGGACAGGTAAACTCACCTCTTTGAGTTTTGTTTTCTTAGCCCCCCAAATGAAACAATCACACTTACCCCAGAAGCTTGTTTTGACATTTAAAGACAATGATGCATGATTCACACACCTAAAATATAGTGAGTGATCAATTAATTTTAAATAGAGAATGCTGTTAGCTGCCTTGAGCATGGAGGGTATATAGTAAATATACTTTAAATTCAACAACTTGATTAGCATTTCTTGAGCACCATCTTTTTAAATGATTATTTTAATTAAAAATTTTTAAAATCTTTATTCATTTTTGAGAGATAGAGTGTGAGGAGGGGAGGGGCAGAGAGAGAGGGGGACACAGAATCCGAAGCAGGCTCCAGGCTCTGAGCTGTCAGCACAGAGCCTGACGTGGGGCTCAAACTCACGAACCATGAGATCATGATCCGAGCTGAAGTCGGGCTCCCAACTGACTGAATCACCCAGGCACCCCTATTGAGCACCATCTAAAATATTGTGCTAGGTACTGGTGTGTGAAGATAAACATGATAATTCTCTATCCTCAGGATATTTTGTACTGTTGGAAAGGGCTCCTTTAGACGTGGGCCTGAACACACTTGGGTAAATGATTGGAAGAACCAGGCTGACCTCCAGAACTGTGTGAGTAGTGTAGAGAAAGGGAATTCTCTTACCTGAGCTCAGGAAAGGCTGCTGCTTCTGGTCACCTAGGAGTCTGTCTCAAGCCAAGAGGTTTCCAGTTTTATATACAGGTCACAGAAAGGAAGTGAACTCCTGCAGGCGAGGGCTGGAACTCCCTTGGAATTTCTGGTGGCATCTCACTTCCTCCCATTCTAAGACAGATTAATCTCAGGCTGCATTACCTCAACACTTTCCTCCTAAAGATTCCTTCCTAGGAGACTGCTAGTTATAGTTTTAGACAAAGTTATAGTTTATCTAGTTATAGTTATAGTTTTTAGATAAAGGATATGCCTGGGGACACCTGGGTGTCTCAGTCAATTAAGCAACCGACTCTTGATTTCAGCTCAGGTCATGATCTCCCCGTTCACGGGTTCGAGCCCACATTGGGCACTGTGCTCAAGTGCTGAGCCTGCTTCAGATCCTCTGTCTCCTTCTCTCTGCCCCTCCCCTACTTGTGCTCTCTCTCTCTCTCTCTCTCAAAATAAATAAATAAATAAATGAACAAACAAACAAATATTTTTTAAAAATTAAAAAAAAAAAAGGATGTGCCTCTTTCTTCCCAGCTGCCTTCCAGAAGGAAGGTAAAATGGTAATCAGGACAGGAAAGATCCCTGAATTACATAACTGGAAGAGAATTCCAAAAGCTGCTTTTGCTCCTTCGTTATTTTTTTTTTACTTCATATTTTGTAAGATTTTATTTTTAAGTAATCTCCACGCCCAACGTGCTGTTCATGGTGCTCAAACTCACACCCCCAAGATCAAGAGTCTCATGTGTTACCAACTGAGCCAGCCAGGCACCCACCCCCACTTTAAATCCAGTTCTCCTTAACCATGTTTCTCCCCAGCACAGACACCATGGGCTCACTCCTGCCCTTTCTCCTTTGCTTTTGTTATTTCCACCATTTCCCTTCAACAATGGCTGCCCTTCTTTCCCTCCATTCATCATCAAAGAGTGGATCCCAATTCTTTAGTTTTGAATTATTCCGGGCCGCACCAATCCTTTCCTTCTCAGACTTCCAATCACAGATATATCTTTGGCACATGAGAGAGTCTAATATTGCCGCCCTTTTTCTTCATGAATCTTAGCCTTTTCTCCCTAAGGATATTGGAAGATTTTCTTAGGGACTAATCCATCGGGTAGGACAACACCTCCTGGCAAGATTAAATCAAAGCACCTGGGATTAACTATACACAATCTTTGAAAAGTATCAAGATAGTAGAGATTATACTATATTTCTTCTCAGCTCTTATCTTAATATCTAAGACTCTGAGATCCTATACTTGAGTTCAGGGAGTCCATGGTTTACAGGGTGAATTTCCCATATTCTTTCACTTTTCTGGATTTCATTTCATATATCTGTAAAATGAGAGTAATAGAATAGGCAACGTACAAGATCTTTTCCAATTCTGACATTCAATGTCACTATGATTCTCTGCTTTTCTACCTTTTGGGTCAGAGCATTCTTTTTAATGTTTTCCAGAATTTCCTTTAAAATGAAGACTCTAACTTTTCGTTGTAATGCTTGATAAATGCTGAAAATATGTGCGAATATCTAATCTAAATGTCTCTTGAACTCATGCCTGTTTTTTCATCATTGATGCTAAATAAACTATTTCTCATGATCATCCACAACCGTGATTAAAGTAATGAGAAACACGGTCTGACAAAAATACTTGACGTCGAAACCTTCCGATAACATAAGCTGTTCCCATGCCAGTCAATTCCTTTCCTTTCAGCAAGAACCCAATAGCTTTGTTTGAAGTCACCTGTAATGATTAATTAAACTTATTCATGTGCAATCCCAATTCTACTTTAATAAATGAATCTCTCCTTTTCCTACATTGAAATACTTTCTTCTCTTTAAATCCATTGGCTAGATCCCATTCCGCTCTCTGTACAGACACCAATTCAACTCTCCTCCTCTACAAAACTGTACCTGCCTCACCCTAACCTCTCTCTCCATTCCCATTTCCCAGGGCAAAATTGGTCCCTCACCTGTGGACCTCCGCTTTACTTTGCATATACTTCTTTTGTACTTATCACAGTTCATTGCAGTTTTTTGGTTGCATATCTAGATCTCTCACTAGCCTGAGACTCCACGTTCATTTCTGTGGTTCCAAGACTCAACGTTTCCTGGTGGGTGCTCAGTTAATACTTGACTGTTGAATGAACATAACGATTAAAATCATTTTTCCAATGGGCACCTGGGTGACTCAGTTGGTTAAGCGTTGGACTTCGGCTCAGATCATGATCTTGCAGTTTGTGAATTCAAGCCCCTCATCAGGGCTCTGTGCTGATGGCGAGGAGCCAGGAGTCTGCTTCGGATTCTGTGTTTCCTTGTCTCTCTCTCTGCCCCTCCCCCTGCCCACACTCTGTCTCTCTCTCTCTCTCTCAAGAGTAAATGAACATTAAAAAAATTTTATAAAATCATTTTTTGGGGGGTGCCTGGGTGGCTCAGTCAGTTAACTGGCCAAGACTCTTGATTTTAGCTCAGGTCATGATCTCACGGTTCATGAGATTGAGCCCTGCCTGGAGCTCTGCGCAGACAGCACAGAGCCTGCTTGGGAGTCTCTCTCCTTCTGCCTCTGTCCCCTCCCCCCACTCTCAAAAATAAATAAATAGGCATTAAAAATTTTTTTTAAATATTTTTTTCTTTATGTTGTATCCCAAAGCCACAGGATCTTAGGCTTGGCTGAACCTAAAAATGGAGACATACAAAGCAATCAGTCATCACCAAATGGCCTAAAATCAGAGAGAGATAGGAGGATGGGGAGATGAGGGTAAAAGATAAGCCGGTTTGAAGTCAGAAGTAATATTGGTCATGTTAAGGAATTTGGATTGTACCCAATAGCAGAGAGTTATGCAGGCTTTCAGCAAGGAGCCATGTGATTGGATAGGCACACTAGAAAATCCACCTGAGGCCGAGAAGACAGGGAGGACGAATAGTGTCCGAGGAAGGGCTTTCGCGACAGCGAGAACTAGCACAGCAAAGCTCACCACGTCTTTGAACACCAGCAATAGACTGGCCGGCCAGAGCTGGATTCGTGTAGAGGGGCAGGTGGGAGATCAAGTTGGAAATAGCATCAGGGATCTCATGCCAAGGAAAATGAACGTGGACCCGGAGTCCAGAAAGCTGTGTTCTAGCTCTAGCTTTATCTTCAGCCCACCGTGTGGTCTTGGGGAAACTGCTTCCCTTCTTTGGACCTCAGTTTCCTCATCTGTAAATTCTGAGGAAATTAATTAAGTGACTTAAGGTCTTTTCAATTCTGCCTTTTGATACTCTAATTCTTTACCTCCCCCTCCTGGCCCCCACTCCCCCCCCCCCCCCCCCGCAGTAAAGCAATAAGGAGCCCTTTTGAAATGTGAAATGTCTTATGGTGGGGAAAGCGACGCGGTGGTAACTGTACCAACCATGAGAGCTTCAAGGGCGGCAGAGTGCCTGGCACGCTGTTAGTGATGGAACAAAGTAGTTGGGGGATGATACGGCTGTGGTGGAGAAATGGGGGGTACATTTCCTGAGCACATCAAGCCAACATTGGGAGATAGGGTTTCAAAACCGGGAATCAGCATATAATCAGAGCCAGTGTGACTGTAAAGGTAAGCTGGGCAGAGGAGAGAAAAAAGAATCCCTTCTTAGGAAATAAATTCAGCTTCCCAACCAAGCCATTTTGGGGCAGGAAACAACTTTCTAGAAACCAGGACTAAAACCCAGCCACTCCTTTTTTCCCATGGCAAGTCCTGCGTTCACAGCTCAGGGTTTTTCCTGTCTGCAACAACGTCATAGCTTGTTGCTATGTAGCCCAAGCACATGGGCTTCCTGCCAAGTTGCATCACCTTGCACGGAAACGCTGGGTGTTCAGGTTCTGCTGAAGGAAGAACCTTAGCTCCCTGAGTGGGCAAGTAGAGACTCTTCTCACTCCTGGGCCTGCAATGTGGGAGCTTTGCGGGCCTGCAGCCCCTGGTACCTCCCCTGCTACCCCCCTGCCGGATGGAGATGGGCGGGGCAGCTGACGGCTCTCTGAATGGTACATTTTCAGTTCCCTGTCCTCAGAGCCTACAAAGTGGGTGACGTCATTTCCTTTTCCTGCGTTTTTCCAACATGCTCTGGTTAACCCACTTGACTCGCTGCCACCCTTGCTCTCGAGATTTCCTATGACATAGCTGGGTCCCCAGTATTGGCTAATTCCTCCCAGCCTCTGCCTGCAAAGCGGGAGTCCCTAGGAGAAGGCTCGCTTTGAGAGGAATCTGGGGGGAAAAAATCCAGACATGGCCTTGAATTAAGTTTCCTCATCTAGGAGACTAAAGACGAACTTCATTCATTGCCTTTTAATTCCCCATGTTGGGGAATCCAGCACTGAGCTGGATGACCCCAAGGTACCCCAGTGAAAAGACATGGTCTCTTGGAACCTCTTGTGGGATTCCAGAGCATTGTAGGGGAACAGAGCCTCTAATGTGGGAGATCCTACCTGGGAGAAGGTGGATGGGGAAAAAACACCTCTTTTCACAAACCTCTAATTAACATTTAACATTTTCTTTGATTATGAGCATGGGAAACAAATATAAATCACAATAGTATTAGAAGTACCGGTGACTTTGTCACTGGTAGAAATCACAAGTATTTTTGTATCACATTAGAGTTGTTTCAGACACCTCAAAATAACATTTATACTCATCACTACTTAGGAATGTCCGTAGTTTAGGGGCGCCTGGGTGGCTCAGTCAGATGAGCACCCAATCCTTGATTTCAGCTCAGGTCATGATCTCACAGTGGTGAAATTGAGCCCCGTGTTGGGGTCTGCTCTGATAGCATGGAGCCTGCTTGGAATTCTGTCTCCCCCCACCCCCTTTCCCCTCCTGTGTTCATGCTCTCTATCTCTAAATAAATAAATAAACAAACAAATAAATAAGAGGGATGTTGGTAGTTTGTAAGCCTGCCTGCTGCTAGATCTTATTAATTAATGCATTAATAAAGAAGCACATTTATTACATATTGCTTATTGTCATTCGATATTTTGATAGCTGTATTTTAATATAATTGATTTCTTTTATAATTCCATGTACTTTATTTTATGCATTTAGAAACATTATCCTGAGTAGGGTCCACAAGCTTTGCTGTGTGCCAGAGGGGTCCAAAGCACACCGAAGGTTGAGATCCCCGGCTCTAATGGCAAGAACAAAGGCGCATGGGTATGTCAACCTCGCCTTCCAGATTGTGACGTGAAGTGAGAGAAGAAGAAGGCTATTTCTGGAGATGATGGGAGAGACTGCTTGTTGTCAGGAGTTTCTTAGAAAGTTCAGTCTGTGCTCACGATGGGCATTGAGGGTTGTGGGGTAGAGATTACTTCTTGTCTGGGTTGTTTTCTTGGAGACAGTGTGATTTGAGCAAGACTTTTTTTTTTTCTTTCAATGCTTTGAAGAACTGATTTTATGAGCTCTGGGGCTGGAGAAGCTGTGGCAGGAGAAGGACCCTTGCTCCTTACAATGGGGGAGCTAGGACAAAGCTCCTGAAGCAGTGGATGCTTCTGTACCTGAGTGAGGGCACCCCTGTGGGTCTTGGGTGGGTTAAGGGGGCAGGTATTGAAGAAGGCTGAAAAGAGTCAATGCCATGAACTGTGAACATCAGTCTGAGGAAGTGCACTCTGAAACCTTCCATTTCCAATAACCGATGTCTGGTTTCCTTTGGTGACATCTAGGTCAATGTTGCACACATCAGACTTGCTTACCTATGTATTCCCCTAACATTTGGATTCAAAATGCTTTTTCAGGCTCTGGTTCCCTACAGAGATGAAGCTCTCTGATATCGAATAACTGTTCCACTGGACATCATGTCTAGCTCCCTGGGTATAATCCCATTTCCTCAACCCAGTCCCTCCAGAGGTCACTGCCAAGGGGCATTGTCTGCACTCTGCCTCAGGAGCATCTCATCCAGAGTTGCACTACGCTCTTCTCGGGCTAGATGTGGGGGATTTGGAGGCATTGAGGAAGTGAAGAAGAGGTTGAGTCAGTACTTCTGGAGTTCTTTCTCCCTGCTCACAGGACTGCTGGCCCAACAAAACTGAGAACTCCCTGCCCGAGAGGGAAGGTGCTACTTCTGGCCCTGTCAGAGCAGACAGCACCCCACAGCCTGCACAGTCAAGACCATGATGCTTGCAGATGAACAGGGACCCGGGTTAGTAAGATACCCAAAGGGCTGGCCAGTCCAAGAAAGTGACGAGAGACACTGACCTTCTGGCTTCAGGATGTGGAGTTAAAGACCATAAGACAACAATCTGGGCAAAATCAAGACCAAAGCCAGGGAGGCCAGACAAAGGGGAAAACTGACTCCTCGCTCTAGGCTAGAAACAGGAACACCAAACAGATGTGTCCTTAGAGGTCAAGGAAACCCAAGAGTGTCCTAAAGCCAAAAAGCAAAGCCATAGGTTTCTTCCAAGAAGGAGCTGCCTAGACATCTGAGATTGGCTTTGCTCCGTATATATGTATTAATTTACTCAAGGAATGTTTATGTCCTGAGTGCGGCTGTTCACGGCGTAGTTGTCCCTGAAGAGAGCAGTCTGGAGAGAGGAGATGGGCCCTAAGGGATCTCTGACTTGTCAAGACCTGGAAAACCACCCTGGGTCCCAGGGAACACAAATGGAAGTAGGGTGTGGTGGAGAAGAAGGAACAAGAGGAAGACTGCTTTCTGCCCCAAGGGTGGAGCTATGGTTCTTGGGAAGTGGAGCCTAGGCCAGGGCAGAGATAGAACAGCAACAGAGCGTGACCAATGGCTCTTTTGTTGTTTGTAGTCCTCACTGAATGCCAGGCACTGAATACTTCATAAAATGTTAACTCATTCCGTCCTCAGGCAACCCTTGAGGTAGATATCATTATTCTTTTCATTTTCCAAATAAGGAAACCGAGCCACGGAGTCTACTTAGTGCCTAGGAAAGTGACCAGACAGAGGTATCCAGACTAAGAGCATGCTGGGGCAAAAGTACTTTCAGGCAAAAGCTAGATCCTGAACCCTTTCCGGGCACGGTGACTGGATCAAACCTTGTGCCTGCCTGGAGGAGGCTTCTTTTATGACACGCGAACCTACAGATGGTGGTTCCATGGCAGAGGTCTGAGGCTGGCTCTCAGAAACAGAACTGGACGTGTAGACTCTCTCTAGAATGCTCTAGAGCTCGTAACAGCTGTTTAAAAATTTATCCTCCCCCAGCTCCTTGGCCAAACGCAATATGCTGGCCCCTGAACCTACCTCCCGGAATGAGTTTGTCTCTGCCACTGATCACGCGTTCATTCCCGGTTGTCTGGGAGATAGCACGTGATTTGTATGTACCAGCGATTGAGCTGGGCATGAATGAGGTGAGGTCTGGACCGATCAAGAGAGGGGTCCCACATTGGGGTGAGTCTGTGACTGAAGAAAGAGGAGTAAGGGCGAGCCTGCAGGAGGGTATCTGAATAGCAGAGAGATTCAGGAAGACAGCTGGAGCCTGGCCGGCTGCACAGAAACTGCAAGTCATTTCTTGGGGGGCTCGGCTGACAGCCTCCTGGAGATGCAGACCCAGAGGAAAACACAGCCTCTCCTCTTGTCTCACTTGCCAGTTTAAAAAAAAAAACATGTAAGAAGGAGGCTTTCCCGAAATGACAGTGTTTTCTTCACTTCCTCAGACTGATGTTCACAGTTCATGGCATTGACTCTTTTCAACCTTCTTCAATACCTGCCCCCTTACCCCACCCAAGACCCACAGGGGTGCCCTCACTCAGGTACAGAAGCATCCACTGCCCACAAAGTGCAAAGGCCCTAAAATGAGAACATGCCCAGTGTGTCTGAAGAACGCAGAGGAGGCCAGTGTGGCTGGGTGGGAGTGAACCCCAACCAGCACTAGGGACACAGAGGAAACGGAGCTGGGGAGGCAGGGTATACAGACAGTAGGGCTCTCTAGACCATCCTATGGCTCTGGCTTTCGAATGATCACATGCGGTAGATTGTTAAAGGGATCTGTGTCCACCTTCTAGACAAGTAAGGACCAAAGAAATTTAGTGACCTGCCCTGGGCAGTTCATGGCAGAAGCCTCGACACCAGATCATGGCTCCTGGTTGGCACTGTTTACACCATGCTGTGTGGCCCCCGCCCTGCTGGGGCTCCTGGGGACCCTTCACCATACTTGGTGCTCTCAGCAACACTTGGAGATTGCTGTCATGGTCCCCCTTTTACAGAAGAGGACACTGAGACTTAGAGACCTTAAGTAGCTTGTTCGGAGTCACACAGGATTGAAACCAGGTCCGTCCGACTGCAGAGATCCTGCTCTGTGCACTCTAGCATGTTCTGCGAGATCTCTTCCTCGGGAAGAAAGGATGCTTCAGCCGGCCAGTTCCACCATAGATGCTGACCCAGGGTAGTGCATATAAAGTGCTTCTTTCAGCACCTGGCATATGGCAGGTGCTCAGTGACGGTTGTTACTGCCATAAGCCATGTGAGGAATGTCCTTCTAGAAGATGGTGCCCGATACCCCCTGCTCTGGGCTGTACTTGCTGAAATACTTTTTCGCCGGGACAGTCATCCCTCTGTTGGAAACACCTTCTCTCTAGCACAACATATATACCCATGGAGGGTGAATTGAGGGTCAGAAAAGAGGTATCTAGGCTGGGAGCAGTAAGAAAGAAATGACAGAAAGAAATGGGAAGAGAGAGAGAGAGAGAGAGAGAGGAGAATGGAGCTCAGAAGAGGAGAGATACCAACCTGCTGGTAGTTGGAGCCCCACATCCATCTCCTTGATCATTGGTGGAGGGAGGACAGGTGCTGGATGGAGGCTTCAGAGACCCAGTGTGGAGCCCATCTCTTCACTGACTCACTTTGGGACTCAGTGATTCTTAGCCTTCTCTAGCCTCAGTTTCCCCACCTATGTGCATTCTTTAAGAGCCTTTTCACTTTTTAAAAAGTATTTATTTATTCATTTTGAGAGACAGGGAGAGAGAGAGAGAGAGAGAGAGCTAGCAAGGGAGGGGCAGAGAGAGAGGGAGACAGCGAATCTCAAGCAACACAGAGCCAGATGCGGGGCTCGAACTCGCGAACTGGGAGATTGTGACCTGAGCCATCACTGAACCCACCGAGCCACCCAGGCGCCCCATAAGGCTTCTTTCACTTCTAATCTTCACCACTATGATTCCTTGACTGGCCCTCGACGAATGAGAAGACACTTCCACTAACTGAGAGAGGACGGAGTTTATTCAGGAAAAACCGGTCAGTACAATATGCACTACAAGGTATCGTTCTGTTCCCATCACAGTCATGGGAAAAACAACTGCACAATAAATTAGGGGGAAGCCGGCCCGTCCCCTCCATGGTGGCCCTCGGGACGTTTCGGCAGACCTATTTATCATAAATATGACAGCAGACTACTTGGTTACTTTCAGGTGGGATCAGCAGTCCGGGCCCATCTGGTGGGCCTTGCAAGTGCAAGCAGATCATTGAAACCTAGATTTTTCCCTGCAATACCCCAGCCCCAGGGGAGAGAATTCGAAAGCTCAAGGGAGGTCTTTTCAAAATCACCCTCATCTGCATAAAAACGGGGTCTTCCCCCTTCTCCCTCCCCTCAGAAAGCCTGGCAGTGGGGGGGGTGTGCTCCTCCCTGGGCCTTCAGGTTCCCAGGTGGGTCCTCAGGCAGCAGAATTTTCTTGATGATTCTTGTCAAGCCAGGCCAGAAAGACGTCCAGTTCTCCCAGAGACTTAATGGCCGCTGATCGGACCTCCAGCTGCAACCAGGCAAATCATCGTCAGAACTTGCCTTTCTAGGCTTTGTAGTCGGCAACGCTTTCCCCATGTTCCAGGCCCCGTGAGGCTTTCCTTTCATTCACCAATTATATTGGCAGAGCGTTCACACCCCAAATTATTTTTCTAGCAGCCAACCCAAATTGTTTCCCCCAAACAAGCGGTTACATCATGTCAGCAACTTATAAATAAAATGAAAAACTCTTCATTCTTTGCCTTCTGTTTTTCTTTTTCCTGTTTTTTTTTTTTTTTTCATAGAAACACACACACACACACACACACACACAGGCCTTACTGGCCAGTTCTTTTGCTTGTTTTCCTTTTCCCATCAGCTTGCTTTACTTCTCCCTGAGGAAGTCTCAACCCCAGCGGTGCTCTCCTGTGGGTAGGGTAACACGTTGTCCCCATCTGACCTATGAAGGCACCAAAGCCCTTAAGGACAAGTGTCCTCCCCAATGTCACACAGTCGGTAGCAGAACGGGAACTAGAACTCGGGTCTCCTGACCTATTCCGCCCCTTTCCAGCAGACGGCAAGGAGATGGTAAGATCCAAAAGTATATCCTGTGGAGCCAGGGAGCACGGGATCGAGTCCTACCCACCACTTGGCTGCAGTGGTTACATTCGTCAAATTACTTCACCTGTTTGTGCCTCAGCTCCCTCATTTGTCAAATGTAGATAATGGCTCACAGCACGGTTATGAGCAACCCATGGGTTAGTACCTGTACTGTATCGGAACAACAGCTGGCTCGTGGCAAGAACAATACAAAGTCTTAGCCATTGTTACAGTATTATTCTATGGAGCGTCTCCACGAGGAGGCTGTGAACGGCCTCTCGCCTTCTCGCTCTGACTCAAAGCATTGGCATCATTTGGCAGGGTGGTCGAAATGCAGAATTTCAGGCCTCGTTCCAGACTTCCTAAGCCAGAACCTGTATTTGATTTTGACAAAGTCTCCGGAGGATGCCTGTAAGGAGCACAGTCTGTCCCCTCTATCTCTGTATGAGATGTGCATTCTACGTCTGCGCGTATGGGAGAAGCACTGCTCTTTGTCACCCCCAGAGTGCTGGTGGCAGTCACCTCCCACAGTGCCACCTGGCAGGTAACATGTTCCGTGCACCGCAGCTTACGGTTCGCTGGGGATCTTTGTTCCCTCTGTGGATCACACCCATCAGAGGTAGTGTGTGCTTTCCCTCAACACTGAACGCAGGTTAGTTCTGATATGTGAGGTCAGAAGAAGATTGTGGAGGCGTGATGGAGAAGGGGGGCCCAGCAAATCAGCAAAGGGGGTAAGACCAACACACTCTGCTGACACACAGGATGGGGAAGACTAGCAGTAAACTCTTGTTGAGTCCATGAGCGACGGGGGGAGTGGGGGCCAAAGGGTTGGCCCCCTCCCTGTCAGGGTGTCACGTTCCACCTCCGCCTTCTGCGTCCTCCCCCTCCCATCCTTACCTGATCGTAGTTGTCCTGGATGATTCTGGTGGCGTTGGTGGCTTCCTCCCTGCAGTGACACTGCCTCTGCTTCTGCTGTGATCGGGAGAAGGAAGGACCCGTCAGAGGACCTTGCCACCCAGCCCGCTCTTTCCACCTGCTGGGTGACATTCCTCCTTCTCCCCAAGATGGGTCCGGTAGGTAAACTCAGGTTGGGGCAGCAAGGGGGAGTAGAGTCTGTTTATGGAGTCACCCTGTGTTTGCCAGGGCTTTTGCTCTTTTTCTGGGTTTACAGCTCACCCGACGGGAAGGGCCAGGGAAGTAGGCGTCAAATCTGTCTGGTCACCACTCTGTGAACGCAACACCCCACAGGGGAGGCCCTAAATATTTATCGGATTAGCTAAGGAAGCAATTGATGAAACGAGTCTTAATGCAAGTACGGCAGGGGTCATGACTTCTTCTCACAATTTTAGAATCCGAGGCACAGAAAGGAGAGGTGATTTGCCACAAAGTCACTGCAGGTGATCGTTGGCAGGGACAGCCCCGGAACCCAGGATTTCTCCTGGTCTAAGTTTTTGTTGGTTCGTTTGGGTTTAGTTTTATTTCTGGTGTTTGTTTTTAACAGATCACAATGAATTTATAGGTAACCCTTGGGGATGGACTATAGGAGGGAACAACGTAGAGGTTAATTGGTATGAAAACCCCAAAGGGTCCCAAAGAAACTACAGAGATAGGGAGATGCTTATGATAAGCCTGGACTCGAGGGCCTGCCTCTCTCACAAGCCAGCCCTGACACTACTTGAGGAGTACTTTGATATAAGTGGTCACCCTAGGAGGATTATCTGTGAGGAAACCGGGTCTGATGGGGTATCAGCGGGGAGGAAGTCCTGAGGAAGAGATTCTGCACAGTTCTCCCCGTGGATGACAGGGCAGGGGATTTCCTTTGGTCCAAGAGCCATGTCAGAGAGCCGACTGGGCCCAGCATGTCCTGGGGCAGACGGGGGCCAGATGTTCCGGGTCCTGATGTGGCAACTCACACATGGCTGCAAAGCCTTCTGCATGTAGAGGAAAAAGTTGGCAATGCTGCTGAGTTTTCTCAAGATTTGGGGGTTCAGCTCCTGATGGTCCTTGAATACCTTGTCCACGTAAAATGCCAGGAGGTTCTTGGTCACACAGCATACATCTAAGGGCTACAGACACAAATTAGAGAGAGCTCCAGAAGCCCTCTTCTCTTACTGTCTTAGGGCCACAGCAACCTTTTTGAGTAGGGGCGTCAAGGAATGAAACAGCTAAAAAAAAAAAGTCAAGTTTCTCAAATTCCTATCGGCCTCAGAGCGTCCCACTGCTCTTACCACATCAAAGCTACTTGTGACGAGGGCACTGAGGAGAGACTGCGGTTCACCTCCTCTTTCTGATGGCCAGGAAGTATGGTAACAAGTGATGGAACCCAGCCACAGAATTAGGCACCTGCCTTTTGAGAGGATCCATGCCTGAGCAGCTTTCTGGAAAAGTACTTCCTTATGTTCTGCTTCAGTTTGCTCCTCTGTTCCATCTCCCATCCATCAACATGTATATAAATACACACACACACACACACACACACACACATAACTATCAATAGCTATTGCACACCGGGTGTGCACTGGGCACGCATTCCTACCCTTGTAATGACATTGCATTTATCCTGTTCTGCTTCCCCTACCACCCCAATCTGTCCTTTAAAAAAATTTTTTTTTAATGTTTATTCATTTTTGAGAGAGGGAGAGACAGAGCATGAGCCGGGGAGGGGCAGAGAATGAGGGAGACACAGAATCCCAAGCAGGCTCCGGGCTCGGAGCTGTCAGCACAGAGCCGGACACGGGGCTTGAACTCACAAACCATGAGATCATGACCTACAAACCATGAGATCATGACCTGAGCCGAAGTCGGATGCTCAACCGACTGAGCCACCCAGATGCCCCCCACCCCACCACAGGTCTGTCCTTTTTAAACTGCAGGGATCATTTGAAAGGAGCTTAGATTTGCAAGGATGGAAACTGACAGCTGCAGAAATGCACATCTGGGCAGGTCCGCAGCTGGCAGAGTGCATATCTCTCTAAGGGGGGGGGGGGAGGGGTGACGGTGTTGAATTCCTAGGACACAGCTCAGAGCAGCTGGCCAGGCTGAGTTTTCTTCTAGCAATTTATACCCTGCCCTGCCAGTCAGTGAGCTGCTCTGCAGGAGATTTGTAGCTCAGTCTGAGAAGGGAGGAGTGTGCAGCGGGAACAGTGCATCTATCTTCATTAGCATTAAAGCGACAAAGCTTCCTTGGTCCCGCAAGCAGCTTTTCCTAGACGACAAGCTCTACTTGCAACGCAAAACCCTTCTCCTCCTTCTCTCCTGCTGGTTCCCTCAACCAAAGGGGCAAAACGTTGCACACCTTTGTTTGACCAGGGAGAGAAGGAGAAAACATGATAAAGACCTGCCTCCCAATCGACCCCTTTCCTTATGCCAACATCAGCTATTTCTAGACCTTGAGAAGAGAAAGAATCTGGAGACAGAGAGAGCTTGGGGGTTCAACCACTGGCTCAACCACTGACTGGTCTTTTTTTTTGCCCAATTTATCTATCAATTTGCTCATTTGAAAATGTTCGTTTTGGAATAGGTGGCCCTTTTGGGTCCCTTCCAGCTGGGATATCCTGTGAATCTCTTATACGGTTGACTGGAATAGTATTTAGTAAGTGGCTACCTCTGTTTACTACAAATAAGTCAGGCCCAATACTTCCTAGAAGAACCATTTCACTCAGAGAAGCCAAAAAAAAAAAAAAAAAAAGAGTAACTCATTGCAGCTATCTCTTCTTCTCTGGGAGATAAATATCTGAAAAAAAAAAAACTGGATCTTTCTAGAATGCTTACTAGGACTGGAGGAGCTCTTTTTTTTTTAATGTTTATTTATTTATTCTGTTAGAGACAGCATGAGAAGGGGAGGGACAGAGAGAGAGGGAGAGAGAAAGAATCCCAAGCAGGTTCTGCACAATCAGCGCAGGACATGGGGCTCCATCCCACAAGACCGTGACCTGAGCCAAAATCAAGAGCTGGACACTTAACCAACTGAGCCACCCAGGCGTCCCTGGAGGAGTTCATTTTTAAAGGCACTTCCCAGTGGCTCCTTCTGTAAAGCGAATTCTCACCTCATAAGTCAACTGTTTTGTTAACACACCCTCAAGACCTCTCATCTGGACCGTTGGGCTGATCTCCTTACTGCCTTCCCTGCCTCACATTCTCCATTGTAAAGAACATCACCAGACTGTCTTTCTAAAAGGTCTTGGGGTCATACAGTCTTCAGCTCAAAAACCCACAGTGACTCCCTATTGCCTGCATTATTATAAGGTCGACGCTCAGCCTGACTTTTAAGGTTCTTGGGAAAATGACTCTAGTGTATCTCATCCTCTTCCATTCACCTCATTCACCTGCGTGTCCCTCACGCCACAAACCTGGCTGCCTCACTGTCCCTTGACACACATTCACTGATCTCACACATATTCTCCCTGATCTCCAGACTCCTTTCTCCCTTATCCACTGACCCGCAGCCAACTCATCTTTTAAGTCACTGCTCACTTTTTCACCTCCCCCACGAAACCTTCCAGAATCACCTGAGCCACAGACAGCCTGTCCCATCTGAGCATGTGGTACCCCCAATCTCTCTCTAGGTAAGTAATCCTTCTTTGATCCCTCCTAAGAGGCTTCCACGTCCCTGAGACACAAGGGTGCCCTAACGCATCAGCTGGCAAGTGAGCAACCGGGAATATTTAGAGTATTAAATACTGGAGATTAGACAAGAGAAAACAGGGTGGGGATTTCTTTCTCAGCCCGGAGCTACAGCTCCATAAAAATAACAATACAGGGAAAAGCAGATTGGGGCCAATACCTTAATTCTGTGCAGGGTCTCCGATGTGGACAGGATGGTGACATTTTGGAAGGTGTCCTTAGCTTGCTATGGAGAGAAACAGAAGAACAGACACGAGCCATGAATATTCCATGTCCCCCCCGAGGCACAAAAAATAACGAAAAAGAACTCATTCTTCAAATGAAGATGTAAGCTGAGACACCCCCTTGCCCACACCTTCACCCTGAGCCCATACTCACGATGGCTCCTTTGATTTCTTGGAAACTCTCTACTACGTGGCGCATGTCCATGGAAACCAGACATCTTCTCAGACCTCGGGCATGCACTGAGCACAGGAAGAGCACAGCAGCCACGAGCAAGAGGGAAACACGCTGTGCCTTCATATCCTGCAGGAAAGGATGGAAGTCAACTGCCGAGCTGAGAGTGGAAAGCAGTAGAGGCCCTTGACTGAGCTGTCCTTTGGACCTTGCAAGGCAACCCAGACGGCAACCAAGAAAACAAGACTCACTACCTCAGCCTTGTGGTGTTCATGGTCATGTGTCTCCTCCTCTGGTTTTCTTGAATCAATTGAATGAGCCCCCACCTTCACCCCAGAAAGCACCCGACAGTGCTCTCTCAAGTCCCAGAGAGTAGATTCGTGTGGATATCACTCCATTATGACTCAACGTGCCCATTTTGTCAACAGTGTTGAAAAGCATTGTTTTTAATAAATTAAATAGGAAAAACAGGGTTGGTAATACGCCCTAGGGATTAGGCAACAGATCTGAGAAACCCTAAAAGCACATTTGGTTTTTTTTTTGTTTGCTCCCGAAATAGGCGACACCCTTTTAGTATAAACCCTCGATGTGTATCCGCTTAAAATCATTCGTTTGAAGCCATCTCCGAAGGTGTCACCTTCTTCTGGAGAACAACCCATTGGCCACCATGAAGCGAGAGAGGAGGCCAAGCTGGGGGCTCCCGCCCTGTCACCCACCGAGCCAGGGGCTGTGAGGGACATGTCTGCAGCTAAGCTAGCCCTCGGCAGGGCCAGGCTCGGACATGCCGTCTTTCCTCATCCCATCACCCTCCCTGCCTTCCTCCTTCTCTCTGCCTCTGCCCTTAAACCCCTTTCACGGTGTCACCCAGACGCGCTGAGAAAAGTGCCCACGATGTGATCGCCCAGCTTGTGGACTCTCTTTCCCTGACCTTCCTCGGCACCGGCCCGGGGCTTCGTCTTAAAGGGGAGCCTCAGGACGCGGCGTGTGACTAGACCCGCGCTGCGCTCCGTGGAGCTGCGTGTGGGCCGGCGTGAGCGTCGCGTGTGGCAGGGCGGGAGACAGGACGCCAGCCGGGGGGACTGCAGAGCCCTCGCACCCAACTCCTCGCCCTGGCTCCCACTGCCACAGCTATGAAGCACATGTGCGTGGGTGCGAGCCTCGGCGGCCCCCGCGCCCCGCCGCCCCTCCCCAGTCTTCCTTGGGATGCCTGGGCTCCAGAAGGCCAAGAGACAGCAAGTCTTGTTTAGAAAACCATGTGGCCTCCTGTCTTCTCGACTCCACGTTCGGTCATTCCCCTTGAGCGCACGGGTGTCGGATGAGGCCTCACCCAGGGGCAGGCATCGGCCCAAGGCCTGGATTCCTCTTTTTCCAGCCTCTCTCTGGCAAAACAGGAAAAGAGACCCCCCCCCCCCCGCCGCCCCTGCCACTGGCTGGCAAGACTGTAGAGTCCCCCTCAGCTCTAGCTCCTCTCAAGGCAACTAGGATGCTTCTGGAAAGCCAAGTGGCTAGGAGGAGAGCCCAGTTTTTCTCCTGACAAGGCACCTCTCAGAAGCAGGGGAACGTTGTCCGATCACCCCATGCCTGAACCCCATTGTGCAGAGGAGAAAGATGCCTCCCTTAGCTTGCCTAGGCCATCCAAGACATCTTGGCAGACTCACATCCCAGGAGTATCTGATGTTTCTCGTACGTGCCCCATGTGCTGGGCACTGTGCCAAGCATTTTCCATAATTATCTAATGCTCACAACCACCCTGTGAGGCGGGTTGTCTCCGCCTGCATTCTGTTCAAGAAGAAACTGAGACAGAGGACTGAAGAACGCTGCCCAAGATAGGCATCCAGCGACCAGTGGTGGAGTCAGGACTGGAGGACAAGCCAGCTGTCCTCACCACCAGACCATCCCACTTACAGCATCATCCTGTCGGGGCCTCGGCCGGACATCCCGGCCGAGCTGCTCACACCAGACAGACAGGAGCACCTTTCCGATGGGCTCCCACTGAACCTCTTTACATTTAAAGAGCTATTTAATACTGCAAAGTCTTAAAAAAAAAAAAAAAAAAAAAAGTCAAGTGCCCAGCACAAGCTCCTAGAACAAAAGGTAAATATTAGTTTCCTGCCCCTTCCCTTCCCTTCCTTCCTGCCCTCCTTCTTCCCCATTCTCCATCTTTTCTTATTGAGAACAAGGTACCAGAAGGTTTATCCTCTGCACGGAGTAGCCCTCCCCATCCCCCAAAATACCAGGGCCTAGGACGTCACAGGCCAGACACAATGACAACGGGTCACCTCTCTGCAGCAGTGAGGGACGAGGGCTATGGCGGTTTGGCTAAAAGTCTCTAGTGAGGGCCCAGGGGAACCTCACCTCTCAGTGGGTGCTCCCAGGCTGCTCTTGTGTCTTCTGTCTCGGTGCTCTTTGCCAGTTGGAAAGGGCCGGTCACTTTTATGCAGGTGGATACGAGGAAATGCTGTCAAGGTTTACTGGGTGGGTCCCCCCCTTGGGAAATTGTTTTTTTTTTTTCTCCCTTGTTTCCTTAGCATCTCATTTCCTTAATTGTTCTCTTTTCTTGCTTCCTTGAGATATAGCTGATTAATCATTATTAAGAAATGCCTCTTTCTTCTGGGTCTTGACAGGCGGCTTCTAGGAAGAATAAACTCCCGATTTCCATGCAAATGAGAATTTCTTGCAATTCTGTGTCCAGGCAGAAAAATCCAAGTTAGGTCACTTTCCTGACTGCTGTGGCATACCACCAACTGTACCCTGCAGGCAAACTCAGGAAAGTTCTCTCCTGATGGCCACACCCTGACAGCAGCCAGTCTCAGGAGACTCTACAGGTGCTCCTGGTCCTGGCTCACTCCATCTGCCAGATGCCTCGTACAGCTGTTGAGCACCTCCTTGTGCTAGACGCTAGCTAAGTGCTCTGCCTGCGTTATTTTGTTTAACTTTATGAGAAACATTTTCTTCCCCTCGGAAATGCAACCGTGTATTTGGACATGACCTCTTCCCTCTTTGTCATTTCCCTTGGAGAGCTGCTTCATTTTGATTCGTGCAGGGGGAGAAAATGAAGCTAGGACGTAGAGGGGCTGAGCAGCCAGGGGCAGGGTCAAGAACAGAGCCTAGAGTCCTTGCCCTTGGAAGAGAAGAGCCTCCATCTAAGTCACTTTATTTGTACACACTCTACACCATGACTTCTCCAAGGACCAGGGTTTGAAGTGATGGTGAGGGAAAGAAGAGATGTAAAAACTTCCCTCCCCAAACATGAAATCCCAAACCGAGCAGAACTTGTTTCTACCAAATGAGGCAATTCTAGGGTAGGGTGCAATGATAAGAGACCCACTGGGCTCCTTGGACAATGGGCTGGAGCAGACCTTGCATGTAGCAGACTGGGGAGTGATGGGCAGATCAATGGCAGAAAAGAAAGAGTCCCTGGCGGAGAAGAAAGAGGGACAGGGAAGCCTGGGGACTTTTTATGGGGTAAGAGCAAGGGAAAGGAGTTCTGGGGGCTAAAAATCTTGTTGTCCAACATCTTGGACTCAATGAAATAATATGTGCTGTAAGAAACAGTGGATTCTTGTGGCCACAGTGTGGCTGTAGATTTAAGTCCTGACTTTCCCTCTTCTCTGTTGGACACTAGACAAGCCAGTTGAGACTTTTCTGAAGCTCAATAAAATAGTTAACATAAACTATGAGGATCTAAATGAGCTAATGGACTTGATCCATGGTAAATACTCAATAAATATTATTTATTCTGATGCTGTGTGCCAGGTACCTGGAAAAGGAGAAGACACCTTCATTGGGAGTTAATAGGTTTCTCTCTGTTCCTTCCGACAGGGAGAAAGAAGCTCTTCTGAGTCTAGAGCTCTGCCCCCCACACATCCCTGCTTCCCCACAGAAGGGGTGGACAGGAAGGTGGGTGCTGTTTTCCCAGCACAGCCTGAGCTGCCTGGTTCATAGCTCACAGATGGTGACCCAGCTCCACCTTCTAGATGATTGCAAAACTGTCCATGCTGGCTCTCACCCTGTATTCATCCCCTTGTGCTCAGACTGAATGTCCTGACCCAGCTTACATTTCAGGGCAGAGATGTCATATCAAGAAACTTGCAAAGGAAGGAAAAATATGTGATATGTTTATAGCTCCCCTCCGGCACACAGTGTTATCATAGCAGCTAGGACCATTGCTCTGCAGGCAGCCTGGCTTAGGCTGAATGTCAGAATGAAGGCAAGCCAGCTCATCTCTGTGCCTCTGTGTATGCATCTGCAAAGTGGTGTTAATTGTGCCTGCTAAATACTCACCATGTGGGCAGGGTGTGGAGATTGAGTGATTAAATATATAAGCCCTTAGCACAGGGTCTGGTACATAATAGGAGATTAAAAAATGATAACTTTGCCTTTTAATTTTACAGTCCCTTTTTGAGCCCCTAAACTGGGAGTGAAGAGGGACATTAAGAAATTATTTTCCTCCATCCTAAGCCTTGCTGCCTAACAGTTAATACAAAAAGTAAGAATATAGATTGAAATGGAATGGTATCCCTTCCAGGACAGCAGTCAAATTATAGATTTGATCCAGAAATCTAGAGCTATGTCTAGTCTTAGACTTGGGTCTTCTAGAACTAGTTGACTCAACCATTGGAATACCAGAGCTCCATTTTCCATTTGGTACATGGGGAAGCAGAAAGCATGTGAAGGAAGGCTTTTGAGCCAGGATGGAGAATGTTCTGAGTTCGACATGTGCTGGGCACAGCTCTCTCATGCCTTCCAATCCCCTGTCCCTACCCACTATCCACTCCAACATCATGAACCATTCATGGTAGTGCAAGGGCGATTTCTTCTCCATAAAAGAGGGCAGTCAGCCTGCTCCTCTGAGTGCTAAGTCCTGGAGCTCAGACAAAAAATGAGCCAAGCATTGCACGACTCCAGAGGGCACCGTGCCCATTGCCTTTTACGGCAGTGAGGCTCCATGGTGTGGCCCTACTGAGTGATCTGGACAAAATGGATTAGGTCTGTATGAATAACTTTGTGCATATCGTTGTGAGGACTTTACCACACTAGAGAGAATGATAGAGAAATGATCTGCCAAAGAAAGAAATGTTGGTGCTGATGAATAGATATTCCATCTGGGAAGTAAATAAGAACTTAAACACAGAAAGAATATAAATGCTTAAATGTGTTGATGAATACATTTGGATTGTAAGGATACATTTGGGATTTGTATATAGCTTTGAAGATAAAGCAAAAAAAGGATAAATCTCCCAGTTCTTGGGGGCTTTAAACCTAAAAATTTTCTCCTTTGTTTGGGGTAGAGAAAGAAGAGTGAGAAACGATAGCAGAGAGCACCCAGCTCAGCATTCCCATTATAGCCATGAACAAATGGAGGCATGAACCAGCCCTCCTGCCACATGCCAAGGAAGTGTCCCTCTGTTCTCAAACCTCCATCTCTTGGCTTCTAGCTCAGTGCCCTTTCTAACCCCATGCTGCCCTCTCATTTTAATAGCAGGTGGAGTGGAATAGAACACAAAGCTATGGGGAACCTCAAGCTTGTTTAGCAGGGGAGGTGATGTAACTCTCCCAAGGCAAGCTGTACAGACTTGCCTTCTCCTAGGAAGTCCATGACCTAAGGAAATTTGAACTGGCTGATCCTGCCTAGTGGGGGGAGGAAGGACAAACTGGGCACCTATGCCACAAACACCTGGCCACGCCTTCTTTTTCACCCGCAGGGCTCTCAGTCAAGTACTGCTGATCTAGAGCCACCTTATGCCAATGGATTCTATGGGTCAAATGGCATGAAACAACCTTTGTAGAGACTGGAGAGGAGAAACCAAGGATGGGTCATGGAAAGAGTCCAAGCATTGCCTCCCCATTCCTTTCCTGGATCACTGATCTGGTCTCATTCCCAACAACCCATCGTCTCCCAGGCAGCCAGATTTTCTAAAATGCAAACCCAGTCTTGGTGCTGCTCAGTCTAAAACTTCCAGCATGCCTCCCAGGGGCCACCAGGATAAAGGGTAAGCCTCTCTCCATAGAACCTTAGAACTATCACAATCAGGACCTTGTCCACATTTCCAACCTCATCTCTCTTGAGAGCCCCAGACACCTCACTGACTCCTTTCACCTAGAAAGCACTCCCCTTGCTTTTCTGCTTTGCAAATGCTATCCAGCTTTCAAGACTTAACTCTGGGTGACTTCCTGCGTGAAGTCTCTCCCTTCTTCCTTTCCCTCTGCCCCCTTCTCTCCTCCACCCTGCCTACCTCCACCCTGGTTGAGTTGATTCCTCTTTCTTTCATATTCCCACTGGATGGATACCAGATGCCGAGTTAACTTCGAATTTCAGATAAACACATTTCGGTGCTTTTCCGTCTGAAATTCACAGTTAATTGGGCTCCTGTATTTTTATTTGCTAAATCTGGCAACCTTACACTGAACCCTCGATAGATAGATGGTCAACCCTGGCCAGGGCCAGACCCAGTTTGTATGAGGCCTATAGCTCATACGATCAGGGAGGGAGAGTACTTGTGAAGAAAAGAAATTTTATTTTTATTTATTTTTATTTATTTTTTCAACGTTTATTTATTTTTGGGACAGAGAGAGACAGAGCATGAACGGGGGAGGGGCAGAGAGAGAGGGACACACAGAATCGGAAACAGGCTCCAGGCTCCGAGACATCATCCCAGAGCCTGACGCGGGGCTCGAACTCCCGGACCGCGAGATCGTGACCTGGCTGAAGTCGGGTGCTTAACCGACTGCGCCACTCAGGCGCCCCTGGAAATTTTAAAATAAAAGTAAAAAACTGAGACAAAAGTGAATCTTTATTTAGAATGATAAAAGAGGGGCGCCTGGGTGACTCAGTTGAGCATCCAACTTTGGCTCAGGTCATGATCTTGCAGTTAATGAGTTCAAGCCCTGCATCAGGCTCTGCGCTGACAGCTCAGAGCCTGGATCCTGCTTTGGATTCTGTGTCTCCTGCTTTCCCTGCCCCTCCCCTGCTTGCGCGCGCTCTCTCTCTCTCCCTCAAAAATAAATAAACATTAAAAATTAAAAAAAAAAAAGAATGACAAGAGAAAAAACAAATTACAAATTTTAATTTTTTTTTCAACGTTTATTTATTTTTGGGACAGAGAGAGACAGAGCATGAACGGGGGAGGGGCAGAGAGAGAGGGAGACACAGAATCGGAAACAGGCTCCAGGCTCTGAGCCATCAGCCCAGAGCCTGACGCGGGGCTCGAACTCACGGACCGCGAGATCGTGGCCTGGCTGAAGTCCGACGCTTAACCGACTGCGCCACCCAGGCGCCCCAAATTACAAATTTTAAAAGCTGACAAGTACCACATACGACGAAATCCAGGAAGATAACTGAACACTTTTATAAATTAACTATGTAACATCTCTTTGTTTGCTTCTTCTCTGGCAATAATTTTTTTTTGGTGCTTTTATTTATTTTTGAGAGAGAGAAAGCAAGCGGGGAAGGGACAGAGTGAGAGGAGGACAGAGGATCCGAAGTGGGCTCTGCACTGATAGCAGTGAGCCCAATGCAGGGCTTGAACTCACGAACTGTGAGATCATGACCTGAGCCAAAGTCTAACCCTCAACCGACTGAACCATCCAGGTGCCCCAACAATGATTTTTTTTTGAGTGTTATTTTCTATGAAGAGAATAAAAAGATAAGTCTGTATTTCCTCTGATATGGTTGTCCAGAATCGGGTTTTTGTTGATGATAGGTGGAATGCATGATGTATGTGACAGGTTTGTACCCTACAAACATGAAAATTCTGATAATTTGTTTTACAAGGTTCCCATCACAAGATAAAAAAGTATGTGATTCATTTCTAATCATATTTATTATTGAATAAGTATTTCTATGTTGACTTGATTTTAATGCAAACCCAATCTTTGGCTTCCAGTCTGATGACCGGAAGAATTTTTAACACGCTTCCTTTTGTCTCCATACATCTCAAACCTTGTTTCTCTTCTACTGCTTGCATACTTCCAGTAACGAGTCGACACTGTGGGTGGAAGGACTGTCCCGGGTGTTGTTCTCACACCAGGATGGCTAGCAAAATTTTAACCACACACAGATGTGATTAGAAGCCATGGAAATATATATCGCTAAAAGCCCAATGCATCCCCAAATCAACTGCTCCTTAGCCAGATCTCCCACATACTGTGGCTTCTCTAACATCACCTGCCAGGAGGGGAAGTCAGAATGAACAAAGACACTGATCTTAACTGATTACAGCTAACATACCTTCCTCTCTTGAATTTTCTGAGACCATACGACATGTGAATACATTGCTAAGACTCCTCCAGAGACTTGGAGGGAGCACATGCAAGGGAGAGATCCAAAGCTTAAACTTCCTTAGCTAAGCAGTAAATCCCCACTGACCACAGACTCTAAGATAATACATTTCATTTATTTGTATTTGGGATTTAATTTTAATTTTTAATCAAAGATTTCTGCGTATATAATTTTAGAAGACATAACGTGATGAAAACTGCAAACAGTTGCCCCAGGTCTCTCTACCCTCTATTCCCAAGCCCTGTAGGCAACACCTGTCCACATTTAGCTTCCTCTTCTGCTACATAGCTCCGTAATTCTAAAGGACACGCATTTATCACTATTTCATACTCTTCATTTTAGAAATGATCTATCAGCTAACTACAATAGAAGATAAAAATGTAGTTCTTGTATAGCACCCCATATAAATATGCTTGCTTCCCTGCCCCATCCCACCAGTATAAACATATCACAATTGCACTGCTTTTGAGGCAACTTGTCCCAAAAGTCTACCCAAGGAGGCATGAGCCGTTGGGAGAAGGCAAAGTCCTGCTCTCTGGCCCTTCTGTCTCAATTTGCTCCAGGAAGAACCAGAAGAATAGTATCAGATTCAAATGTTTGATGTGCTTTTCATTGCATTACCTTACATTTCTCATGGTCCAAACTCAGAATTCACAGACTGAAGGAGCTAGATTAACAAGAGAAGCTAACAACTATTAAGCACATTTATCACCCCGGGCACGGTATTAAGCACCTATATGCACTATCCCTTTTGAAGTTCTACCTGTTCCACGAGGTCCATGCTATGTTTGTGTGTCTATTGTTTTAGCTGTGGAAGCTGATACCTGACAAGTGCTTCGCCCAAGGGCAGCTGGGGAGTAGGTGGTGGAGTTGAATGCCATTGAGGCAGCACCCCCACTCTTAACCACTGCATTCTACCAGCCATGAAGAAGCATCTGGTCCAGGCTTCTCATTTGCAGATGAGGAAACAGCTGAGGCTCAGAGAAGAAAGAAGTGTCTTGTCTGCTGAAAAGTGGTGGATTGGGGACCCATATCTCTGAACTCTCAGTCCAGTGCTCTTTTCCTTCACATGAACTTTATCACTTATCACTTCTGGCTTCTTCCTACAAATACAGAAACTTCCTACAAAGAAAGAAAGAAAGAAAGAAAGAAAGAAAGAAAGAAAGAAAGGCACCTCTTTCCTCCAAGCAAAGAAAAGCGGAACAGCAAATGGTATACAATATGGCTCGAGAGCACCCTTCCCAACCAACAAATCCAGGCGTGTCAGCAGAAACTGATTCTGCAGAAATCGGATGTGGTTTTTCCCTCATTGGTAAAATGAACCATGTCATCTGAAGACAGCTGTTCCCACAGGCACTGGGAGCCAGGGAGTTCCTGCAGAGAGCTTCTTCTCAGGAGACCTGAGGGGAGGAGGAGGTTGGTCTGGTGGCTGTTGGCTTACTGCATAGTTATAGTTAACAGGCAAGAAAGTTAATGAAGTTAACAAAGTTAACGGGCTGATGGATCTGAAATACTCTGAATATAGGTGGGAGAGCAGGCAGGCACGAAGACCCCAGCCAGTAGCACTCTGTTGTGGTATTATCCCAACTCTTAGGATCCAGTCTATCCAGAAAGCCAGAGGTTTTGCTTAAACTTACTAATCCTAGAGGATTATTCCAGTGGATGGGTTAAACCTCCACCATATTCCAGGTACGGATTCATTCCATTTGGCATGTTGAGTGGGAGCCAGCCATTGGTATCTCTTAGAAGTGAGCTAAGATTTTCATCTGAAGGCTCAAATTTAAAGCATGTTGCAATTCCTCCAGAAATCCTCTTGCCGCCCCCCCCCCCCCAACTTCATTCTTTTCTGCTTGGTCTCCTCTCAGCACTGTTTCCTTCATCAGAGGACTGCATTCCAGCTAGCAACTAGATGGTTCTCCTTTGGTAAATCAATCTTTCAGTTAGAGAACATAAGGTCAATTTCTTGCTTGGGTATAAATTCCATAATGTCAGAGATCTTGTCTGTCTTGTTCATTATTTTGCATCCAAAACGTAACACGTAGTAGATACTGCATAAATGTCTATTGAATGAGTGAAGGAATGAATGGCAGATAATGGGAACTTCCAAAAGCATACACGTTTGCAGAGTTTTTTCGTGTTTCCCCACAGGCACCTATAAGTTAGGGTGAGTTTAATGCAAAGAGCTTGCCCGCTAAGTGGGTTGACCAGTAGGAAAGGGCTCCTGAATTCGTTCCATAGAAACACTTTTCTTTGGTGCCCCTTAGGTAAAGTCCTAACGTAGAAAAATCATAGAGGTCAGGCCCAAAGGGTTTACATGATTCTCTCCCAGTGTCCATGACAATCAGCCCCTGGGAAGAGGTAGAGACAAGCAACCTTCGCTATGGAAGAGTTGAATTGTATAGTCCTTTCTCTTTCGGTGTGTGCACCTTTCTTGGAGATTAAACCAAATGTGGTACCGGAAGAAAAAAATTGTGAACATGATATTTTACAGATACGAAAGAATTATCAAACAAGAAGAGAAAAAAATTCAATGTAACCAGTTGTATCCAAGTAAAATTAATCGCTTTGTCCAATGCACTTGAAGCACAATAACACTGAAGCACATTGTAAGTGTCAGAGTAACTTGCCATCCCGAAAGCTTGTATCACCATCAATGTTTAAACACAGAAAAAGTTAATCATGCCCAGACTACAGATCCAAGATGTCTGCTATGTTCCTTTGAGAAATTCATGAAATATATGGAATGAACCCCCCGCAATGTACAGAACATACAACCTTTCTGATGTCCTCCTATGAACATTCAGAAGTCCATAAACTCTAAATTTTAAACCTTAAAAGACTTGGCTTGGGTCTAATTTTGACAGTTGTTGGCTCTGTAACTTTGGACAAGTGAACCTCTCTGTGCCTCACTTTCCTCATTGGGAGAAATGGGATTGACCATTCTTGCCCTGTGTTACAAATCATGTGCTGCATACAGGTGTAAGGGTTGACAAGGTGCCCAGGGAGGGGCATTCATCTGGAAAGGAAGAATTGCCTTTTCTCTCTACCTATTTATCTAAGAGCAAGCTACAACATGCTCTGTGATGGAAGTCACAGAAACAGAGACACAAGTCCGATACTGGGAGGGAGCCGCCACTTGGCCTCTTGGTTGAGTTCCTTCATGTTAGTCCTACCTGTAGAGGGGTCTTCCCAAGGTGGGGAACTTGAACCATCCCTCCCTCAGGAAGAAGCAGGTGAATAATTTCTGGCTCCCATGGGTCTAAAGCCCCACCAGGAGTCAAACTGCTGAATTATGGAATAAGCCCCGAACTTGGACTGACCAACCATCCCACGTTGCCTGGGACTGAGACTTTTCCTGGGACACGGAATTTTCAGTCTGAAAGATGGAAAAGTCCTGGGCAAACCAATGCAAACTGCTCACTCCAAGTCAGACTGAGAAAAACGGGCCAGATTTGAGACCTGGCTCTGTGGCTTGCCCTCTGTACAACCGTGGGCAAGTCCCATAAGGCTGGCTTCTGTTAGCCTCAGTGTTCTTATCTAGAACTTGGGGCAAATGAGGATGAGACTACATAATATATACGGCCACTCCTAGCTGAAGGGGGGAACTCAATAGACATTTTCTAATTTGAAAATGCAAGCAACAGAAGCATAACTCCCTAAGGGGAGCCCATGCTTTGCGCTTCTCCACCAACACTCTTCCCCTTCACCAACGGGAGTCTGTCACCATTTCACACTCTCCAAAGCATTTTCACATATGGTATTGCTTATATTCCAGATTCCTCAGATGTAGGGAAGATGTTCCCATCATCGTTTTCCAGGTGGGAAACTGAGGCTCAGTGACTGGAGGGTCATGCAGCCACGTAGAGTCAGCCCTCCAACATGAGCACCCCAACTCTTAGCCCAGGTGCCTTCCCTCCAGACCACTCTCCTTCCTTCCCCCACAGGCAGCCCCTAGTGCTTCCCCCAGCCTGGGTGCCGGGTCTCTGGAGACTAATACTCTATGGCCACCAAGTGGCAGTGTCCTGGTGGGCACCAGGAGACATTTCACTCCTTGCCACACATGTTTATGCTCCTTGCTGAGCACCACAAGATTTAGGGCTGGAAATACTTTTTCCCTCTAAACACATGGAGATTCTTTTATTTATTTTTTTAAGTTTCTTTACTTATTTTGAGAGAGAGAGAGCATGAGCAGGAGAAGGAGAGAGAGAGAGAGAGAGAGAGAGAGAGAGAATCCCAAGTAGGCTCCACGATGTCCGTACAAAGTCCAATGTGGGGCTTGAACTCACAAACCATGAGAACATGACCTGAGCCGAGATCAGGAGTTGGACTTTTAACCGACAGAGTCACCCAGGTGCCCCCACAAAGATCCTTTTACAGTCAGATCCTGCTTCAGTCAGATCCTTCTTAAGAAAAGCAGGAGCCTCATCCCCGTGGCTTTGTGCTTTAAGAATTCCCTTGTTAGGAAGCAGCTAGTGAGACCTCCAAGGGGCACTGGGGGGCTGAGAGGGTGATGGGCAGGAGTGCAGAAACAGGATCCATTCCCCGAATTACCTACCCACGTGTTTGCTTCGGTCGCTTCTCCATCTTGTCCCTTCCAGATCTTGTTCGGTGTTAGGTTTGTTTAACAGCATTCTCTCTCTCTCTCTCTCTCTCTCTCTCACCCTCTTTTTCTTTTTTGTACCGCCTTCAGGATTTTATTAACATGAGTTTTTATTTTATTTTGTTTTATTTTATTTTATTTTATTTTAATTTCTTTTAGGGGCGCCTGGGTGGCTCAGTTGGTTAAGTGTCCAACTTCGGCTCAGGTCATGATCTCACAGCTCATGAGTTTGAGCCCCACGCTGGGCTCTATGCTGACAGCTCAGAGCCTGGAACCTGCTTGGGATTCTGTGTCTCCCTCTCCCTCCCTGCCCCTCCCCCTCTGGCTCTGTCTCTCTCAAAAAATAAATAAAAACATTTACAAAATAAATAAAATACAAAATTTCTTTTAATGTTTATTCAGTTTTTGAGAGAGAGAGAGGTAGTGAGCAAGCGAGGGGCAGAGAGGGAGGCACCGAATCTGAAGCAGCCTCCAGGCTCTGAGCTCTCAGCACAGAGCCCCACGTGGGGCTCGAACTCAACGAATCTCGAGATTCTGACATGAGCTGAGCTGAAGTCAGACGCCTCACTGATTGAGCCACCCAGGTGTCCCTTAACATGAGGTTTTAAAAAAACAAGCGTCCTTACCAGTGTGGGCCGGTGAGGGTGGGGAAAGAGGGGATGGGAGAGGAGGGGGAAGACATTCTGCTCTACTGGAAACAAAGCTCTACGAGAATTTTCTCTTTTTTAACCATTAGAAAAGTGATCCTTGCTCTGCTAGGGAAAAATTGTGGAGACAACAGAGAAAAAGAAGGAAAGAAAGTGGTTGCTCACAGGCCTTCTATCCAGGAATAACCTCGATGTCTGTTGTTGTTTTTTTTAACTTGGGGTCACCGAGAGAAAAATGGAGGGTGCACACAGTGACCTATAACCCTGTGCCCCAACCCCCACAAGGGCCCTAACCTGAGCTCACCTTAGTCACTTATGCAGTCATTCAACAAATACCCACTGGGCCCCTGTCATGTGCCAGGCACTGTGCTAGGTTCTGAGGACACGGTAGCAGACAACACATGCAGCCCTGGCTCCCCACAGGCCTCTCAGTGGTAGAAGAAACAGATGGTTAACCAGTCATTGCCATCACGTTGCCCTTACCACTCAAGAGCTGCCCTCTGAGCTAAACACTTTCAATGTATTGTTTTATTTCCTCTTTATAGCCCTGTGAGGAGATACCATTCTCGGCCACATTACACAGATTGAGGGAATTTAGGGAAAAGAGCTTAAATATTTGGACAAGGGCCATAGAGCTAGTCATGGAAAAGCTGGGGTCTGCACCCACAGCGTCTGACTCTGGCGTGGGGTGAGGATTAGAACAGTGTTGCCCTGGGAGACCCTGTGTGATCAGAGAAGAGCTCCTGAGAAAGTGAGGTTGACCTGAAAACACAAGACAGAAGTACCAAATTCCATTCTTTCCTCCAGATCACCCACCAGACTCTAGCATCCCTCCTCAGCAGTCTCCCTCTATCTTTGCCCCTAGCATGGTTCTTTAAGACCCTACATCTGCCATTCTCACATGCCTTCCTTCTCAGCCCTTCTATCCTGGGGTATTTCCCCATCAACCCTTCTCAGACCCCCTCTTTGCACTCAAGCTTCTTACCCAGGACCCTGCCCTCTTTCCTGTCAGGGCCATCTTGGAAATTCCCCTTTCCTCCCCTCATCCCCAAAATTTCAAGCTTAGCTCGGAATTCTGGCTTTCCCAACACCAAATATTAATCACATTTCAGGCTAAAACTGCCATGCTCAAGTTTCCCCAAATTCCTGGGAGGGTGGGGCAGGAATGGTATGAGGAGGAATCTGGGACTTTTCAGCACTCGGTCACCCCAGAAAGGCAGGGCAAGAGTCAGGCCTGAGGAAACTTGAAGAACCTGGCACTTCTTCCAAAGTGAGATGCAGACCAAGCCTTCTCCCCAGGGGTAACTGGCTTTCATTCCAGAGGGTCCACTCCACCCCAATGACCCAAAGAGAAGGTGGGTGCTGATTCCAGGGTGGCAGATACCAGGGACATGTGTCACTGACTCGCACCTGCCTCTCCTCAGCACTGCCAGGCCTGGGGAAGCTCAGAAACACGCGGCAGGTGGAAATGCCCGCATCCACCTGCTGCAATGGAAGCCAGTAGGAGAAAGAAGCTGACGACACTGGCACAGGGACTAAGCTTTTGCCAAGAGAAAGACACACCCAGACTGTAAGCCTTGAATACTTCCTCTTCCAGAGGATTCCTCTTTCGGGAATTCTAACCTCAGGGAACTCCCAGAGCCTGAGGAGGAAGAGTAACAGGTGGAAAGGTGCTGAAGTCACTCACTCAAGGTCTCATTCTAGGGAAACGCTTAATGGAGGAGCAGAAAGAATTTTTAACAAGGTCAGCTCTTCCTCTGAAGACCTGCTTACCGCACATGAGGCACTGCTCAAGAATGTTTTATACACTTGAACTCAAGTCATCTTGGGTCCAGGAGAACCTGCTTCACTGTGGCCTTTTACAGGTCGGGCCCTGCTGCTAATCTGGTATTTTGACACCATTTTCATTTACAGAATCTCTTTTATAGTCACATCCTTCACTGATTCAGCATACTGAGCATTTACCATATCCCACACACTGAGAAGACAAGTTTCTTCTCTTAAAGAGCGGAAAGTCTGGTGGGAGAGACCGGGAAATAAAAGGAATAATCCATTACAGAGGGAGAAGTGCTTTAAAGAAGGGAAACACATGCTGTGGGAATATAATGGAGGGTTACTTAATGCAAACTGAAGTGTGTGGGGATAGGGGGTATCAGAGGAGGCTTCCTGGGGGAGGTAACACCTTGACTGAGTCTTCAAGGATGCATAGGAGTTAGTCAAGGAGAGAGAAGAAAAAACCATGTTAGACCGAGACTTGGAGATGCCTGAGAATGGTAAGTCTGGGAAATACCTGTTGATCAACATGGGTAGAGCTTGGAAGTGGGGTGGGGCGGAGGGTGGCAGGATTAAATGAGGCAAGATTACGAGACCCTCAGAGTTTGTACCAGAGGACCCTCACTGTGCCAGTCCCCAGCTGTCCTTCAAGCCACCCCAGCTGATGCCACATGGAGTGAAAACACTACTGAGCCCCTTATTGGGCTTATTGCAACTGAGAAACGGAAATTTTAATTGTAATTAATTGTATTGTATGTATGGACATATATGCTTTCTTTTCTCTTGGGAAAATGGTTGGATCATGTTGTAGATGTCTGTTTAGTTTTTAAAGAATTTTTGGTGAAGAATATGTTCAAATTTTATGCTCTGTTTTTAAATTGAATTGTTTCTTTTCTGTTTTTTTTTTAAAGATTTTATTTTTTAGAAATGTTTATTTATTTTGAGAGAGAGCGAGAGAGCTCAACACCGAGCCCGATGCCAGGCTCAATTTCACACCTGTGAAATCATGACCTGAAGCTGATATCAAAAGTGGGACACTTAAGGGACTGAGTCACCCAGGCGCCCCCAGTTTTTCTTTCTTTCTTTTTTTAAATATGAAATTTATCGTCAAACTGGTTTCCATACAACACCCAGTGCTCAGCCCAACAGGTGCCCTCCTCAATGCCCATCACCCACTTTCCCCTCCCTCCCACCCCCTCATCAACCCTCAGTTTATTCTCAGTTTTTTAACAGTCTCTTATGGTTTGGTTCCCTCCCTCTCTAACTTTTTTTTTTCCTTCCCCTCCCCCATGGTCTTCTGTTAAGTTTCTCAGGATCCACATAAGAGTGAAAATGTATGGTATCTGTCTTTCTCTGTATGGCTTATTTCACTTAGCATCACACTCTCCAGTTCCATCCACGTTGCTACAAAAGGCCATATTTCATTCTTTCGCGTTGCCAAGTAGTATTCCATTGTGTATATAAACCACAATTTCTGCTTTTCTCTTTTAATGTGAACCCTTTGTTGCCCTGTGAGGTCATGGCATAAAAAAAAAAAAAAAAGGGGATACTTCACAGATTTGCATGTTATCCTTGTGCAAGGGCCATGTTGATCTTCTCTGTATTGTTCCAATTTTAGTATATGTGCTTCTGAAGCCAGCACAAATTGTTTGTTTCTTAATATAAAATTTAGGGGGCACTTTATGTTTTCTGGATACAAGTCTTTTATTAGATATGAGCTTTGCAAATATTACCTCCCGTTCTGTGGCTGGTCTTTACATTCATTCTCTTATTAGAAGTGACTTCTGAAAAGCAGAAGTTTTTAATTTTGGCAAAGTCCTATTTATCAACTTATTCTTTTTTTTTTTTTTAATTTTTTTTCCAACGTTTTTATTTATTTTTGGGACAGAGAGAGACAGAGCATGAACGGGGGAGGGTCAGAGAGAGAGGGAGACACAGAATCGGAAACAGGCTCCAGGCTCCGAGCCATCAGCCCAGAGCCTGACGCGGGGCTCGAACTCACGGACCGCGAGATCGTGACCTGGCTGAAGTCGGACGCCCAACCGACTGTGCCACCCAGGCGCCCCTCAACTTATTCTTTTTATGGACTGTGCTCTTGGCATCGTATCTATGGGATCTTGGTTAAGCCAAAATCACAAAGACTTTCTCCTATGTTTTCTTCTAGAAGTTTTATAATTTTAAGTTGTATACTTAAATTTACGATCCATTTTTGTGTATGATGTGTAGTAGGGAACAACATTTATTATTTATTTATTTATTCAAAATGTTTATTTATTTTGGAGAGAGAGAGAGATAGAGAGTGAGGAGGGGAGGGACAGAAAAAGAGGGAGACAGAGAACCCAAGGAGGCTCTGCATTGACAGTGATGTGGGGCTTGAACTCACCAATCGTGAGATCATGACCTGAGCCGAAATCAAGATTTGGACGCTTAACCAATTGAGTCACCCAGGTGCTCCTCCCCACCCCCTGAAAAAACAATGGATATCTAATTATTACAGCCCTATTTGCTGAAAAGACTATCCCTTCTTCACAAAAAGACTTTACGTCTTTGTCGAAAATCAGTTATCCATATGTGTATAGATGTATTTCTAGACTCCTTAGTCTGTCTCACTGATCTGTTTATCTCTACACACTGTCTTGATTACTATAGCTTTATGATATGTCTTGAAGTCAGGTTATGTTAGTCCTCTACATTTATTCTTTTTCAAAGCCATTTCAGTTACTCTTAGTCCTTTGAATTTCATAAATTTAATTTTATTTATTTAAAAAAGTATTTTAAATGCTTATTCATTTTTGAGAAATACAGACAGTACGTGAGTGGGGGAGGCGCAGAGAGAGAGGGAGACACAGAATCTGAAGCAGGCTCTAAGCTCCAAGCTGTGAGCACAGAGTCTGACGCGGGGCTTGAACCCACGAACTGTGAGATCATGACCTGAGCTGAAGACGAATGCTTAACCGACTGAGCTACCCAAGTGTCCCTGAATTTCATAAATCAGCCTGTCAATTTCTATAAAAAGTATCTATTGCAATTTTGGTTCCAATCTATTGGAATTTTGGTTGAATCTACAGATCAATTTGGGGAGAACTGCTATATTAATAACACTGAGTCTTCTGATCCACAAACAAGGTACATCTTTCCATTTATTTAGGTCTGCTTTCTAGTTTTCACTGTAACTTTTCATATCTTTTGTCAAATTTAAACTTTGGTATTTCACATTTTTATGCTATTGTAAATTGCAGTTTTCAACTTCAATTTCTGATTGTTCATTCCTGGTATACAGAAACACAATTGATTTTTGTACATTTAGAAACACATTTTTTTGTGTGTATTAATCTTGTATTCTGCAGTCTTGCTTGACTCACCTACCAGTTCCATAGCCTTTTTGTAGATTCTATAGAATTGTCTATGTAGGCTATGAATAAAGACAGTTTTACTTCTTCCTTTCCAATCTGGATGCCTTATTTTATTTATGTTTTTGCCTTATTGCAATGGCTAGGATCTCAAATACAATGTTAAAGACATGTAGTGAGAAGAAATATCCTTGTATTGTTTCTGATACTGGGGAGAAAGTATTCAGTCTTTTTTCGTTAAGTATAATATTAGCTGAAGGTTTTTCATAGGTGGCCTTTAGTAAATTGATGAAATTCTCTTCAAATAATCACTTGGTGCTATAAATTTCACCCTAGATATTGTTTTATTAGCATTCCACAAATTCTGAGATGTGGTATTTTTGTATTCATTCAGTTCAAAACACTTTCTAATCCCTCTTTTGATTTCTTCTTTGATCCAGGGTTTTGTTGTTGTTGTTGTTGTTTTAGAAGTACATTATTTACTTTCCAAATATTTGTGGATTCTTCAGATGTCTTTTTCTTACTGATTTCTAATTTAATTCCATTGTGGTCAGAAAACATATGCATGTGTGTGTGTGTGTGTATGTGATCTTCAATTTACTTTTGACTAGTGTTAGTACAGTATATCTTTTTCCACATTTTTTTTACACTTAACCTATTTGTGTGTTCCTTGTGGACAGCATATGGTTGGTGTTTGTTTGTTTGTTTTAATTTTTTTTAACGTTTATTTATTTTTGAGACAGAGAGAGACAAAGCACGAACGGGGGAGGGTCAGAGAGAGAGGGAGACACAGAATCTCAAACAAGCTCTAGGCTCTGAGCAGTCAGCACAGAGCCCGACGCGGGGCTTGAACTCACGGACCGCAAGATCGTGACCTGAGCCGAAGTCGGACGCCCAACCGACTGAGCCACCCAGGCGCCCCTTGTTTGTTCGTTTTAAATCCAATCTGATGAGTACTCCCTTTTAACTGGAGTATTTAGACCATTTACATTTCATGTGATTATTGATATGGTTGGGTATAAGTCTACCCTTCAGCTATTTGTTTTCTATTTGTACCATCTGTTTGTTAATGCTTTCCCCCCTCTTTTTCTGCCTCCTTTTGATTTCATTGAGTTTATTATTATTATTCCATTTTATCATCTTTGTTGACTTATTACGTGTAAATCTTTGTTTTCTTATGTTAGTTGTTGCCTAGATTGTAGCATACCTTTTTGAGTTATTACATGCTTCCTTCAGATCATATTACATCACTTCATGTAAACTATAAAACCATACGGTAGCAAACTTTGTTTCTCCCTTCCCAGTCTTTATGTGATTATTGTCATGTTTTACCTGCACTGATGTAATGAACTCTAAAATAACATCTTTGCTATTTTGTAAATAGTTATTGTTTAAAGAGAGTCTTAAAAAATAATCTGATACATTTATTTATGTAGTACCATTTCCATTGCTCTTTATTTCTTTGTGTACATTCAGATTTCCATCTGGAATCGTTTTTCTCCTGCCTAAAAGACTTTAACAGTTCTTCTAATGCAGGTCTTCTGGCAATGAATTCTTCTAACTTTTGCATTTTTGAAAAAAGCTTTATTTTACCTCTGTTTTGAAAAATATTTTCACTGAGTATAGAATTCTAGATTGACGCATATTTTTTTTTGCTTTCAGTACTTTAAAGATAATGCTCTGCTGTCTTTTCGCTTACACTCTTTCCAATGAGTGACCTGCTATCATTTTTATCTTTGTTCCTCTGTACATAATTTGTCTTTTTCTTTTGTTTTTTACCTAGTTCCTTCTAAGCTATGTTTGATTATGGTTTGCCTTGGTGTCAATGTTAAGACTATTTTTCCATAGGATTTATGCTATTCCCATTTTGCTGTCTGATCCCCCAAATCATGTTGATATTCAGGTAGGACTGATGTCACCAAGAAAGCCATGTATATAACAATTAAAAAGGGGGTATACTTTTAAAAAATGTTTTATTTATTTCTTCAAAGTAAGCTCCATGCCCAATGTGGGGCTTGAACTCACGACCCTGAAACCAAGAGTCACATGCTCCACTGACTGAGCCAGCCAGCCATCCTTAAAAAAGGGGCTATACTTTAACCAGTTAACTTACCAGTAGGTAACCAGTTACCTTGGCCAAGTCACCAGTTAACTTGGCCAAGTAGGTATTCTTAACAGTAAAATTTTGATTGCTTCTTCTACTATTACTGTTTTAAAACATGACCCTGCCCCAGATTCTTTGATATTCTTCCCACTGAGAAGAGAGATCTATATCTTTTGTCCTTGGATCTGGGTTCTGTGACCACTTGACTAGTGGATTGCAGCAGAAGCAACACTGTACCAATTTCTGGGCTCAGACTTTCAGACACTGTCAGTTTCTTTTTGTTTCTTAAGATGCCTGTTCTTTGATCCCAGCCACTCTCCCATAAGTAGCCTTAAACTGCCTGGAGAGAGGCTCATATGGAGAGAAGGCTCACAGCCCATCACTTTGGCTGAGCTCCCAGAGAGCCAGCACCAGCCATATGAGTAACACATTTTGAAAGTTGATCTGCTAACCCCAGGCTAGCTGTTATAGCTAGTATGGTGTGGAACAGAAATAAATTGTCTGCACTGAGCCCTGCCCAAACTTCAGATTTGTGAGCAAAATGAAAGCTTATTGTTTTAAGCTTTCATGTTCTTACATGATTTGTTACATAGAAATAGATAAAGAGAACGTCCTCCCTAAAGAACTGGATTCTAAACCAGTGTCTCAGACAAGTAGCTTCTGCTCCGATCTACTGCGGTTTCCTCTTTTCCAACTTCTAATCTTTTATATGACCTAAGGTGTTCTGCTCTTTTTTCCTTCTGCTCCAAAATAATCCTGTCCTTCTAGAGAACTCACACGATTTGTAGAAAGCACTTGTTCTTCAAATCTGTGTGTGTTTCAAGTGTATTCTAATTACGGCTCTATTAACTGGTTTTTATACAGCTGTTTCCCTCCATTACACTCCACGGGCTCTGCATGTTCATCATTGTCTCTTGCTAAGTTTTCTAACCAACACATTCTACGTTGTCGTCTATTTTCTCTGACTAAGCAATGTTCTATTTACTGGCTGTAATATTTACCCACGTTAGCTTTTTAAACTCACATTTAGAGTAGGAGTCTTTATTTAAAACTTGCACCAATTCTGCATCACTGAATAAGTTAAGGTTCCCTCAGAACATCAAAACCGTGCCAGCTATTTGGATCCAGAGAGTCTAATATATATTAATACATCCAAAGATCCTGACTTGATAACTGTATCAGTATGTCTCTCCAGAGAAGCAGAACCAAAACCTCTTAATAGATTTATTTCAAGGAACTGACTTACATAATTATGAGGGCTAGCAGATCTGAAATCTGTAGAGCTGGTCAGCAAGCTGGAAATTCTCCAGCAAGAGCTAAGGTTGCATTCGTGAAGCAGAATTTCTTCTGCCTCCAGGAAACCTCAGGCTTTGCTCCTAGAGTCTTTCACCTGAGTGGATGAGGACCACCCGCATTATTGAAGGTAATGTCCTTGATCTAAAGGGAACTGATATGTTCTAGATGTCCACCACATCTAGAACATATCCTAACAGCAACACCTGCATTAGTGTTCATCAGATAACTGGGTACTATAGACCAGGCCCAGTTGACACATAAAACTAACCATCACAGTAAACAAAGGGATAAAAGAGAGTTGTAAAATATCATGGAAGTTGCAACTGCAGGGCTCTGAGGAAGCAAAACAAAGATTAAATTATTAAAACTTAGAAACTTAGTAGATAGGCCATGAGGAACTGAAACTCAGACCTCTGAGTAGGAGGCATCGCTCAGCCAGTATTAGTTGTCTGAGTTCAGAAGAGGGGACTTAGGTCACTGGGACCCAGTTCTTTGTGGAAGGGCAGTGGCTGGCTGTTGTTGGTGTCCCCAAGGAGACACGATGAAGGTGATTCCGTAGGTGTTAGAATAACTGCAAAGCGGATTCAGTTGCCGTTCCAGGGAGAAAACGCTTATGCTATGATGACGAAGTTTTGCTGGGGTAATACTTATAGGAAACACAGACAAAAAACCCTCAGCAAATATACAGCAAGGAGCACAATTCTTGTTCCTTCTCCAGCCTTGTAGTCTCCATCTAGTGACCAAATGGCAGAGCCAACTGGAAAAGCAAAATATGGCTTTAGGAGTCCCAGCTCTAGGATCCTTGGTGTTCAAGGTTACCAAGGCTGCCAGCATGAAGAAGCAATCCCAGAAGTTCTGAGACTAGATGCCTGCCCACTTCCCCAGACAAAATAAAGTCATTTTCCCATTTTAAAAAACGGTTTGAAACCGAGAGGCAATAACATAATAACTGATACAGTCCATTCCTTTGGCTGGCTATTCAGCATCCATAACACTACTCTACAAATTTTGAACTTTGACATTACCCCAAAAACTTTTGTTCTCCCCCCGAAAGGCAACTTTTCTGCCTACAAACCAAGACAATGTTGCCTTCTTACCAAATTCAAATCTGTAAAGTCCTGACTACCATTGCACCCCCCGTCTCTGAGCAACATTTGTTATTTTTCAAATTCAATTTCATCTGAACATATGTTTTCTAAAAACCCAATTGACTTCCAATAACACTTGAGAAAATAGTAAGGATAAGAAGGAGAGAGAACAATAAAATAATATATACAATTATATATACACACACATATATACGTAATAAGCAAGTAATTGGGCATGAGGCCACAAATGATGTTTACAACTTCCTTCTTTCACTATCCATTTCATGTTTCCTTTGTCTTCATCCAGTACCTCAGATAGTTGGTTTTTTGTTGTTTCTTTGTTTTGTTTTTGTTTTTATCGTGGGGTAATCCATCTTGCCTAAAGGGTCTGAATCATCACTGGATATGCCTTTGGCAGGGGTGGGTGGGAAAATTGTCATCTATTAACTTTTACTGTTGACATGAAAATACTAAAGTCACCCCTGAGAACTCCCTGGATTCCAAATATAATCCTCCCCATCGAGACGCAGTCCCTGATTTTTCTTTGTTAATCAATATCAATCACCCCAGCCAGTAGAGTAACTCTCCTCTTCGCCTGTGGGTTTAGTAGCATGAGGAGCACAAAATGATCAGGTGGCAGTCTCATTTTCCACATCAACGCAGGATTGATGTATGCTCTAGAAGAAGCGTTTGATTTTTGGGAATCAAGACTCCAAACGAACAGAGGTCAGAGTCACAGGGATTGGAAACCAAACGTCTGTGGGCAGGCTCTGAGATCTAGTAGTGAGAAGAGCCAGTCCGCTTCTACCTCTCATTCCCAGACTCATAGATAGGCTATGGGACATTCAGAACTACGTATTTATCTATGATCCTAAGTATAATCTACATCTCTTGAGGAAGAACTGTCCTTTCAGGATATAATCTCTCAACTGGTACCATACCTTCAGTAGGCCATTAAATCTTCCTACAAATCAGCTGCTTCTGGGTAGTGGGGGATGTGGTTATACCAGTGAATTCCATGGGCATGAATCCATTGCTGAAATGACTTTCTTGATCAGAAGCAATCTTGCATACAGTATGCCATATTGTGTAATCGCAGATGATGCTGGCAGAAGATTGTTGGGCAGGAAGCGTGTACTCAGAATACATATCTCCTCCAAGGAGGAAAAAATTTTGCTCTCCTCCATGACAGAAGGGAACAGTCAACTCACCCCTGTGGGCTGGTTGGGCTCATTAGGGAATGGTGTCATATCAGGGGCTTTGCGTAACTGGCAAGTTAGGCATTCAGCAGCATTGCTGGTCAGAAAAACCTTGATTAGGGCAAGTTCCTGTTGTTGAGCCTACACACACCCCCATCCCTGCCCTTACAGCCACTTTATATACAGATCCATTAAACAGGCACTGGAATAACTGGAGAAAGATGTTAACTGAAGTCCACAAGATAGGTCATTTTGTCCCCCTCCAACCAAGGGACTCTTCATCTGTAACTGACTTGGGTCTAGAAACTGGATGAGAGGACACTCAAGTTAAATTTTTGGCCACCAGTCTTTTTGTATAGATTAAACAACATTCTGGTAGTCTATCCATCTTTTTCATTCCTAGGTGCACCATGATCAGTTGTCCAACTGAAGATTCCTAGTCTCAAAACAGTTTGATTACCACTATGTTCATGTTGTTTTTTATGGTAAATGTCCCCTTGTCTTTGGTGGCTAAGTTCTGTCATTTGGCCTCTGCAGTGTGGGAATCCCTTCATTCCCATTGACATCAGCGGGCCCAATTCAGTGTAGGTATCTTCACCACTATATCTGGCTTAGAGAAAACAGCCACCACTGTAGAGTCTTTTATTTAAAAAAATTTTTTTTAATGTTTTTATTTATTTTTGAGACAGAGAGAGACAGAGCATGAGCAGGGGAAGGGCAGAGAGAAAGGGAGATACAGAATCTGAAGCAGGTTCCAGACTATGAGCTGTCAGCACAGAGCCCAACGCGGGGCTCAAACTCATGGAGTGTGAGATCATGACCTGAGCTGAAGTTGGACGCCCAACGGACTGAGCCACTCAGGCACCCCTAGAGTCTTTTAGAGATGCAAGTGCTAATATCAGCAATGCATTTCTCAATGTTTTGTCCTCTGGGCCCTCCGGTTGATGTGCTTGGGGGGTAGGTGTGCAGATCTCATACGATAAGGTCACTTTATCATTCCTTTCTTCCTGTCCTGAATGCCTTCTTCTACGTCATGTCAGGGAAGTTCTAGCATTCCAACCTTATTAAGCACATTCCACCATTGAGTCCAAGGTTCTGTCAGCCAACCAAGAAATTTTTGCCACTTCCAGTTGCAAGAACTAACACATTAAACAGAGTGTCTGATAAATGCACCCAATAAACATGATCTGGTCCAGTTCTATATTCTATCATCCTTGGTCTAGAGCCCATAGAACACACTTCTACATATATTTCCCAGGTTTCTGCCAATTTGTATTATAAAATCTTGTATTTCTTTTAGCAGATAAATTATTTCCTCTGAGTCAGATTTTGTACTATTCACCCCCACTAAAGAATGCTATTTGACTCCACTAATAAGTCTAGTGGCAACAAAAATGGTTGTGATGGGTCTTGAGAAGAAGACCCCTTGAAGGCAACTGCCCCAGGTGAAGTAGCTATAAGGTTTCCAAAAACATGGATGGGATGGTTGATTCCATACTTGGCAATTGCTGAGCTGCAACCCACCAACCACCGATTGATCTGGGGAGATTTCTCTCAATATAGAAACAAAGGGAAGTATCCTGAAAGTCATTTAAAGGAAATATATCCTTCCACCACCCCCATCCCAGTCCTACAGTGACTATATTTTAAAAAATTGAAGTATAGTTGACACGTACTTTTACTTTACTTTCAAGTGCACAACATAGTGATTCAACCAGTCTATACATTACGCTATGCTCACCACACGTGTAGTGTAGCTCTGTCTGTCCCCATATAATGCTATGATAACACCATTGACTATCTCCCCTATGCTGTATATTTTATCACTGTGACTTATTTATTTCACAACTGAAAGCCTATACTTCCCCCTCCCCTTCATCCATTTTACCCATCCTTCCACCCTCCTCCAATCTGGCAGCCATTAGTTTGTTCTCTGAATTTATGGATCTGTTTCTGCTTTTTCTTTGTTTATTCACTTTTTTTGTTTTGTTTTGTTTTAGATTCCACATATAAATGAAATCATGTTATTTATCTTCCTCTTTCTGACTTATTTTACTTAGCTTAATACCCTCAAGGTCCATCCATGTTGTTGCAAATGGCAAGATCTCATCCTTTTTTTATGGCTGAGTAATATTTCATTGTGTGTGTATATATACATACCACAACTTCTTTATCCATTCATCTATCCATGGATACGTGGGTTGCTTCCATATAGCTACTGTATTGGTCTAAAGCAGGTCTCATGTGATGCACCGAGACTCCTATGGTGCCATCTAGTGGCAATTGCTCATTGAACCTTATCTTCTCACACGCTACTTTTAACAGGTGGTAAACAAAGCAAAGATTCACGTTTTCTAGTGATTCTCCTAAAACTAGATACATATTCAGAGGTTGGGAATGGGTAGGTTGCAGAATTTCTCAGAGACAAGGTGAGGCTCACACCCTCCCCACTACACCCACATTCGCCAGGACCAAGTATAGCTGACATGACAGATCCCAGAGCTTGCCACATATGGGATCACACATAAAGGTTTTGGGGGTGGGGGTCATTCATCATCCCTTCCTTTCAATGAAAGCAGCCTTAAGATATTGAACTAGCTTGAGGTTAATAGATACAAAATGGCAGTGACGGGTAATCCAGCCCAGATCTTCTGCCTGAAGATGCTACATCTGTTTCTCTTCTCTATTCCTTAAGATGCCCTGTATATTAAGGAGCCACCTTAAGGGACTCCTTGAGGGACGTCTTTATCAACATACTCTTGATCTCCGGGTCATGAGTTCAAGAACCACATTGGGGGTAGAGTTTACTTTTTAAAAAGCACACATAACAATTGTTTTTCAGGAACAAAGAGCAGCTTTGCTTGCTCCCCCTAAACGAGACCTTACTCCTGGGTTCATAAGGAGTCATGGAAGTTTGTTTCCAGAACCTTCTGCCTTCCTTTCCTGTCATCCAGGATCATCATGCACCCTTTCACTCATGATACCCATGCCCCCTGCCTTTCTTTCTTGGGCAGCACCTCTAACACCTGTAGCCTCTTTGTTACATATTTCTTGCCTCTTCCTTATTGTGCCACAAGGTGTCCTTGTTGTCTACAGCCCAAAGGTCCCAGGGCTGATGCAGGTACACATACAGAACACCAAGAGCCTCCAAGGGAAAAGCTTTGTCCTTGTGGCAGCAATTTCTGGATTGCTCTAAATTTTAACCCATGGTGAGTCCTATGGTAGATGGCAACCTTGTTGTATTCCTCACACCCTTACTTCACTACACTCTATCCATCTCAGTTCTAGACCTCTGCTTATTAGTCTTTCCCTAACTTTCCTCTACATCAACACCAACACACACACACACGTATGCGCACACATACACATGAAATGCCCTCTTACCTCTCTTCCTACTCCACTGAGTTCTATCCTTCCTTCAAGGTCACAATCACTGTACATGCACAGCTAATTCTGCTTTCACATCATTTTATATTAATTTTTATGGAACTAACTCAAGAACTGAGACAACTATATTCTGGACTTGCACATTTAATCTAGAACTTTAAAATCTACCCCTCTCCCCCCCACTCCATTGTTTTAACATTGCAGGTCACTGCTTAGACCTGGAAATTCAGTGGTGAACAAAATAGGTCCCTGCCTTCATGGGGTGGGTTCACACTCTAGGGCAAGACAAATCTAATACAAGTGAACACAGGTAAATATATAATTACAGGCTGCGATGGTGGTTTGAGATAAGGGTGCCAAGAAAAATAGAAGGAAGTCTATTTATAGATTGGTGAGACCAGAAAACATCTGAGGAAGCAATGTAAATAAACAGACGCAATAAAAGAGAAGGAACCAGACAGAGAAAGAATTGAGAGAAGATAGTTACAAGTGGAGGGAACAGCACGTGTGAAGGCTCTGACAGAGGGAGGAGCGTGGCACCCTCCCAGAAAGAACTGATAGGTAGCTATGGGATTGTAGTGCAGTGAGCAAAGGACAGCGTAGCTGAGAATAATGTGCAGAGGCTGAGTCAGGCAAGGCCTCAAAGGCTATGGTAAGGAGATTGAATTTATTCTACATGCCATACAAAACCATAACTTATTTTAAGCAAGGAAGTAACATGAGCTGGTTTATCAGGAGACCACTGGATGGTATGTAGAGAACGGCTTAGAAGGCTTCAAAGTGGAAGAGGAAGGCAAGTTAAGAGGCCGTGACAATGGTCCACAAAAACAATGATGGTAGCAGTAAAAAACATGGTGGAAACGGACCAATTTCAGAGGTAGAATCACAGGAAGTGGTGATGTTTTATGCCTGCTTTTATCCTTATTGTTCTGGGGCAGATTTTTAACCAGCTTGCTCAAGGAGAGTCCTGGGAATTGTGTTTTCTGAATACATATATTACGAGTGACAATTTGGGTGAAAGATTTTTAGGTCACACGACCTCTTTCCTTTGCCATGCAGAAGACTGTGTCTTTGTCTTCCAGGCTGTAGGATTCTAGAGGAGAAATCTCGGGTAAATGTGACTTTTTCTTTTCTTGCTGCATATTTATTTATAGGGTTTGGGTTACCTTTTAGAGATCAGAATTCTGCATGAGTAGGTCTGGGAGTAGTTCTTTTATTAATCCGCCCAACACGATGTTATTTAGCCTAGCCACATCCATTCCCCTTTCTTTTGGTGTCAGCAGCCCCGTCATCCTCCGGGAAACCATCTCTCCCTTACTTGCAGGTCATGTGGACACTGGATAGAGCTGACAGGCACTCATTCCCTGAGTGAGAGCATACGGCCAATGAAACCAATACCGCCATCCTTCTCAGCTGCCCAAGCTGATTCGATGGTGAGTACCTGACCCAAGCCCAGCCAATCAGAGTCTGAGGATTAAGCCAAGGTTAATGTCACACAGGTATTAGAAAGGAAGAACTCTTCCCTCCCACCGGGCTTGGAAAGCTGGAAGAATATCAGTATGGAGTGACTGGGTGCCACCCCATGGGAACAACCGACCCAAGAATGAAGCCACCCAAGAGAAAGCCAAAGCTGGAGAAGTGGATTCCTAGTGAAACTTTGAACTTCATTAGGTGAGCCAATAAAATCCCTCTCCTCTTTTGCTTAAGCCAGTTTGAGCTGGGACCCTGGCACAACCCAAAGGTTCCTGACAAAATACAGCTAGCATATTGAATTTTAAAAACAGGATTTTACTTAAAGCCAATAAATGTCCTATCTATGGCTCCTTCTACAAATAATTTTGTTCATTATTTTAGGAGCTCCTGTTATTTGTGGGTTGGCTTTTTGCTATCTGTCTTTCAAAATTATTCTATTCTTTCATTTTCATTTCTTCGTCTTTTGCTTTTGTGTTCTAGGAAATTTATCTTCATCTTATCTGTTACTAATTTACTTCCCTGCAGTGTCCATTTGCATATCATGGCTTCCATTTTAGAGCTTAATTCAATAACCATGTTTTCCAGCCTAATAACATTTTTCTTCCACTTAGATTGTTTCCTTTTTATAATGGCTTGTTTTAGTCACACAGGTGTAATTTTTTTTAGCATCTAGCATATGACGTTCTTTGTTTTTTAATTGTTTTTAATGTTTATTTATTTTTGAGAGAGAGACAGAGACAGAGCATGAGTGGGGGAGGGGCAGAGAGAGAGACAGAGATACAGAATCCAAACAGGCTCCAGGCTCTGAGCTGTCAGCACAGAGCCTGACGCGGGGCTCAAACCCACGAGTTGTGAGATCATGACCTGAGCCGAAGTTGGACGCTTAACCGACTGAACCACCGAGGTGCCCCTGGCGTTATTTGATAAATAAAAAAAAAGTGAATAGAACTGTCATTTATTTTCTTGATCAATGATATCCCTTATTATATTATTTAACTCCCTACTTTGTCTACTCCCTTTTAGTCTACTTTGTCTTTATAGCATCTACTACCTGAAATAGAAAATAGATAGACTGTAGATGGATGGATGGATGGATAGACAGATAGATAGATAGATAGATGATAGATAAATAGATAATCTCCCAGGACCTAAAACAATGCTTGGCACAAGTTGGCACTCAAGAACTATTTGTCAGACGTGTAGATGAATGATATAAGTGCATTCATTTGCTCACAGCATCCCTGAGAAAGTTAACTAGCACAAAAAGATAGGCAACAATCCAGGGTAGCTGAGAGCTGTAAGAAATACATACATGATTAAAATCCAGATAAACTATTCAGATACAGTTATACACTGGAATGTGAGCCAGGTGTGGGCACAGAATATCACTTAGTGCTTTAAATGATCAGAACAGTTTCCACAGAGACACCAAGGATTGAGTGGAATTTGAGGAAGGGATACGATTTGGAAAAGAAAGGGGCTGGTGAAGTTTTCTTCCGAAAAAGGATTCCTCTGGGACTCAGGCCAATGCACCCACTGCAGTCAGTGCCCATTCAGTCCTTCAAAGTCACAACTCCCATAAAGTCATGAAATTTCAGGGCCCAAACAAATAGACGCTTTTAGAGTGAAAAATCCCAGCCCATCTTCTTTTCCTTCACTCCCAAATGAAGGTGCAGAAAGCAGCCGAGACTGGTTGAGAGAGGTTTGTTTGCCAGGGTTCTTCTCTCTTGTGTCTCTGATTCTTGGGTTGTTATGACAGGCATCTCTGATCAGGACCACTTTTAGGCACCAAATCCTCTCCTTATTGGGCCCTATACTATCCCTGGAAAGATGCTGACATCAGTAAAAGCTTACTGAGAGTTAAAGATGCAGTCTGTGACTCAAATGATGCATACCTGTTGTGATAAATGTGCTTATCATCATTAATTACAATTTGAATGGTGCCTCTAGAATCGTGCAGTGTACAATTGAACAGCTGCCCTGGGCACTTTTGTTATGACTAAAACCTGCCCCAATTCCTTCCATCTCTAGTCACTTTCAGCTTCTCACTACACATATGATTCAAGGCACCCAACCTGGTGGGGACTGTAAGGAGACATAGAAAACAGATGAAAATCAAGAAAAGAACAAGTTGAAATGGTTAACATTGAAGCCAAGGAATGTCTGTGTTGGGAAGGACTTCATTGGCCTCAACTCTCCCAGTGCCGGAGTTCTCTATTGCCATGACTTGGACAGATGTCATCCAACTCGGCTCCGTGAATTCCAGAGTCTGCGATCGTCATCTGCAAACTCAGCGGGCAGGTGTAAATGACAAGCAACTCATATTTAAATATAATGAAAATCAATGTATGTAATATAGTTAAATTCGTAAATCACTTCCGGATTTCACACAGTTAGATAGGTTCCTGTGCTGCTCTACAAGACAGATGAGAGGGGAACCTTTCTGAGCCTCCTGCCATGAAGGGAAGGGAGAGACAAAGATGACTTGGTATTATAGTGCTCAGACTGGTGTGATTTTTCCCTCTTACCCTGATGGAGTGGCTCCCAAATGCCGATCCCTGGAACAATGCTGGACTGGCTGCTCCAAAATCCCCAAAGAGCTTGATATAGTTTCCCAGGTCCAACCCCCCCAAGAGCCTGAATTTAGCTGATCAGGGGTGAGGCCTGGGCATCTCTATTTTTTTAAAGCTTCAAATTATTTTGAGGTACATCCAGGCTGAAATTCACTTCCTTAGAGAGCTCAGCCTGGATAACCCCATTCCTGGTGATAAAAAACAAACCAAAACCAAAACCAAAAATGTTATGATCCCTAAAACTCATACAAGCAGATAGTTCTTATATCTTCTGGCAGCGTTTTCTGAAATCATGTTTTTTTTTTCTTTTACTACTGAAGGCAGTTTGAGTAATGCTTTCCTGCTCTCCCCAACCCAGCCATGCCCCCAAAGCATCACCTGTCACACGCCTGTGACTGGGCCTCTCCATCTCAGCTTGCCCTCTTTGTTGCGGGCCAGCCAAGATGCTGACAGGAACAAAACTGACTTGTTTTTGAGAATAAAGATACAAGCGATGGCTGAGATGACGCACACATGTTCACGGAGGGAGACTCTCACATCCGACCTGCCTTCTTCCGTCCACAGAGAGTCACGTTGCTACTCTAACCACATCACTAATTCCGAAAGACGGGGACTCCTACACACAGCCTCCAGGTCAACGTTCCTGGTTGGGGCAGGCATCTGGAAGACATCCAGTCCCAAGTTCCTAGCACCTCAAGTTATCTCAGCACTAACTGCTAAAGCCCACGGGCGTAACTGCATTGTGGAAAGCAGTATTCTCAATTTGTAGAATCTCTGGGGTGCTTGTTGAAAAATGTCAACCCTCGGGCCCCACAAAAAACCTTCTGAATATCTGAGGTGGGGCCAGGAAACCTGCCTTCTGAACAAGCAAGCCCAGGTAATTCTGAACAAGGCTGATTTTGAACTTCACTCATTCAGAAAGGATGAAGGAAAAAGGAAAGGAAAAGTATGTAGAAAAAGGGAACAACTTCTTCCCTGCCCTCCCAGGGCCATTACCATCTCATTGTGAGATCTTGGCCAGACATTCCCCTCCCTTTCCTATGCATTGTCTTCCTTAGGAAAAGATCTTACCAAAATATTGGTCTTTTTTTTTTTTTTTTTTAGGCTAGCTTGTTAACCTTGCATCGGGGTCCAGTTCTAGCCATTTGGGCAGAGGGGACAGAAAAAGGAGAAAGGAAAGTGGGTAGGAATATACAGGGAGAGAAAGACAGTGTTGGAAGAAAAGCCCAAGCTTGAGACATGCCTATGTTAAAAAAAAAAAAAAAAAAAAAAAAAAAAAAAAAAAAAAAAAAAGGAGGAGGAGGAAGAGAGGAGGAAGTGGAGGAGAAGAAAAGGTAAGACAAAAGAAATCCATACCCCTATTATGTCACTTAGAATCAAATAATTAAGTGATGATTTATCTATTAAGTTCTTTCCCAATGAGCCTGGGTTGTAAAAAATCAAGTCAAAAAAAGTCACAGCTCCATCACTTATTGGGTAGGTGACCTTGGGCAGATGACAGAACCTCTCTGATATTTAGTTCCCTTATCTGTAAATTGAAGGTAATCACCTTATAAGGCTGACTGTTTATCTTAATGAGGTGATATATTTAACGTGCCTAGAGGTGCCTGGGGTGCTCAGTCAGTTAACCATCCAGCTCTTCATTCTGGCTCAGGTCATGATCTCATGGTCGTGAGATTGAGCCCCATGTCAGAGATTGAGCTCTGTGCTGGGAGTGGAGCCTGTTTAAGATTCTCTCTCTCTCTCTCTCTCTCTCTGTCTCTCCCTCTCTCTCTCTCTCTCTCCCTCTGCCCCTTACATGCTTGTACTCCTTCTCTTGAAGAAAAGATAATGGAAATAATTAAAAAATTAAAATCAAATATCTAGCACAGGTGTTGGTCCACAATAGGCCGTCAAAACCCCTAGATATTATTAACAATATAACTCTGTAATATGCATCTTTCTGCACTTCCCTCCCTTTGTTTCTTTTCACTTACTCCAGGCTCCAACTTGAATTGCTTACTTTTCTCTAAAGCCTTGATAAGCATGGGCTTTAGAGTCTAACAAAACTGGTCTACTCCTGTCGCTATCACCAACTTGAGCTATATGACTTTTGTGGGCCTCCGTCTCTTTGGTGAGGTGAATAGTAGCCACCTCACCAAGTTTCTGTAAAGGCCTAGTGCAACAATGCATGTGAAGGAGCCCAACTCCATGCTTGGCACTTAGCATTCTCTCTCCTTCCTTCTCTCCTCCTTCCCTCCAGGCTCCCATATTCGTCCATGCTCTCCACCTCAATGCCTTTGCTCATACTATCTCTTCCATCTGGAATGCCCTTTCCCCACTTTCTGCTTGTTGGAATTCTTCCCAAAGCCATACTCATACTACCCAATCCCAGCAGACAAGATGCCCAGATAAACCACCCTCTATTAACAAATAGAGCACTCACTGAGGTCAGGCACTGTTGTTAGTGCCTAGGAGTGCAGAGATGATTGAAGTCTAATCCCTGAACTCAAAAAAAAAAAAAAAATTCAGTTGACTAAACATAAGAACAAAAGTAATATTATGAGGTGAGAGTGGTAATAGAAGTTAAGTCTAAGGTGCTAGGAGAATACAGAAGAAGGGGCTATGGGGTCAAATGGATCGGGGATGTCTTCACAGAGACAGGACCTTTGGGTTTGATGTGGATGATAAGTGATGTTTGACAGGCACAGAAGAGGAAAAATGTTGTCTAAGACTGTCCTGCAGATATGAACATCTGAGAGAGGCAGGAGGGCCAACATGGCTGAGAAAGGCTCATCTGGAGTAGGAAGAGGATGGACACAGGGCTGGAGAAGTAGGATGGGACCAGGGTATGAACAGTGTTGACTTCGACCTGGGAAAGCTCCCAAGAAGTTGGCTCCCTTCTACCTCTGCTTGGCATCTCAGGGCAGCAGAGAACAGACTTGCAGTCCCATGAGGAACACTATCCCAGGACAAATCAGTCTCTGGAAATCACTCATCTCTAACCCTCATCATATCATCGGCTAAGAGGACATGGGGAATAAGACTGTAACTCAAAAGATGTATGGGTATACAGATCCCTTTCTGCTGGCTTTTTTTTTTTTTAACTACAAATGTATTTTTCTTTTGATTTCTTAAATTCAATTGCAAAATCTAGAAAATCCCACTCTACTCATGAGGGAGTGAAAGTTGGAAGATTCGGTGTTTTCTGAGGAAGATTGCAATTTGAGAGTGAAAATGTCATCTCACCATTCAGCCATCTCTCTCCATGAGCCAGAGGTCAATGACCGCAGCACTGGTGCAATGCTTCATCTTGGGACCTTCTAGACTATGTTCCTGACCAGGTATTTTTGTTGGTCTCCAGGCTCTGCCTGGCCCCATGCCTAAAGTAGCAATCATTGCCTTCCAGATGCTGACTCTTGATACTTAACTTATGACCTCCTGGGTTTAGCACACAAGGCCAGGCAAGGTCCCTGGCCAACTTCACCATTATTTTCCCTCATGTTCCTTGTGCTCCAGACACACCGAATGCCTCACCATGTTCTAGACACAGTGGTGGTTTCACAGTGCTTGAAATCTGCTTTGTATGTGCCTATCTGGAAGGCTCTGACCACCATCACTCCCAGCTCCTTTCCCCTGTTCCCAACCCATCAGACACACTCACGTGTATAACTCACATTCTCCCTAGCAAATTTATACTCACCCTTCAAGTTCAGTCATGTGTCACTGATCTCAGTGAAACCACCCTCGGAAACCCCCTTCTCTCCTAGTAGTAAAACGACTCTCTCTTGGAAGTCTTGCAACTCTTCTCTGCCCTGGAATACAGTAACATATCTGAGGACTTCTCGGTGATTCCCAGGGAAGCTGGGCTCCTTGGGGCAGTGCTAGAGACTTACACATCTCTAGCCTAGCACCTAGCATGAAGGTTAGTCAATAGTAAACACTGTTTGTTGATGGTCTCCACCACTAACTTGGAACCTCAGTGGGGTAAGGACTCCCTTTGTCTTGTGTAGTGATATAGCCTCTGCACAGCCAAGACAGTGCTTGGTATGTAGAATGCACTCAATTAAAATTAGTTGAATTAATTAACTGGGTGAATTAATTGTATTTAATGAAATTGTGAGTGAGATTAAATGAAAGACTTGAGCAAGTTAAGTTTCCTGAAAATTGATTTATTTGGAGATTATCATGATTTAAACTACTTATTGATCACATGTTCAATTTTTGGTTTGCACGAGCTGTGAGATATATGAAGATAAATGAACAAGAAAGTTATGGATATGTGGGATGGTGGATAAGATTTTTATAACAGCAATATTGACACAAGGTAAGAAGCAATAAGTTCCATGGGAGAGGGGCAGATAAAGTGCTATGGGAACCCAGGGGAGAGGGGACTTCTCCCATAAGATTAGCTAAGGGTTTTCAGGGAGAACAAACCATTTGACTTGGGACACCATTTATGATGTGTTCCCAGTATGACTCTGGTCCCCTGGATGTGGCTGATTGGAGGGTGGACACCTGACCTGGACTGAGTCATTAGTCTCTCTCCCAGGAACTGGGATTAGAGACTTCAGTGCATTAATCAATTTTTTCTGATCCTTTGAATTAAAGACAAGAACCTCTGGCGCTGTGTAGTTGCAGTCTTTTACAAACCGCTCAGAATGCAGAAAAATCAGGCCTGGGGAGAGAGCAGAATGCAGGAGTGCTGAGGAAAGCAGAAAAGAGTGGCCATGTGGCCTCAGTGAGTGAGAGACTGAGGCCTGGCTTTCTGATGACTCACATTCCTGGTACCAGCCCCTCACTGATCTGCAGCATCTCGGTCCATGAATCTTCTGGAACCCTCCAAGATCCTTGCAGTAAATACCCCTTCTCTGCTTCAGCCAGCTGAACTGTATCATTACAGCCAGCAAACCTTGGTGAAGGCTGGGTAGGTGTGAAGAAATGGGCCACGTCCAGGATGGAGGCTAATGAGGAAGGGATATGAAGGCATAATTTATTGGTCTTCACTTCCACTTCACATTCCCTCATTCCCCTGATTCCCCTCAGTCCAGAGCCCCCTCCGTGTCCTCTAAACCTGTCCCACAATCTAGTAGTGAAGAACCTGTGTGCCTCTAGCTAAAACAGCCCTGGTTGTTCGTGGATGTCTAGAAGCCCAGTTCTATAGACCCCTGGAATAAACTGGGTATCTTTGGTCCCAGAGAATGACTCTACCTCCAAGGTCCCTGTAGCAAAAGTGACTCACTTGATGGAACAGATCTAAGAAGCGTTGGCACACAGGCATGCTTACGTATGTCCACACACGTGGATGGTCAGGAGCTCATGGACTCGTATGTAAATAGTCACTTTGTATGTCTTTGTGGAATCGTATCGGTGCCTGCAAGCTTCTATCTATGGATAGAAATCATAGAGAGTCATCGTTACAAAGAAAGTACACTAAGCTCCTACCTTCTGGTGGCTTTGAGGTCTACTAAAGTGCACACCCGGCAACCTCTTTACAAAAACTTAACCCAGCTACTCCGAGCTGAATCACACCTTCAATCAAGGCTCATACTGTGTGGGAGGGCTCCAGGAGGAGAGGGTTTCACTGGTGTTTCTCAGGGGGTTGTGGGATTCTGACATTTAGCTGATTAGAGGGGAGGGGAGGGGACAGGTTTGATGGGGTCCTGAATCATATATGGTTGGAAGGGAAGCTCTCTAAGAAAAACATATCTAAATGTGTGTGTAGTTACTAATGTAATACTAGGTACGGGGCTTTGGGTAGGGCTGGTGCCAGTGAGAGACTCTGAAGCTTTAGTTTTATAGCTTCATAGGAAACTGACTTGGGAGTGGGGCAATGGGAGCTCAAACCTACACTTCACTTTTCTTTTGTCTGTGCTTGTCATTCCCATACAAATTGAAGTCCCTGGAGGACTGTAGTTCTGCAAAAGTACCACGTTGCTCACAGAGGTGATGTCAGGGCCATATTTGTGGGCTTGCACAAACCTCCTGCAGGCTGGAGAGGGTGAGCCTCAGTTACACTTGTCCACGTGAAGAACAGGAGCTGAGTAGCTTGAGAGGGAGAGAAACGAGCAGTTGCCACCACTCGCATCCAGCAGTTCCTAAAGTCTCTCATCCCGACCCCTTTAGTTCTTCCTCTCACGGATCTTCCCTCTTACTCTCCAGGTCACACAGTCCCTTCCTTTGGGGAGGGGGAAAGACTCACTTTCGTTTTGTACTGCCACTTCAAGCTGGGGTCTAGGGAAGCACCTTAGCTAAGAACTTGAGCTTGGAGTAGGGCCGCCTGGGCTTGAAGCCCAGCTCCACCACTTAGCTGAGTGACCTTGGGCAAGTTATTTCAGCTTTCTTGCTGACTTCCAGTTTCTTCTCCATAAAACAGATAAAATTAGACCCCACACTATAAGGTTATTGTGCAAATAATTCAAGAGAAATATCTAACACAGTCAATACTCATGAGGTTGACTCCCATGCATTCTAACTGACCAGCACTGTAGGCCAACAGCTGTTGGATTTTAACGCGCTGGTCTCCCCACCTTCATGAGAATCACGCCCTCTTGTTGGAGCAATCTCTTCCCTCACCCCTCCCTTTGAGGAACTCAAAGTATTTCTTAGATGTACTGCCTTGGGGCAGTAGACAAGGCAATTGGGATGATTCTCCCCATTTTATAGCCAACTAAGATAAGGCCCAGATTTCGTAAGGGCAGAGCCAAAGCTTAAGAAAGAGCACAGGCATATCTACAAGTGAAACCAAAGCCCCATGGCCCCTTAATACAGGTCTCCGAACTGGAAAGCAGGGTAGGACTGCACCTGTGGAAGCTTTGACTCTGCCTGGTACCTTGTTGGGGACAAAGGAGTAGGCAGCAAGTGATCCATGGGGAAGTCATCTGTCCCCACAACTTACAGCATGTGTGTTTTGCTTCCTCCTTCAATTCCAACACAGCACAACCAAACATAGAAGGTTCTGGTTTCCCTGAGCAGTCAAGAGGTCTGTGGCCCTGATCAGTCCTTAGCTTTGCCACTAACTAGCTCTGAGATTCAGTTCTTTGTTTCTAAAATCAGAGATTGGGCACGATGACATCCAGGTGCTTACCTTGGTGCTTAGCTTAAACCTCTTCAGAAATTGCTTTATCTTAAAGTCATTTGGAAAAAGTCCCAGAATGTTGCACTTCCTATAAACTACTGCATCTTCTCTGGGTTTTCACTGTGTCACAAAGAGCCCTAGTCCCTGAAGGGCCATGGCCCCAAGTGGCCAGCTGCTGTCTTCCTTTGGCCATGGAACCACTAGTGTTTGTGAGTGATAAGAAGAGATGGGTCTGGACTTGACAGCAGGAAGTTGGGCTGGGCCTTGAGCAAGGGGGAAAAAAATCAAGAAATCATGGTACTTTAATTTGAAAAGTAATTTTTCAAGTAACTTTTTTAGGCAAATGAGCATAGACATCTGCCCATTCCCATATTGGCAGGAAAAACAGAGTGAGGGGCTCAGAATCAAACTACAGTAGCAGAAATTTAGACATTTGCAAGAATAGCTAAACTGGGTGTGGAATGTTGAAATGGGTGACCACAGGTAAATGCACAACCCCTTTGGTGGCTCTGACTTCTATGTGTTCTGTTTAGGAAAATGTATGACATGACCCCACCCCACCTACCCCCACCATGGATTCCCTCCCTGCCTGAGAATTCTAGAATTCTGCATGGGTTGAGCAAGAAAGCACATAGGAGGACTGACTTGGCAAAAGGAACAGGTTTGGCAATGAATGTGTCACAGTGTGACCCCAGACAAGTTACTTAACTTGACCATGAGAAAATCAAGGATGTTCACATCCTGTCCAGCAACAAAAACCTCTGCACTGCAGGGGGTGACCCCGGCCCTTAGAGACTGATTCCAGCATAGGAGTCACAGAAAGTTCTTCTTCCTCAAAGTCTTACCCCAGACGCACCCTTGGCACAAAAAGGCTTTGTGACCTGGGTCATCAGGCAATGCTACCAGCCTCTTGCACTAAGCATCCTTGAGTTTATAGCTCTGAGCTGGACAAATGATGAGGATCCAGAAGAAAAAGATGATGGCCTTCAAGTATTCCTAGAATGGACTCTACCCCCAGGCGCTGCCAGACTAACGGGGATGACAATGAACACATTGAAATAATCCTACAGGAACTCATGGAGAAAAAAAAATACTAAGTGAAAATTAACAGAGCACAAACCACCCACTAGTAAAGGATGAACAATGAGCTGAATTAATCAAAAGAGGCTTCATGGAGAAGGTGATTTTTAAGATTGGTAGTAGAAGGAATAATGAGAAGGGAGTCACTGATTCAGACACAGCGAATATGAGTGGGTGATGGGAAATAACCTGAGGGTAGGCTCTGATCCTGGGGTAGGCAAGCACACAGCTATTTATGTTCAGAGGCCATATGAGCACACAGCAAGTTACTCCCAGGCCCTGGGTCTCTCTCCCCATCCATGGCGAGAGAAACAAGGTAAACTAGGTAGTCTTTCCAGCTCTAGCATTTTACATTTTACAATCCTGAAGTATAGGGAAATGTACAAGGGTGATTTGGTTTGGGTAGAGTAGAAAGCAGATGGTAAATAGGAGGAGATAGGTCAGGCTGTTGAGGCATCCAATCTGAGCATAATACAGGTGTATCAGCTTGGGCTGAACAAACTCAAAGCCTACACCTGACCAAGTATCATCCAGGATTGGTCCTTGAATAGCAGTCCCAGAGCAGAAGGCAAACTGTGTAAATGACAGAATAAACCCAGATGGATGAAAAGAAAGTAAAATGTGTCAAGAAAATGGTTAGGGTCTCATCCTAAACAACAATCACGTCTAACAGCAGACCACTGCTCACAGACTGTTGCTGGATGAATAATCCCAGCCCTGGATGCCAGAGCTGTTACTCTAATTCTCAGATTCTTCAGCTGGCCCATGTGTCTGGATCTAGACTGTCCCCCTATGCCTGAGCTGTTTGCAGAGAGAAAAGAGAGTTCTTCCCTGCGCCCCTCCCCCACCAAGAGAGATGCCTAGTCCAGAGCAGGACTGGCAGGATGGGGGTAGGGCTTGGGAAGCCTTGAGAGATCTGAAGAGCATAAGATTTTAAGGGCCCTTCATCCTGCCTGTGAAGGATGTACTCACTGGCCTATGTCTTGAGATTCCTAACATTCTCCATCTCACAGCACCTTTGCCAATTCAAAGAGGCACCATGGGAAGAAATAGGTATAGAAAATAAAGGGCATGGCAGGATTACAAAGCAAGGGGCTTGGTACAGGTCATGGTCCAGGGAAATCCCCAAACAGAAGTGCCCCAGCTGGTTTCCCCATCACTTTGGGTAACTTTCCATTGCCACACACCCACCCATACCCCCAGGTCTCTTCTAAAACACTATTGCTCACTTAGTGACCTGTTGGGAATCATACAAAGCAACGAGCCCAGTTTCCTAAACTTGAGAAACTACAGTCTACATGGAAGACAAAACTTACACCCAGTGTCCTAGAAGGGAGAATCCAAGAGGGGATACAGTGACCAAGGGCCAAACTGAAATCAACAGGCTCAGAAAGGGGTGTATCAGTGAGAACGAAGCCGTGGGAGGCAGCTTCCCTGGGGAGACACAACTAGGGCACCATCGCGTGGTAATCAGTGAATGTACAGGAGACAGGAAGGAAGGAAGGAAGAGTGGTTTAAGAGCAGGGAGCAGAACATTGGGGTATTTGAGGGGACAATCCATAGAGAGAAACCGGAGTGAAATGAACAACCATTTGTTGAGTGCCTACTGTATGCCACTGGCTATACCAGGCACTTTCCATCTTTTATTTCATGTTATCCTCCCCCCAAAAGTGACAGTGTCTTTATTTCCATTTTGCAGTTGGGGGAACTGAAGTGTTTGTATGAATTTAGACTTGACCTGGTGGTCCATGAGAAGCGTCTGCCAGTGACTGGGGACTACCTTGATGGTAATGATGCAGGGGTAAGACTGGCTTGGCTGTGGTCTCCGGGGTGATGGAAAACATTGCCTATCTATCACCTAAAGGGTCAAGAGGGGCTATGACCCTGAAGCCCTCTAGATGGCTTTGGGGCATTGAATGATTGATCTCAGACCTGGGGTTTCACCCTCATGACTCAGGTGCACTAAAATTAGCCTCTGCCCCAAGGGCCTTTTACCCACACCTGGTGTCCCACTCTCCTTCCCCTGGTGCTCAGCTTCTCTGTCTTGTGAACAAGCACGCTCCTCCCTGGCCCGGCAATTGGATGAGGTAATTAATCATCACTAACTGTTAATGAGGCCAACGAGGTGTTATCATCACAGCCACCAAATTGCGGCTATGACTAACGGACTGGTGTCAGAGATTCAGAAAGCATTGATAATTATTATAATTATTTTTTCCAGTCTTCATGTTTTTTCCTATTTTTGAGGTCCCAGGTGTGAGCTGGAGAGTAAAGGGAAGACCCAACCTTTCCCAGAACTGAAAAGGCGCACCATTTTGTTCAGCCTCCCACCCAGCCTGTGGCGGGACAGGGGAATGCCTGCTGTTGGCTAGGGTCCTATTTGACTCTCCCAGCAGCACCTTGATGAAGGTCAGCTTCACTGAGCAATCTGGAGGCTGGGGTGAGTCAGGCCAGATGGGGGAATCGGAGGCATTCTACCAGAGCATGGCCGACCAGGCATACAGCTGGGGAATCCCTCAAGGGAACCGTGGACCCGTGCTGACCAAATCCGGCCTGAAGGAAAACCCTGTCTTGCTACATGACTCCTGATTCATGGCTTTCCCCTCCTGGAACTTGGCTCACGTGCTATCCCTGAAGCAGCCATCACCAGCTGCCTCACATTATTTTAAAAATAGCTCCCCCCAAACCCCCAATTCCTCAGACAGCAAACTCCACCTGAAATAGAGACACTGAAGTATCAGCAAGTATCAAAGTCATCTTCAGGAGGCCTTGTCAGATGCAACCCCAGGACCTCGCCAGCTAATTGTCAGTGGCCTGCTTGGTTGAGTATCCTACAAACACTATCCATAAATGCTTCTAATCCATGCGATTGATCCTGAATGCCATTTGTTCCACGGTTAATAAAATGCAAACCATTCTCTAGGGAGGGACAGAAAAAGGAACAAGGGAACTAACCTTCAGAGGGTACTTTCTTCATTCTGGCTACCATGGGGTGGACTTTAAATACTTCATCTCAGTTCAGGTTCGCACAGCCCTGTGCGATGTAGAATTGTGACTCTGATTGGAAAGAGGCTCAGAGGCTCCTGTTTGGCCAAGGCCACTTAGAAGTTGGCAGAGCTGGAATTAGGACTAAAACGTCTTTGATTCCAAAGCCCCTGGTTTTCCTAATATGCCACTGGCTGCTCCAAATCTCTATTAAGGGACAACAGAGGGTGTGGTCTCCGCAGCCACACTGCTCAGGTTCAAACCCTGCTTCTGATACTTACCAGCCGTGTGAGGTTGGATTGGGCACATCCCCTCTCTGACACTCAGTTCCCTCGACTGTAAGATGGGCCAGTGGAGATACCACATCAATTACACAGCTCTGTAATAGGACTGTTGTAAATATTAAAGGAGTTAATACACACACACCTGATACATTCCAAGGGTTAGCTTTTGTTTTGTTGCTATTACTTGAAGAATACGTGATGCATATATTAGGCTCTGTCCTGGAAACAGCTCTTTTTCAAATATTTTTACTTTTTATTTTTATTTTTGAGAGAGAGAGGGAGAGAGACCAAGCAGGGGAGGGGCAGAGAGAGAGAGGAAGAGAGAGAGAGAATCCCAAACAGGGTCCACACCGTCAGCGCAAAGCCCGATGCGCGGCTCGAACTCACAAACCATGAGATCATGATCTGAGCTGAAAATCAAGAGTCGGATGCTGAGGCAACTGAGCCATCCAGGCACCCCTATGAAAACAGCTCTTAAAAAGGGAAGGAACATGCATGTGCTGAACCCCAAAGGGGCAGTGAGGGCAATCATGTTTTGTCATTACCCAGTTTTTCCTAGGGTGACCCTGTCTGAGAGCATAAACTACTACTAACAAATACAGCCCTTACCGTGATGGGAGGGGGCCGAGGCCATGCCCGGGTTGGTACTGGGGAAAGAGAAGATGGCTTGAGGAATTCAGATCTGTCCCCAAGCTCAGGAATACTCAGCCACATTTATTCAGGAAGTGGGTAGGCGGTTGGTATGCTTGTATGTTATTTCCAGGGTGGACCACTTCTGCTCCTCCCTAGGCTTCCCAGTAGCTTAGGACAAGGAGAAGATATCTCAAACCCAGCACTTGAAGTCACACTATTACTAGGATGGGGTAATTCCAGAGAAGTGAACATCTGCCCATGCCAGGCATTATTCATCTGTCGGCTTGGGAAGGACAAGTGAGACGAGAAATCCAATCAATCGGGAAAGGCCCAGAGCCTGCCCCCACCCTGTCCTCAAATGCATGCATGCGTACTCACACACACACACACACACACATGCACGCACGCGTGCACAGGGGAGGGGAGGCATTAATGCCCTAGTGTACCTAGACACCCTGTCTGCAACATAACCAGTGAAAACTATAGAAGTTTTCTTGAGAGAGTGGGAAATTGCAGTTATGACCTACTTTTTAGTATTCAGTTGACCAGTCACCTTTGAGAAAATGGTGTTTTTCCAGGGAGTGGGGAAGAGAGCACCTGGTAAGGGTAAAGCTGTGGGTGAAGGAAACCACACTGAGGCTTCAGAAGCCAGAGAGCTGATGAGAGGGCCCTGGAGGGCTGTGCCTGGGGTACAGGAAGAGATGGGGCTGGGCACAGTAGGCAGGGAACCAAACACAGATCCTGGGGACCCTCTGGACCCAGCCAGCGGCAAGGCCCCTGGGAATTTTCCCAGCCTTGCCCCAAGTATGAGCAGATTGTGTTCGCCGACTAGCCCTCTGTGTCCGTTCCTACAGCCACATCCCTGGAAACAATCTCCTTCCCAAAGAGGAAGTGAAAGAAGCCACTCTGGGCTTGTGATTGGAACCTGATTATTAGTGGACGTGACAAGCATTGTTCATCCTTCACACGGTGATCAGCAGATGAGACAGTAAATCTGAGCAGTCCCGGGAAAGGCCTACTGTCCACAAATGCCTCACACACACACGCGCTGCACAAGAGAAGACAACTTAACAAGAAGGAATGAAGTACAACATCAAAGGTCATCGATGAAGTCACCCTAAACGTGCTGGAATTTGTTCTACGAAAAACCCCTATGAACTCCAAGATCTTGCCTTGTGTCCTGCCTGCTCTGCCTTCAGACTCCAGGCACACGCTAAGGAGATTCTGGGGGCGGCAAAACCCCAGCTCCCTACCTGCGCCTCCGACTGCTGCTGCCCCAGCGGGTCTGGCCATGTCGGGAAGGGAAGGGGGAGGGGGAGGCGAGGAGATGAGGTGTCAGAGGCCCGAGATGGGCTTGTCAACCCCCAGACACCTGCCAGAGGCCTAAACCTGCGTCAGCGTCTGCACTATCAAAAGGAAAGAAAGCAAGTGTGCCGCAACAAAATCACAGTAGCCAGAGTGGAAAATATAGCTCTGACACAGGCCGTTGGCTCTGGGGAAAATTCTGCCGATGAACCACATTGAGAGTCAACGTTATTTATCTTCTATGAGTGCCAAGCTTGGGGAAAATTTTCTCCTCGTGTCCTATTTGGGAAGTGGTGGGTATTTTCCATTAATCGCATGCCCTTAGGAAGGCCACAGACAGGAAAAGGGGCTAGATATCAGCAGTGATGGAGTCTCAGGGGGCTCGGGTTTCCTTCTGGGACACCGAGAGGATGGGGGGAGGACCATGCCCTTATAGCATCTTTTTTTTTTTAATTGAGATATAATTTCTTATTACGTTAGTTTTGGGTGCAACACCGCCTCTTAACATCTTAAAAGTTCTTGAAGCCACATTGTTCATCTCAGTATGGTGACATGGGCAAAGAAATGGACTAAGTAGCAGGAGACCCAAGTTCTAACTCTGACTCTGCCACTCAGGCAAGTTCTTTAAAGGCTCCGGACTTCAATTTCTTCATCGGTAAAAAGACAGGGTTAATACGGAAACTACCTGAGAAATTAAATTCCCAGATCCCTCCCAGTTCCAATACTATCTGGGACTCTGGGTGCTCCCTGAAGCTAGCAGCAGGCTTAGAGCCAAGCAGGATGGAGTTTTTGTTGAAGAAAATTTTCTGACCACCAGGATCATTAGACGTTCCAGACCCTTTCCTGAAAGGCTTCAGGGCAAACTTGGTGCCAGGTTGTGTAGTCGTGTCTGGAGAGCAAGGACTTGAACCAGATGACTGTGACTTCCAGTTAAGAAGTCTTCTGGGTCTCCTATGTAGGAGCTAGACTGGGGGAATGAACTACACGGACAACAGCCCCTTGGATTTGAACTGGACTATTTCTGAGTCTTGAGGCTTCTTGGAATCTGGCGGTGGCCTCCTAGAAGATGCTTTTAGAGGGTGAGTGTGTGGCCGAAGCAATGGGTTGGGAGGAGGGGTGGAGTTCGGAGCGAGTGAGGTATAGAAGGAATGTAGAGGAGTAGTGTAGCAGTTTCCAAGAAGGAAAGTTTAGCGAACAGGTATGGCTACTTTGAGATGAGTCTTGCACTTAGGGGAAGCTATATGGCACAGTCTTTTGAAGGGTCCAAGCTTGGGGGTCCAATGTGGCACATGGTAAGAAGTCGAAGAGTCATCAAGGTAAACCATCCAAGCTAGGTAGTAGTCGAACGTGGTTATCAGCACAGGCCTGTGGACTCACAGCCTTGGGCTGGGCAATGGCAGGTCCATGGCATCAGTTATTCATAGAAGAGCTGCAGAGTCATATACATGCACACACACGAGCGCCCCCTCACACTCACGACAGATCCCATTGCCTAAATTTGCCATCTCCGGATTAAGAAGATGAATGATAGATCTGCAGACCAGTGTGTTAAGTCAGATACTTAGCCAGCTGAGCCACCCAGGCGACTCTGTAGGGTGTTCTTACAAAAGAAAGCAAGCTCCGTGGGATGAGACTGATAAAGAGAGGCTCGGAGAGGAGGCACCCTGAGGGATACGCCTCATGGAGGGGAGCAGGTGGGTACGGCCACTGCAGATCAGTAAAGCCACGAATGACGGAGGCAGAGGAGTTGCGAGAGAGCAGGGCGTCTTCTGACAGTAGGCGAGGGAGCCTTCTCTTTGGGGCCAGAGACCTTGTGCAGAAAATCTGCGGGAAAGAAGGCAGCGAAGACCTTTGGGCGTGTGAATGCCCAGTTTGGATGCAGGGATTCTGTTCTGAAGGTTCGTGCAAACGGGAGATGGGTGATGAAACTGGCGCCTCAGGGAGACGAGCCTACGGTCTGGAGAAACCGGAGACGACTTAAAGAAGGCCTTCTGTTGTCTGGCGGGCTGGGGTTGAAGGGAACAATCCACATAAAAAGTTAACTTGGTTAGAAAAGTAATGCCAGTAACCACCAGCTAGGGCTGAAACTGCACGTGGGCTTTCACTTGGCCAGTGGCCGGGCGGGGGAGGAGTAGCATAGGGGGCCAAGGGTGGGGTCGATGTGAAGAAGTCAGCACCCCTCACACCATTTCCGCACCCCCTAGATCTCGGCTGCAGCGCCCCGGTAGCCTCAACCCCAGCTTTCCTGCTGCTGCGGCCTAGACGGGGCAGCCTCTGGCTCCGTGTGGCCTCTCGTGTACAACCCGGGCCCTCCTCCTCACCCCCGGTTTACTCGAAAGCCCTTTGATTTTACATGAAATGAAACAAAAGCCCCAGCTGTGGTTAGAGTGACCAGAAGCTCCTGGGTCCCGCTCCCCCCAGCCTAGGCCTCCCCCCCCCCCCGCCCCGGGGCCCTGCCTCTTTATTCCCCTGCAACCCCCACCCACGCAGGAAGGGCTCGGCGAGCAGACCAACTCTTCCTCCACTGGTCCCACCCTTTGGGATGTTCAAAGTCATTTCGGGAGGCCCAGAGGGGAAAGCGAAATTGTGGTAGCATCAACAGTCATAGCTGTTCTGATAGTAATAGCCGTGGTAGCTGTCGTACCTGTAGTATAGTGACGGAGCAGTCTGGAAGCAGTGGGTCTTGCCAGGGAAGAGTCACAGAGTCCTCGTTATGTGCCAGGCACCGCGGCAAGCATCTATCCCACATCCTTCTCACAGCCAGGAGGCGGCTATCGCTCTAACACGTATGATCAGTTCTCCTCGGTGGAGGCATATGTGGGGCTCTAGATGACAATGACAGCGCCCCATCCAAGCCAGCCAGCCGGTGACACACCGCTGAAGATATGCTATTATCCCTGTCCTGCCTTATCGCAGGCCCGAGCCCCACCCGCACCCCCTTCCCCAACACACAGTAGGACCTTGCAGTTCCCTTGATCGGGTACCTGTTGGTTCACTGCGGGGCAAGGAGCTTATGTATGGCTTACGCACAGGTGTCTGAGTCACTTTTTTGGAAACTGGAATGAGGTCTCCATAGGAACTCATTTTACGAATGCTGATTTGTCATAGCATGTGATGCAACTGGGTTATTCTATATAAACAGCATCAACCTCAGTTCAGGTTTTTGGGAGCTGGGGTCTACAAGATTTACAAAAGATAGTCTCTTCTGTTTTAATTGAGGTACAATTGACCTACAATGTCCTATTAGTTCATGTTTACTACATTTGTACACACTGAGAAGGGGTCACCACGATACATCTAATTATCATCTGCAGCCATAAAGGTTAATACAATGTGGTTGACGATATGCCCCATGCCGTGCATTATATCTCTATGACTTATTTTATAACTGGAAGTTTGTACCTTTTTTTGTTAATTTTTTTTTAACTGTTATTTATTATTGAGAAACAGAGAGAGACAGAGCATGAGCAGGGGAGGGGCAGAGAAGGGGAGACACAAAATCCGAAGCAGGCTCCAGGATCTGAGCTGTCAGCACAGAGCCTGATTCGGGGCTCAAATTCACAAACCGTGAGATCATGACCTGAGCCAAAGTCAGACGCTGAATGGACTGAGTCAGCTAGGTGCCCCAGGAAGTTTGTACCTTTTGACCCCCTTCACCCGTTTCACCTGCCTCCCCACCCCCTATCTCTGGCAGCCGCCAGTCTGTTCTCTGTATCTGCAAGCCTGGGTTTGGGGGTTTTCATTTTTGTCTTGTTGGGCTTTTTGGATTCCACATATAAGTGAGATCGTATGGTGTTTGTCTTTCTCCATCTGATTTATTTCACTTAGCATAATGTCCTCAGAGTCCATCCGTGTTGTCACAAATGGCAAGATTTCACTTTTTTAAGCCTGAATAACACATCTACCACATTTTCTTCATCCATTCATCAGTGAACGCTGGACACTTAGGTTATTTCCGTATCTTGGCCATTGTCAATACTGCTGCAATGAACATGGGGTGCAGATATCTTTTCAAATAAGTTTTGTTTTCTTCAGATAAATACCCAGAAACAGAATTTCTGGGTCATATGGCATTTCTATTTTTAGTTTTTTGAGGAACCTCCATCCTGTCCTCCACAGTGGCTGCACCAGTTTGCATTCCCACCAACAGGACAGGAGAGTTCCCTTTTTTTTTCCACGTCTTCATCAACACTTGGTATTTCTTGTCTTTTTGATGCTAGCTCTTTGACAGGTGGGAAGTGATAGCTCATGGTGGTTTTGATTTGCATTTCCTTGATGATTAGCGATGTGGAACATCTGTTTATGTGCCTCTTGGCCACCTAAGGAGGATTCCTTTCTCTTACTGCACACACGACCAGCCTTAGGCAACATTCAAAATAAGACAAAATGATCTCGGGTCACTTCCTATCACACTGGGACTCCTTTCTGGGAGGCATCCATCCACTTTCTCCTCGGAGGGGACCCTCTGTTGAAACCCCTGCCTTCTGCCCTGCTTGGTCAAGAGCTGCCCAATGACCCGTTCACCTTCCCACCTATCCCAGATCACCACCCAGCCCCGCACAGAACTCAGCCTCTGGGGTGAACACCTAAGGGGTCCCTGCTTTATCTTCCATAGCTTCTCCCCCACCTCTGGATCCGATCCACTCCTTGCCTTTTCTTCTTTTCCCCATGGGACACACCTGAGGGCTTGAAGGACTCTCACTCATTGTTCCAAAGCCTGTGGCAGCCGTCAGCCACCCCACCCCGGGACTGAGGCAGGACTCTGACAGGCTTCGTGGCGCTCTGCCATGGCAATCTGGCACCACACGGCCACCTCCACCAGGAAGACCTATTACCTGAGACTCATGGCACGAGCCAACGACACCAGGAACACCTCCTCCCCAGCACTGGCCTGCCTCGCAGCAGATACCAAGATGACACAGCCATTTTACGGCAAGGTGCAAATAATTTCTTGAGAATGTGAAGGCCCTTCTCAAAGAGACGTGAAGCGATCTCTCAGGCTTTCCAGTAATATTCTTTCTTCCCAGAGACAGTCAATGTGAAAATCCACTTCCTGAGGGTGATCACCTCCCTCGCACGCCCCCGCCGCCCCCCAGACCATGCTCTTGAGGAAAAGGCAGCATCTTGTCATCTGGTTTCCACTGCGCTCAGCAGACCTGACTCACAATGAAACTGCAGCCTCAGGCACGCTGGGGGCCAGGATTGCGAGAAGGAAATACAGGTGAACACACGCAAACGTCGCCCGAGGAAAAGGTTTTGTTTCTATTACAGAATGATGCTTCCAGGGCGGGGTAGAAACTATGAACCGGAAGAAGGGGCCTGGCATGGAGCTGACTCGTGGGTTTGGCATGTGTGCATCAGAAGCACGTGTGGTGGCTAACTCCTGCCAAGAAGGATGGGGAGGGAGGGAGGAGTACCACAAAATCCTAGGATGCTCGATTTGGAAAGGACCTTAGAGAAACAACTCTGTCAAGCCCCCCAATTATCGATTAAGAAAGCAAGGCCAAGGGGTGGAAAGGAATGGGTCTGGGGTCTCATGGAGGAGGCCCGGGGCTGGCTGCCATTCTCCTATGGGGCGGACATCTGTGTAACGTCCTCAGAATGTTGGGGTGGAGGCCCTGTCCCGTTCTGAGGCGTCAGGTCCACAAAGAGAGAGATGGAGCTCTAGCAGCTGTGCATGCCGATGGAAAAGCATCAAAGACCACCGCTCATTCCGTGCTGGGCATGCACGGAGCACTTGCATCCACACACTGTTGCGTTCAGTCCTTGCAACAGCCGCGTAGGGCCAGTCACCGTCTCCGGTGGTAGATACTACAGCATGAGAAAGTGCAGCAACTTGCCCGAGGTCACACTGATGGTAAGAGGCAGAGGTGGGTGGCAAAGTTAGCTTGACTCTAGGACCCACACACTTAACCAACCACACTCTACTGCAGACACCAGCTCAAAGGCAGGGCACATCGTGTGGTTTCTAGCAACTGAACACTTGGGCCCAGGGCGTGGGTCTGGCAAATTGGGGAAGATGGGTGTTTTGCTGCCAAAGACCCAGCCTTTGCCATCAGAGGAGACATAAGGTCTGCCACATAAGAGAGGCTTGAGTGCACCATCCCTTAGCCAATCAGGGAACCTTCAAAGCGATCAGTCAACTATTTGATGCCAATTTATATCCAACCTCCTGCTTGAGAATCCTGACCTGACTCCCAGGAACAGTCTGAGATCACCCAAAAGTCAAGGCACGAACAGATTCTCCTTACCGTTTTTAAAGAACAATATATATTTTTTAAGGTACTGATATAATTGCAAAAGCATTGATACATCAGAAGTATCAGAACCTTGGTGGACTCCCTTAAATATGTTGTATAGTTTAGTGATGTGTCATTTTGAACTTTTTAAGAAGTTTATTCATTTATTTCGAGAGCGAGAGAGAACACAAGTAGGGGAGGCATAGAGAGAGAGGGAGAGAGAGAGAGAGAGAGAGAGAGAGAATCCTAGGCAGGCTCCACACTGTCAGTGCAGAACTTGGTATGGGGCTCGAACCCATGAACTGTGAGAACATGACCTCAGTTGAAATCAAAAGCCAGGGGTGCCTGAGTGGCTCAGTCGGTTAAGCATCCGACTTCGGCTCAGGTCATGATCTCGCGGTCTGTGGGTTCGAGCCCCGCATCGGGCTCTGTGCTGACAGCTCAGAGCCTGGAGCCTGTTTCAGATTCTCTGTCTCCCTCTTTCTCTGACCCTCCCCTGTTCATGCTCTCTCTCTGTCTCAAAAATAAATAAATGTTAAAAAAAAAAAAAAGAGAGAGAAATCAAAAGCCAGGACCCTTAACCAACTGAGCCACACAGGCGCCCCTATTTTGAACTCTTTTCGAAGGTTGAAGTATATCAGGGCCTTGGGAGTTCTTAGTCCAGCTCCATAAAAATAGAAATTCTGCTTCCGCTCCTTTTTTTTTTTTTAATTTTTAAAAAATGTGTACTTATTTTTGAGAGAGATGGAGAGACAGATCGTGAGCGGGAGAGGGGAGGGAGAGGGAGACACAGAATCCGAAGCAGGCTCCGGGCTCCGAGCTGTCAGCACAGAGCCCAACACGGAGCTGGAACTCAAACTGTGAGATCGTGACCTGAGCCGAGGTCGGACGTGTTACCGATTGAGCCACCCAGGTGCCCCAGCTCCCACTCCTTCTACACAGAGTTTCCCACGGTCAGATGGGCAACTAGGAATCAAGCTTTAATTTGAACCCACAGTGTCTGACCCAGTTCCTAAAAGGGTGCGCACCTCGTTGAAGTGATTTGTCAGTTAACCAGATCAGGAAGAGCTCAGCGACTGTGTACGCCCCTTGACTTTGCATGGGGTAAGAAGAACAGTGGAAAGCAAAGCGCATTGTTTTGGGTGGATAAATCCCGGCCATCAGACTGGAAAACATCTGATGGTATTTTCAGTTTGTTCTGAAAACTGAGAAAGCACAAGGCTAACCAAAGAGAAAGCAGAGAGAGCAAGAAAGAGAGAGAAGAACGAAAAGTGGAAGTGGAAAGTAGAACCCCAAATAAGCCACAGTAGAGTCCCTCTGATAGCCCTGTGGCCCCTGACCACGCCCAGCCCCGACAACCTGGGCTTCAGCCTGGGGCCCCTTGGAGAAGGGGATTTACAGTAATAGGTAAGGCACTGCAAATCAGCCCCAAAACTCCCATGGGTTCTGACTTGAAACCACAAACCCCGCGTGTGAGGCACTTCAGCTTCCATGACATACGTTGATGGTCGCAGGAGCTGCGGCGCGGCAGGACCACGCTGGCCATTTGGAAACTCTGAATAAGGAAGGCAGCAGTGAATCGGTGGGCTTCTCCCTCTCCACCAAGGTCCGGTGTCCTGCTGCTATATCCTCCCCTCCCCCACACACCTTTCTCTGAGACCAAACGTTGATCACCCTCCTCCCACTCAACGTCAGCCAGAGATTTTTACTGAACACTTAGGCAAGTGGTTCTCAAAGGAGGGGGAAGTCCAAGGACCACTAGGGGGTCCTCCCCTTTCCAACTGTACATCTTTGTGGCGCTGGATTTTCTTCATACGCTTCAAGCTAAGGCAATGGATTGCAACAGATTGAATGGAGAAGAGGATGTAAGAATACGAGCTCTTCTATTAAGCCGGATATTTCGAAAAATTTGGAACAAATGTCAGACAGGGTCCCTCTTCTCACCAAAGGTGCTCTGACTTGGAAAATATAGTTATTTCTCATAAAAATATGTTATTCGTGTTAATGTGTAGTTTTTATTACGACTTGGAAAACTCATAAATAGGTATTTTTAATATCCCAGTTTTAGTTACCAACACAATAAATATTGATGGATAAAATCCACATAAGTAAAAGCTCTTTGGGATCTTCGGTAGTTTTTAGGAATATAAAAGGGTCCTGAATCCCAACAGCTTGGGGACAGCTGACTTAGGGAAACTGGGACCACAGCAGACACCACAGCCCAATTCCACACCCTTCCCCAAAGAGTTTATTACCTGAGGCTTCACGTAAATGACACAGTCACAGCAGAAGTGTCGTGAATCCAGTATGGAGGAAGCATCTGGCTCTTCACACAAGTAATACCGTTGTGCATCTAAAGCACACATCAAAATATGTGGAGTGTGATAGAGGATTTAGAGTCAGGGGTATGTTTTGGAGATCAAGACCAGAATAAGCAAGATGAAGGGGCATACTCAGTTCTTTGCTCTCTTAAATAAGGTTTCTGGAGAGAGATGGTATTTGCGGGGTTCCTTGGTGGGAGGGCATGCCAACCTATGCCTCCTAATACTATTGCAGTCACGTCTCAGATAAAATACAGTAAGAAACCCTCTTCTGTTTGCAAATATCCTAAGGCTTCAAGTATTTCCCTAGGACTAACCTATTGCAGCAACCCTAGCCCCCATCTCTAGGTCCCAAGCACAGAGCTACATACCTGGAGAGCACATAGTAGATTCATAGTTGGTTTGTAAGGGGAAACTTATTTCCATGACTTTCAACTTCTCGCCATTACAACTATACACAGTGCTCGCGTCTTAGTGCCCTCTAGTGTTGGTGCTGGCCATGAGAATTCAGAGTGATTTAATGCTCCTCTGAGTCAAGGAATTAGATGCTGATTTGAGAAGAATAATGCAAAGAGAATTGAGGTCAGATTCCACCCTTGCCATTGACTATTTCAAGTGCCTGGGAAAGTCACTTTCTTCTCGGGGCCTCAGTTTGCCCATCCATAAAATGAGAGGAATGGGTTATATAATGGCTAAGGTCCTTCTTCTGATACTCTGTGACATAGGACATTTTAAACACTCCAAGAATCATGGGGGGTTTGGTTAACAACATCCTGCCTGGATGAGTGTTGAGTAGCAATGAGACTGATTTTTCAAAATGAAAAAGCTAAATGGGAATAAGCATGTAGTTTGTGAGGGTAGCATTTCCCCAAGGGAATTCATCCCCTACTTTCTGTGAGATGGGAGACAAAGGTAGCCAGTTATAACTACAAAAAGTTTAGGAAGCACATACTCAGTCACTCAACAAATATTTAGCAATAACCTTGGATGTGCCCAGCATTGTGCTAAGTACTAGGCAAACAATGGTGATCAAAAACAGACACGAGTCCTGCCCTGTGGAGGACAGTCTAATGGCAAGTATGGAGCCTAAGAAATGGCCACAAAGCCACATGTATAATTATAAACTGCCATAAGTACCATAAAGGAAAGGAGCAAGATGTTCTAAGAAGATATACCCAGAAGATCCAGCTGAAAATAAGTTAAAACTCATCTGAGGAAGTAACATCTGAACTGATAACTGAAAGATGAAGGGAAGGGAATGAACAATCCATAAAGGGGAAACTACATGTGCAAAGGCCCTGCAGTAGGAGAGAAAGCATGGACTATTTGAAAACAAAAAAAAACCAAAAAGAAGAAAGCCAGTGAGGCTGGAGGGCAGGGGCATTGGGGAGCGCTGAAAGTCGAGGCAGAAGGAGGGTCAGATGATAAAGAAGTCCTAGACAGCGTGAAGAATACAGGTCTTTGTTTTACTAAGAAAGAGAAAGTGGAAGCCATGGAAGGGTGTAAGCAGGAGAATCACGATCAGATTGCTATTTGCAAATAATCACTCTGCCTACAAGGTGGAGAACAGAGAATCCATTGGACAATGGATATTGGAATTTGAATTAGGCATTTATTTTAGAGCCCAGGAGAGACGAGATGGTCGTTTGAATCAGACAGTTGCTGCTGCTGCTGATGGAAATGGAGAAAAGTGAGCAGATTAGGAAGATGTTTGTGAGGAAAAATCGAGAGCACCTGATAATAGATTGGTCAAAACTTGGCAAGGGAGAGAGGAACCAGCAAGTTATTTTTAGGTTTCTGGCTTGTGTGTCGGGTTAGAGGGTCATGTCACTCGCTGCGTTAAGGAACACTAGGTGAAGGGGAAGCCAGAGAAGGAAGATGGCTTCAGTCTCATATACAGAATCAACTGTATAAATTGGGGGCCCAGTGCAAAGTGAAAATATGGGGCCACTTGTTCAATAATCGCTAAGCATCTCAAAGCAGTAACAGCTGACTGTTTGGGACCTGTGTCCAGACCATGGGACCCTGTGCAACTACACAGTTGTTCTACACTAGGACTGCTAATAACTACCCTAGTACTCTATTAACTACACCAGTTATTCTAGGTAGTCATACAAACTGATCAGAAACAGCTGTGTCCTCGCGGGGGGGGGGGGGGGGCAAAGTCTCCAACACCTGGTGTCCCGGCCCCTGTGCACCAAATTTCTCATGTGAGAAGTTACAGATCACAGTGTCTGTCCCCTAAGGAAAATCCAAATTGCTTGATTTGGCGCCCCAGTTGCACAAAGGGGAACTCCACGTTGGCTGTCCAAAGATCAGCCCTTCCGCTGTGGTTTGCAGCGTCTGTGGGCCAGGCTCCTAGGACGGGCACCCGATACAGTTTGCATAACCCTTGCTTGATTTGCCCCAGGGGCCAGCCCTACTCAGGCTCCTTTGAAACTTCTGATCCACCTGGTCCATATTCTGAAGCACCCCAGTCGCAAGGCCAAAGTCAGAGAAGCCCAACGGAGGACAATGCCACAGAGCCCTGTCCCCTGCGGCCCCCGCCCAGCACAACTTGGGGTTGTGCTGTCAGCCTTTGTGCTGTTGACCAGGCCTGTTGCGGCATAGCAGCTGAGGAAGCTTCTGTCCGGGATGCTAAGGAAGGTTATTCAAGGGAATACTAGAAATTTCAAGCTGGGGAAAGCATTGTGCATACTAGATGTCCCAGATAAGAAGAAATGAAACTCCCATTATCAGCCTTAAAATAATAACTACTAATGGGTGAGTAGAAGCCAAGCCCCAAGGGGATTCTTCATCAGGATAGTCATTCCCCTGTCCCGGGTGGGCACCATCCCCCCTTCTCTGCCTGTATCACCAACCTGCCTGCTCCCTCCCGAGTGGCTCTGGTTGCCAGGCAAGCTAGTTAAACCCTGAGTCCAGCAAGCCTACATTCTTAGCCTTCCATCTGTGGCTCCAATGGAGGCCCACAGGGCTGTTATAAAATTTCGGCAAGACTCAGAGCAACAGTGCCAGGAAGGCTTCCATTTTGCTGTTAGGGTAGCTGGAAGATGATTCCTTATGAGTTCTTGTGCTCTTAGACGGGACCTCAAAATCTATTTACATAGCACCCAACACATACACACACACACACACACACACACACACACACTAGCAGTGCTTGCTTGCCTGGACCCCTCTGCAGCTAAAGTGGTGAAACTCACTGAGGGGAGCTTTTTGGAAAGATTGTTAGGATCTTCTGGGCTGACACGCCTTTGGACCTTTGGGCTTTACCCACCTCCCTTCTCCCCAACATCTTGCAACAGAGAGGAGAGGAGGAAGGAGAGAAAAAGCAGGTTCTAGATGATGTGGGTGCTGAACCAGCCCCAGACTGCCTGCCTCTGACTTCATGTTAAATGAAACAAAAAAAAATAATATCCTTTTCTTTTTTAAGCCACGATTAATCAGATTTTCTTTCATTTGCAGCTGAATACAGAAATCGGGAATATTCTGGAGGAGGGGTGGAAAAGGGGAGATATTTCCTCTCCCACAATATTCCTCTGATTCTCCCAGAGAGTCCTCACTGGGAAAAGTCATTTAAATTCAATTTAATAAGCATTTATCAGACCCCTGCTATGCATCTGGACTTAAGGGAAGATTGGACTCAGGCCATTCGCCCTCATGGAGCTCACGGTGATCAGTGGCCTTTGTACCCTCATGAACTCCACAGAACCAAATGGTGCCCAGACTGACACTCCATCATCCATAGTTGCCCACTCTCTCACTTCCTCCCCTACATGGGCTCTTCTCTTGTACTAAAACCCAAACTCAAACTCCTATAACATGCAGACTGTTGACCTTTATGTCTCAGATGTGACTGTGAGTTTGAGACTTGTCCCAGTGGATCCTAACGACTTTTCAAATGAATGGATACCTTCATGGCCTTGAGAAATAGAATGATGCCTACTTTTTTATGTTTATTTATTTATGTAATCATTTATTGATTTATTTTGAGAGAAAGAGACAAACAGAGCATGAGTGAGAGAGGAGCAGAGGGAGAGGAGGACACAGAATCCGAAGCAGGCTCCGGGCTCCGAGCTGTCAGCACAGAGCCCGGCACGGGGCTTGAGCTCCCAAACTGCGAGATCATGACCTGAGCCAAAGTCTGACGCTCAACCAACTGAGCCACCCAGGTGCCCCAAATGATGCCTATTTTTATTGTTCATTGTTTTGTCCACGTAAAAGCAAGGGCTCTTAACTTTTCCCAAAATATTCATCCCCATTTTCTCCTATCAGCTTGACGTCGACCCTCTATGTTGACAGAAAATATATTGGCATCTCCATTTGTTAATTCAGGAACTGCATCCCAAAAGTTGCTATGGTTATCCTCAATCATTTAGATTCTGAAGTTTTGAAATGAGAGAGGACAATGATTTCAAATCAGTAGGGGAAAGATCAACTATTCAGCAAATGGCTTGAGGTAATTGCCTACGCGTTCCAAAAGAAATAAAGAAGTCAGAGCCTAAACCTAACCCTACCTAATGGATTATGGATTAAAGAAATGGATCAAGAGTCAGTGTTTGACTCTTGATTTCTGCTCAGGTCATGATCTCACGGTTCGTGAGTTCGAGCCCCACTTCAGGCTCTGTGCGGACAGCGTGGAGCCTGCTTGGGATTCTCGGTCTCCCTCTCTCTCTGCCCCTCCCATGCTCATGCTCTCTCTCTCTCTCTCAAAATAAGTAAATTAAATAAAAATAAAAGAAAGATAGAAATGGCTTTGCCTACCTTCCCCCTGCCATCCTGTGCATTTGTGTGTGTATGCGTGTGTGTGTATCTCAAATTATAAGAAGAAATTGTCAAAGATGCTGGACTGCCTCTCTGAGTTGCTTTCCTATCCTTCTGAGAGCCCAGACCGGCCTCCTGCACGTTACTTCCTGCAGCCCTGGTATAGGCTCATCATGTACTCTGCTATGCCCAACACAACACAGAAAAGAGAAAGCTGTATGGCCAGGAGCCTTCTTCCATGGACCAGACCCTGTGCAGGGAGAGGGGCTATGAGAGGGGCCTCATAGCCTTGCCTGGGGTTTGACTCCTCTGACCTGACTCCTCCACCATGCTGAATCTGCACCCAGAACACCCAACTCAGAGAGGCAGTCAGCAATATGGGCTAAAGCAGGCACAGTCCAGAAAACCCGGAAGGGAAGAGTGAAGGAGAAGGGTAGGAGGGGGTGAAAACTCAGCTCCTGACTTCTTCTTTGCTTCCTGGCAGCAAAATTCAGTACTCCAAAGCCCAGTATAAATCAGGAGCCAAAATTCCTACATGAGCTCCACCCTTTACTCCCTTCACTATTCTTAGGTTTTTGCACTGACACTCCCCAAAGTGTTGGGAGGAGAGGTCGCAGCCTCCTGATCTTGATGCACAAGGTACATCCACAGGTTGGGCATGGACCCCCTCGTTTGTTTCCCTTGGACTCACTCCAGACTGGCCTGGCCCCAGTATGTCTGCCCGATTTGCTCTGCCCCAGTGACCTCCTCCACTGGAGCAGACTCAGGAGGTGTCCCGGGTGCCATCTGAGGTGTCGCGAGCGCAGATGCGGGAGGGCCAAGGCGTAACAGAAACACTGGAGACACCCTATATCTGAGTCCACTTGTGACTCCCCCAAGCCCCTCCCATGTGTAGCCCAAAGGCTGCTGGCAGGCAGGAGGGCAAGTACTGCTTCCACCTTGGGACAGAAGGGATATAGACATAGGGAAGCCAAGTGACTTTCCCTGGTTTTAAAGAGAGACAGAACCAGGGAGAGCCCAGGCCTCCTGCCCACCCAGGTCAGTGGTCTTCCTCATTACTATCTTCACTGGGGAGGTGGGAAAAGCCCCTGTAGAAGGACAAGATCAAGGCATATCAAAAGACTTTCCAGATATCCGAAGAAGCGATGTCACTACCCCTGTCCTTCCCTTATTAGAGGCAGAGCAACCTTCCTCACTACGTCTGGCTACCCTACCTGCTTACCCTCAAAACCCCGCATGTGCAAGTCAAAGATAAGACGGCTAAGCCTTCTTTGGAAGGCAGGGGAAAGGAGAGTAGAGACAGGAAAGGGCCTGCTGTCCCAGTCTTCATGGAACCCTGACTTGATTTCCTTGTTGTTTCTACCTTCCCTCCCTCCTCACCCCCCTCGATCTTTCAAGCGAAAGTCTCCAACCACAGAAGCTCACAACTAAAAGAAACCTTAAGGATTCTTGAATCCAACCTGTTCATTCCACAGTGTAGAGAAGAGTAAGAAGCATGGACTTGGTGTCAGGCAGGGCTGGGTGCAAAGTCTGACTCTCTCATTTAGCCTCCGTGTAACCTTGTGCAGGTTACTTAACATCTCTGTGCCTCCGTTTGCTCACTACAAAATGGAGATTGATAAGGGTCACAGTGACGGGCAGGTGCCAAGCTATCAGTCAGGGTGGACTACTCTTGCTAACGTCCCCCAAGCATGGGGACCACCGAGAAGGTAGAGACACGGATCTGAGAGTTGAAATGAACTCAGGGCTGGAGAAGGAGCCTGGAGCACATCCCACGACCTTGCTAGTTCTGTGGGAAACTGGCCTCCGCGAGGGGCCTTCTTGGAACATAAAACAAAAGAAACAGGGAATTTTGAGGCTATTTAGATCACCCCAGTTCTCATTTGGGGAAACTGAGGCTCTTTCCAATTCAGCAAGGAAAAGCCTTGGGTATTCGGCTCAGGTTGGGGAAGGGATCCAATTATTTCTCAATTCCAGTGCATTCTGGAATGGCCAATGTGTTCGCGTCACTGTGACCTAGGAGCACGCGAATGGAACCCACAACCATGGGCCTCTCTGCACAGGACAGCTGTTCGCCCCAGGAAATCAACTTCTTTTTTTATTAAGAAAAGCTGGAAAGTTATTTTAAAACAGAGAGAGAGAGAGAGGTAGCTCGTCCTAAAAATAGCTGTAATGCAAAAGCTCATTATTCAACAATCCGTGTTGCTTACGATGCAAAAAAAAAAAAAAAATTAACAACTTTAAGTTCAGCGAATGCAAAGTTGGAGAGCTCGAGGGAAGGGAGGGGCTGTTTGCCAGGAAACCTGTGACTGTGGCTTTTTATGAATGGGGAGGCCTCGCCGAACCCACAATATAAAAGGGGGACACAGTAGGTGAAGGTCTGCACACCAGGGGCTCTCTCTTGTGACACCAAACCACAAGGCCAACTCTCAGAAGGCAGAGCTTCGCCATGCCCAGCCCAGCACTTCTGTGTTTCCTGGTCTTCCTGGCCGGGGTAGGAGCCAGCCGACACCAGAGCACCCTGTCTGAGGACAACTGCACCCACTTCTCAGTCAGCCTGCCCCACATGCTCCGAGAGCTCCGAGCTGCCTTCGGCAAGGTGAAGACTTTCTTTGTGAGTATGAATGCCCTCCTGTCCTTCCTTCCTTGCCGGGACCACCTCAGCCAGGCATTCTGCTGGAGCTCCAAGGACCCTCCTTCTCGTTCACCTCCATCCCCGGGATCCATTCCCCTCAGACTTCAATTCTTAAGGAGTCCCAGGTCGAGCCCTAGATGGAGTGAGTTAAGCTAAGCCCAGGTGATGCAACAAATGTGCGGGGGGGAAAAGCCACCTCCCAGGCAAATGCACTGGGACTCCTATGCTTAGCGACATGGGAGAAATCACAAAGGGTCTGACTGAAGATGAAGATGTCCCCCAAACCTTGTGGCAGGGAAACATAAATGGCCTCAGCCGAGCGGGCTTCCAGAACCAGGCAAAGCCTGATGACTTGGGCAAGAGCCGTACAGAGGGGAAACCTGCATGAGGGGATGCTTCCCATCTCCAGACGGCTTTCAAAGCTGCCGCTGGATGTCCGCAGCGAGGAGAAAAGAACAGCAAAGAGCACCGAAGGGGGTGTGGGTGGCCCCTTTGAACCTGATCCAGCTCTGCAGAAAGGAGAGCAGGACCGAGTCAAGCTTCGGCCTCGGCTTCGAAACCCGGCCGAATTTTAAAAATAACTTGATCCTGATGTAACTAAGGGACCTGATTTAACTCAGGGTTCCCGCACTGTTGAATGTCCTTGTTTTGAAAATCTCCTTTCCTGCACTAATGAAAACTCAGAAGCTCTATAAATAAGAGGGCATCAGAAAGACATTTATTTCAGTTATTTCCTCAAACCTCGGGCTCACTCTCCTTTTGTTCTTCTTGCAGCAAACCAAGGACGAGCTGCACAGCATATTGTTGACTAGGTCCTTGCTGGAGGACTTTAAGGTGAGGGCCCGGGGGGTGTGTGGGAGGCGAGCTTGCAGCGTGACTCAGAGAAGGGAGGCCGGGAGCTGGGTCTGCTTCCTTTGCTTTGAAAAGGAGAAGTGGAAAGATCTTAACTCAGCACACAGCCAAAGGGCTGGCCCTGGGGGAGGTGGCTGGTTAAGAAAGGTCCCTGGGGACAGAGCTGTCCCCTAGAGAGCCGGGGCAGCCGTGCTTCCTCCCAGTCACCGACCGCATGCCCACCCCCCCCCCACCCTTAGGGTTACCTGGGTTGCCAAGCCTTGTCCGAGATGATCCAGTTTTATTTGGAGGAGGTGATGCCCCAGGCTGAGAACGAGGACCCAGACATCAAACAGCACGTGAACTCCCTGGGAGAAAAGCTGAAGACCCTCCGGCTGAGACTGCGGCGCTGTGTGAGTGCGGATAGGTTCTTCCCCTCGGGGCTCGGCAGCCTCTTCCCACTCACACCCGGAGAAGCAGAGACAGCCTGGCGGGAGGACTCTCCGAAGGCGCTAGAGTTCTGTCTCTTGCTCATTTCTTTCTGAGCGGGGAGTGGGGGAGGCTGCTAGGCATTTACATGTTTGCAAACAGCTTTCCTGTTATTTGTGAGTCATTTGTGGGTTATTAACTATTCCCCTCTCTCTTTACGAAAGGGGCCCAGAGCTTCAGTCTGGGCTCCCTTTTCCCTTTGGATCTAGACCCCGAGCCCAGCCAGATGGGCCAGGAAGCAAGAGTCCCTCGGAGAAGAAACTCCCCTTGCTTCTTACTCTCCACCTTTGGAAAGCAGAGCCCTTAAGCGGGGCCCAATTGACAGGAGTTTCCCTGACATTTTAGAAGGCCCAGGGGACTACTCGCCACCAGGCGAGTGTCTATGAACAATTCCCTAGGATAAAAATTTCTCCAACTGAAGTGATACCCTCACCTCTGGTTTCCTCTGTTCTCTCACTGATAATTGGGGAACCAGTTGGTCTCTATTTGTAGGACGGGACCATGCGAAGGTTTTGGTCAGCATGACTAAGTCTCTGCATCTCTCTTCCTTGGAGGACTTAGAAATGGTCCTTAGTGGCTGGAACTGAAGAAGAGGGACAGGACAGGGAAGCAGGAAAGGACAGAATGGCTGGCTCAGCACTTGTCAGCACTGTGGTGTTCGAAGAGGAAGCTCCAGGCTCCATCCCCTGGGTTTTCATGCAAGCTTTGCAAACATCTCAGAGAGGCTCCTGGAGAAGCACTTTTCATCTCCCTGGGCTGTTTCCTCTCTGTCTAGTGGGCCAGGGTGACGGAGGGCTCAGTTCTCCCCAGGCGCTGTGGGGGTTAGGTATCCAAGATGAGTCTGACTCCTTCTTCGTGCTTCCAGCTTGTCCCCCAAGTGCTGTGGACACAGGAGCTGGGAGCCCACGGCATTGACACTTTCTCTTTTCCTCCACAGCATCGATTTCTGCCCTGTGAAAACAAGAGCAAGGTGGTGGAGCAGGTGAAGAGTACCTTTAGTAAGGTAAGTGGATGGCAGCAGAAAGGGTTTGGGGAACGTGACCTCTACCCACTCCCCAAGTCGTCCGGTGCTGAGCAGGCCCCGTCCTTCTCTCAAAGGGGGTGTGGGAACCCCACAGATGGTGTGACCTCCCCAGCCAGTGAGGAGCTGCCGCCTTGGTTATATTTGTTTTCTGTGAAGTGTCTTTGGGGGTTTCTAAATGACTGCTCGCCGCCTTTGCAGGCGGGTTGAGGGTTGAGACAGCCAGCCAGCCTGCGAACGCAGTGAGCTAGATGCTGGGGAGAGTGACAAAGGAAACAGAAAGTAGCTTGTTGGGAATCTAGACTCAAGCCACACGTGCAGGAAGCCAACACGTGAATGTGCACACACAAACACACCCAGGGGTTCAGCCTGGACTCCCCAAAACTCAGAGCAGGAAGTAGCATTCTCATCGACCTGGAGTTGGTCCATACTCACTTTCCAGGTGCCGTTCACACCTGCCAAAGTGCCTGAGAATGTCAGCTCTCAGATCGAGTGGGGTTTCACGCTTCCAACTGTCGGTGAACTCTTCAACCCCACTGCCCAGAAGCCATGTGGTCTTGTCCTCTGTGGGCTGGGGACAGACACTGGGCAGGGTTCTGGCATCAGGGGACATAAAACCCCTGATAATGGGCCAGAGGAGCAGGGCAGGGCCTGCTCCGTCCAATGGTGGGAGAGCATCAACATAAAAGGGCTCCCTTCTCTCTTCTTACTGTCTTGCTGTCAAAGTTGTTTCCCTAATGTCTTTTCTCCAAATTCTGAATAAGCGTCATGTGAGCACATGACCTTTAAAATTGTTGAAAAGGCATCATTTTGTAGACTGTGCCTTATGAAGTGAATGTTCCTCTTGTTACTTGCTAGTCATGTTTTAGGTAAACATGTAGCCTTTCCCAAGGCACTGGGAATAGCCTTGGGCTTCTAGGCTCCGTCCTTCACCTCCCAACGCATGGGAGCAAGGGTAACTCCTGGGTCCCTGAGTCATGCCCATCCAAACCAGGGACTCATTTGCTCACTCAGATGGGGCTTTCACTAAACATTTTCTATCTCCCTACACAGCTCCAAGAGAAAGGTGTATACAAAGCCATGGGTGAGTTTGACATCTTCATCAACTACATAGAAGCTTATATGACAATGAAGATGAAAATCTGAAACATGGTGGGGAACGAAACATCCAGGATGCAACTCTTCTGGACTCTAGGACATAAATTGGAGATCTACAAAATCCTACTCAGGGATATGGAGAACCAAACAGCTCCTTGGAGAACCCGGTCATACCTCTCTCTTAGAATATTTATTACTTCTGATACCTCAACTCCCATTTGTATTTATTTACTGAGCTTCTCTGTGAACTATTTAGAAAGAAGCCCAATATTATAATTTTTTTCAATATTTATTTTTTTTCACCTGTGTGTAAGCTGTTTATGTAGGGTGATACCCTATGATATTTGAGTATTTTAAGAGAAATTGTAACTTATATAAGGAAAAAAATGTTTCTTGGGGAGCCTACTGATGCTTCCATTCCAAGCCTGACCATACTTATAGCTGTTGAGCTATTGTTCCTGACCTCCCTATAATTTCTCTGGGCCTGGGGCTCCTAGAGTATTGTAAAGACTCTTACCCTCTTAGGAGGAGAAACTAGGGAGCCCCTTTGATAATTAATATTCCAGTGGCTCAGAGGGATTCCCTTGACCTCATTCCTCAACCTCTTCATTCTTGAAAGCTGTGTCCTGCTTGTTATTTTATAACAACCTAAAGTTGGTTCTAATAGAACTCAGTTTTAACTAGAAGCAATTCAATTCCTCTGGGAATGTTACATTGTTTGTCTGTCTTCATAGCAGATTTTAATTTTTAATAAATAAATGAGTCTTATTAAAATTATGTTATGGCATCATTTGACTTCTGTTTGACTAAAATTATTCCCTCAATGTTTCCAAGATAGAAGAGCGTAGGGAAATGAATTCTGCATTTCAGGTAAAGAAAACCAACTACACTCTCCCAGAGAGGAGGCAAGTTCCAAATCTGAGCAGAGGGGGAAAAAAAGTTTCACTTCAAAAGGCAATAGCAAAGACCGCCACAGTTTTCCTGCAAACTCAGTCCTTTAAAGAAATTATCCTTAAATTCTTAAAGATCATGTTGATTTTCAAGGCTAAGGATAAAGTTCTGTAGATACCAAAATTAGAAAGACTGGCAGAGGACTTTTTTCTGTTTTGTCTTTGTTTTCTGGGGTCTTGTTTTGTTTTGGTTTGGGTTTTTGTTCTGTTTTGTTTTGGCTTCTTCAAGCCCCAAAGGTCTGGGTGAATCCTAATTGACCAGGGCTGTTGAGAAAATTAAGATAAAGAGCTAACATGGCTCCTAGGGCTAAGAGATGGTCCCTATACACGTTTGATTGTTGGTATTCACAACTAAAAACCCCTACCAAATCCTCCTTGAGCTGAGATCAGAGGCCCACCCAACTGAGAATATAAGCAGATTAGCCCACTTGATAGAATACCCAAGGATTCAAGCGGCTGCAGTCCCTTCTCTTCCCTCCTTAAGCTACCAGACAAATGTGAGGTTGGCTTTTGACTGCGGTCTATTGGGAGGGGTGTGGTGGCTGGGGAAGCCCTACTCAAGGCCCCGTGACTTGGAGGAGAGGGAGGGAACCAATGGTCTGAGTAAACACTGATCACCCTCATACTCTGCCCAGGCAGCCCTGGTCTGGGGGAGGACAGGGGCCAACTGGCTGTGGTCAGTTTTTCAGTAAGACCTGACTCACTTTAGTTAAAGTAACCATAGGAAGGAAGTGGGAAGCATCAAAGCTGAAATTCTGAGATGAAAGGTTAAGAATGGAGGCCAGCTGAAGACCAGGAGAGAGGAGTGAGGCTCTCTACAGCAGGACTCTCTGTACTAAAATGGAGAAACTGAAGTCTAGGCTGTTAGGGCCCTCTGCTAGGCAATGCATACTAACTTAAGGTTGAGGTTCACACCTCATGTGAGGGAAGTGGGCATCTGAAACCAAGAGACAGAAACTCACCTAAAGAAGCCACATGGCTGATAAGATGTTGACAACAGCCACAATTAATTGAGCGCTTTTTTTTTTTTGAGCTAGTTGTTGCTAGGTATATATGTATCAGGCATGCTATGGGGTATTATTATTGCTATCTTCTGTAAGAGGAAACAGATGTTCAGAAATGTTGGTGTGCCTTGGCCGCATAGATTATATGGAGAACGGAGAACTGAGAATAGTGTCAAATGCTTTTCCCTTCGTATTATCTATCGATGCCTCCAAAATTTAGCAGCTTAGAGCAGCACACATTTTTTGTCTTTTCCTGTAGGTCGGGAATCTGAGAATGTCAACTAGGGGTTTTGGTTCAGGGTCTCTAATGCGGTTGCAGTCAAAATAACATCCAAGGCTGCAGTCATCTGAAGCTTGGCTGGGGTTGGACAAAACACATCCAAGATGACGCACTTACATGGCACGAGGACTTAGTTCCTCACTGGTGACTGGCAGGTGGCCTTGGTTCCTTGCTACGTGGTCCTTTCTGTGGGGCTTCTTTGGTGTCTCCACAACACAACACAACAGCTGTCTTCCCCAGAGCCAGTGATCTGAGAGAGAGCAAGGAGGAAGTCATGGTGTCTTTTCGACCTAATCTCAGAAATCTCACACCACACTTCTGGCACGTTCTGTTCCTTAGAAGTGAGTTGGCAAGTATAGCCCATATTGAAGGGGAGATAAATTAGATTCCACATTTTGAAGGGAGGCGTCTCAAAGAATTTGTGGACGTCTTTTTAAACTACCACATCTTTCTAAGAATTTAGAAAACATAGCTCTGTGCTCGAATGGCACATCAGGCTCCTGGGTTGGGAGTGGGGGTAAGGGGAAGAGTCAGGTAAGCATCTCACCATGGAGAGGGCACCATCATGGACATAGCCCTCCTCCAGTCCTCTCTCGTGGGCTCACTCTAATATGTTTATCTCTTTGAGCCTCAGTTTCTCACCTGGAAAACTAGCAGAAACTTTCTTCCCAAGTGTTATCTACCGAATGTTTGTGTTCCCCCAAAATTCCTATATTGAAGCCCCAACCCCCAGTGTGATGATATTTGGAGATGAAGCTTATGGGAGATAATTTTGTTGAAGGAAGGTGGAGCCATCCTCCTATAAGTGCCCTTATAAAAAGAGACACCAAAGACCTTGCTCTCTCCATCTCCCTCTATCTCTCTCCATCTCTCTTCACATGTGCCCAATAAAAATATCCTATTGAGCACACATAGAAAGATGGCAGTGGCTACAAGCCAGGAGAAGAGGTCTCAGAATGAAACCTACCATGTTGGCACCTTGATCTCGGACTTCCAGCCTCCAGAACTGTGAGAAATAATTTTGTTCGTTTGTTTAAGTCGTGCAGTTTACGGTATTGTGTTATGGTAGCCTGAGCTGGCTAATGGACCAGACTTGATATAAGGGTCCAATAGAATGTCAGGTATGAAGGTACATATGTCTTATAGATTGGAAATCTAGAGATGAGAAGATGCGGTTTAGATGATCGGGAATTTTTTTTTTTTTTTTTTTTTTTTTTGCAACAAGCCTTTATTCTCTAAAAAGAGCAACCACCTCTTCTCCCTTGGCCCTCTTCACCTCCCACTAGAGTTTAGATAGAAATGAAGAATGAGAATCTCAGTCTATGGCCCAAGCTGCTAAGGTGAGGAGGGTGGGACCAGGGAGAGAAGCTCCCAAAATTTGTGATGACAATGTGGTTACCCTACCCAGCCACTGAAAGAAATCCAACAGATCGAAAGGTTCTGGAAGGAAGGGGTTGATATCAGAGATGTGAAGAAAGAGGAAAGAGAATTGGCTCAATGGCAGAAGCTACTCACTCTATGGCTTGTTGACCCTCAAAATGCTTATAAGAGTGGATCTAATTGTGGGACACGGGGACCGGCTTTAAGCCTGAGGGAGAAGCAGGCATAACACTCCAAGAGAATGAGAGCTGTATCCTAAGAGCAAACACTCAGAATTAAAAATGAAACGAAGATCTTTAAACTTTCACAAGCTGCAGAACTGGCTACAGAATGAACCAGTCAACTCTACCTTGGAGTGGGTAGTGGGTCCCAGGGGACACAGGTATTCTATTATTTAACCATCCTTTTACTCATCAACTCAACTTGGTGACTTTGGAAATTTTACTTCCCCTCTCTGGGCTTCCATTTCCTCAATGATGAAACAAGGAAGTAAGTCTGAATCAATGATTTTCAGCTGGGACCACTAGAGTCACGCACGTTCCTGAAAGTATTCATGGTGGAGAGACTGTGGGAACAATTTCCCAAATTTGAAAAAGTCTAATGAAATTGTACGTTTGCTATCCCCACCTCCTGTAAGTCTGCACAGTTTCATTAAAAAACACTTGTATGTGCTCGGCTGAAGCAAGAGCCCCTCGGTATGGAAAGGCAGGTCACCTCATGCTGGCCAGAAGCTCTATTTTTCTAGTTGTCTATTATATCTTTGATTAATAAAAACAGAAAATAGAATTATTTTTGTAAATTTTTTTAACCAGCCAAAATATTTTAAAATAGAGAGTCTCTGGAGGAAATTAATAACGGCAGTCCTTTGTGGTTAGAAGCTTCAAAACCACTAAATTAGATGAACTCCAAGTGCCCTCTGAGCCCATAGTTCCTAATTCCAGTATCTGATTCCTCCAATCAGCCAGGGATATTCCCACTTGAGCCCTTTTCTGGGACACGTTCCTGTCCAGAGAGTCTGCACTGTAATTTTCCAGACAGATTACCAGTCATCTGTGTACTATCAACAGCTCCCATCTTCCAGCAGGGTTGAGCAGCCACAGAGCTCTGAGTTTCCAGAAGCCTCCTTGACATTCTCTCTGGAGAGGATGGAGGAGACAAAGACCTACGGGAAAATAACACAGCTTGTTTCTTACTCCACAGCACAGGCATGATGTGGTCAGCCTCTGGAATCTGCCAAACCTTCAAGCTGCGTGACCTTGACACATCGCCTTCTTCGGTATTCTCCTCTGTGACACGGAGAGAATAATCATTCCTTCCAGGTGTTGTTGTCATAAGAAATAGAGGTATGAATACATGTAAAGCACAGAGCAAATACTTAGTAAAACCAGCTTTTCCCTTAGGCATTTGGAAAAATGCTCACCTGAGACCAGATGGTGAGATCACTGCCATCACCATGAGAAACAGCCAGACACACCCTGTGTGCCCATCACTGAACCTGGACTTTCCTTAAAATGTTTTCTGCCTCCCTACCCACCACTTCTGGATAGGAAGAAAAAACGGACCATCCTGGCACTTGGGAAGGACAGAAAGGAAATGACATTTTCTTGAGTGCCTGAAGAACTACTTGGCTTGATGAAGTGAATATATACATCAGTTATAGCTACTAGAGTTACATTGGTTCAGTGAGCAGAGGCTTACTAGAGGTGCCTAACTGCCATCCAAAGCCATAATAGTTACACATACCATTAAATAAATATTAGGTTAATTACGTCGAAAGTTTTTATTGATCACAGCCCTGGCCTTTGTTCATATACGTTCGTTATCCATCACGGTTACTAATCTGTTAGCACCCTAAAAAATGAGACAGTCTACCACACTGCATCTTCCCTTACCATTATTCAAGGAAAAAAATACATTTTTCCCCCAAAGTCAAGAAGTCATTGTATAACAGAGCCCATAGTCCATCAAATATGCAACCCAGAATCTCACGCCTATGTGAAAAAGTCTTTCTGGATTATTTATAAAATTTTTTTTTTCAACGTTTATTTATTTTGGGGACAGAGAGAGACAGAGCATGAATGGGGGAGGGGCAGAGAGAGAGGGAGACACAGAATCGGAAACAGGCTCCAGGCTCTGAGCCATCAGCCCAGAGCCTGACGCGGGGCTCGAACTCACGGAGCGCGAGATCGTGACCTGGCTGAAGTCGGACGCTTAACCGACTGCGCCACCCAGGCGCCCCTGGATTATTTAGAAGAAACAGATGTCATGCCCTCAGCTGAACCCTATCATACCTCTACTAAACTGAATTAGTAACCGTGGCTAGTATGCAGCGTAAGTAACTAATCAGGTCTTCTCGCAGAATATTCTCTACATTCGTATCTAACAAGGATGAGATCAAATCAAAACAGGGGCAGACTGGTTTCTCCCTGGCCTTTGTCCCGAGTCAGAGTTTTTATGAGATGCACATTTATTTACTCACAACCCGTCATACTCTAGGTACTGTGTTGGGTATTGGGGAGAAAATAGTGATCAAAACAGACATCATGCCTACCTTCATGGATTTAGCAGCTAAATCCATATGGTCAGAAAAAGACATCACAAGTTAACTACACAATGTTAGCATAATTGTGAAAACTAGTAGATGAGAAGCGGGAGGTGTCACTAAAGCAACTAACCCAGACTCGGGGGAGGGAGGGCTTCCATGAGAAGGTGACATCCAGCTGGACATGAAGGATGAGTGGGGTTGGTCAAATAAAGGGGGAGGTGCTGAGAACCTTTGAAAGAACCACATATTTAAAGACCTCTTTGAACAGCAAAGAATGAAGGGAAGGAATGTCTTTGAAGCAAGGGTAGATTTGTACTGATACTCAATATAGCTGGGCCCTGGGCCCTCTTCAGAACCCTCTGGCTTCTCCATCTCCTCTCATATCCTGAGTCTCTGAAGTAGGAAGGGACCTAAACTGTTTAAGGAACTAAAAGGTGACACACAACAAGTGAGGCATATTATACATGAGGGAGAGAGATTTAACATGAACTGGAAGAAAAGGACAGACTTTAAGCAAAGAGAAGCCATTAAAGGCTAGTAAGTAGACAGGAGAATATATATCTTCTGAATGAGACCCTATAGGGTCCGTTGGCTTCCAATTCAGACAAGAGGAAATTCTAGTATGGACTATGGGGGTAATAAATAGGAATTTAGTGAAGTACAAGGGTTCAAGTATTCGGCAACTACTTAGGTGAGAGTGGTGGTGGCAAGTGATGGCCAAAAACCCCTCAGATCTGGTCTGGACAACGGGTAGGGGAGAAGAAAGTTGGGAGGAAAAGAGTACATTCTACCTTGTTCCCATTGAGTTGGAGGTGCCTCTGAGACTTCGAATTCTTCCACAGTGGTCAGCTGGACATAAAGATGTAGTCTGAAGATAAATCTATGAGTGTCATTGCAATAGAGATGGTAAGTGAGATTGTAGGAGTGGAGAAAATCACCAAGGGAAAGAGTGTGAGAAAAGAGCCCAGAACCAAGACCTGGAGAACCCAGATATTTATAAGTCAGAGCAAGAAAAGCTGACAAAGAAACTTATAAAGAATGGCCTGGGTGATAAAAAGAAATACCAGGAGAAAGTGGCACTCCTGAGCACAAAGAAAGAAAGCATTTTAAGGGAGAGAGAATGGTCAACTGAATCAAATGCTATCGAGAGGTCAATTAGGATCAAGACAAAAGAGCTTCTATGGGATATAGCAAGTGGGGGCACTGGTCACTTTATCAAGAACAGTGCAGAAGAGTGGCAGGGGATGGGAGATAGATGGGATCACGCATTAAATGGGAGGTGAAAAAGTGGATCACAGGACACTGGGCCAACACAGGAGAAAAAGTTGAAGATAGATGAATGAGATATAACTGATGAAGACAGTTTCCTCAGAAGGCAGGAGGGGGTAGGGTGCAGGTAGAGGAGTGGATGAAGAGATTAAGAGGAACACCTTCATTGAATAATAACAGGAAGGAAGTAGGGACAGTGGGTACAAAAGCAGGTTGGGTTGAAGATTTGTTGGCAGGAAGTTGAAGTTGTTTCCATCAGATGGCTTTTATTTTCTCTGAGAAGAGTGAATAAGAAGAGAATGAAACAAGTTTTGAGGACAGAAACAAAGATTTGAAATGATGCTTGCAGATATGTGGAAAGCAAATGATTCTAAAGAAATGTGGAAGACATCCAGGCAGTGTTGAGCCCAGGTGAGGTAGGTAATCATGAATTGCAGTCTGCCAGATTGCATACTTTTTCTCAGGATTCTCTTGGCAGCCTAGAGTGAACGCATGGTATGCAAAATTGTTTTGACCCATGAATATAACAAAAGGACAAGGGGGAGAGGAAGTTGAGAGTATAAGTAAGAGCCTGACTGGAAAGATGGACCCAGGACTCAAAGTTGAATAATGTGCCTACAAGACAGAACTGATGAAAAGAGATAGTGTAGATGAGCCAATGGACTGGAGGCTCTGATGCAGTCAAGGAACAGTTGGGAAGGTAAAAGCGGAATCCCCAAGGAGAGGCGGTGGTGGCCAGACAGGGAAGAGACTGAATCAAGACATTTTGGAGATGGGCAGTTTTGAGGGATAATGAATTCCAGGCTATAGCCATTGGAATAGATGGTTGAGGAAAAGCAGGAGGAAAGGTCATCAGCAATGTGGAGATGATGGAATTGAAAAGCCACATTTTGGAGAAGTCACCCACAAGGACACTGAAATCCACCAGGCTTGTGGCAGTAGAAAGAAGGCCAGTGGAAGGCGATGTAGAAGAAGAGTGGGAGGTAGGTGCTCAAATCATTTGGGAATGAATCGGAGAGGTAGATGCTGGAGCATCCTGGAGCTTCTGGTGGATTCTAATTTTCAAATATGTAGAGTTCTCAGAGTTTCATACACTTGACAAATTAAATTTCCTAAATCTTAGAGCAGTGCAGATCTAGATTTCTTAGAAGATGCCCTAATATATAGATTTCCTGGTATTTCATAATAAATAAAAGAACCTATATATTTGTAAATAGATCTTAGCAGATTGAAGTCATTTTTACGTCAGAAAAACAACAAATGTCTAAGCATTAACCACACACAATCCGAGTCATTCAAATCAAGAACCTTATAATTTTTGCCAAGATGAATCATCACCCAATGACATACCCAACTGGTCACCTCCAGCAAATCTCCAAACAGGTCTTTCCTATGATATGCAGGGTCTTTATGCCCTGAGTCTTTTCTATTTCACGTATAGTCGTCCCCTCTTATCCACAGTTGTGCTTCCTGTGGTTTTGGTTACACGTGGTCAACCGTGGTACAGGAGCAGATGATCCTCCTTCTGACAGATTGCCAGAAGGTCAACAGCAACCGAGAGCTACATCACAATGCCCGTGTCATCCACCTCACTTCCTCTCTTCACATGGGCATTGTGTCATGTCACATCATCACAAGAAGAACAGTACAATGAGATATTTTGAGAGAGACTACATTCACATAACTTCTATCGCGGGATACTGTCATAATTGTTCTGTTATCAGTTATTGTTGTTAATCCTTTACTATTTCTGATTTCTAAATTAAACTTTTTCATAGGTATTATGTACAGGAAGAAAACATAGTCTATATAGGACTCCGTATGGCCTGCAGTTTCTGGCACCCACGGGGGGGGGGGGGTGGGAATGTACCCCCTGTGGAGAAGGAGGGACTACTGCCTTACTATTGTGCTCAATCTCTTTCCTACACAGCCGGTAAATAGAAAATCAACAAGAAAGTGCTACCACAAGTATGAAATCTGTTGGTGACAGTAGAAGTCCCCAAGAAAACAGCAGTGCAAAAACTTAGCCTTTTCCTCTGATATTTGGCTCAATAATTATAATGGGTAATTCGCCCACCCTCATCTCAGCTGAGGCATCCAAGCATCAAGTATCTGGAGTTGCTGTTGAGGGAGGAGGATGGAGGCAGAAAATCATCTAAATCAGCACCACTCAGTGTGGCTGGAAGACCACTGCTGGTCCATGAAGTGTTTGCTACCCGTCTGTGGCAAGAACAGCACAGAAATGAAGTTTAAAAAACTTTACAGCAGGGCGACTGGATGGCTCAGTCGGTTAAATGTCCAACTTCGGCTCAGGTCATGGTCTCCCCTTTTGTGGTTTGAGCCCCGCGTTGGGCTCTGTGCTGACAGCTCGGAGCCTGGAGCCTGCTTCAGATTCTCTGTCTCCTTCTCTCTCTCTCTCTTTCTGCCCCTCTCCTGCTTGCGCTCTGTCTCTCACTCAAAAATAAATAAATAAACATTAAGAAAATTGAAAAAAAAAAACTTTATAGTAATCTGATAGAATATTTTTTTGTTAGATCGAATCATTGAAAACAGGGGCTCGCATTCTGTCTATCTTTACATTATTTTTCATTTCATTACTTCCCTAGTAATTCTTTTGATTGTATTTTACTAAAATGTTGATCCATAATGAATTGAACTTCTTTAAAAATCAGATTCTTTACCAAAGACGGTTTGAGAAACTCAGGTTTAAATCACACTCCCCAGTTTATTCCCAGACTCAGGGAACCTCAGATTGGGAGAAAGAGGTAGTGAGATACTATTGGTGGAAATACATAGACTTAGACTAACCTGGTTCCAAGTCCCCACTCTACCACTTAGAGTTGACCCTAAAGAATTTAAAATCCTCCTCAGGAAGTACATATTGCAGCCATGCTTGGCTGCCATTGTCTTCCTGTCTCTGATTTTGTTCAGGTATTGCATGTATGCACTTCAGGGGAGCGGGGCTCCTCCCAAGGTTATTGTTTCCCCCATCCAGTGACTGACTTAGGAATGGGTTTGTGATGTAACCTGGTCAATGGGACATGAGGAGAGCTTGGATGACGGGCTACTGGGAAATATTCTTCTTCTTCTTAAAAGCAAGGAAACTAGGCTTTTTTTCTGCCTCTGGATGTTTTCCACGTTTCAAGCCAGGAATTGCTGAAGCCTTCTCTGAGACCATGAGGGGACTCAGCCTGAGGAGATAAATCAACAAATGGAAAATGTCAAGCAGAATAACAGAAAGAAGTAAGTCCTTGGTAACTTTGTCAAACACATGAGTTAACCAATCCTAGATGAGAACTATTTCAGAATTTTCTATATATAAGATAATAATTTCCCTACTAAGTCACTGTTGATTGGGTTTCAGGTTACTCGCAGCCAAAAATATGTACAAAAGATATGCGTGAGCCCTTGGGCCATAAACAGTCAAACAACTCTAATCCTGGGGCTTCCCCTCCTCCCTTCCTCCTTCCGGGTAGCTAGCTGAGTCACCTCTGACTCGTCCACTGAACCCCAAATATTTGAGGGAGTTCAGGATGGTCAAGGAGTTCATTTCCCTTCACCACAGCACATGACTCCCTAGTTTCAGCCAATTCTCAAGCCAGCCCCCATGTCATCTTCTTCAATGTTTTCACCCAAGGAAACCAGACCTTTGTAGAGCTGTGTGCACACTGATGCTGTAAGTGAAACGTGTGAGGAACGCTCGCTTATGCCTCTGGCCCACATCTGCTTTCTCCCAGGGCTCTACCTTCTCACCCCCTTCTCCTGAGGTAGACTCTCCTTTGCATCTTCCACTTCCCTTTACAAAGGCCTCCTCTCCTACAAATCCTTCCACCGCAGTGGGAGACCAGATAGTTATTTCCATTCATTGAGCAAACCACTGAGCCACACATTTAGACAGTTGATGTTATTCTAGAAGGTTCTATCTTCTCATGAACTTCACATTGTCCCTCACACCTGACTACACCTTTGAGGGCAGGGAGGAGTCTCGCAGTCCTATATCCCTAATAGTATCAAGCACAGAGAAGGCATTATTTAAATGTTTGAGTTCAATTAAAAAGAAGATTTTCCTTATAGTTACCAAATCACAGATATTTTGAGTTAGACACTCAAAGGCTCTCTTATCCACCTGCCATCCACAATCACGCTAACAGACGGACAAGAATTGTGATGTGTATACGTCAATATTTGCAATGAAACAGAACTCATTACGTGGTGTTACACCTGTTTCATTTCTGGACAGCTCTCATGATTGGAAATCTCTTTCGATTTTCTCATCAGGCCCAAATTTGCTTGGCTATACCTTACCTTCAGTTATTTAGTTACACTTTCTGGGATAAAACAGAATAAATATATTTCATTTTCATATGGATAGTCCTTCAAATATTGAAAGCAGCTATTATATCTATTCTCAGTCTTAATTTCTTTAAGTCAGCCATCTTCAGTTACTCCAGTTATTATTCAAAATGTATGGTTTCCAGTATCTTTTCCATTCCTGCATTTTTTTTTCTTGTATGCACTCATTAAGAAAGTCCTTTCTTTTTTAACCCTCACATATTAATTCAATATTGACTGGATTCTTACTATGTGCCAGGTACACAGCAGAGAATCAGATGTGGAGCTTACAGACCCAGAAAGGAAGATAATTAAACGATGACAGTGAGGAACAAAGGGTGCCTGATCACTGTGTTGCACAACTTCGGGGGCACTCTTCACACACAATATGATACAAATTTCACCCCTTGGAGTTGTGCAACATGGTAAACCGGTAACTGATGGAAGCAAGCAAACTGGACCAGGAAAGTCCTCCCTGGAAGAAAAGAACATTTAACCTGAGACCTAAAATATGAATATCCATCAGTTAGGCAAAGGGGGAAAGGAACAATGTGCTGGGCCGAGGGAACAGCAGGTAAAAAGATGTGGAGGCGAAGGGGGAAGGTATGAGACTAAGAAGAGGGAATAGAGAGAATGAGACTTGAGAAGTAAGCAGAGGTCAGGCCATCCAGTTTCTATTAGGACACGTTAGGGAGGGTGACTCATATCCTAAAGAGAGTGGGAATCCATTGAAGGGTTTTAAGCAGGGAAATAACATGATTGTATTTGCATCGCAGCTGCTATGTGGAAAGTGGATTTGCAGAGGATAAGACCAGAGACTGGAAGACCGAATCAGAACCTGTTACAGTAATGCAGGTAAAAATACAATACAATACAATACAATACAATAATGAAAAATCAGACAGTGACTTGCACAAGGATAGCAGCAGTCGGAATAAAAAGAAAACTACAGAGACATATTTGTGCGGTCGGTCATGTGTAGTGTCAATTAGATTTGACGGCTGTGTGGACGTGGAGGGTGAAGCAAGGAAGAAATCAAAGATATTAGACAAATGGGGAGATGGTGGTGCTATGGACCGAGACTGGAAACTCTGGAGGAGGTCCGGGTTTGCACAAATGAGGAAGATGAACATTCCAGTGTTGGATGTGTTCGGTTGACATACTTGGACATACCTAAGTGGAGGCGTCTAATTAGAGTTCAGGTGTATGCACCAGATTCTGGAGTCATCAGTCTGCAAATGGTAACTGAAATCATGGGAAAGAACACCGACTCAGAGAAAAATATGGAGAATGGGAAAAGACAGCTTAAAGCACTGAGGAATACCATCATTTAATGGGTGACTTGAAGTATCAGCCATGGAGGGCAAGGAGAACCTGCCAGAAAAATGGAAGGAAAAATGGAGCGTGATGCATGGAAGTCCAGAGGAGCAGATGGGGCCGGGTACTGCTGAGAGTCCACTAGCTGTGCCTCCCTGGGCAGGTTAGACCTACTCACCGTCCCTGCCCAGGACCATTCATCATGTCACAGCCTCACCACCACCATGCAGATTCTTTAGCAGCAGCCATAGCACATTTTGGCCATACTGTGTGTTGCATGTTGAATGGTGTCTCCCAAAAAGATATGTTCAAGTCCTAACCCTTCAGTATCTGTGAATGTGATCTTACGTGGCAGTAGTTTTTGCAAATGTAAGCAAGACAAGGTTATGCTGGAGTAGCGTAGGCCCTAATCCAATGACAGGTGTCCTTATAACAAAAGGGAAACTTGGATACGAGGCCATAAACACACAGGACAGATGGCCGTGTGAAGACGAAGGCAGAATTGGAACTAGGCTGCCACAAACCAACGAACAGCAAAGATTGCTGACAATAACCAGAAAGTCAAAGAAGCAAGGCCAGTTCTTTCCTAGAGCCTTTCAAAGGAGCACGGCACTGTATTTGCTGTATTTGTCACCTTGATTTTGGATTTCTGGCTTCTGAACTGTGAGAGAATACATTTCCATTGTTTTAAGCACCACCTCCCCCTACCCCCACCCCCCGTTTGGGGTAGGGTTTTACAGAAGTTCTAGAAAACTAATACCCTGGGGTCAGCTAAAATTCCAAGTCTTGTTTAATTATGACCAAGTTACCTCATCCTTATCCTGTGTTGCACATTGAAGTTTTTAAAATTAAATATATGACTTATGTTTACCTATGTCTGCTTTACTCTTAGATATTTGGGGCAATTGATCTAGCTTTTGATACCCTTGACCTCTATACCTTTGCCCAGAATGACAGAACATTAAATATGGTACATCGAGGCAATAGCACATTAGATATCAATTAAGGTCCTGTTCCTAGCTAGAAATAATAGACAGCTATAGCTTATCTGCACATTGATCACATAAGACTTTCTCAGATTGATCATGTAAGACTTTCTCAGATGCCTTGATGAAATCCAGACACATCAAGTCTACTGGGAGTCCAAATCTACTAGTCCAGGGACCATATAAAACAAGTAACTTGTCTAGACCAGAATGACCTCAAACCCACTTTCTCCGCTCAAGAGAGGCCCTGTGCAAAAACATCAGTTAATTTTGATGAGTGAACTTGAATTTCTCTACCCTAGCAATCTACCCCCCTGACTATGCTACTTGTTCTGTTCTTGTCTCCGCCTTCAGGTTCAAGGCAATACTTTGAGGGTCCTCTAAAATCTGACTCTGCATCCACATAGGACAGACTCTTCCTGACTCAGTCGTCTCCCCAAGCACAATGTGGGCCAATGGCTTCTGGAGCCTTGAAGGCAGGACCTAAACAGTGAACCTTTACTGGATCCTGGCAACGATTACTTCCTCTTCTACTTGCTCACACATCGTTGGTTTCATAGTCTGCCATCCTTTCCACTCCTAAGGTAAAAGGAAGCAGTGGGGAGCCGTTCACGGAAGAACTGAGAGTGAAAAATGGAGAAAGGAAAGATACACGCATATCAGGGTCAGCGCGTGTCACTGAGGCTGACGCTTGTTAAGTAGGAGACAGAGCAAAAGCAACTCCATGTTACTGCCAGAACCCAGAGCTTTGGGTGAAATCGCGAATGTCTAGAAAGGAGGGAGGGTGGGGAAGTTGCTGACATACATCTCCCTTGGACTCCGGTGACCCCATGACTGGAATATGTTTATTTGATGGCTGATTTTGCTGTACTGGGCTCTTTCTTTCCTCCCCTTCTCCTTTTGTTTCATAACACACGATAACACTCTCCTCCCTCCCTTCTTTTTTCCGTGGGAAAATACTAAGAATGAATAAAGTCATATTAATACTATGAAACAAGTAATCTATCATTCTAGAATCACAACATCTTTATTCTTGTATTCTGAATCAGATGGCCTTGCTATCTATAATCTCTTTGCAGGAAAAGAGTTGGCCTCTTCTCTTGAGGCAGAAAGAAAAATAACCAGTCTTCTTCTTTTTTTTCTTCTTAGATTTCCCCAAAGCTACTTAGGATATTGGAATGAATTAGACAGAATTCTTAGAGTCAGCTTTATCATGGGCACATTAGTTAAGATAACACTAGCTGCTGTAACAGATCAACCCTGAAATCTCAGTGACTTAATAGAAGTTTATTTCTCACTCATGGAGAGAATGCGTCTGGAGAGGGTAGCAGCGAGGTACAGGCAAGAATTCTGCTTCACCTTCACTCATGCTGATGGAGGTTCTGCATTATAGTCACTCCTGAGACAGGATGGATTCCCCTCCCAACAAAATGCGGTTCAGATGCCAAGACTGGTGATGCCACACACACACACACACACACACACACACACATTCCAGAAGGGTATGGAAAGGTTTATTACTCACATAATGAGGCTTTCTTGGAGGGAGGAGGGCTGGTTCCAACAATGGCTTGAGCAAAAGCAGGGAGGGGCTACTGGTGTGGGGTTCATGGTCGTTACATGATGGGACTTGAGTAAGGATTCCCGGGTGCAGGCTGAGACTTGTGTGGTTTGAACTTCCGGTGAGTGCCACAAGAGGGGGCGCTCAAACTTCCCTTTCAGTTTTGAGGGGCAGAAAGGGAAAAGGGGAGTAGCGGGCTTGAGAGCCGTGAGCAGACATCAAAAATGGAGTCAAACTCTTAATTACACTTTGGGGCCCTCAGCTCCTGGATACATCCGGAAGACAAGGGACAAAGATGTACGGGAGGTTTTAATAGGTCAGGCCTGAGAATGGTGGCCCTTTCTCTTCGGCCACATTCCACTGATTAGAACCAAGTCACAAAGGAGCAACAAATATGGAAGGTGCAAAAACCTTTAGTGAATAGCTTGCCTTTTCTGCCAAGCACCAATGGATCCAGATTTGTGGGGCCCAAAGCTTGAATAATTTAGAGGTTGTCTTTAAGAAAAAATAAATTAGATGGGGTGCCTGGCTGGCTCAATCAGTTAAGCGTCCGACTCTGGGTTTCGGCTCAGGTCACGATCTCACGGTTTGTGGGTTCGAGCCCTGCGTCGGGTTCTGCACTGATGGCAGGGAACCTACTTGGAATTCTCTCTCTCTCTCTCTCTGCCCCTCCTCTGCTTGTGCTCTCTCTCTCTCTCTCTCTCAAAATAGATAAATGAACATTTTTTAAAAAGAAAAAATACACTAGAGGTTCGAGATGTCAAATTAAAAAGTGGTTTTTGCAAGTCAGGACACAGAAGCTGGGCTTCACCAGCTTCATTAGGTAAAGGTCTCTCCTTGCAAGTCATCGGGCAATTCTCAGAAGGCCATCACTGGCCACTCCCCAGGGTCACCCAGCGGCGAGCCAAAGGGAAGGGGTGTGGTTTCTGGTACATGCTTGTTACACAGAGTTACAGAGCTACAGAGGGAGTAAACTCAGGGCTGGTGACTCCAGCTACAGAGTTCATAGACTAGTCCAGAGCCTTTGAAAACAGTGCCAATGTGCTGTGAGAACTGGGGAAGAGAATATCGTTACAAATTTGCTATTAGCAGAAACAGCTAAAATGTTACCTCTTTGTGACCTTAAGAAATTACACCCCCTTGGGTTTTGCTCTATATGTAGCTCTTCAGGGGTTTGGGGGCAGGGGTACTTTTTAAGCAAAAGGTTTGTTAGGGGCGAAGCACCAAAAATACGATTTGGTGTTCCATGATTCAGCAAATTTGAGAAACACCAGTATCCCTTTGCAGAGCTCTCGCCTAGAGATTTCTGTGTTTCAGAGATGCCCCCCGAATGTCCATTACTCAGCCTGCTTTCTGACTTGCCTGGGTGAGGGCATGGGATGGAAACCGGAGAAGAGCTAGGACCCCATAAAAATCATGACATGCCACTTCCGCTGTAGGCTCCAGGAGCAAGGGACACGTCCCCGTGCCTGTGATAAGGCTGTGCCCCTGGATGGCACTCAGAACAGGTCCTTGCCAACACATGCGTGCAAGTGCCTAGACAGCGGCAGCCCTTTACAAGTCTGGGTTTCGGCTCTACTCAGATCCCTGGGGTAGGATCTCCTGCCGACACACATTCTACACTCCTCTCCTTACTTTCTCCTTTTTCTTTTCTTCTTTCTTTGACTTTCTCGTGTATTTTTCTCCAGCTATAGTATACTGCACTGGATGCAATTTTGGAAGCTTCTACTTGGGGGAGAGTGGCTAAAAATAAAACACTAAAAACACAAACGAGTCATAAAGCGAAATAACGAACATTTGTTTAAAGGCTGTCATCGCCAAGTCTAGACAGAAGCCGGGTCATTAAAAGGATTTCTCAGGGCGTGTTTTAGTCCCCAGCTTCATCCATCCACTCAGCCAGCATTTCCTGAGCTCGCTGTTCGGGTCGACTCCCCAACAGGGACTGGGGATCGTGCCTCCATGAGTCCACCCTACTCCAAGGGCGCAGGGCTCTCAGCTTGTCCCCTCCGGGCTGCGCAAGGTTATGGGCAATTTGTCTGCAGCAGCCTCTGCTCAAGCCTGCTGGGGACACCGGGTTGAGGAATGAGACGGGTTGGAATGGTTAGTGCGGTTACTGCCACAGGACCCACTGAGGGCAGAACAAGAGGAAATGGGTTGAAACAGCAGCAGCAGGGATCTGGGTTTGACAGAGGAAAGGCTTCCCCTTTATCAGGGAAGGAGACGCTGTCTCAGGTGACGGGGGAGTCCCAAGCATCAAGGTGCCCGGCTCTGCCCTCCAGGAGGCCTTGCCTGGGTCTCAGAGCTCTGGGGACCAGTCCTGCCCGGAGCACGTGCTGCGGCGGTGGCCACGCCCTCTGGAACTTACTCATACACAGCCTGCTGCCACCGTGCACGGAACCGCCAAGTCAGGCAGGCAGAGGCTGGGTCTCCTGTGTCTTCCTTCTCTGCGAGGAGTACTGGATGCTGCTAGGTTGCCACCAACATCTCACAAGCATCTGAGGGCCTACTGTGTGCCAGGCACCGGCGATGAGTCCGCGAATAAAGCAGACTCAGATCTCTGCGCCCGTGGAGCTTAGGTTCCGCTGGCGATAAATAAGTTCCACAGGTTTCTAGAAGGGGATCAGATCTTTGGGGGGGAAACCTGAAGTAGGGTAGCATTTGGTGTGTACATTCTATTTCAGTTAAAACGATTTAAAATGTAAGGCCACAGAGGGGAGTGGAGAGTAAGAGTGAGGGGTGGGGTTTAGGAGGAAAGACTGTAGTTTCAAATAGAGCAGTAAGGCTAGAGGCATCATAGAAAAAGTGATACACAGAACATAAAGGAAATGAATTGTGCAGATATCTGAAGGAGGAGTGTTCCATCTTGGGGGCGTGGGGACAGGGGGGGAATGGCCTATGTGGTGCTGCCCTTCCAAGTCCATGAATGCTGTAGGCCTCTAAATTTGGCGTCAGTTGCTTTCACTGCCTCCTCTTTGCCTCTGGGAAGTGTCCCAACAGGCTACGTTGGGGTCCTATATCACAAGAGATTGTTTACGAGGTACTTAAGCTGACCTCAGTTTACAAATCTATAAAATGGGAATAATAATACCACTAACAGTATAGGGTTGTTGGAGGTCAGAATTCAGAAGAAAAGAGGGATGTCTGGGTGGCTCAGTCGGTGAAGTGTCCAACTTCGGCTTAGGTCATGATCTCATGGTTCCTGAGTTCTAGCCCCTCAGGCTCTGTGCTGACAACTTGGAGCCTGGAGCCTGCTTTGGATTCTGTGTCTCCTTTCTCTCTCTGTCCCTCCCCTGCCCACACTCGTCTCTCTCTCTCTCGCTCTCTCTCTCTCTCTCCCTCTCCCTCTCTCAAAAATAAACACTTAAAAAAAAAAAAAAAGGGAAAGAGAAGGGACAGTCCACAAAGGGGACCAGAGGTCTCTGAACAGGACTGAGCAGTGTCTTCACCTGGTTCACATTCGCTATATGCCGGGAACTGGGCTAAGGGTTTCCACTGATTAGCTGGTTAACTGTCACAGAAGCGCCGTGATGGAGATGCTCTCCTGCCACCATTTTGCTAATGGGGGTGGAGGCTCACAGAAGCCGGTGGCCTCAGCCCGCACGAGGAAGGGGCGCAACGTGGTCTGGGCCTACAGGAGTCCAGGGCTCCAGCCTACCCCACCCGGCAAGCCTGACCCACATCACTGCAACTGGGTCTTTTCTGCAAGAGTGAGCAGGGAGGACCGGGTTCAGAAACCCAGACTAGAGATAACGGCTCTCACGTTTCCTCCCAATCAGCCCTGATCTCTGTGGCCTCCTGTGAGGGGGTATGACCCAGTGGTTTTCTTCGCCAAATTCTTATGAGAATAATACCGCTGAAATCGGGGGCCTGATTAATTTTGGCAACTGTGGGAGGGGAGAGAAGGTACACATTCTTAGAACCGGGGCGAGGCTGGGCTGGCGGGCCCCACTTTCGGCACATTCTAGATGCCATGGGCTTGGGAGTTTCGAGAGAAACCCTGTGAGTCACCCTCACTTCCCATGGCCCCTGTTTCACTTGAAGGCACACTGCCTTCCCATCATCACCCCCCGGCCCCCAACTCTGCCAGCCGCTAATGCCCTCCAGTGACACACCCAGCTGCTCCCCGTCCCAGCGTGAGTGGGGGTCCTCTCTGCTAGGTCACAGAGCCACAAACCCACTGGCCCAAACATCCCTGCAGCAGCCGATACAGCGGCCTCCCAGGTCAACCCAAAGCCATGCAGTGTAGATCATCTTTACTCTCCTCTAGTTAAAATCAATCCACTCACACCAATGATACAATAACAGGACTCCGACCTGCGATAGAGGGTAGCAATGATTGCTAACTATGTGCCAGGCATCATTTCCATGAGGTAAGCGATATCATGGTGTTAGTCTGGGTCCTCTGAGAAGGAGCTGCCAGAATGAGATTGAACTTGCAAGGGGTTTGCTTAGGAGAAATGTATTCATGAGACAAAAACGTGGGGGGAGCCTGGTCAAGCTGGGAGAGCCATCAGACGATGGCTGACCCCAAGGAGGAGCAAAAGAGAGAAAGTTGGATGTGCGGTCTAAAGAAGTTTCCCCAGAGTTGCCAGAGAATCCTCAAACCAAAACCAGCCATCACTAGAGTCCCGGTTTCCCCAGGAACTGGGGTGCCTTGGCCTCCCTGCTGGGCCCAGCCATGGCTGGGGCAGATGGAGGGAAACACGGCCTGAGCGTAGATGCAACAGTGGATTTCAGAGCACAGCAGCCGGGGCCCTTCGGTTGGTTATGCTGTAATTGGAGGACTATGAGGCCCATCCTCATAATGAGTACGTATTGTTTTAAGTATTATTAAGAACTTCTGTGGAGTGCCGCAATTGTTATCCCCATTGTACTGGTTGATGAACTGAGGCTCCATAAAGTCAAGTCACCTGAACATACTTTGAACCCAGTTTAGTTAACTCCGAAGCTCTCTCCCGCACGGTGTGCATCTGAGCTATTGACCACCACATCCCAAACCTGATTCCTCAGACTCCATAATCAGTGGAGGGCTGGGCACACCATGAGTGTCCCATAAAGGTTTCTGGGGGTAATATGGTTGAGCTCTTGCCTAGTAAGAAAAACTGCTTGCAAGTCTCCTGTGTCTGCCCCAACACCTAGAACTCTGAGCCTGAGTCACCTTCTTCAGCGTGTGCCTTTGTCCCCAATCAGAGAGAGCCCTCTCCGGGAAGCTCCCATGGCACTCGGGGCCTCGCTTACAGCACCTGCCAGTCTGCCTTGTGTCAAAGTCATTTGCACACCGCCATCTCCATGGTGTTCCCACCAGGGGCTTCCCAGTCTGGGGAGCCGATCAAGTAACGTGCTCAAGACCAAACACCAGCTGAGTAAGGCTGAACCTCAGATTTGTTTTTGAGCCATTCTGCCTGTACACCCAAAATAGATGCAAATATCTGTAACTGGGCGAGCAGAGCCACTGATGTGGGGAGAGGCTGAAGGAATCCCCCTTGCCCCTCCGCATCTGATTCTTCCAGTCGCCCACAGTGCAGCCGAGGGTATATATCTATGTTTTGGGAAGTGCTTCAAATACCCTCTTAATCTCAGCTGACTTATTCTATCCCCAGATTGCCCCACTGCTGACAGCAAAGTCATTCATGGCCCTGTCATTCAGCAAGCAACATGCAAAATGCATTGATTCATAAATTGACAGTGTCTTTTTGGGAATGCCTACCAAAACATAAAATGTACGTATCCTTTGACCTAACTTGCACTTCTAGGAATTTAGCCTACAGAAACCCTCACACATGTGCACAGAGATGTTGTACAAGATGTTTGCAACATTAATACTAATAGTTTAAAAAAAAAAAAGGCAACAAATGAAACGTCTGCCCACCATCAGCAGATAGTTAAATAAATTGTGGCTCATCTCTACTATGGCATGCTCTATAGGTGTTGCAACGGTTCTGGGGCCCCTGGCTGGCTCAGTTGGTAGAGCACACGACCCTTGATCTTGAGACTGTGAGTTTTAGCTCCACGTTGGGTGTAGAGATTACTAAAAAAGTAAAGAAAAAAAACTTTAAAATATTGGGGGAAAAAAAAAGAATTCGATGGTTCTGAGTTCAGCCTCACTAAGGTAGGCTAAGTTTAAAAAGCAAGTTGCCGTTAAAAAAAAAAAAAAATTAAAAAAATAAAAAGGGGCGCCTGGGTGGCTCAGTCGGTTAAGCGGCCGACTTCGGCTCAGGTCATGATCTCGCGGTCCATGAGTTCGAGCCCCGCGTCGGGCTCTGTGCCGACTGCTCAGAGCCTGGAGCCTGTTTCAGATTCTGTGTCTCCCTCTCTCTCTGACCCTCCCCTGTTCATGCTCTGTCTCTCTCTGTCTCAAAAATAAATAAACGTTAAAAAATAAATAAATAAATAAAAAATAAAAAGCAAGTTGCATGTTAATTAACAGGGATGAAAAGGCTCTGGAGACGGGATGTACAACAATGTGAATATACTTAATGCTATTTAACTCGACACTTAAAAAGCGGTGGAGATGGGGTATTTTATGGTACGGGTATTTCACAATTTTTTTTAAAAAAGCAAGTTGTAGAACATACCTAATGATTCCATGTGCACTTGTGATAGCCCTCAAAGAAATTCCTCATCTGTGTTTATAAGGATATATATGTATGTAGATAGATTAATAGAAATTTTGGTAAGGCTGGAAAAAATCAAAATCAAACCGAGCTGTTGAATGAAGTTATTTCTGGAGAGGGGGCTGGCGTGGTTGGGTGGGGAGAGAGGTTGTAACCAACTTTCACATTTTACTCTGAATGCATACACAATTACACGTGCATGTAATTTCTTTGCTGTTCGAATTACTAAAATTACTTGTGTTGATTGCTCTGTGGATGCATTCATCCACCCGACAGATCCCGAGCACCTATGTGGGGTCAGCTGCCGTTTTCAGAGACTCGGAATAAGCAGGTCAGGCTGATTTCTCATCCTTTACTCTTCCTTGCAGACCGGCTCGGAGAATGGCCTGTCCCCTCCTGCCTTCAGCCCCGGTGGGGCGGCTGTGGGTGCAGCCAGTAGGGTCAGAGTCTCACTATGAATGAGGACCATTACTTAGAAGAGGTTTCTGACCTGAAAAGGGAGATAGCTGAGTGCCAGAAAACCATAGGCCCTTCTGGGTCTTACTGCAAAAAACCAGGTCTCCCTGTACCACAGGCTGTAGGCACAGCTAACCGAGGTCTGGGGCTCAGACTTAGAGGAGATCGTGGTTTCTTTGAAAAGCAAACCTCTGACTGGTGTATTTGGAACCACAGGTCTCCAAAGCAGAGGGGGAGGGCTGGGAGAACTCGGCTTATTCTGAAGCTTGACGCCTCATAGCCCCTGGAGGCTGGAGTTCTTTGAGGAACAAGATCCCCCAGCTGCCTGGACTGAGGAAGGACTGCTGAGTACGTTTCACTTGCTCGCAGACACCAGCGGCCTCAGCTCTCCACGGGCTTGGACTTGGGCCAGAGCCACCCAACCCCAGGGACTCATTTGCATAACCTCTGTAGATAACTGTGCATCTCGGGGCCCCAGAAACGCCGCTCTCCCAGGATCCGAAAGGTTAAGACCGGTATTTGGTCACACTGAGCCGGAGGGACTGAAACAGAACCCAGGGGGAGGACAAGGCTCCTGGAGGGGGAGAGTGAAGGGGGAAAGCCAGTCCCAGCATTTCCCTTGCAAATCCTGGCAGAGGTGTCGCGAGGCGAGGAGTAGGAAACTTCACTGTCCCACGGAGCAAGAAAGTTATGCAAACAAATGCATTTGCATGGCAGCCCAGGCCCCTAAAAACGACTTACCACACACAGGTTCCGACAGCCCAGCCCCACTCACCCCTCCCCACCTGAGATCCTGCAGGCTTCACAGCCAAGACTTCCTGGCCAGAGGCTCTGGGTAGTCATTTTCCTCCAGAGCAACAAATATGCGCCCCCCCTCCCCCACCCCACCCCCCCCCCCCCCCCCGCCACCGCCAGAGGGTGGTTGTACATTCCGAGGTAACCCTAGGTTTGAGATGTTGGTGTGTGAAAAACAAAAAGTGTGGAAGCTTAGGTACATTAAAATTGGAGCTCTGGCTTTTCAGTGACAGAGGGGAGCAAGGAAACCCTCGACAACCACTGCTCCCAGTTTCCCAAGAGGGGCCCCCAATTACGAGTCACATTAGCCTGTTTTTATAACGACTTGTAAAATGGGTAACTAAAAATGATCTAAGTTTAAGGCTTCTTTAAAAGTTAATGGAGAACAGAGGGGAAATCCCAGTGGGGCTCTGTTCCCAAATTCGGGTTTGGGGGAAGGAACCACAGTAAATGAGAGGAATCCAAGTTGGAGGGGCGCGGAAGAGAAAAGGGGCAGAAAAATGCCGAGGGGGGGGCGGGGGGGGGGAATCAGACTTCCCCGCAGACAGACCGGTGGGGGTCAAAGGTCAAGCTGCAGTGGTGCACAGACAGCAGCACAGACCAAAAGACGGGAGGAAGGGGTGAACCTAGACTCAGAGAAGGAAAGATGTGGCTCTTGCTGAGACCAGAGTGGAAATCTGATGGGAAAATCTGCCCTGTGCTCTTCCCTCGTGGTTTATGGTCAAACCTGTCCTCCCACAGCGAGCTCCAAGGGCATTTCAGAGGAGGCGCGCCAGGGTCTCTCCCAGAAAAGCTCCACAACCACCTGTCCATGAGGGCTGGACACACATCTAACACATCTGTATCTCCCCGAAGTCCTGAGCACTGGGCCTGGCATGTAGCAGGTGCTCCAGAGGGGCTGAGTCGGAGGGTGGCGCCTTAACTTTGGGAGCATGGGGAGTCTTCTCCAAGAGTGGTTGAGCCGAGGAGGCCAAAAGTACAGGCCACCCCCTTGTCCACCCACGGATAGAGCCCCTACTTCTCAAAGTCCTGGCAAGGCCACAGGCGATCGTCACGCGCCTCAGTGGGGGTAGGACTGATACTGTCCCCAGGATAGGCAGAGGTGAGGGCTTTGCCCGGAGGACAAGGATTCGGGGTGTGCTTCACCTGACCTCACTCATCCCTCCAGTGCCAAAACTTTTGGGGGTGCTGAAAGGCTGTCCCGGGGCCACCTGGGCTCGGATGATAACCGCCCTCACTGTCTGGGACAGTTTTGAATGGATAGATTCAGACCCCAAAGTCTGTGTCCAGGCCAGTGGATGCAGAGAAAGGACAAAACAAGGCCTCCCAAGGTTGCATACTGAGTAGGACCTGGGTCCTACACGTGGTTTTTCCCAAAGCACAGTGCATAAGAGTGTGTGCCTGGGTATTTAGCGATTCAGGGCATTGGGTGCTCTCTTCACACTGGTCTGAGTGCAGGGAAGGGAAAGGTAGATGAATTTGCCAGAAGGCTCCCCCAGAGCCGGAGCTTGGTACTCCTTCTGAAGAGTAGCTACTTCCAAACTTGGCCAGTTCCCCGCCCCTGGGGTGGCTGAGCCCCTAACTGTGGGCTTCAAGAGTCAAAGGCAGGAAGGGGCTGTATTCCTGGGGCCCAGGGCACAGAGGCTGCCCCCCAAGTTTGCTCCCACACCCACTGGGGCCCAGCTGGGGAGTGCCCAGCATGTTTGTTTACATTTACCTGCAGGAGGGCGGGCACTTTCCCCAGCCTCACCAACCCCATCCTCCTCCCCTGAATAACTGAATTTCCTTCACACCCTGAGCTGGCACTACCCACTCGTCACTCACAGCCCTCCACAGTGGCTTCCTGTCTCCAACCAAGTCAAAGGAAAACCCCAAATTTACTGTTATTGTTTACCAAGCCAACTGCCTCCTCAGCCCGAGGCACACACATCTTCAAGCTGAGGGCGGGATAGACCCAGCCTAGACCAGTGACCCTGCTCCAAACCTAGGGCTCCCTGTGTCCTCTGGACGGTGGGATTCATAAAGGCCACCTAGTGCCTTACGAAGCATTAAAATCCATGATCTCATTAAATTCCTCACAGTAGCCCCAGGACACAGGCACGTCACCCCCATTTCATACAAAAGGAAACAATTCCACTCAGTGGAAGGGAATCCAGTCTCGCTCTTGGCTCCCCCGCCCCACTTTCTGATCAAGAAACTTGGGGGAGGGGGGCAGTATTTGGTTTTATTTGTTCAAGGAACTCTCAACTTGGAAGCTGGAGTCACAGGTGAGATTCGCCACTGCTTCGTTGTGAGGTCTCGGGAGAGTCATTTTACTCTGTGAGGCTGCGTTTCCTCAGGCAAATTGGAGACTAGTCCTTAGACCCTCTTTACATCTTACAGCACTTAAGGGCATTCAGGAATCACACCACTCTGTCTCTTGCACCCCAGAAGGCCAGCATTTGTCATTAGGTCAAAGTTCCCTTTCCCATCCCACCTGGGAGTTTAGCAGGAGAGTCACAGAGCCATCCGTGTGTGGGTCAGGGCCATGGGGAGGAGTGCAAAGGCATGGGCAGGCCCCACGCATGAAGCCGGGCCCCTCGGGGCCCTTCACCCCAGCCATCCTCCCTGAACACCAACTCCATGCTGGATGGTCTCTGGCCACAAGCGTCCTGAGCCGGGCTGACCCAGACAGAAGAGGCAGCAAACACGAGTGTCAACGTGTGGGGACAAGAGGATGAGAAAGCTGTGGGACAGGCCTCTGTGGCAAAGCAGGTGCCTTGCAGATGCCACATCCTGATCCTTGGACCTAAGAACCCTGCAGATAGAATTAAGGTTAAGAGCCTTGTGATGGGGAGATTATCCGGGATGATCTGGGTAGGCTCAGTCTCATCACATAGGTCACTAAGAGTGGAGGTCAAAGCGGGGACAACAGAAGCATCGGAGGGATGTGATGTTGCTGGCTTTGAAGAAGGGAGAAAAAAGTCACTAGCCAAGGAATGCAGAAGCCTTTTGAAGCTGGAAAAGGCAAGGCAATGGAAACTTCTAGAGCCTCCAGAAAGGAATACCGCTGTGCTGGGATCTTGATTCTAGCCCAGTGAGACCCTATCAGACCAGTGACCTGTAAGATATTACATCTGTGCCGTCTTAAGCCATGGAATGCATCAAGGACTCAACAGAAAAGGGATACGGCCTCCAAAGACAATAGAGCTCTGACCATGCCCTTCTGCCCTCTCACCCTGGTTCCCCTCCTATCTGCCCTCGGCTCCTCTTCCCCCAAGTTCTCGTCACTTCTGACACTTGTGTCAGCGCAGAGAACACAACTGGATTTCTCTGAACAAAAAAGCTCATGATGGTTCACCTGAGCGGTGGTTTCTAGAACACTGAGTGGGGTCTCAAGCTAGGAACTAGCCTCAACAATCCATTCAGGGGGTATAAAGTGGAGGTCGGGGGTCAACAGGGGCTGCCCTGCCTGAGCCCACCAGCCTGAGCAGTGGAGCTGTGATCCTGCTAATGACTGAGGGGATAAGCAGGCCCCTCCTCCAGCCACAGTCAGGTGTGAGGATGGAACGCCCCCCCCCCCCACCAGGCCTTTGGATCCGGAGTTCTAGTCCAAACCAGTTAGCCGTGTGAGCTCCAGTACATTTTTTCGCCCTCAGTCAGTTCCCTCATCGTGAAGCAGGGGTAACCACCCTGCCCTGCGTTTCTCCCCAGTCAGCTCTGAGGACCATGTGAGAAGATGGGAAGTTAACTACTCGGGTGCACTGCTTTTCCTCTCCTTTCCTGAAAGAGCAATGGGGTCAGTAGACCAGTTTCTACCTTAGGCCCTACTGCAAGCCAATCCATGGTGTGACCCCAAACATCCCACCTCTGGGCCTTGCTAGTTTCATCCGTGAACTGGCGGGAATTGGGTCCTGTGAACACGGAGCGCTCTTCCAGGTCAATGTAGAGTATTCTGGTTTAAGCCTAACCCATATCGCCCCCTGCTGGAACTTTCAGGAACTACATCAACCTGCTCCCCTGGTCTCTCCCAGGGTTTGAAACAACTTCCTCCCATCCCAGGCCAGCAGGGCCCCTCAGGCTGAGGAGGCCAGCACCTGGCTGTGGCTAAACAGGTCAAAGAATCAAGTACTGAGAAACAGCTTCAGTCCCGATTCAGTATTTGGCAAAAGAGCATGGGCCCCCCACCCCTTGTTGTCACCCCACGCTGCTATAAAGGACAGCAGCATTCATGCCCCTACACCAGACACATCCTGGCCAGACCCTGGACGGGACAGGTGCTGGCTCCCACTCACCCCGGAGGCCCTCCCGTCCTCTCCCCTGCCAGGACACCCAGACTCTGCCCTCCCAACATACAGAACCATCTCCATCTGTGGGAAGAAGAGAAATGGGGGGAGGGGGGTAGAAGGGCTGAGTCCCGTGAAGGAAGAGCAAGGAAACCTTTCAACTATTAAATCTGTTTAGTAAAGACAGTTTCGCTCATACAAAACATCAATAGTTTACAACAATCTGAGTGCTGGACACACCATCAGAGACAGGGAGGCGCTGCAGGCCCTCCGAGAAGGGCCTTCCCCTGTGCCCAGAGAAGAGCCGGGGGGCTCCTCCACCACCTTGCCCCTGAGGGAGACGAAAGCTGAAGGATTACAGCCCCGAAGACCATGGCACAGAGGACGTCTCCCCAGGTTGCTCATTAACACTGGGGGAGGGCCCTCCCCACCCTCCCCTCACTGGCCTGGATACGTGAAGCTGAGCTGTTTGGGGTAGGGGAAGTGGCCAGTGGGGACTGGGGGGGGGGGGGCAGAGCCGGGACATCTTTGGTGTGAAGGATTCCCCCCCCCCCCAACACACAACAGCACTTGAGTGGTGTTGCCTTTGCCCGCATGGGGTGGCTCGCCAATGCCTCCAGAGCCCAGGAGAGAGACAGCAGAACGCAGAAGCTGTGTATCACTTCTAGACTGCCCAGGCTCACCCACGCGGGCAGAGGGGAGGCCTGTTAAGAAGTGGCTACAAATGTAGGAAAACTAAACAAGAGTGGGTTAAGAATGGCAGGAAGGAGAAGTGGAGAGGCCACTTGGAAGCTAAGCGCCTCAGAGGACGAGGACCAGCACTAACTAGGGAGCAGGGGGTGAGGACGGGGGGTGGTCCAGTCTTCCTGATTGTTGTGCCAGTGCCTAAGTCACTCCTCTCTGCCTCCCAGAACCGGCTAACGGGCAGGCCACGGAGGGCCTGGCCCAGGATCTGGATAGGCTTCTCAGGCACTTTGGCAGATCCAACATGGGCACGGCAGGCCCAGGGAGGGTGAAGGCTCTTGAGCCACAGCAGGGCCCCTCCCTCTGCAGCCCTGCCTGCCCCTGGCCCCTCAAATGCAGTCCCAGACACAGATCCGGGCACACATACACATGTGCGCGCGCGCACGCGCGCACACACACACACACACACACTCATACTCGCCTCTGTGTGTCTGGCACACGTCTGAGGGCTCCAGCGGAGGTGGGTGGCATCCCAGCCCCGGCCCTGCATGGCTTCGAGCTCCCAGAATGCCTCGGCCAGCAGGGACCTCAGGCTGTAGTGGGGAAGGAGAGGGCAGTGGGACCACACAGCGACACGCCCTAGAACAGTTTCCACAAATACCCTTTAACAAACCCCAAACCCTTGCACGTCCAGAGGAAGGGGTTTGGGGAACAGGAGGGCAGAGTGGGGCAAGGAACAATAAAAGGAGTTTCATAAAAATTCTAAGTCAAATTACTGACAGAATTGCAAAATGAGCACGGGTTCAAGAGCATCTTGCTCCCTTCTCTCTCCACGCCACCCCCAACCTCCCGGCCTCCCCGTCTCTGAGGTGGCCGTTCGTTTGGAACCAAAGGCAGGATTCAGCCTCTGATGGGGCTCCGGACTCCATGCCGCCGAGGAGGAGGGGAGGCGGAAGCGGGACAGTTCTGTGTCTCTTCGTTTAAAAAATATATCCAGGTCGAGAGTTATTGCTTGCCCTGCCGTGCAGTGGGATGGGCTCAGAGGCTCAGTGAGCGAGGGCCGCGGCCTCCAGGGCCCGAGCTTTCTTCCGCCTCTTCAGAAGGAGAGGATTGGACGCATCTTCAATCTTTTTTATCTTGATCTGCTCGTAGTCGACACGCATTGTGGCCAAGGCACTGGTCATCTCCTCCTGGGGAGGGGAGGGTTTCACGGAGGGGGAGGCACGGGAGACAAGAGACACGAGGGCAGGGGGAGAGCGACGGGAGGTGGGAGCAGAGAGGACAGGCTGCTTAGTTAGTGGGTCCAGGGCCGACAGCGGCCTGGGCTCCGGCGTGGGTCACCGGGGCCCGGGCACGGCATCCTGCTGCTCTCCCCGAGCCCTCCCACGACCCCGCAGGAAGGCAAGAAGAGGACCAGGAGTCCCGTGAGCTCCAGCCTGTCACTAGCTGCGTGACCCTGAGTAGTAGCCTTTGGGGTCCCTTTAGTGAGCGGTGGGCTTAGCGCGAATAAACGCAGAGTCCCCGGCCCGCAGCCTGGCCGGGGAAGTGGCTCAGAGTCACTGCTCTTGTTCTAACACAGATCCCCGGGGTGAGCGAGCACAGACCCAAACTCCCCCCACCCACGCCTGGGCACCCCTGGCGAGCCGCCTCCCCCAGCCCCTCGCAGCCAGGACTTCCCTCACCTTGACATCCTCCCACCGCTCCTTGTCCTCCTTCAGGACCCGGCTGGTGTGCAGTGGGGTCTGAGGGACCTTTGTGGATTGCTGATGGGGAGAAAAGGAGTTTAAGCGACAGCCTGGGGTGGGGCACAGTGGTGGCTGAACCCTCACCCTGAGGGACGGTTCCCATGGACCCAGGTCTCTCCGGCCTCTACCAGGCTTACCATGATCCAGGGGTGGTTCATAAACTCCGTGATGGTCATCCTCTGCGTGGGCTCTGTTTTCAGCAGGTTCCGGATAAGCATCTTCACTGGGGGGTGGGGCGGGGGACAGAGACAGTTCAGGGGCCACTCTCCCTCTTCTGCCTCTTCCCAAAGTTTGCAAGGCGAACCCAGATTCGGGGGTGGGGGTGTTGCATGGAGGCAGACTGCCCAAGGAGCTGCTGAGGGCATGACGCCTGCACCACTTGATAGGTTACGCGTGGCCCCACAGCCCTGGCCCTGCGCCAGGCCCTTCACACAGACAGGACGCACCCAGCGGGCACAAGCACAGGTACAGACCCGCTGCCACACCACCCCCACGAGCGGGACACCTACATGCACACACGTGCACGTGCCGGCCTGGGGTCTTTACCTTCCTCTGACACTTCGGACCATTCTGGGTTGGGAAATTCATACTGGCCCATTCGGATGCGAGTCTTCATGCCCGGAGAGATGGCAAGACCATGGTTGGAGTAGAAGGGGGGATACCCACACAGCCTAAACCACGACGCGGGAAGAGAGGGATAGCGCTGGTATTACGTGGGGGGCCTTGCACCAGGAACAGGCTGAGAAACGGGCTTCTTCTTGTCAAGGTCACAGAGAAATTGGAACTCATTGATTCGGGCACAACGTATGAAGTCATGACCAGGGCCCAGAAATCCAACATGCGGAGTATCTAAAGCACAGTTTCCTGCCCATTTATCAGTTTATAGCCACCGCTTGGCTACCAGAATCCAATAAGCATTGAGAGAAGGAGACATGCCGGGGATTCCCAGGGAAACCCCATCCAGAAGGGGACGCTGACCTCGCTCCTTCCTCTTGTCCCAGAGAAGTACAGGCCTCCTTCCACCCCATGCCCCAGCCCAGCACCCGCCCCCCCCCCCCACCTCTCCTTGGCACACTCACAGGATGTACATGATGACACCCAAGGACCACATGTCACAGGACTTGTCATACTTCTCTGGACCCAGCACTTCCGGAGCTGCAAACCAAAGGTCCCTGTGGGTGGGTCTGGCCCTGGGAGCACTGTGCTCTCTCCCATTTCTCTGTGGAACATGTTCTCCCTCCCAGCCCTTCAGCCCCTCATGATGGTCCTGGAGCTGGGGGTGGGAGGGGGGGGAGCAGCCATCACCCAGTGCTGGGATTGGGGGTGGGGAACAGACCCTCCTCCAAGAGGAGCCCTGGGGCTAGAGTCTCGAGACCGAAACAATTCCTGAACTGAACAGCCTTGTCAACCCACGCTGTCCATTTAATTCGACAAACACGCTCGGAGAGTTTATTCTGTGCCAGTCAGCTGGGGCCCCAGAACCAAATCTGTGTCCCAGACTCCACTGGGGATCTGATGGCAAGGACCGACCTTCTTGGGGAAATTACACGTGGGCACAAAATCCTGCCTATACTCTCAGAAAATTTCCCATAATGCCTCAACCCCAGCTTCACTCTGACGAACCCTACTTGTGGTCAGGTCACATCAGAACCAGCTCCAGAAAGGGTCAGAGGACATGATTCTCCCAGGACCGGTGGCACCGAGAGCTGGAGGGAGGGTGTGAGAGCAGCCATGGGGACAGATGGGCACCCCAGGCCTCCTTGGGACTTACCCACATAGTACGGCGTATAACAAGGAGTAGTCAAAGAATTGTGGCTGGTGGTTTCCTTGGCAAAGCCAAAATCGGTGAGTTTCAGAATGGCATTGGGCCTTTTGGAGGTGTATAGGAGGTTCTCAGGCTACAGAGAGAGAGACAGAGAGAGACAGAGAAACGGCAACTCTGCTGAGCCTCTGAGGGGCTATGAGAATCAGAAGGGTGACGTTCCTGTCTTCCCTCCTCCATTCAACAGTCATCAACAATCAGGCGGGCATACACGACCAGGGGTCTGCCTTCTGAGAACTTACAGCGTGCTTGGAGACAGGAGACTAACACAGACAACCACGAGCAAACACCACAGGGACACAGAAACCAAAGGTGAGGACCACAGGGCTGGGCACAGCCACAGGCGGCTTTGCTCCTGGGTTTGGGGGTGTGCCCAGAGCAGGCAGGCCCCGTGGGGCAGAGAATGGCACCCTGCCCTACTGTGCCCTCAGGAGCCAGGCAGCAAGGCTGCAGGACACTCCTGGGAAGGACAAACCTTCCCAGGGTCACTGCGGTCCCATGGCTGCGGCCCTCCGAGACACTCAGTCAGGGGGAGGGGCGGCAATAAACGGCTGGTACCTTGACATCCCGATGGGCAATGTTGATTGAGTGCAGATACTGGATGGCCTCACCGATGCTCTTCATGATTTCTGACGCTTCTGTAGCCGTGAGAGGTGGGAGAGAGAAAGAAGGTCACAAGATGCACTGTCAGGTTTGAAACCCTGCCCCCCGCCCCCCAGTGCAGCCCCAGACTCGCTATGTCCACCACCCACCCTAGAAACCAAGAAATGGGGAGCGGTCACGTTTCAGCTGCGGATGCCAGCCTCGGCAACAAGCTGGAGGAGGCCGTGGGCCTCGGCATCCCTCCTAGAGAGCAGGCACTGCAGAGGCCCCCTTCCCACACCCCTGCCTGCCAAGGCCTGTCCCCACAACAGACCCTTTCTACCTCTTTCTGTGAATGCTTGGTCTCCTCGGTCCTGGATTCGGCTAAAGAGCTCTCCGCCATCCAGACTGAAACAAAGCCACAGTCAGATCCGACGGGTACAAATTCCTACCACCCCTCCCCACCGCCCGCCAAAAGAAATGAAGCATTTATGTCTGAAGCTGTGGGTCCAGGCCTGGGCAGTGCCCGGAGGGCGAGGGGCCTGAGTGGGAGGCGGGGACAGGCTGGGCAAGGGGCAGAATGGGCACGGGTGCGTACCATTCCATGACAATGAGCAGGCACTTCCTCCCCGCGTACAGGTTCTCGTAGACATCGACGATCCGCACGATGTGTGGGCACTGGGAAGCCCTCCAGTGCAGCTCGACCTCCCGGCGGGCCTTGGGGCAGTCCTGAAGCATCTGCAAGCCAAACGGCCACCTGTGTCACTGCACTGTCTCTGCAGGAGGACAGCTGGCTGTCGCCCCGGGTAGGCCTATTCCAAGGCCGTGGCCCAGGTGCCCACGGACATCCACGCTGGTTCGCCAGAACTCCCCACCACTCCCATCTGGTCCCCCGCCAGCTCCCGTGGCATTTTCTCCGGCCCCTCCCCCTAAATCCTGACTTGGAGCTCTGCAGCTCCCTTATCTGCTCTGAAAGAAACCTTAAGATGACCTCCATGGGGCCTTGACAACTACACCGAAATCAGCCCGTGGACCATTTTATCCAGGTGGGCCCTTCCCAGCCATGGGCATGGAGTCTTTTCTAGAAGGCAGGCAGCAGTCGGGCACTGGGAGACAGGGGTTAGTAAAGGAGGCATAAGGAGAAAGACAGGCTGAGGAAAATGAATACAATCATAGAAAGGGGCCTGGAGAAGGGAGAGACTCCAGAATCAGTAAGAAAAGGGACCCCCAAGATCCCTCAAAACCCAGCACACCAAATCCAGAGCAAGGTGCTTTCTACCTCTGTGACATACTTCGTTCGACCAACCTATGGCCCAGGGAGTCAGCCTGATGCGGTTCGAATGCCGCTTCTTACATGTTTGCAACCTTGAGCACATTCCTTAACTCATGAGCCTCCTTCCTGTGCCTTCTTCCCCGGACCAGGTGGCCAGGGACACTAATGGAACCTGGGGGGCTGAATCTTGATTAATCCAAGCCAGTCTCACTAATTCCTAGTCCTTTACTAGTGACTAGTTTTGGAACAAGCCTAAGAGCCAACGCCGGCCAAGATGAGATTTGTAAAAAATCCGCTAGAGGCCTCTTAAAGGGAGCACAAGGAACCCATGCCGTCTTTCCTGCTCGTGGTACCTGGAACGGGGACAGCCACCTTAGTGCCATATAAGAGGCAGCCTTAGAGGACAAGTCCATGCCCTGAGGAAGCAACCGGGAGAGGAGGCAACGACCTGGATCCTTGCTGACACCAAGAAACCGCCCTCAGAACTTGTTTGTGGTAAGATCAGAATCTTTCCTTACTATTTAAACGCCTTTAAGGAGAGTTCTTTTATTGCGCGAAGCCAAAGGCACCCTGATCTATTCCTTCGCAAAATGGGGATAGAGTTGTGAGGGTTGAACCACCCCACAAAGCGCCTAGCAGAGTGCCTGGTATATGCCCGATAACCAGAGCCATGGCTTTCATTCCAGAACGTCCGCTATGTGCACGGCACAGATGCCAAAGTGATTAAGACAAAGACCCAGAGAGACTTACCATCTCTGTGGGAAGTCAAGATTAGCCCTACACAGTAATTTAAGGGCGGTGGAGGCTGAGAAGGAAATGGCGAGGCAGAAGGGAGGGCATCCAGGCCGGGAAAACAGTGGGGATCGAGGCACTGACTGGGAGGGAGTGGAGTTGGAGTCGATGGGTGATGCAGCCCAAAAGCTCAGAGACGTGCTGCAAAGTGCACAAAGCTTGGAAAGAAAGATCAGAGAGTCCGGATGAAGCCAGATCACAGAGGGCGGTGAAAGGCAAACATAGGAATTTCCAACAATAAAACTAGAATTCATCATGCTATGGTCTGCGATGTCCTAGGCCTTTTCTAACTGCACAACTGCCTTTTTTTTTTTAAATATAATTTATTGTCAAGTATACAGTGTGAACGGTGTGCTCTTGGTTTCGGGGGTAGATTCCCGTGATTCATCACTTACATACAACAACACCCAGTGCTCGTGTCAACAAGATGCAACTGCCATTTTATGGGACGAGGAAATTGAGGCTCGGACAAATAGCGTGTCCAGGGCCAAGTTCCTAGGGAAAGGCAGAGCCAGGGTTGGAATCTAAGCATGGTGGGTTCTAAAGCCCAAGCCTTTTCCGTGACACAAGTCTTTAAAAGGAGAGCCGGAGGCTGAGACTTGTCAGTTCCGGACAGACAAGTGCAGACTGACCTTGCAGAGGCAATCCCCAGACAGGTGTCCAGATGGCTCAGTCTCCTAAGGAGCAAGCAGGAGGCAAGTTTCCTGTGGGGTCACACTGCCACCTCGTGGCCATCTGGGGATACTGCACATGTTCTGAGTTCCGCCACCTTCAACTTGAATTCATTTGGATGGACCAGGAAAAAAGCTTACTTTCCTTCCCATGCTCTAAGGAAAGCAGGAGGAGGTACTGACCAATTTCATTTGCATGTAATTCAACTCAGTAAGCACTTACTGGGTCCCACATTGTGTTGAACGTCAAGACGTAACAGAAGAGTCCCAATCTGAAAGAATTCAAGCTGGGGCGGGAGGAATCAGGGTACTAGGGGACATAGACACAGAAAATACTTATGACCCAGTAAGCTAATGTGCTATATGGGTGATAACTTCAAATGGTTCAGAAGCAAAAGTTCTCAGAACAGCCAAATAGGAAAGACCTCTCTCGCCCCCTACAGGTGCCTAGATGACCACGAGACCCAGAGAGCAAGTTGACAGATTTACTCAGAGGCAACTCGAGGTCATGGATTTACAATCAGGAGGGTCTTGCGTGCGGGTCTGGAATTTGTCAATTTCTGGTTGCATTACCTGGGAGAGGTCATTACGTTTCTAAGCCTGTTCTGCATCTCTGAAGTGAGGGGGTAACACTTGGCTGGCCCCCTTCCTCACAGAGCCATTGTAAGCATCTCGTGAAATAGTCTCGCTAAGAGTGCTTTGTTATCAGGAAGGCACTCATCACTGTAAACAGCGGCGTAACTGCCACAGCACAGGGACTCTCTCCATCACCTCTGAGTTGAGGCTGGAGCCCGCTGACGTCACCAGCAAGACCGTAGGCCGGGCTGGCGTTTGCGGCCCAGTGACCACAACCTGGAAACCAGCTCCGGGCTCTGACCAACCAGAGCTGTGCCAGGCGGGGACAACATCAATGCCCAAACCCAAGTGCGTGTTCCCTGGCCCCCCAACGAACTCAGAGCTGGCGCTCCAACCTGAGACGGGTTAGACCACATGGCAGAAGAGCACGTGCGGTCAGGAGGCCTGGGTTCACATCCCGCCTCCAGGCCCGCACACAACCCTTCGCCTGGTAGACGAGCCAGACGGACCCACTACAACACGCTGGCCTCAGGAGCCACGCGCACCTCACTTCCCAGCTCTGCGCTTCCTCGCGCGGTCCGCTAAGCCAACCTCCCTCTCTGCAAGGGGTTTCCTCATCTGTAAAGCGGGATTAGATGCAGCGAAACAAATAAACCGGAAAGAGTTGTATGTTTAAGTTCTACAAGAAACATAATAAGAATTTCCCATGGAGACTGGTGCCTGGCGTCCAGGTACGTGTTTATCAGAAATCCCTGGAGGGATACGAAAACCAACAAGCATCGAAGGCAAGACCTTCGACTGGGTCAGGTGGGCAGGCGGGCTGATGTTGTGGGGGAAGAGCCTGAAGAGCCAAAGAGGCTTTGCAGACAGCTGTGGGGTGTGGACAGCCAGCAGGGAGGACATGAAAAGCGAGCTAAGTAAAGAAAAGAACAGTGGTGGGGGTGGTGGCAGATGGGGCGGGGCGGGGGGGGGGGGTGCATGAGCCCCTAGCCAGAGAAGAGTCAGAGAGAGAAACAGGATTCCCGAGGTGCTGCCAGGGGCCACCAACAGGTTCAACCAGAAGCCGACAGAGTCACCTAGGAAAGGCTTACTCCTCTGGCACGACAGAGACAGTGGAGGCCAAAGGGCCCAGGTCTCCAGCTCTCAGGGCTCCAGACCAGATTGGAGGACGGAAGGAAGGGTCTTCTCACCAAGAAGCCACAACACACAAAGCCTGCAAGGGTTTATGGAATATTTTAAGCCCACACTAAGCGTGGAGCAGATGCTGTGACTTGTCTCCGCCCCCCGCTCCGCACGCCGCGTCTGAAATTCTCTCGCACTGTGGAAAAGGTTAATGATCGCGTGTGCAATAGACAAGGCCACCCACCAAGTGTGGCGAGGGCCAGGGACAAGGCCACAGAGCCCACCGCCTGGGGAGGAACCTCCAGGATGACAGTGGCAATGAGGGAGACGTGGCAGCTTTCCCCAAACCCTGTTTCGAGCCTCAATTTGCCGGAAGCTCTGGGACGAGGAATGGGGCCCCTGATGCTGGTTGCTTATGGTCCCCCTTATCTCCCCAGTCACCAAATCTTCCACTGTGGGGCCATAGGAAAAGGCTCAGGAGTGGTCAGCATCCTAAACCTGGCTGAGGCAGAGAAATGGGAAGTAACAGAGCCCAGGGCCTGAAGCATGGTTCACCAGCAAAGCAGGTACGAGGACTGGAGGGGAAGGAGCGAGCCGCAGGCCCCAAGGGATCATCCCCTTCACAGGCTCCAACATCTGCCAGGTGCGTGACCTTGCGGAAGTTTTTAATCCCTTTGGACTTAAAGGGGGTAATAACAGGACTCGCCTGTATTAAATGAGGTAACGTATGTAAGTTACTAAGAGCAGTGCAGGGCACACAGTGAGCAGCGCATTCGTGTTTGCTATTATCATTCTGCCCCCACTTCCCACCCAGGTCGTTTCAGGGTCCCACCGGGGTGGGCAGCGGGGATCCCGCTCACACCCACCTGGTTTACGGCGTTATTAATAGCTCCAGGCACCGGGCGGAGGGGGACCCAGAACACTGGAAGGGAGGCGGTCTTTGGCATCCCAGCTCTGAGCTCTTCCTCTCCCTCCCTACGCCACCCAGACCAACCGGACAGCTGGGGGCGGTGCACCCGTAATGAGAGAGGAGGAAGACATCCCTTCCCAAGACTGACCAGGAGCCAAGAGTCTGAGTCAGGCACTGCGTGTGTCCGCAAGTGTGTGGGGTGTCGTTAAAACCAGACCTCCTCCGTCACTCGCAGCAGGAGGTCAAGGGAAAAGGCCCCCGTGTGCCATGCACCCGCCCTCCCCCTGGACTACAGGGCGGTGCTGAGCTGGCGCTCTGAGGCACAGACGGAAAGAGGAGGTCGTGGGCAGGAGGGCTGCTGCTGTGAGTCCCAGAGAGCACTCCAGCGGAGAGCGGGATCCCCAGGGAGCAGGGGGAAGGGAGCCCCTGTCCTCCAGGGTGCTCTGTGCTAAGTGGGTGCTAAGGACTCCAAACGTGGAACCCTCGTACCCAACTGGGAGGGCGCATCCCACTTTACTAATGAGAGAACTCAGGCTCAGAGAAGCCAAGCAATCCATTTAAGGTCTCCCAGCAGTTGCCTGTGGCAGGGCTGGGATGCGGTGCCTGTTCTCACTGCTCCTGAAGCCCCTTTTCCACCGCCCCGTGGTAGGGCAAAGGCACAAAATCTGCCATGACTGTCCACATATCAATGCCAAAAGTGGGGGCCCGAACGTACGAACCCTTTGATCCTGAAATCCCACTTAGAGAATTTTACCCAAAGCTACTATCCTAGAAGGAGCCTTAAGGTATGTCCTGGGTCAGTGACATCAACCGGAAACAGCTAACAAGGCCCAGCGATAAGCAAAGTTGCTTTTGTTTAGAAGTGTGTTTACCTATACAATCTATAATCGTTACTGCAATGTTGGAACTGAATGTTTCATCAGTAAGGGAGTCCTGTGTGTTAGATTCTCAGTCACCATCGGTCACTGTCAATGGGGGCACTCTACTTTTTTTCTTTGAAGCACAAATCCCAATCTTCGTTTCCTCAAATTTGCTCATCAGAAAGTATCTGACAGTAAGTGAAAAAAGCAAGTTACAAAGCCTAATTAGGTACAGTACAGCTCTATACATTTATTCACATCTGTGGGGGGAGGGTGTAAAAGGAAGGGCATTCATACTCAGTAAAATGCTAATGGTAATTCTACCTGAAAAGGAGGATTACAGTAACTTAACTTTCTTGTATCTTTCTCTTCTAGGTGACTTACAATGAGCATCTGTACTTTTTAAGAGGCAAAGAAAGACGCTTAGCTCTCCAAATGTATTCCAGAGGCCGTCGTCCCATCCCCAGGTCTCCCCACATCCACGGAAGGGGGAAGGCAGCTCACGCCAGCAGGTGCAGGCTGCCACGGGCAGGTGCCCACACCCCTCTCCCCGACAGGAGGGGCGGACACTGAGAACTGCAGCTCAACCCGCCCCAGCGTCCTCCGTCCCCTCTGGCTCCTGACCTGGCCGTCTAGCTCCCCAGCCAGCGGGCGTCTGCGTCAGCTCAAAGCTCTTTACGCCTCTCCTCTCAGCCTGAAGCCTGCGGAACTGGCCCCCGCAGCCCCGTGCTAGCGGAAGAGGGAGATGTGGGAGGTCACGAGGCCACAGGACTGGGACACACTGTCCTCACAGCCCTCATCCCTGGACCTGGAACCAGGGAGGGAACCAGGGAGGAGACGCAGAGCGGGAGCTCACCCCCCCACCCCCACCCCAGGATGCCATCACGCAGCAAACATCTGCAGCACCCAGTTCACACAGCCCGCCGTTTGGGAGAGTGCTGGGATGTAACAGAGAACACAGCAAACCACGCCTGTGCCCCATGCAGCCTCCATTGGGATGCAGGAGGCACACGGTGCAAAAGTCTAAAAAGGTTTATTATATCCTGTGACTTGTGCTACAAAAGAACGAAACAGGGGGCTAGGGTGCTGTCAGAAATCAGCAGTGGTAGTGGGGAGACTCTCTCTCGCCCCCCCCCTCCGCCCCCCAATGACAGAGAGATCCTTATATCCTGGACACATGGTCACTTGTCTCTTCACATCTAGCCCAGCTCAGGAACCTAAGAGATGATGAACAGGTAAGTCTTAGTTGAAATGACCTTTCTCTAAATCCCTGGCAGTGTGGGGTTGGGGAGTATGCCCTCTTCTAGAACTTCTGCAATGAGGAGCTAGTGATGACCTTCCCCTAGAAAATGATCTAAGGAGAAATCAAATAGAGTTTTTAAGTCTTAGAAGGTTACTGACATAAAAGATACACAGCAGTATTGCATCTGGGTCCCTCGTTGGCACACACAGTCCCAAATATTTGGCTGGGAGGTCAAAGTGGTTCTCTGTTTGTTACTGACTTTCATTATTGTGATAGAGAAAAATCCTCACCCAAAACAAAGCTAAAACTTATAACGGGGAATCCAGTACTAAAAGCCTTGAAAGAACCACACTACACTGCCCAGACCAGCTAGACCTTCCCTGTGCTTCCTGCCCTCTCTCTCCAGGACCTTCCTGGGGGAGCCACAAAGGACCAAGGTTCAACAAAAAGGCAAGAAACTTAAAAGTCACACTATAAATGACAATTAAAAAAATATCTATTTGCAACACATGACAGATAAAAGGCTAACTTAACTCCGACAAACCAATTGTAGAAGATTAATGGTCCGATATAAAAATGGGCAAAGAAGACGACCAGGCAGTTCAAAGAAAGGGAACACAGATGGCCAAATGAGAGATTCTCCATGCGACTCGTGAAAAGAGAAATGCTTACAAAAACAAGACAGTAATGTCACCAGAATGGCAAATATGTTTTAATGTTTGACCAAAACCAAAATAAAACTCCTGGGTTTATGCCAAGGTTTGGGAGGAAAGGGTACACCCTCATACACCCCGTAGGGACGTAAACTAGTATAGGGGAACTTGGCCCGAATCTATCAAAATTGTACATGTTCAAACCTTGAACGGAGTAATTGCCCAGCTAGGAAATCATCCCACAAATATGTTCCTAACGCATTTTAATGGCCCCCAAACTGGTAACGACCTACGTCCGACACTTCAGAGCTGGTCAGATAGATGGCAGGCACCTACACAGCAGAGAACTTAGTGCACAGGCTGTGAGAGACGCAGGGCCACATACACCATGTTTATGGGAGGGCAGACCAAGAACAGGATGGCACTTCGGCTTTACTGTTACCATCCTGGTTTGTTTAATGGACTTTCATTGGCATTACTTAAGCAACTTTTGAAGTATATTCATGAACACAAGAAGCCAACACACCAAAAGGTTAATTAATGGGTCACTGTAAACGGTGGTAACAAAGGTAGTGCTTTCTTCTTTTGTGGGCTTTTCAAACGTCCAAAAAAATATACTGAACAGAATAGAAAATATAATAATACCATTTGGGTGGTCTGTTGTTGTTTTGTTTTTTAAGGCGCAGGGGAGAAGGTACACAGGCCTGCAGATGCTCACAATTTTTTTGGAGGTATTTATCCCAAATAACGTTAAGAGGGTTGACTATCAGGAGAAGGTTCTACCGAAAAACTTGTGTTTTTTTGTTTGTTTGTTTTGTTTTCCCCTTTATTTTTTTACTTTATTTATTGAGAGAGAGAAAGAGAACGGGGCGGGGGGGGGAAGGAGGAGGGGGAGAGGGGAGAAGGGGGAGGAGGAGAGGGAGGGGGAGGGGGAGAGGGAGAGGGAGAGGGAGAGAGCAAATCCCAAGCAGGCTCTGTGCCCAATGCCGCACTGGAACTCAAGAAACGTGAGATCATGACCTGAGTCAAAGTCGGAAGCTAAACCCACTGAGCCACCCAGTGCCCTACGTTTCTACTTTCTATCTTTCTGTAATATTTGGATCTCACCATCTACATGCATTTCTTTTTAAAAATCAAGCTGAGAGGTTTAGATTCTAAGGTGCACTATGCCTCAGTTCTTACTTGACCCCTGGCCTCAGACCGACCCAGCTATGTGTGCCGCAAAGCAAGTCAACCTTCCGACTAGTGAGGCAGGGGACCAGACGCGGGAGATCCCACACTGGCTGCAGGAGGAAGGACCCGGCGTAGTTCAAAGTACGAGGGCTACCCGGCTGATGTAAAGGCCTGATGTCTCCCTGAAGAGCATTAACCCAAATATGAAAAAGAGCAGGTTGAGGCCCCAGACCACCGCTGCTAACCACCTGTGACTCCTGTGGAAATGAGCACCGCACAAGGTCAAGCACGCTGGAGTCTCAGGCAGGAAACTGACGAACTGGGGGACACAGACATTTGTGTTTCTTCCAGCAGATGCTCATGATCGAAAGAGGAATGTTCGTGTACACCACGCCAACCACGTGTGAGGTGTACTTTATATTTAGCAAACACGTTATAATGAAGCCTCCGAACAGCCCTCTGGAATAGTCAATTGCTGAGTCCATGCGGAGGTGTGGCAACAGGTCCTGGGGACGCAACTTGCCAAGGACGCGCGGCTAGTAACTGCCGGAGCCAAGATGCAGACCCGGTTCAGACACTAAGTTCCAGGGTCTTATCTTCACGACAAGCGATGCTTTGACAAGCAAACCCTGAGCTGCTGCTATTAGTTTACTGTTGCCCTGGCTCCCTACGCCGCCCTGTTCACAGGTCTCCCCCATTTATCTCTGCACCTGCCCGGTCCAGCGCACAGCTTAGTGCAGAAGAGACACAATGTACACTGATAAATTAAAAGGCAGGCTGTATAACAGAATGGCTTACATCAGGATACAAAGCATCCTTCCCTGCACACGAGGCAGACAGTGGTGGGAAGGAAACACACTAAACGCTCCCAGCTGGATTGAAGCCAAAATCAGAGTGGCAGGAAGAAGAAAATGCCACATTCTTTGCAGCGTCTAGGTACAACTTTTAAAAAACCCACAGAGATAGACAAAATATCAAAAGAAATTAAGACGGAAGGAGGTCAGAGACACTGTTTCTGGCCTATGCAGCCTCCATCAACTTGACCCTGTACAACTGACGAAGCAAATTCAAATTCTTAATTAGCAGCCATAAGTGCCAGGTCATGGTCAACTCTCCTGTGAAGTGGAATGAGATTCATGGTGCATACACTTTCATCAACAGATCTAATGGGAGGTGGAGAGAGTTGAGAGACAGAAATGGAAGACGAGAAGGGTCCTACAGATCACGAGGGCAACACACACACACACACACACACACACACCCTACCCCTGAAACAATTCCTCATGCCCAAGACTGAAAGTCAGCAGAGTGAGGAGAGAAGGCAAGGGAACCAGAGGTTAAGTAACGCCCATGGTAACCTATGAGAGAATAAACTGGTAGAAGGTATGAACCACTCTTCCCTGCTGTTAGCAAAAATGGCCCAGATGCAAGACAGAGCTCGCATCACCCAACGTGAACGCGAGGGCATCGGACAGAGAGAAATGCAAGGTGTTTTGTTTTGTTTTGTTTTTTTCTTTTTGTCTGCTAAGAGCATGGCACTTGATAAATTCTTGCCGTGCCTTTCTTAAAGAGTTCACCTGTCACACAGCCGGAGGTGCAAGGGAAATGCTCCTTCAGATTCTGACCAGGAAGCGACATCTAGTAAATTATGTAGGAACAACAAAACATCTTAGCACAAACAATAGCAACAAGAATACCACATTGGGAGGAAGTAACCTTGTTATTTTAGAGTTCAAAGAAGGGAAGAAAAAACTCAGGCACAAAAACAATTGTTTAGCCTAGACTTGCAGAAAACCGATATTTAGATGTTGCCTCAACGGAGCAGTATGAGCTTAGATCCCACAGGGGAATGCATTTCGAAAGATAAGGTCTGGCCCCTCTGAAGTAGATTCTGAGCACGTAAACCATAATAACCCCCGAGAAAGAAACAAGGGGGAAGCAGCCACCGATGGTTAAGTCCACAGCACAGGGAGCCCCGATGAGCTCGGGTACTGAAGACAGGACAGACCCCAAGAGAGTGGCGTGGGCTCTTAGAGCGAGCAGGGCTTGTGAAAACGCAAGAATGACTGGAGACTGTCTTAATCCTACGTGCAAAGCTGTAAGAAAAACCAGGGAGGGGGAAGAGGGCCCCTCATGGGGCTGAGGGTCTAAGCCACAAAAATGACGGCCGATGCGGGAACGTTCATCTCCAGTATGGTCCATCGTGTTTTGTTTGTTTGTTTTTAATCGCAGAGAAAGTTCTTCAGATTCGAACAGGCCAAACCTTGACACACACTGAAGGGAAGCTGAACCAAGAGCCAACCTATAAGCACCCAAGGATGATGGAGTGACAAGACGCCAATCGTGAAGACACCGCGGGACGCAGAAACAATCTGCAGGTGTGCCTCCAGAACCAGCTGGTGATCACGGAGGGCTCCGGGGAGGAGGAGGCGGGGGCGCCCTGCTCTCCCGCAGCTTTCCTTCTCTCAGCACCCGCCATGCTCCAGGCACCATGCTGAACGCTTCGGGATTTAGGGAGTTCACAGACCAGTCAAGGGAAAAAGAAACGACACGTAAACAGAATGGTCATTAAGAGGTGCCGCCGAACGTCACACCGGTCTCTGGCCAACGGATTCTGAAGGGCGACCGCAGCCCAGCCTGGGTTCCCTGAGAGGCTGTGACACATCTCATCTCAATACCTTTTCTAGCAGAGTCACTAAATTATAGACCAAGGAGTGCCAGATGCAGGGGGCCTTGACTTCTGGAGAGTACACGGACAGTCCCTTGCCGGACCTTTGACATGACAAAGAAACAAAGGGTGAGAGGACAGAGCGCTGCCACAAGTGACCAATGACGAAGTGCTATTTAATGGATCTGGCGCCGGCTGAATGTGCAGCCAGCTGAACTCAGCACCCCCTCTGACCTGCTCCTCGGCCTCAGTAAATGACAATGACATCCGGCCCCCAGATATAAACCTTGAAGTAGTTGTCCCACCTACTCACCCACCCACACATCCAGTCTGATCTTGTCTTTGGAAAGCTCTCCAAACAAATCCACGTTCTCTCTTCCAGTCTTGCGGCCACTTGCTTGGTTCCCTTTTCTCTTGCGTGCCTTCTAACTGGAGTCTAGATGCTAGCCTTAATCTGTTCCCGGCACATCCCACGTCAACCTCTGAAAGGCAAACAGGAGCAGGGCACTGTCTTCCTTAGACATGTTCACTGGCTTACGGGACAAAACCCCAGTTCCTTAGCCTGGTCTTTCCTGGCTCCTCACTGCAATAACTCTGTCGGGCCCCCCAGCAACACATTCTTTCTGCCTGGGTGCCACAACACTTGACCGTCCTCCGGGCCTCCAAGTCTGCATCCTTCGAGCACCAAGGCAGTGCTGACCTCCTCTGAGAAGCTTCCCTGACGTCCTCCAGGCACGGCCAGCCCCTCTCCTCTCTGCTCTCAGAGACTCTTGGTAAGCTCCTACTTCCACACTCACTGGCGTCAGTTACAAGACCATTCCTTGCCCTGCCGTGTAGACCTTGTGCCTCTTAAAGGCTGGGACTGTATCTCATCCACCATTTTTTCGAAGCTTAGTTGACACGAAGCGTTACCTTAGATCTTGTTCACTTTCGCTTGCAAACCCTAGGCCCAGTACATGGCATAATGGCTGTACTTAATACACGCTTGCTTGTTGGCTAAACACAAAGCACACCTCCAGCGACAAACTGAGAAATGCCATCTGTGGCTTTGCCTGCTATTTTACCAACAAGCTGGTTGAAGACAGAGTACACGGCAAGCTCATCAAACTTGCAGGTGACCGACAAGTGGAGGTGTGCCTGGTAACACACTTCTAAACGATTACAGGAGGTGAACACACGGGCCCGAGCAAAGTCCCAAGTCAGGGGTTCAAAAAAAAGGCATCTACTATAGCATGGGATAAGAGGGACCTTTCTCAAGTCAGATCCATATAACACGAGGAGTGACAGCAAAGGCTGAAGCCAGGCTACCTGAGGGGTCGCAGTTCCTGCATTAGCTAGTTTCCTCACCTTCTTCGGTGTCCTTGAGTATCGTACAGACACAATAACTGTATCTACCCCATAGGGTTGTTGCTCAGTTAATAGGAAAAATAATGCATTTGCCACTAGAATTGTGTCTCGCTCAATAAGCTCTAATATTTTTTGCTATTGGGCTGCTGCTGTGTTGTTAAAAGCTACTTCTAAGAGAAGAGAATCTGTAAAGCACTGTAGTTAAAAGCACAAGGACCTGGAACAGGACAGTCCTAAGTTCAAATGCCAGCTCTGAGCTTAGTAGCTGCCTGAACTTGGGCAGTTACTTCACATTCTTTTTGTTTGTTTTTAAAGATTTTATTTTTACGTAATCTCTACCCCCAGTGTGGGGCCCAAACTCACAACCCTGAGATCAAGAGTCGCGCGCTCTGCGGACTTGAGCCGGCCAGGCGTCCCAGTTATCTCCGATGTCTTCATCCACTCAATGGGGCTAGTGATGAATCTGCCAGAGATACCCACTTCAGCATTATATCCCATGGAGAAAAAGCAACTGGAGAGAAGCTAAACTCCATTATCAGAAAACGGGTCAAACAAATTATTGTACATCTACAACGACACATAAAATAATATACAGTTATCACAAAGAACGACGTAGATCCAGATATACCAAGATCAGAAGTTCTCCAAAAAAGAGATTTCCCATGAGAAAAGCAAGCTGCATATTGACACTTGTAGTCTGATCCTATTTTTGTTTTGAAATGTTTTGAAAAAAACGAAAGAGAAAAAGCAAAAGAAATGTTGTGTGTGTGTGTATTTACCCACACCTCTCTAAATATAGACAGCCTTTGCTTTGCACAGTAAGACAGAACCACACAAATGATCGTGCGATCTTAATCATCAATGGAAAAAATTAAGATTGTTCCATGACCTTTAGAAATTTGTGTCAAAACATTGAGAACTCTCTTACTGTCAGTTCTAAATGAAGAGAGAAATGGAAAATCTAGTAAAACTTGTGTTCACTACACTGTAATACAGATTAGAATAGAGTATGTCAGTTCTCTGGGAAAAACTTATCCAGAGTAGTTGGGACACTGCTTGCTTTCTAGAGGGGGCACCGTTTCCGTGCGTTTGCAAACTGGCACACTCCTTTCAAAGTTTGGGTCGGTTTTCAACGTGTCATCCGCTGTGCTTTCAGTGTCACAGAATACCTCCACGAATGCCTTCAATGTGGAGTTTCTTCCCCAGCGCCACTTCCTCTGGAACTTCTTCCTCCTTTTCGTCACAATCACTCATGTCAATGAGCTTGCCTTCCAGGGTTCCTCTGACTTCACCTGCAGAGTCGTGACCCGTGGCCATGTCGACATCCCTATAATCAACTACTGATTCTGTGACTCCATTTAATCCAGCTCCAATTTCATTTCCGGGATTACCACTTTTCAATTCTTTGTGGAAATGTCATCTTTGTTGGCCAATTCCCTCTTTGGATTATCCATGTTTGTAAAGTGTCACATGAGTTCATCGCTAGGGGACAAGGAGGCAACACAACGGCCCACTTCCCTATCTGTGTGTGAGCCCGACAACAGATGGGCAATAAGCGACCGCCACTGACAGACTCAGAAAGGAGGGATGTGATCATAAAAAACATCTGTTCTGTACATAGTGATTTGTGGACTGAAGAGCTTGTAGCAAAGTCTGTGCTCTATGCAACTACTCAGTTAATACACCGCGGCAAGTGGTGTTACTTAACTAGTAGTAGTAGCTTAGTAGTAACTGAGATCCACGTGCACCAGATCTGCAAAAAGCAAGGACTGTCCTGCACAAAGGACACAATACGGGCATATACATCCTAAAGAATAACACCGGTGACCCTTTGGGAAGAGCTGTGTTATTTAAACTTTTTTCAGTGACCAAGTTCTATGCCTTAAGAATGGTTCTCAACCTAAGAGGACTTTCCCCCTCAGGGGACACCTGAAAATACCTGGAGACATTTTTGATTGTCACGGCTTATGGGGCATGGAGAGGACCGCAAGTGGATAGAAGCCGGGGATGCTGCGAATTCCCGTGAGGCACAGGACAATCCCCAACAAAATGTTAACAGTGCCAAAGCTGACAAACACGGTTTGAAGCCAAGTGGTTTGTTAAGTTCTTTTTAACGGCAACTTTCTCATAAGGTGGCGGCAAAGAGTAAAGGGGATGATGGCATATGGAAGGTGTGCAACAAATGCTCTTAATACCTGCGGCTCCAGGTGACTTAAAACGGGCGGTCTTAATACCATCTGAGATTTGCGGGAATTTTTACAAATATTAACTCATCTCCTCCTGTGCCATGATGGGGCTGCTAAGAAGTAAACGTTGCCTTCAACCCATGGGTGGACCGAGTACCCAGGTCAAGACAGGAGTCCAGATCCGGCCACACTCTGTACCTCACAGAACACGTCTAGAATCCAGGGCTCGCCTCTGGGCAACACACTTGAAGGGGGGCATTAAGCTTTCAGAGGATGATGACTGCAACGTAAAGGGTCTGAGAATCACGTGACCCGAGAGACAGCTCAGTCAACTGGAACAATCCGCCTGAAGAAGAGAAACCCTGGAGGAGCAGCTGAGGGATGAGATGTGACAGCAGTCCTGAAATTCTATAGGGCTGTCACACAGAAGAGGCTAAATTAGACTTGTCCTATGTGGTTCCCCAAGGTAGAAATTAATAAGCAGCTGTCTCCTAAGAGCAGGGACCTGTTAGGAAACAAGTTCCCCATCCTTGGAAACATTCAAGCAGAGGCTCGAATGTCAGGTGGGCTCTCAGGGGATTCCTACACCGGCAAGAGAATAATCTAGATGAGCAATAAGGCACTTTCTGCTACTCACAATCTCAGGTGCAGAATACAATGAGAGAACAGGGCAGAGTCCAGAACAGGAAGGAACAGCCAGCCTCTGTTGACCCAGCAATCCCACTCCTAGGTATTGACCCAAGAGAAATGAAAACATTATGTCCACAAAAAGACTTGTGCAAGAACGTTCATGGAAGATTTATTCATCACAGCCCCAAACTGGAAACACTCCAAATGTCCATCAACGGGAAGATGGATAGGCAAATTATAGGCTGTCCATACAATGGAGTACCACTCAGCTATAAAAAGGAACAAATGACCTACACAGGTAACCATGTGGATGAACCTTACAATAAAAAGTTCATACTGATGATTCCATTCATATGATGTCCCACAACAGGCAAAACTAATCTATGGTGAAGAAACACCAGAATTGTGAAGGAGCATGAAGAAACTTACTTAGGTAATAAAAAATGTTCTGGGGCACATAGGCAGTCAATCGGTTAAGCGTCGGACTCTTGCTCCGGCTCAGGTCATGATTTCATGGTTCATGGGATCAAGCCCTGTGTTGGGCTCTGCGCTGACAGGGCATAGCCTGCTTGGGATTCTCTCTCTCTCCCCCTCTCTCTGCCCTCCCCTGCTCCCCGCACCCCCCTCAAAATAAATAAATAAACTTAAAACAATGTTTGTTCTGTGTCTTGAAAGAGGTTTGGAATTCACAGATGGAAGCGTTTACCAAAACACATCAAAGCATACACCTAAAATTTGAGCATTTCACAGTTACATACATTTTACCACCAAAACACAAAAAAATAAATGCATGAACAAACACCGAACTCTAATGCCTATGTATGCAGAAATGCTTAGTGGGGGAAATGTACTGATTTCTGCGACTTGCTAACGAAACGCATCCCTGAAATAGGGCTGACAAATGGGTTGAGAGATGGAGAGACTGCAAAGACCGGAGAAAGCAAGCAGAGTGAAATTTAATGGTACGATCTAGGGGGCTGGGTACACGGGTGTTCACTGTGAAGTTCTTTCAAGCTTGTCGCGTATCTAAAGTGCTTCATAATAAAAAGTGGGGGAGGAGGGAAGGAATTACAGCCAGTAGGAATCACAAGGGAAAAAGAGGTGGCTGGGGGGTCATGGGAGGAAAGCAGCAAGGGAAAGTAGAGGAACTGTTTTGGCCAGGACAGGGGCCTCTTGGGGCAGAACTGCAAAAGGCCCGGCTGACCTGGGGACAGGACATCATAGCTAAGATGGGACACATGTGAGGTTCGCACTCAGACCTTTCCTGTCGTAAGTCCTTGTCCCCATGAGGCCAGTTCCATCACTATCTGGCTCTCTGGTCCCAGACAGGTCCTTGCCCCGCTCCAACCTTGGTCCCTCTCCCTGGACACTCAAGGGACTAGTTTAGAAGACGCTTAATGTGTTTTCCAGCTCTGACAGTCTACGATTCATTGCATCTGTACAAACCATGTTTCTAGGCAGGAGCCAAAAGATGCAGAGGTACCACGGTGGCGTCAGACATTCCAGCCAGTCTCCTACAGGCAAAAGGCAAGGAGCTCACGATCATATCCATGTGTCGCCAGAGAAAGGGACAAGCTCTTAACCCGCTGCATGTGGACTATCCACTTTGTAGGGTAGCCACAGCAAACACTGAATACAGGAGTGGGAGCACCCCGCCCCCCAACACACAGCAGGTCTCTGGGACACAGAACACTGTGGGAGCCCGAGAGAAATAAGGAGATACATTTGCTACAGGAAAAAAATTCAATAATATTTTGCAAAGTTCAATTTCAATAATTTTAAGAGTATCTACTCTATTGTCCTCCCTCCCCTACTCTCAGTGGCATGGATGATTTAAATCTGATTGCACACAAGACTGTCAGATTTTCTGTGCCACGTTTTCTCTACTCTGTGGCTCTCTACCCCAAGGACACAACCTAGAGTTTGCCAAGCGATAGAAGGATGTGCCAGAAAGCTGGCTGACCTGGTTCTAGTCCCACGTCTACAATTGCTGCTGAGTGCCTACCTACAGACAAGTCACTTTCACTGTCTCCTCTCCTGTAAAATCTAACATATAACCAGCCTACGTGAGGTCTAAGGTTTCTATAACTCTGTCTTCTTTGACACGATTCTCTCCTCCTAGACGGGTAATATAACCTCAAAATGTGTTTAATTTTTATATATTCTGGAGCGCTTCTGTGTATAAGGTCACCTTTAAATCCATAATCCAGGTGGAGTTGACATAACCTTCATTTTAGGCACATGGAAACCAGGGTGCAGAGGGTTTGAGGTATTTGCCAAGGTTCCCCTGCTGGTGGGTGACAGAGGGAGGGCTACCGCCCAGGGCCCCCTGGGAGTCCCTCCCAGATTTCAGTACCTATAACCAGCCCCCAACCCCCTCCCCCTGCTCCTTTCCCTGCTTTGCCCACTCTGGTTTCCCATTGCTGCTGGCCTCAGATCTTAAAGGGGAGGGTGTGTTTCTCAACCCAAAGACCGTTACCTCACAAACCAAAAACAATTCTGGCGGGACTTCCTTCCCGCCTTTCTCCTTGGGGTGAGGGGTGGGGGTAGGGGAGGAACAGGAGAGTAGACTGCTAAGAGGTCAAGACTCAGAAATGGGAGCCCGCAGCCTGGAGGAAGTCTCTGGAGTGCTTGGGGGTAGGGGAAATCCCGCTCCTCCCTGGAATAACTGTGGCAAATCACCTAGGGGAAGTCTGGGATCCTCATTATGCAGGACAACAGGACACCCTGTCTAGGTCCAGATGTGCCACCACAGTGGCCAGTGAGGCCATGACAGGAAGTGGAGACCCAACAGGGCCCGGACCTATGGGGAAGAGGAAGGCGAGGCATGTGGTGCCATCGTCTCCCCCAACTCCATGCCCGCTATGCACCAGAACACCGCCCCAACGTGTGCCCAGGTGAAGACCGGCCGACACGAGAAGGGAGAACAGGGAGAGATCACAGGAATGGGGCCTCAGACACTGCTCCGCCTTCTAGCCTTGAGGGGACAGCAGGCAAAAGGGTTGGACCCTCACGGCCAGGACATCTAAAGATTCTTCTGGACACGCAGTAAAGCCCCACCATGGGGTAAGAAAGAATTTCCATAATGACCAATTTGTCTAGAAGTGGCCTGAATGCATTCCCAGCAGTGGTGATGCATCCCCAGCTGATGGAGGAAGGAGGGAGTCATCCCCCTGCTCCTCTCCTACTACCCAGTCCTCCACCACCCTTACCCAACACCCACCTCCAGTGAGCTCAGAGGTTCCTGGCAAAGGCTCCCTCCCCGGGGACCACAGCAAGTCCACAGGGGTCAGAGCTGCTGGTCCCTCCGGAGACACTGGAGCCTGGGAGTCTGCAAACACAACCCCAGTTGGCAACAGAAGCTAATACTCCTGTTTCCCAAACCAAAGCCTGGCCCACCCGGACTTCCTGTTCAGGGGGAGCGGAGGGACAGCATCTGCCTTTTCTCTAACAAGGGCAACGATCGATCGGAGGGATTGGATTTGCTCCTCCCCCATCTGGATGAATGACTCCAGGGAGCTCTGCGGCTGTGACTGAGAAGACAAGGCGAAGGCCAGATTAGAGGGGAGGTAAGGGACACCTCACCCTCGTTGCTGAGGACCTAACTCCTCCTCCTCTGGGAAGGTCAAAAGAGGAAAAGCATCATAAAAGTATATTAATACCTACATCCGTACAAACAGATTGGGAAATCCTGAGCCCGCCTTATTTACACAGAGGTCTACCCACATCGGACATGTACGATCCCCAGGAAGAGTGACTGATTCCTACACACATTCCCATTTTTTCCCAGTTGCCCATTTCCTTAGAAATCCTTTGCCTCCTGGCAAAGCTGTGCAGGAGGGGTACTGAGGCCTGCCACCGGCTCAGGAAGTGCCTGCACCTGGTTTTGTTCCAGGGGGAGAATCCAGGAAGACCTCCCAGACCTGTCTCAAGGGGCCGGCCCTCGGGGAGGCCAGGCACTTATACCTATCTCCTGTCACCAACGGCCTAAAAGCAACTCTAGCCGGGGCCCTCCAACTGTAAAACACCACAAACTTTGCCAAGTCCACTTCACAATTTTGACTTCTTCCTCACATTTAAACCAAAATGGCTTCATCTCAGCCTCCCCTGGGTAATGGAGAGCTGAGTGCCTTTCCGCTCTGGTCCACCCTCCAGATGCCTTGTGGTTATTAGCAAAGGGGAGGAAATACCCTGCCCACCTGCTTCTTCCCAGCTACCACCTCAAGGTTCAACACAACCTCCCCCACCGGACGAGGAGAATGCAGCGACAAGGGAGCTAGGCCTTGCTCCCCTCCACTTCCAGGATTAGCGAGCAGCTGCCTCTGGACCGTCAGCCCCTCCCTTCCATACAGAGGGGCTCTCAGCAGCCTGGGCCTCAAGCTGGGGTGTCTGCTCACTGCTTGTTCACCCCCCATGCTGCAAACTGCCGCTTCCCAGGCATGACAGATGTAGCTGCTATTCAGTATGTTCAAGCCAGGACAAAAGCCTTCTCCAGAAGCACAAAGCCAGCAGGGATGCAGACAGGGCCAACTTCAATAGAAGCCACCTGCCGGGTGGGGGCCCTTCTCTGCCACACCCCCCAGCACACACGCATGCGCACACATGTGTACACACACACACACACACGCACACCTTTTTAAAGCCTCTCAAACCCGTGCTGAGTCAGAGTCAGGTGAATTTTTCTCGAATCACTGAACCGTTCTCCCAGGGCAGGGAGACTGTGCACAGCCATTTCTCAGTATTCTACCAGGATATTAATAAGTGGTGAGTAAAAAAGGGATCCTATACATGTCAGAAGCACTAGGTTTTACAAAGTCGAATGCCTTATTTTGCTACAGAACTTCTCAGAGCCTTTAAAATGTTAATGTGCACTGCAGTGTTTCCCAGGTTTCTCTGGTCACAGAGCATCTCAGGATGGGCACTCCAGCAGCACGTTCCAAGACTGTCTGGTGCTTGGAGAAACATGGGCGGCTCTTTCCTCCACGTTCACCCGGCCCCCTGTCCACAGCTCTTCTACACGTGGAGTATGGAAGACGTACTTGGCTTACATGGTCTCCCCTCGATAAACTTCCAGAGAACGGCTGGGTGGGCAGATGAAGGAGCACGCACATGCCTGTGGTACCTTCACCATTCTGTTCAACTAGTGGGGAAGTTTCTGCAAGGGCCATTAGAATGTCATCGAAGAGACGGATTCTCTGCACACGCCCAAGCCAACACTGGCTGTGAATCATCTGTGTTTATGTCACCAGGGACAAGGGTTCAACCCCAGGTGAGCCAGTGGGTTTCGTTCTCCTCCTAAACTACCCCAACTGTTTTGCATTTGTCCACACAGGTAACTGGGTCACTGCACTCAACGTACGACCACAGACCACACACCATAAGGGTCACACATGGTGTGGGTGTATCAATACCACAGACACCAAAGGATAGGTGACAGGAGCGTCAGACAGGACACAGATCGTCAACATTTCCCAGTAAGCCCAGTATTTTTACATTCAAACTGTATATCTCAGATTGCCTCTTGGATTCGACAGTAGTCTCTCCCTACTCACCCCCCTAAAAAAGTATTTGTCTAATTTTGGCCACGTACCTGAGGTGAACTTATGGAAGAGACCCTTCAGGAGGCCCCTGCTTCACTCACAACCATGCACTCTGAAAAGGCATCTTCCACCGGGCTCTGCAGCTGGGCACAGAGGCAGGTGCCCTGGTGACAGGTCGCAGGGTACCCTCAATCCCCCCCTCACCCCACCCGTATGCGCGCACGCGCGCACACACACACACACACACACACACACACACACACAGGAAGCCTCTGCCTCTTGAGCAGCTGCCCTTGTTCTGAAGCCACGGACTGTTCCTGGTATGCATGTTTCTTAGAACAGTGGAGATGGCGATTGTGGTTAGTATCTGGGCAACAGCAGGAGGCTGGGGGATTCCTCATGCCCTGGTTCTGACCTAGGAAGGGAGGAGGCCCCAATGTCGGCTCTACATTCTCAGCCCTCGAGGCATCAGAAGAAAACACGAGGAGACACCTTGAGGCAGTATTGAACGGTCCCTACTTGCCACTAAAAACAAAAGTGTGCTTTTTATCACCTTAAAAAAAGCCCTCAGTTTATTCCTAATTCCTACCCTATTTTTCCGAATTTCTCTTCTTGCCCACCTGGCAAAATTAGTCTGATCTATGGAAGCTGGGAGTGGAAAGGCAAGCTGACAGGCTTTCCTAGTGAAGCAGCCCCAGGCCCCACACCAAGAGCAGAGACAGAAGCTTCCCTTTCTAGCACCCCAGCCAGGCCGCTTGCCCCCCGGGCCCCCGCGGGGTTAGAGAGAACCCTTTGGCTCCACTCATCGTTCCATTTATCTTAACCAGGCAGGCTTCTGCTTGGATGTCGCTGCTTCTGAAGCTGACGCTTTAATTCTTGATTTTATAAACTTTATTGTTTAAATACCAGTTTTGCCTCTGAGGCAGCCAAGGCTCCAAGCCCTGCTTGTTAATTATCAGCTGCTAAACAGTACTTTTCTCAAGAGAGCTGATGGGGCCCGAGGCCACTGCGGAGAGAAAGCTGGCACCAGGGAAGGGAGTGCGGAAGGGGCTCCAGCTCCCCGCGGCAGACTCCTCAGAATCCAAAAGACAAAACAGCCAAGAGACTGGCCCACTTCTGTGGGCACACACAACACCTCAGCTAGGTACCTGGCACTGTGCTTTGCACTGGAGGACTCCAAATAAATGAGACACAGTCCTTGTCCTCAAGGAGCTCAGAGTCTAGCAGGGAAGGAAACAAGAGTCACTGTAATTCAAATTCACAGCAGACCTACAGCTAGTATGAACTACCACTAGCATAGGGAAGGGAATTCTGCCTGGAGTTGGGGGTGGGGGTGGGGGTGGGCAGTTTTCAGGTAAAATCTAAGCCTCAAAGGCTAGCTATAACTCCACCAGGATACAAAAGGATGAACATTAGGAAGGCCCAACAGAAGATCTGGGAGCATAAGAATGCACCCAGACTGGAAGCAGTCATCTCTGAAAGGGTGAGTGTCTGTGTGCGAGGGGTGGGGGTGGGAGGGAAGGTGAAAGCCAGCTTGTTTGAATACCATGTCAGGAGTGGGAGCGTTACGCTGGGGGCCAGGGAGGGTGGTGCTACTGAAGGTCTCCAAGCAGAAGTAATGTTTGTGGTCCTATCTGACCAGGAATGGATGGATGGCTGAGTCTCTTGGTGCCTCTGAAGAAAACCAGATCAGGGCCCTCAAGAAGCAGAGTTGACCATGGGGAGTCGGGGCCTCTTTCCCATGAATCAGTGTGCAGAGGGGTGGAGGACATGCATGGTCCGCAGCAGCTGGACAGCCTCTGGGACTCCCCGTTGACAGGGTCCCCTGAGACGTGGACCTTTCCCCAATCTCTCAGGAAGGCCCGGTAATCGGAGGGATCAGGGAATGACGACACATCTTTGCATCTCTCCAGGGCCCTTGGCAGGTCAAGTACTCTGAAAATGTGCCATGACATTGGGTCACAGGCTGTGTTCAAATATCTGCATTAGCCTGCATACAGAAGATGGAACTGATGCATTCTCTGAGGCTCCAGAAAAGGCCACTAGCACCGAGGAATATTACAAGTCCCAGGAACAAAATTTTGAACTTTAACAACAGCAAATTTTTTTTAATGGTAAGGTTTTTTTTTTTTAAACCAAGGAGTTTATTTATTTTTATTATTTTTTGAAATATTCATTTTTGAGAGAGCGCATGCAAGAGTGGGCAGGGGGGCAGGGGCGGGCAGAGAGAGAAGGACAGAGCATCTAAAGCGGGCTCTGCACTGACAGCAGGGAGCCTGACATGGGGCTTGAACCCACGAACTGTGAGATCATGACCCTAGCCGAAGTCGGATGCTCAACCGACTGAGCCACTCCGGTGCCCCAATGGTAAGGTTTACCTGAAAAGGGGTAAGCTCCCCCATCACCAGAGCAATTGAAGCGTAAGGTCAATCGATCAGTGGTAGCCAAACCCAGATAATCATCAGATAAAAACACACATTCCTGAATACCTCTCCTCTGTAGAGTCTCACACTCAGTAAGTTACAAAGAGTGGAGCCAGGAATCTCTATTTTTGTTTTTTTAACTTTCTTCTTTTTTAATATTTATTTTTGAGAGAGAGAGAGCACACGTGCGTGTGTGCAAGCAGGGGAGGGGCAGAGAGAGAGAAGGAGACACAGAATCTGAAGCAGGCTCCAGGCTCTAAGCTGTCAGCACAGAGCCTGACGCAGGGCTCGAACCCACAAACCGCAAGATCGTGACCTGAGCTGAAGTCGGTCACTCAACCGACTGAGCCACCCAGGGGCCCCCTTTAGAAAAAAAATAAAAATAAATAAATAACTTTTCTTTTTTTTTTAATGCTTATTAATTTTTGAAGAATCTCTATATTTCAATGTTATCTATGGGTGATTCTGACAACTGAGTTAGAGAGCCACTGGGCTAGATGGCCATTTGCTGGTATGTAGTCTTAAACAAGACAAAGTAAATACTACGTAAGGTCCTTTCTAAATGATTACCTTCTTTTTGCCCTCTCACCTGGGCCTTCAAACCTCTCCTTGTGCTCTTCCATAAATCTCCTTTCCAGCTCAGATAAATCTTCACCAGGGTGTAGAATGATTACCTCAGAGTCCAGCATCGTCTAAGAGAATGTTGTGATGATAGAATGTTCTCTATCTGCATTGCCCAATACAGTGGCCACGAGCTATATGAGACTACCAAGGACTTGAAAGGTGGCTAGTGCTATAGGGGAACTAATTTATAATTTTATGTATTCAATTGAAATAGCCACAGATGACCAGGGGCTACTCTATTGGCCGCAGCAGCTTCCTGCGAAAGATGGCTTATGTACTCACTGTGAGATCCAGGTAAACAAGCCAACTCCCTCGACCACCGCCTCTCAGAGCTCATTTCCAGCCTGAAGTGAGCTACCTGATGACAGAGAGGTTAAATTCGAAGAAAATAGCAGGAAAGGAGGAGCTCTGTGTCAGCTGTACCAAAGACAACAGGTACAGAGAACAAAGAGCCCAAAGTAAAACTCTCACCCCAAGGGCTCTGCCCTTCCCTGCCCGAGAAAGCAACACCACCAGCAGCCCCAGAGGTACCAGCAGCCACCATCCCAGCCCAGGCAGTGGGGTGTCTCCCGGCTTCCTCGGAGCAGACAGACCTCATTCTCAGGGATGACCTAGAACACTCCTTGGCCGACTAGAGCCGGACTCTCAAATTTTGTACCGGAACTTTTTGGCTGTACTGGGGTGCAGAAATCCAAGAGAGAGAAAATGAATCTCACAAAACAAAAAGCAAACCTCAAATCCACTACTTTTCCAGACCTCAGAATTTTTCATCGGGCAAAAGCGATCATCTGCACACTCTCAAACATAACTGGACCCCTGCCCAGGTACGGTAAAAGGCCAAGTTCAAACCTGACCGAGGACTCCAGATTAACACGTGTGGTCTTCCAGCCTTGATTCCTGCCTTCCACATTTTAGGCCCTTTTTGCCCAGCATCTGCCTGCACACGTGCTCTGAATCTACCACAAAGTGTGGTTACCTGAGCTGAGAAGTGCTGCCTCAACCTTCTGGAATACCAAAGGAACAGACTGATGCGACAGCAGGAGAGGCCAGGTGGGTATCAGGAACCACCTGTCGTATTTCAACAGCTCCCCGTCAAGGAGAGGCCACCGAGCAAGCCTCTGGGTAGCCAGCCTGATGCAGGGACGTGGTCTCTCAGCCGAGAGGAACACCACAGTGGGGGGGGGGGGGGGGGGGGGGGGCAGGGGAGAAAGATGGAAGAAAAGATCAAATACGAAAAGCACTGTGGGGGTGGGGCAATGGCTTCCATCGAAGACTGGATACTGTTTGTGAAGTTTACTGGAAGATGGTTTTCCCCCTTCTAGAAAAAGAAAAAAAGAGAGAGAGAAAGAAAAGAAAGGAAAAGAAAAAGAAAATGATGTTGCAACTTCCTTCATCACCGCACGCACTCAGGAAAAAACCCCAGGCCTTGCTTCACTTTCCCATCTGTGCTAACGGTCAGCTCCATCCCGAGCCCTGACTTCTGGGCTCCTGAGAGGCAGGAAGCAAAGATGGCAAGAGCTTGGGGGACAGACAGCCTCCCCATCACCTGGCAGGCCGCCTGCCTGCTCCTCCACCGGGAGGCTGAACACAGGATGGAGGAGATTCTTCAGAGCGAGACGGAAGTCCCGTTAGGGCCCAAAGGAGGATAAAAATAAGTTCTGCCCCAGGCTCAGGCCGGCCCCCTCTTTTTTATTCCCCCTTTCCTCCCTGATTCTCTTGGATGGTCAGCCAGCCACACCCATACCGAGCATTTCCTCTTACCAGAAAGATCCCTGGGAGGAGGTCATCTCTTTCCCTCTCAGCCAAACAGAAGACAGGAGTACCCAGTGTAGTTCTTCACCATTTCCCCTTAGAATCCCCCCCCACCGGCCAAACTTTTATCTGTACCCTCCCCTGGGTGTGTCACAGATGTGATTCCATGATGTGTCCTCTGCCCATGCCAGGCAAAAGTGAGCCCTTCCACCCTGAGGGGCCCATCCCGTGTCTCTGTATCCTCTGCCCTGACTCCACCCGCGTCCCCACCACCATCTCCCTGAACCTCTTTCTTCGTGTGTAAACCCAGAAATCAGGTCACCTGGCCTGCCTCAGTCCGAGAAGTACTACCTTCACCAGAGATTACCAAATGGGAATGTGTGTGAAAGGGCACAATCCAGACTGCTGGGGGGGGGGGGTGGGGGGGGTGGGGGGGGGTGGTATTCATCCCTTTTATGTGCACACAGGTGTTCACTCCTGTTCTGAACTGTAAGTTCCCAAAGGCAAGGCCCACACCTTACCATTGTGGCGATCTGCACGAAATAAGCATTCCATAAATATTTGATGATACAACACAAATCGCTAGGTCAACTGAGTACTAGATTATAGGGGAGTCACGGAGGAACAATTCAGCAATATTGCAAACGCCAAAGGAGCCCAGGTTTCAGTGTAAGACGCTCCCACCATTAACGGCCTCAGGGCTTTGCAACCTGCTGTTCCTTCTGCCCCCTGCCCCCGCCCCTCCCATCCCAGTATTCCCACAGTGCAGGCAACACCACCTTCCCAGGAAAGTCTTCCCTGAGCCACACACATTCTCAGCATTCCAGGGCCTCCTCCCTCCTTCATTTTTGCCACTGTATCTGTCACCATCTGTCAAAATGTATCATTTAATTGATTACGTTTTGTCTGTCTCCCCTTACTAGGATGCAGGCTCTGGGCAGGTTGTTTTTGTTTTTGTTTTTCTGTTTTGTACACTTCATGTATCCCCAGAGCCTAAAACGATATTTAGCACTCAGTAGGTACTCAACAAATGGTTGCTAATGAATGCATTGCTCCGAACATGTCTGATCACATTTCCCCTTCTGTAAAATGTTAAGTATTCTGTGAATACTTTTACTTGGCAGTATTAATATAGGGAATTAACAAGAATATAAGTAAGACACCAAACACAATGCTTGCCACATAGTATCTGCTCAAGAAAGACTTGTTATTAATCTGGGAAACCTTCACAGGGTTGCTAAACCTTCAACAGTGAGCTGAATGGGGCAGAAAGTTGAGGACTGTTATATGTTTCAAAGTCGATCTGCTGTTCCGATCTATCCGTAGGGAGGCTGCAAAGTCATCCTTAGCACTGCTAATTAATTTTCTTGAGTAGTAAGTTGCTTTGGATCTCAGAGGGATAGAAGGCACCCTAAGGCAAATCCTGCTTAGAAAGGCAGGAGTCTAGTCCAAGCTGCTAGAAAGAATCAGCCCTCATTGTTCCAAATTCTTCTCATCTCATATAGCAGAGGTATTAAAGGGGTCTAAACCCAAGGGGATGACCCTGACTAGTCTCCCAGTCGAGGCTAATCCTGCCATCTGGGCCTCCTGATGGCCAGTCAGCAGGGAAGACAGGAGGCAGGCATGGAGGAGAATAAATGTTTACAAACATCGGTTGAACGGCTGAATGAATAAAAATACTACAGCCCGGAGAAGGGTGAAAGAGCGCTGGCCTGCAGAAAGTGAGGGCGGAGAGGATGGCCCCTGCGGCCTGGAACCTGGGCTGCCCCACGTCCTCCAGCACAGGGCAGTATTCCCAGCGGTGGGGTCACAGAAGCAGCACTACAGAAAGCCCTTCATTCGAAGCAGGCGTCCTCTGAGATCAACTCTGAGCCCTCTGATTCACAAACGAGGAAACTGAATGAGGCCCAGACAGGTTCTCGGACCTGCTGAGGACCACACAAGCCAGGTCTCTCAGATACCAGTCCCCTTCTGTTTCTCCTACAACGGTGCAGCATGGAGCCAAGTGGCCCCACGAGAGTCAAACCTCTGACCTCAGACCTGGCAGCCTAGTATTCAACGCTGGTGTTCTCGCCTCACCCAGGAGCAAAGCCAGCAGTACGATCACCTTGGACTACATCTGTGTGTCTCTGCTTTGTCTGGAGCTAACTAGAAGATGCCAAGAGCCAGAGGAGAGCTGGCTACTTCCACATCTGTCCCTCCCTTAGTGAAAATTCTCTGAGAGGCAGAAGGGTCATCTCCGTAGTGGAACCGGAAAAGGAGGGGCGCTGGAGCAGGGACGAGAAAGACAAGAGGCATCAATGGGAAACTGTGGTCAGGGCCCTTACGAGAACGAGAAATCCGTTAGCAGAAACAGAAGGTGCCAGCTTGAGTCAGCAGATCCGAATGTGTGGAGAAAAGAGATGCCCAGAAGACTGTTCCGCTATGAATGGCTTTTTGGCAGACAGGAGGGAGAGCAGGGACAGACACTCGGGGGGCTTCACTATACCCCTGGCTAGTCTCAGAGAGCCCAGCCCAATACTGTTCCACGCCCGCGGCCGTCCCCCTCCACCCTGAGGATCACCATTCGTACCTTATATCGATGCAGATAGCATCCACCATTACTCAGTTATCGCACCTTTCTTAGGCAGCTGGGTATAACGCATGATGCCAAAATACTCCATGAAATTTTTCTAAATGAGGGCATAGAGTCACGTGGAAGTAAGAGAATATAAAGAGAATGAAGATGTGAGTCTTCAGGAACTTGCAGTCCAATCTTTAGAAAGCTCCCTGAACACGGAGACACTGTCTTCAACTGAAATAGAAGGGAGGAGTGTCTTGGCAAGTTTGGCGGGGAGGGTGGGGGAGACCCACTTTTGGGTGAAGGCTTTCATGAGGGTGGCAGCATTTGTACAGGGTGGAGTAGGTAGATACAGACAGGGGTGGGGCAGGGAGGCAAAGAAGATACGGATGAACAGATGGCACACATACCACGGGCAAAGGTGACAGTGGAGGGGGAGGGGAAGGGTCCTATTAAGGAAAGAGCAAATGTAAGCCCCTTGAGCTGAAACATAGCAGTCATTCAGAAAAACAAAAACAAAAACACAACCAAAAACCAGATTGGGGTCAGATCAAGGAAGGATCTGAAAATCTCCTGTGCTCCCCAGGCAAAGGGGACCCACTGAAGGGTTGAAACTACGAAGCTACATGACCAGGGCTGGCAAAGTAGTCCCGCATGTGGTCCAAGGGACAGAGGGGCAAGACCCTAATTCCCCGCCTGAGGTTCTCAGAGTCAGCTAAATGTTTCGGCTGCCCCCCTCGCCACCCCCCTACTCTCTATCCCTTCTTTCTCTAATTACACACCTCTAACTCAATTTTATGTTCTTTTTAAAAATCTAAGGCAAGGTAACAAAAACAAGTCCACGAAATCAGAAGGGTCAAGGGTGCTCTCACCCCTCGTCCTCCTCCCTAGGAGCACAGGGGACTAGTGCCCTGCCAGGGGAGGGGGACATGAAGGTAGGAAACCCCTGAGAATCCCACGTGGGCTCTAGTGGAAAGAAAGGATGTGACGCTTGGGAGGCCGGCAGTCAGAGGGAATAACAAAGCTTCCGGGTTTCTGTAAACATGAGCATTTACAAAGCAAGCTACCAGGTACACTCACTCTGTCCCCGTGGCCTTCTGCTTTTCAGAGACCTGGGTGCCTGGAAACACAGAGGCACCACGAAGGCCACAAGATGTCCCCTGCCACCCTCCCCAGCACAACAGAGTAGACAGGGTCCTCCGAGTTCCAAGGCCCCTGTGGCCTCTGCACCGGTCCACCTGCATTCCTAGGATGCTGTGCGTTCCACACTTGTGGCCTCCAATGCCCAGGGCTCCCCCTCTACTCCCCTGCCCCCATGGTGCTCTGGGCTCTACAGAAGTCGGGCCTGTCGGGCAACCTGCAGATTCTTCACTTAGAGAGGCTCCCCTTCCCCAGCTCCTGTGAAGCCTGGCCTTTGGAATCTACAAGCCTTCCTCTAAGAATTACAGAAGCCAGAGAAGGAGGCCCAGGACAGAGAAGAGGGAGGGTATGGTGACTCCAAGGACAGGGGCTCCTTCTGTCAGAGTTAAAAATAAACTCTTAGCCATTTACACCCAACTCCTCCCTCCAGAAGCCAATGGGCCTTGGCAGATAAATCTCTCCCTGCAGAGGAAATGAGGCCCTGCAGGGACAGACGGGAGGAAGCAGTCCATGGAGACCTGGTCCAGTATGTAACTCTAGCTCAAGCCAGAGGGCCCCCCAGACCTGCCTCAGCTTCTATTACTCTTCCCCCAACACACCTTCTCCCAAACAAATCCCAATCCCAGAAAAAAGACACAGAATCCTTCTGTGCATGGTTGGTATCAACACCTGCCCAAGGATCGGAAAAATCAGTAAGAAGAGAGTGCCAAAGTCAAGCTAAAAGATATAGTCTGCCCAGTATCTACCAGTTAAGCAGGTACCCCAGCTCCCTGAGCCCCTCTCCTCACATCCTGTAGGTCTCCGGGATCCCCAGGCAGTAGGGCAAGAGGTCACCTCAATGGACCTCAGTGGACACCGATCAGCACCACCCCTGCCCTCACAGGAGGCAGAAGAGACCCGTGCTCTCTGGGACATCCTGCAGGTGGCGAAGCTGGGAGGGCCAGAGGGGCCATGGCCTGACTCAGGAGGGAGGCCCTGAGAGCCAGGGCCCAGTTATCCTTGGAAGCCAACAGGATGAGGTCACACTTCTGAATGTGGTAACCTGAAGCCCCACGCTGCAGGGGTGGAGAATATAGCTCAGCAGCAGGGCAGGAGTCCCAGGGCAGGGAGCGAGCTCAGTCACAGGGCAGTCGGGGTGAGGGCCTGGGGCAGCCTCAGGCAGAGCTCTCCTGCTGGCCTCCGTGTACCTTCTGCGGGGAGGCCTGCTTGCAGCCTGGAGGAAGCCGGAGCAGGAGGCAAGCACGGGGGAAAGTCTAATTGACCCGGGGAACTTCTGCAACCTCCTCCCAGCCCTTCCCCTCACGGGGAAGAAGCACGGTGGCTCCCCAGAGCCTTTGTACGCACTGCCCCTTCTCCCGTAGCCCGAGCTTGGGAGGTGGTGGGGGGCAACTCACGTTTCCGAGCGCTGGGAGCAAACGGAGCCTGGTGCTGCTCCGGGTATCGTATCTCACTCCCAGCGCTCAGAACCATGAGTTGCCCCCCACCACCTCCCAAGCTCGGGTTACAAGAGAAGGGGGCAAATGGGGAGACCACAAGTGACAAGAGAGAGTGGGCTCGGCGGTGTGGCAGGCAGCCCTGGGGCAGACGGCAGGGCCGGGCTGTGTGTGGGGGACTGCAGCAGCAGCAGGTTTATTTTTAGCTGTTGGGACGGAGGGGCTGAGTAACAGGTTGAGGCCCTGGGCGGGAGGCCAGGTTGCAAGTGTCCATCCAGTGTGTGGGCTGGGAGCCTAGAGATAACATGGATCGTCACAATGGCAGCAACATGACTGACTCAGTCACCTGCCACAGAAGGGTCGGGGGCAAGGCACCCCATAAGAGCATGACGGTCGGTGGAGGAGCCGGCAGGGACCTGTCAGTAGGTCCCCTTCACCTTTGCTTTGGGTTCAGAAGCAGAATCAGTGGAGAGAAACCAAGCAGAGAGAAGGCATCAGCCATACAGCTCCCTTTGTCACCCACAACTTGTCTGAGACAGAAAAGGCTTCGAGTGGTGGCCACATAGCTTCCGCCTTCGGTCACCACTCCTCACCTTCCAGATGAGTGCTGGATGGACACGGGCCATGGAGATGCCTGGAAACGTCCCTCAAGAGTAAGATGCCCTTTCATATGACCCTTTGGGACGGCTCATGTTCCTAGCAGAATAAACACACAGCTTGGCCAGTCTTGGAGGGAACATGAGTTACTGATGGGGGTTGACCTTGGGGCCATGTCCCAGCCTCTCCCACCTGCCAGCTAGCACACAGCGATGTTTACTGGATCAGGAAATAAAGCCCCCCAAAGGGCACTGCCAGAGGCTCATCCCCCTTTCCACTGTGTCTCTTCTTCCTGGATCCAGCCACATATGATGGCCTAGAGCACAGGACTCCATGGTCTGAAGCTCCAGGGCTGAAACGACTGTTTTAGCATTTAGTGAGCAGGAAGAAGAAAAAAGAGAACAGACCTCACCAGGCATCCCTCTCTCCTCCTGCTTCCTTAGACTTCTGATTTCCAGTCTTACCCAGCCCTAGGGGGTTGCTGAGTGGTACCTGGATGCAAATCCTAATTTCCTCGCCAGCTTTAGGAATCAGTCCCCAACTCTCATCCCAGGACAGTCCCCAGCCCACACCGTATCTTTGGGTGAATTACAAGAAGGCACCCATGTGGATGGACCCAGCCACAAGCCAACGCGAAGCCTGACTAGCGAACGGTAGGTTAGACTGCAGCCCTCACTTCCTCCCTCAGCTGGTGCCCCTGTGCAGGGCCCAGCCCACACACCGATCACAGCGGCCACGTCTGGCCCCACACCTCAAGTGGGGAAGAAGTTGCAGACAGGGATCACAAAGAATTCCGCATCTCCGCCTGGAGACGCTGCTACACTAAGATTCTTCTAACTTCAAGGCAAGAACAGATTCACATCCCACTGAGTTATCTGGCCCCATCCTCTCTGCCGAGGCGCTAGGTGCAACACTTTCCACGTCTTCACACAAAAGAAGTGACGGTTGGTCAGGGAGGACTGTTAATGAACTGGGCACAGGCTACCCTGGAGCCATCAAGGCCACACCAGGGGCATCCACTCTGGCTCAGACGCTGCTGATGGTCAGACACGGGGCTGGTCAGCAAGCCATCCGGCCAGCTCTTGGCCTCTTGCCCCCGGCACAGCCTTCCGCTACCCACCAATGCCAGTGCTCAGGAGCAATGGGTAGCCTGACCTCTGCCATGGGCACCCAAACCTGGAAAATTTAACTGACCTACTGCAGGACACATGCCCAGTTAGCAGGGCATATAGCCTGGACCCCATGTTTGGCTTTCCCATCCGACACATAACAAATAATAACGGGCTCTTCTCTAAAAATATGCATCTGTATACATCTTAAAATACAAAATATCAGTATTCCTCTCAAGACCAGAGAGGGTACAAAGTCTGATGTGGGTCACATACCTGGTGTACATCAAGCCACCCAGTGGCGTGGCCCCTTCTCTTTACCAACGTCCCCATTTATGAGGTGACTGACCTACGTAGGAAGACCTAGTGCCAAGAGCTCAGTTGTGTGCTGCCAGGTCTATACTCCCAGCGCTACTCCCTCTAGTAACCAAAAAACCAAAGAAACCCAGACTCAGAGCAGGTCCTGGGGAACTGTGTCCCTGATGCTGATGCCAGGTAAGGCCTTGGACAGACCACTGAACCCCTCCTGACGGGCCTAGCCTCCCGCTCTGGTGGGATGGAAGGAGTCAAGAAAGATGCCGGGGAGTGTCAGCAGTAAGGTGCAATGATGTGTGGGTCTCTGTACCACCGGGCCTTAAACCATTACCAAGAGCACCTGCAGCCCCTTGGAACACAGCAGACACCAACACTGCCCGTCCACCTCCCTCTTGGACCCTGAAGCACCGCTGCAGACCAGGGAAGAGAGGAGAAAAGAGACCCCACATGACTTTGAAGGGCCTGCAGCAGAAGAGAGGACCTCAAACCAGAAGGGAAGAGTCCTGACTCAGAACACGCAAGGGCCTCTTGGGAATCATGGAAGGGACTCAAATGCAGACGCCAGTGCCCTGTCCTTCCCCGCTTGTGGCTGACATTCCTCCTGGCAAGGCCGCCAAACATCCCTGGGATTTGCGGGTGACAGGAGCTTTGGCCCCTCCTCCAACCCCAGGATCTGGGCAGGGATCAAGTCTGCAGTCCTGAATCTTGGCTCCTCCAGGTCTCTCCCTGGATCCCTGCACCTGCTTCTTAAGGGAATCATCAATGGATGACGGGCCAACTCCTCTGGGCCCAAGCAGTCAAAACATCTTAATCATGAGTACCAGTGCCTTCGTCCTCCTGAAAAGGAGCCCCTTCAATTCCCAGGCACCTACTGATATCTGGTCTCAAGGCCTGGGGGCTGCTCTTCCTTCCACTTCCATCAGCTACTGACCCCAGATCTTAGCTGGAGATTATTTTCAACTCCATCAAAGCCCGGAATTTACAAGTGAAAAAGGACCATGAGCTGACCCAACTTTGATCCTGCCTCAGTGGACACCAAGAGCCCTGGTGCAGTAAACAGGGACCAAGGCCCCAAGACGGGGAGGGCATCTCTGAAACCAGAAACTAGAACCTCCTAGCCCAAACCTCAGTGATCTGTCACCCTGCTTTACAACAGCCTGTTCGTTTACTTCACGCCCCTCAAGTACTTTGAAACCGGCTTTTAACACAAAACTAGGTCAGAGTCAATTCTGAGCCACTAGCCCTATATGCTCCCTGCCAACCTGATCTCCCCTCACAGCCAGGGTCACCATCCCCTCCGACAGATCTACTCATACCTCAGAGGCCCAGCAATGAGCCATCCATGGCTCCTTGGGTCCTCCCAGATTTCCCTTCTAAAGCTCTTCTGTTCCCAATCACATGATTTAACCTCCAGACCAGCAAAGGCTAGTAGAACCTTCTACAAGGATGAATATATTCTTCTGCACTATTCACTTCAGCAGCCATTAACCACGTGCAGGCTACTGAACATTTGCAATGTGGCTAGCAACTGATTTTTAATTTGATTTAGCTTAATTAATTTTAACTTCAATAGCCATGCATAGGGTATTGGCTGCCATACAGCCAATTGGAGCCATACAGCCATTGGAGCGTACAAACCAAGTTTGTTAATTTTGCCTTCTCCAAATCGGTTTCTTGGCCCCCTAAATTTTAAGGCACTTTATAGGTCTGTCTCCTCCACACAAGTAAGCATACGATAGGATGCTCAGCAAACTGTTAACTACCTGTAACCTCAATGGATATGAAAGAGGCTGATTTATTAGTCGAAGAAACTTTCCTCACCGTGTGATTCCATCCAGAGAACCCCATCTTGGGACACTGCCCCTCACGCAGCCACACTACCTATCTTGCTCCCTGCTCCCTGGGAGGTATACAGGATGATGTGAGCTGGAGAGGACGATGCCTGTACTTTGGGGCTGTGGGAGATCTGGTGGTTCCCTCTAACAGTGTTCAGACCAACCATGGGCAGTTCCGATGATCTCCCCCTCAGAACAACAAAGGAAGCCACACCGCAGTGACACGAGGTGACCTGGGGAAGGAGGACCACTGGAGAAAGGAAAGGAGAAGACATCACAGGACCTTGTTTTCTCTAATCCACGCAATGGAAAGATAAACAGAGATAAGGGAGGACAACATTCTATATTTTGTAAAGCAATAATGTGCTTCACCTAATCAGAGTCACACAGCAGAGAGGGACAACAGTGCCAGCTTTAATTAAATTTGTTCGGCTAATACCCAAGAGTCACCATGACACGGAGAAGCAGGAAGCAGCTGAGGAACCCCACGGGGAATACAACCAACCATTACACAAGTGGATTGGGACCAGGCGTCCGTATCAAAGAAATAGTTAATAGAATTCCCATGTTCTTATACAAAAAATACGTTAGATTTATATCAAACATGCCCTAAAAAGGGAGGGGGTGGTATACAAAAATTATTTTTAAAAAGCTTGTTAACCATATTTAGAACTCATGGAGCTGCTGAGTTGGTACATAAGCTGCCCTTCCAACTTTGGGGGTTATTGCTGGGGAGGTAATACATACCCACCCGGCACCCCCTCGCCATCAGTCAAGGGGGTAAGAGAGTAGCTCCCTAGGCTGGAGCCGCAGCCAATCCCAGGTCTGAGTCTGCTGACGTCACTGCAGTTACAAAGTGGGAAGAGGCCTGAGACAGGGAGTCAGGCATCCTGGGTTCTAATCCTGCCTCTGCCAAGCGCGTGGCTATACTACCTCAAGCAAGTCTTTGCTCTGGGCCTTGGTTTTCGCAAATCTGCACAACGAGGGGGGTAGATGCGATGACCTCCGAAGTCCCTTCCGACTCTGACGAAGTATGGGTATGACTCAGAACTTAGCAACAGCAGCCAGGAGAGATGGTGAGGTAAGGTCACAGCACGCGCTAAAAGCACTGAAACGTTAGCTCTCTGAGGTGCAGGGAGAGAAGCAGCAAGGTGGCTTGGGGCTTTTTTTTTTTTTTTTTGGAAAGCACTGATTTCACTTAAGAGGGTTAAGAGGTGACCAGACCACAGAGCGAGCAGGGCATCTGGGCATCTGCCACCTCCCATTAACTCTCAGAGCTGAGAAACAGCAGAGGTCAGAACCCCCATCCGAGGCCCTGATCCAGCCCCGCGGCTTCTGCCCCGAGTCCCCAGGAATGGCCTAACGATGGCCTAACGCTGTGCGGAGAGTGGAGATCCGATCCCTTTTTCCTCAGGCACCTACCGATGGGGCAATCCATCCTAGCCCGCAGCATCTACCTCCCCTTGCTTCATAGTCAAAACGCTCCTGGTTTTGAAAATCATTTCACCACTCGGCACCGAAGGTTAATTTCACCAAGATTCAAGATCTAGAAATCTCTTTGGTGTGTGTCTCAGACAGGATTCCCTGGGCCAGATTCCCCCTACAAGCTGTAATTATGTCTTGGCCAATATTTGGACATGGAAGTGCTGTTGACACTATCAGTCTCTGAATGTCTCATACCTTCTTTCTTCCTCTATTATTAAGTTTTTACACAAAGATGTGTGGGAATCTGCAATTTAACAGTTGAGCCAACTTACAAGATCTGGGAGCAGACTGCCTGTCAAAACAGACTGACTTCAATCTGCACCCACTTCCCACCCGAGAGGGATAAATTATGAGTGTTATTTAAAATGCTGCGGGATTTTTCCTTTCAAAGCTAAAGCGGGGGGACATATCCAAATCTCTCTCCTATTAATTACAATCGCAGAAATCTGAATTACAAAAGAAATCTGAATTGCCACCCTAAAACATTTTAGAGTGGAGTTTTATGTGTCATTAAATAGAATAAAAAGAGGTTGAGAGCTTTTGTTCTCAAGTCTTTATGCAATATTCCAACTATCCAGGGGAATGAATGAACAGCCTTCGTCCCCAAACTGCTGATGGGTGAGGGCAGATGGCCTCTGGGAGGGATAGAAAACTCTCTCAGAAAGGGCGTCTGTCGCGTCCTCACCCGTACAAGTTAACTGTGGTCAAACAGCACTCGCTCAATTCCATTCCCCAAGGTCAGTGACACATTTAAACCACAGCTCCTACTCCCTGTCCCCAGTTGATTGTATGGGGAAAGGGGTCTAAGTCACAACAGCTAAAAGCCCACAGCAACAGCTTAGAGTAGAAACCAAAGAAATCTGACAGTGTTGGGACTAGCTGAAAGCTCTCCCCCAAGAGGATGAAAGCAGCAGGAAAACGATTTTAGAGGCCTGAAAATCTGGAAATTGCACATGGAATGCAAAGTGCCAGGCTTTTATTACATCGAATTATATATTCCAACAGTTCCACCCATCACACCTATCTAAGTTGTATTAATAGCTGAAATACAGCTAGCTGAGGAGGGGAGGCATGAGGGGGAAGAGAAAAATATAACACAGGAAGTATTTTTCTCCTCCTCCAATCATTAAGACACCCCAGGGGAAATAGGCGTAATGTGTCACCTTTAGAGATGTGGTTTGATCTGAAACCTGTCTGAGGGGGGAAAACCTTTTTAAGTGACCCTGAACACCGGCTCACGCTGCACTGGGGACCCACCCACCTTATCAGGCCTCCAAGTCCGTTCTGTTTAACTTCTGAACTAGGTATTCTCACTTAACTCCTCATTCCCCAACCCCCCCCCCGCCCCGAAACCACCACACCCCCCCTTAAAAAAAAAAAAAAGAGGTTGGGTTTCCCCGGCTCAAGGAAAACGCTCCGTCGTACTGTCCACCAATCGCCCACATCCAGGGCTCAAGTGGCCATCCCTGATTTGCGGAATCAGCACCGGGCCAAGCCGTGGTTTAGACACCCGGTTCACAATGATCAATGGAGCTATGGAAACAGCAGACATCGCGCCGGAGCCTGCTGGCCTCCCATCTGGAGCCTCACAGACACTGAAGGTAGGAGGGGGCCTGCTCTCGGATCAAAACAGTCCCTCCCCCGCGCCCGGGGGGCGGTGTCCCCGCGGAATCTCCAGGCTGGCACCTCCCGGGCCGGCGCGCCCCAAGGCGGCATGGCCGCACTCGGGAGGCCCAGGGAAGTGAAATCACACATTCCGGCTCCCAAATAAGGAGCGAGGCTAAATAAACCTCTGAGATCCGACTTCTCCAAACTAACCGACCAACCAGCTCAATGAGTAATGGGCCTTTTGTGCCCGCAGAAAGAAAGAGAGGAGGGAGGAGAGGATGGGGAACCACAAGCCTCGAAAATCACTTCCTCGAGCCAGGGTGAAATTAGCAGAAGTGGTCCCGAAGCCAACCGTTGCGACTCGGCTGGATCCCGCTCAAACCCCAAAATGGCAGAGTGCTCACGAGTCCTCTCGGGTCCCGCCACTCACACCCGGAGGTGACCGGAAACTCGGTCTGGGCGGCGTGGTCGGCGCGGACCTGACCTTCCCCGCGGCACGCCCGCCCCCGGCCGCGCACTTGGCTCCCCTCGGGCGCCCGGGACCCACAACCCCGCCGCGGCCGGGACGGACGGTCGCCGGGTTCGGGCAGGGTCCGCGCGATCGCGCCCGGCGACCGTGCGCTTTGGCCGCTCGGAGCGCTGGGGGTCGTCCCCGGGACACCCTCCCCGCCCCCGCCTCCGCCCGTGCCCGTCCTCCCCTCCCCCGGCCCCCGAACCTACTTTTAGGGCGAATTTCTCCTGGGTCCTCTTGTTGAGGATCTGCAAAACTTTCCCGTTGATACCCAGTCCGAGGACCTGGGTGGTGACCTTGTAGTCGTCGATGATGGCGTTCTTCTTGATCTGCAGGCTCGACTTGACGTGGAACTGGGGAAACTGCTGCGGGGGCTGCGGCGGCGGCGGCTGGGTCGGGGGGTGAGGCTGGGCCGGGGCGGGGGGCTGCGGCGGCGGCGGCGGCGGCGGGTTGGGAAACAGCACCGGTGGGGTCTGGCCTTGAGAGTTGGACAGCATGGTGCCCGGAGACGCGGGAGCAGAGGCGGGAGGGCCCGTGGCCGCCCCCTCCTCCGACTCCGGACGGGGTCCCCGCCACCCCCCGCCCGGCGGCGAAGTTTGCTCCGGGCTGGAGCCGGCTTCCCCGCCCCGGCCCGGCTCCAGGCTCGGCGGGTCGCGGGGCTCCGTGGGTCCCGCCGCGCGCCGCTGGCGCCTACCGGCCCTGCTCCCTCCCTCCCGCCCTCCCCCCCCGGGGGCCTGGCGCTCAGGGGACCGCGGGACGGCGGGGGGCCCGGCCCGGGGGGAAGCGGCCGCGCGACAATGTACCCAGCCCGGGGGCCGGCGGCCGCGTCACAGCCTCGTCTGCGTCCGGGGCCGGTCCTTAAAGGGGAGGGTCGGAGGGGCCGGGCTTCGGGAGGCGGGGCGGGGCCAAGGAGGCGTGGGCGCGGGGGCGGGGCTGGCCTTAAAGGGGAGGACGCGAGCCTTCCCGAGTGCGGACGGAGGGTGGCTGGCCGGGGCAGCGGCCTTCGGGCGGGGTCGCTAAAGGGGAGTGGGGGCCGAGACACCCCGGTTCGTGATTGATCAGGGGCAAGCCAAGAGAAGAAGGAGGCGTATGAAAGTAGGCGCATAATTCAGATAGAAAACCCACTTTTCTCCAGTCGTCTGGCTCTTTTAGACAGCAGCAGCCAATCGGAAGAAGGGGTGTATTTTGAAGGAGAGAGGTGACCGACTAGTAAGTGTAAGCGGCGTGAGCATGAATTACAGGGAATTACAGAGGCCCTTCCTCCTAGAAATAGGTGTGAGGCAAATATTAAACATGTTCTTAGCTGGACCATTTTCCTCTGAGTTTTGCATTTCTTTTCTCATGAATTTGTCAGCGAAAGATTTAATAATTGTGTAACTTTGAACAATGTAGCAATTATAACTTTGAACTGTTTCTCATGTAAATTAGCTAAGAAAGGAAACTGCGGGGGGGGGGGGAGGGGAAGGATAGACTGACCTTCAGACTTCCTGTGTGACCCTGGGCAAGCCTTTGCACCTCTCCCTCAGTGGGAGGAAAAGCAATACTTTTCTGCAGCGCTGTGGAATTAGATAAGACGGTGAAACAAAAGGAAGGTCTGGATCAGACTAGGGTCTGATTTCTAGCGTGGAAAAGTTAGTCCCTGGGTTACGCCTATTAGGAGAAGTGGGTATTTTTAAGAAGCTGAGGTCTAGTCCAGATTAGCGCCATATCTCTGCGGAAGATACCAAGGATCTAGCTGGGCCCATAGTAGCCCAGATCAGGGGGAGGCGACTGGGGAGGCCCTAACTATAAGCTGCTGGAGGGCCTCTATACGCATTCTGATGGGTGTGGGGGATGATCATCTAATACATCCCTGCTGACCTCCTCCCTGTTCTAAGAACAGTTGAGAAAAAAGACCAGACAGGTGAACACAAAACCTCAGCTTGATTACCCGTAATGCAAAAGTAAGAATGGGGCTTGGGGTACGCCTGGGTGGCTCAGTCCATTAAGCAACTAACTCTTGATTTCGGCTCAGGTCATGCTCTCACAGTTGGGGGGAATCAAACCTCCTGGGCTGAAAGCCCGGACCCTGCTTGGGGTTCTCTCTCTCTCTCTCTCTCTCTCTCTCAAAAAAAACTAAATAAAATAAAATGTTAAAAATGGGGCTTGAGCTATAGCCACACATGGCCCCTAATATGTCCCTCCGATACTCCAGAGCCCCCTTGTCCAAGGACACCCAGCATAGGGAGAAAACAATGGGATATCCTGAGGACAGGAGCCCTTGGGACTGAGCCCAGGCAGGGAAGGATTAAGAGGTAGAGCAAAAGGCAGGAGTCTCCCTTCCAGGGAGGGCAGCAGGATTCACTCCCTGGGGCCAGTTCCCCTAACATAAATATTCGCTCTTTTGAAGCAGAGTTCATTTAGTGCACAACTTGACTGTATACAAGAAGCCACGCTCAGCCTTGCAGTTGGTAGATGGTGTTAATCGGTGGAGAAGACAGACCCGTGCAGGCGAACAGCTTGGCCAAAGTGGCACAGACACAGGTCTGGGAGCTGGAGGGATTCACCTGTGGCTGCAGTAGCCGAGGATGCCTGTGGTGAGACAGTTCTCCCAGCCCCCTGACTCTTAAAAGACAAAGAGACTGTCTAAGGCCACAGAGATTGGAAAACACCTTGACCTCTCCAGTTTAGTAGTATGGCTATCGCCTCCCCGAGGCACACACCGGAGATGCCAGAGGACTGAGACAAGAAAGGATGCAGAGAGAGGGAGGTGGAAAGCCCCAGCTACTCCGTCTTTTTCTCTGTTGATTGAAGGTCCTCGGTCTGGGGCTGCTCCGCCCTCTGAGTTGTTCTTTTTCTGTCCACAGAGGGTGTCACTAGGGGTGTCCCACTGCTTGGCATGGAGCTTTCACAGCTTCTCCCCACACCACTAGAAGGAAGATAAGGGTCTTTTTTTGCCTTTGCAGAGATGGAAAGGCACAGCAGAAAGAAAAGAATTCAGAGACAAGTGACCTGAGTTCAAGTCTGCCCTCGGGTTGAGTTACCCTGAGCAAGCCATTTATCCTCTCTTTGTGTCTGAGCAAATGAGAAAAATAATAACGTGGACTTCAGGGCTGAGTGAGAATTTAATGAGATTGTGTTTATGAACACAAGGAGAATTTAATGAGACAGTGTTTATGACCATTTCTTCATAAACTAGAAATAATCAGGAAATTCTCCTTCTCCTTCTCCTTCTCCTTCTTCTTTTATTAAAGCATTGCTGCGCTCTGTGCCCACTGCCTGGAGATCTGTCCCTGATACCAAAGCTGCCTTCCTAACTAGCTGGGGCTCTGGGGAGATGCTGAAGCCCAGTGACCTAGGAATAACAAGACAACTGAAACCCCAGCTGGGGATTCCTCCTGGAGTTAGATGGGCCACTTAGGCCTCGGGGCACACAAGGACAACAAGGACGTGTATGTGTGCGTGTGCACAGAGATCACATAAACTGCACACAGTACCCGGAAAACACGCACCTACGTAAACACAAACATATCGGCATGGTGTGCCTGGCATGTAACACAGAATAAATGCCTAACAGATGCGTAATAACCGGGAGTGAGCTTGCCTAAAGGAAGAAGCACTAGGCAAGAGATCTAGTCTCAAGTTCCTTTGCTGACCAACAAGCCATACAACCTCACTGAAGTCCCTTGCCCTCTCAGTTCCTTCTTTCTCATCTGTGAAATAGTGATAAAACATTTGTCCTGCCTGCCTCACAAAACTACTGTAAGAATAAAATAAACGATTTTCCCTTAGGACGCACAAGTCCAAAGTCCTATTTTTATAATACCAAGCCCTCAGCCACGTGTAATGAGCTTCTTAAGCAGTTTTTATGGATGTGTAGAAGCACTTCAAAAGTTAAAGCTCTATGCAGATAGAAAGCACTATTTTTGTCTATTATTGACATACAGACATATGCCATGTGATATTGTACAATTTAAAGACCTCATTGAGGGGCGCCTGGGTGGCGCAGTCGGTTAAGCGTCCGACTTCAGCCAGGTCACGATCTCGCGGTCCGTGAGTTCGAGCCCCGCATCAGGCTCTGGGCTGATGGCTCGGAGCCTGGAGCCTGTTTCCGATTCTGTGTCTCCCTCTCTCTCTGCCCCTCCCCCGTTCATGCTCTGTCTCTCTCTGTCCAAAAAAAAAATAAATAAACGTTAAAGACCTCATTGCATAGAGTCAGATTAATTATAATCCTTGATTCACAACACAGCCCCAACATTGGATCATTGGTCCAGGTATCTCCGCTTTTATTTGGTTATTCATTATTTTTAACAACGCAAGAGTCTCCTGTGAATCTCCTGCCCAAAATAAAAACGAGGGCTTTGACAATGAAATAACTAGGTGGTTTCTCCATCCCCATGCCACCCCACCTCTATTTCCACCGTCAAAGAGAACCATTATCTAGAATCCCGTGTTCACCATTCCCTTGTTTTCCTCAGTTTTCTCTTGCTTTCCATAATTTTATTTCATAAGCTATAAGTGTCTGACCTTCATAAAAGAAAAAAACTAATAGTGTCTTAAAAGGGAGGTGGATAAGAATGACATTATTAACAAGATGAGGTTAAAATAAAGAAACATCTGGTGATGGGTTTCAAAGTATTCTCCACATTCTCATGGGGATGATGATGGTGATGGTGATGGTAATGGTGATGATTGGGTGCTTACTCTGTGCATCATCTTACTTACATCTCATAAAGATCTGTGGCAGATTGCTAGGTATTTGAGCCAATACCCATTTCCCCCTCTTTAATAGTAAAGACCTTCCAATGTTTGGCTAAGCACATGACTGCCTGGACTAAAAATTACATTTCCCGGCCTCCATTACAGCTGGTTGTGTTCATGAGATTAAGTTCTAGCCAATGACTTGTAAATGGAAGGGGTTGAAAGGTAGAGGTAGTCCTTCTCCTTCTCCTCCTCTTTTCTCTTCCCTGATGGCTGGAATGAAAATTTAATGGCTGGAGCTTAAGGAGCCATCTTGGATCATGAAATAGAGGCCATAGGTTGAGGATGACAGAACAAAAGCATAAAAGCAGCTTATGTCCTGGGAAGCAAGCATCCATCATATCAGCCCTAACACACTTACCCAGACTTTTATATAAAAGAGTAATAAATGTCCTTCTTGTTATAGTAACTGATATATCAGGTTTTCTATCACTCCCAAACTTAACTCTTACTTACCCTACCTATTATATAGCCTTATGGGGTATGTACTGTTATCCTCATTTATTTATTTTTTAGGAAAGGAAACTGAGTCCTAGAGAAATTAATAACTTTCCTAGGGTGACAGAGTTAGCAAAGGACAGAACCCAGTTCTTTGTGACCCAAAGTCCATGATCATGGCCCCCAGTCTAAACCCTGAGCAGACCTATACCCACAGATCCTTCTTGATGTCAGAAAGATAGTATATGCCATTTCTGGGCAGGAATGGCCCAAAGAGCTATGGGCTATAGTTTCCATTTTCAGATATACTTTAAATCTCCCACACTTCAATTTCCTTCAACCTTCTAGTATAGGTCTATGTTAATTTGCATAGCTCGGTTATATTATGGGATAAATATGACTCCACAGTGAACTCTCTTCTCCAAGCTTCCCCTACCTGGCCTTCACACCATCAGAGAGTAAACATCTCCTATTTTATTATGCTGTGACATTATGACTGGGTGACAGAGGGTAGGGATCTATGGAGGTGAATTTCTTGGAAATTTTCAGATAGCATGCTCTTGATGAGATAGAATCATCCACTGGCTGCTGGATACGCATAGGCACACAGATAAAGTAGACTTTGTATCTAATGCTAGCATGGCAAAAAGCAGAACATTGAAGAAAGGGAGCGTGATTCACAGGAAAAGATCTGTCCACTGAAAACTCACCGTTGGGAAGGAAAATGATTTTGGGACCAGGGAGAGATAAGCAGTCTTCATGTCATAGGCTAGTAATTCTTTGGTAAAATGAGGGTCTTCAATGTCTTCAAGGATAACAGATACAGAAGAACCATTAGTTACAAAAATTTCTGAAATCTCTGAAAGTGCTAAGAGCTGGTCCACAGCAAGAAATTCTACCCAAAGCAAATGCTGCCCACAATGCCCTACTTGAGGGCTTCCCAGAGGGGAAGAAATGCTCTGCTCCCCCACCCCCCGATGCCTTTGTCTGTACTCCAACCTTTGAGGGTTTAATGCCATAGCAGGGAGCAGCTGGACTAGAGGGGAAGAATGGGAATGGAAAGAGAAAGAAGGAAGTACCCAGAGGGGAATGGAAACTTAGCCTCTGCCCATCAACGAACATAACATGTTTAAAGGGACCACAAATGTGGCTAATCAGGACTACAAGATGCCTAATTATAAATTCTGCATGTTAGTATGGGAAATGGAGGGAAAAGAGGTAAATATTCTACCACATTCAAAATGGCACAAGGCTGTGGTCCCTGTCCCTGTAGTCAGTCTTGCTCCTTCAAACTACCCTGTATTGAGCATGTCAGTTACAACTCAGATGAGCATTCAGCCTGGAGAGTGAACTGGGGAAGGGAGAAAGGGAAAGGGGACATCCAGGGACACAACCAGAGTGTGTCAACCCAGGAGGTCATTTCACCTTTTCCTGGTAATCTTGTGTCCCCAGGTTTTTGGTTTTTTGGGGTTTTTTTTTTTGCTCCCTCCATCACTTAAGAAAAGTATACAGAGAGGCGCCTGGATGGCTCAGTTGCTTGAGTGTCTGACTCTTGATTTTGGCTCAGGTTAAGATTTCACCATTTGTGGGATTGAGCCCTGTGTCAGGCTCCACACTGGCAGCTTGGAGCCTGCTTTAGATTCTCTCTCTCTCTGTCTCTTTCTCTGTCTCTTTCTCTGTCTCTTTCTCTCTCTCAAAAATAAATAAGTAAACATTAAAAGAAAACAAGAAAAGTAAAGTAAATGGAAGTGGGAAGGTAGGAAAGGGGGAGAAGAGGTGTGCCAGCGTGTGTGTGGAATGTCTAGTGGTTTCCTAAGGGTATGATGATATTAGCTTCACATGAGAAGGTAATTTTCAGGCAGTAGAGCATGGGGGAATCAAATTCTGAGTTCAACTCCCATCTCCACCACTTACCACTTGCCATATTAACCACACCTCAGAATGCACTTTTTATAATGAAGGGGGTGATAATTCCCTAACTTAAATACACATGAAACATTATGAACTGTTACTCACACATAGTAACTGACCTCTATAAACGTGAGCCGTGATACTGCAGTAGATATTCTCGTGCCAATTATCTCCTTCCATCTTCTCAACAAGGCTGTAAGTAGTAGTATTTCTGCCATTTGGATCACGGAAACCACCGAGGCCCAGAAAGGTTAAATACCCGGCCGAAGTCATCGCGCTGGAGTAGGAAGAGCCAGACTTCAGACTCATGCTGTTCCCACATATGTCAAAGTCTGTGGTCCTAAATGCTCTTGTAAGTGGTCCAGCTACCTGACACCTGCCAGGCCTCTCTGGGGATGCCATCTCAGCCTGTGTGCATGGTTCAGGAGAAGGAAACACACTCTGCGACCTGCAGTTTACTCTGATTCCAAAGATTCTCCCTCTAGGAGAGGTAAAGGCATTGAGTAAAGTCAATGAAGCATTAATGAGTTTGGGATCCTAGCACGTATAAGCTTTTGAGGGAGGACCTAAATATGTGAGGTACATGTAGTACATATACTATGTTTTGTTTTGGTTTTGCTCATTTCACGACAGAGGTAGGAGCTAATTTTTTCCCCACCTATCTTCTTAGGCTATGAAAGCTGTAGTACTGTGGAGACGAAAAGGACATATGGCAATCACCTCATTTGTCTCCTTCCTCCGAAGACCACAACTATAGCACCATATAGGTAGGTAGGTGTGTGACCCTAAAAACTTCACACTCTCAGGACTTCCGGTGCCTCGTTATAACACGAGGGTAGGTTTTTCCTTTTGTGTGACCCGTGTAGCACATGTTGCAGGCAAGTCCCTGTCACTCCTGGATGCTCACTCGCTGATGCTGGCAAGGGTCTCCCCACGGTGCTGGAAAGATAGCTAGAGCCCCGCCCCTCCCTCCAGTGGAGCGGCGGGTGCAGAGGAAACTTGGATGTGCTGAAAGAGGTGAGTTGGAATGTGGCCCAGCCTGAGACCTACCTGCAGATGCCCCCCACACACACACCATCAACTTTGTGCCCGTCTCGTATCAATAAAGATGGACTGGGTGGCACCGATTAGTGCCAAGTACTGTGCTGGGCATGGGGCTGCCCTGATGCCCCTGACAGGCCTTGGGTGCCTGGTGCCATATATATATATATGTATATATATATATATATATATGCGTGTGTGTATATATATATATATACACATATATATACACATATGTGTGTGTGTATATATATACACATACATATACACACACATATACATATATACATATACGTGTATACACATATGTACATATATACATACATGTGTATACACATATGTACATATATACATATATGTGTATACACATATGTACATACATATATACACACACATATGTGTGTGTATATGTATGTGTGTATGTATATATGTATGTGTGTACGTATATATGTGTGTATATATATATGTACACATATACAAATATATATACAAGTATAGTATTTGTTTTGTGACTGGCTTATATACATGTATATATATATATATACACACATATATGAATATATACACACATACGAATATATATACAAATATAGTATTTGTTCTTTTGTGACTTATACACATGTGTATATATATATATATATATACACACACACACATATATGAACATATACAAATATACATACAAATATAGTATTTGTTCTTTTGTGACTGGCTTATTTCCCCGAACATAATGTCTTTGAGATTCAGCCATGTTGTAGCATGTGTCGAATGTCCTTCTTTGTTTAAGGCTCTGTGTATGCATACACCATTGTATGTATGAACCACCTTTTGTTTATCCGCCCCTCCCTCAGTGGACACCTGTTTGCTTCCACACTTCGGCTGCTGCGAGCACCATGTACAGATGCCTGTTGGAGCCCCTGCGTTCCATGCTTTGGGGTCTATCCCCAGAAGCAGGATTGCTAGATCATATGATAATTCTGTTTCATTCTTTTTAAGAACTGCCTCCTGTGCTGTTGCCATAGCAGCTGCATCTTTTCATCCCCACCAGCTGTGCCAAGAGTTCTTGTGTCTCTCCATTTAACCAACACCCATTACTTTCTAGCGTTGGTTTGGTTGGTTTCAGTTTTGGTAATAGCCACCTTACCAGGTGGCCCTTGAGAGGGTTTAAGCATGGTGCTCCTGAACTCATAAACAAGACAGATTCATCCGGAAAGTCCTCCCCGAGGAGGTGACATCTGACTTAGGCATCTAAAGACGGGCAAGAGTTCTCATGGAAGGGGAGGAGAAAGAGGTAGCACTGAATGATGGAATGGAGAGAAAGGTGACATTGTGTGGCTCATAGAAGCAACAGGTGGTAGGCATGGGCTGGAATATAGGATGTGTGTGGGAAAGTGCCAAGATGTGAGGTGGGAGGCAGATATAAAGATTAGAAGTTCTACTAAAGCTTTGGACTTGGGCAATAGGGAGCCATCGGTAACATATGCGCAAGTGCTATGCAAATTTCAACACATTACATGAATGTAAGGATTGAGAATAAAAAGGAGAGAAAGTTTTTTTTTTTAATTTTTAACGATTATTTATTTTTGAGAAACAGAGACAGAGCATGAGCAGGAGAGGGGCAGAGAGAGAGGGAGACACAGGATCTGAAGCAGGCTCCAGGCTCTGAGCTGTCAGCACAGAGCCTGACGTGGGGCTCGAACCCACGGACCATGAGATCATGACCAGAGCCGAAGTCAGATATTTAGCCGACTGAGCCACGCTGGCCCTCCAAGGAGAGAAATGTTTTTAAAGAAACAAGTTTTAAGACTAATACACAATGCCTGAAAACTGAGGTGGCTTCTGGCACGTTCAGAGAAGACACTGGGTCCCCAGGGTGCTGGCACTGGCCCACCCCCTCCCTGTGGACCACCAGGGACCAAGGTAACACAAATGGCCTGCCCGGCTGACCTCTCTGGGTGGAGCCAGGCTCCTGTGGTCCTTTAGATGGGAGACTCCTGGCCTTCCAGACCCGGAGGGATCATAGGAGCACAGCAGGTACGTCCTTTCTCCTCCTGGACCAATGTGCTCAGCAATGCCTCTCCTTCCAGTGCAACATTGCAAATCATTCAGACGCTCGGAAAATCCCAGACCTGAGCAGCCACCCTCCTCTAACGGCCCTTCTAAGCCTGAAGTCTAAGCTGGATGTCTCACCGTCAAGGGGACAAGGGTCAAGGGACACTTCTCTATAACTTAACATACAGATTTACCAACTCACACTAGTCTTTTTTTTTTTTTTTTTTTTTTTGATTTTGGAAACTTCAATACATTCACATGGAACAAAATGCAAACGCCCAAAAAGATATCTAATAAACTGCCCCCTCCCGTCCTAAGCCCTCAGCTACCAGTTCTCTGCCCCCCACCCTTTCTTGTGGAGCCCTTTCTAGAGGTCTTTGAGCCAGTCCAACCTTCCACCCAGGAACTAGAACTAGCAGGGACCCTATCTGGCCTCCATTCCTGAGACATCAGATCCTAAACTCCCAAGTCACGCTGTTCAGATGGAAGCTCTGGACCAGCCACCCAAAGTCAAAAGGCCCAGGCAGCTCATGGGCTGGCCCAGCCTCCACTGCAGCCTTCACTCTTGAGTTCCTGGGATCAAGCCATCCTCCTGGGATTGTGAGGCTTCTTCTGGTAACAGTGAGGGAAGCATACGATTCCTCGTGCAGGGTGCGGGGGCGACGGGGAGGCACCCAAGGGTGGGAGTTAGGTACAGGAGTAGAGAAGAGGGTGAGACAAATGCGGACACACAGGAGACACGGGGCAGATGTTCCCTGATTGTGAGACTAAGCCAGGATGTCAGAGCCAGAGTCTGCAGGGCCATCTGGTGTGAAGGACCCCGTAGCTCAGAGTACGGCTGCAAGGGTAGCAAAGAGGGACATGTGGGCAGCCTTCCCCTCAACCTTCCCCAGACAGGTCAAGGCCAAGCAGAGGTGTTCCTTCAAGTCACACGGCTGCCTTGATCGGCCACAGGGCTCCCGCCCGCGTCACTCCCCAGGAATCTGGTTCTTGTTTACCACGGGGAAGTGTGGTTATTACAGAGCCTGGTGGCCCTCCTCCAGCTTCTCCAGAGTGTGTGTGGAGGAGCCCAGGGCCTGGGAAGGGGGAGCCGCTGAGCAGAAAGACCAGCACCCTCCCTGGGGCCCTGCCCCTCCCAGGGCTCCCTCACCAGGACAAGTCAGAGAAGAGCCTATCAGGACGCTGGGGCCTTTTTTGGCTGAGACATCTGGGACCTATCTTCTGCAGAGTTGGGAAGGGAAAGAGCAGGGGAGCAGCAGCAGCAAATGAAGGCAGTCAAGGAACAGGGTCAAGGAACAGGGTCAAGGAACCAGGAAGAATGGGAGTCAGTGCGACACCACCTATTTTCTGTTAAGAAGAGAAACCCCGCAGAGGGAGCGAAGCCCCCGGAGATTTATGTTTTGCAAACTTTCCATCCCTAGCGACTCACCCAATGCTTGTCACAGAATGTGACACTTACATTCTCCTGGATGGATGGAATGGAGGGTGGCACACGAGACAAAATCATGATAATGGCCCCCATATGGTTTAGTGCATCAGTCTTCCTGATGGGGTTTCTAAGTGCTTTCCATGTGTTAATCCAATCAATTTCCACAACAACTTTATAGGGTAGGTGTTACTAATATCCTTCCAGGGGTCCGGATGAGGAAACTGAGGCCCAGTGAATCTTAGTGACTTAAGGGAAGTACTGGAATGGGGGTTTGAACACAGGAAGCCAGGACTCAACAGTGTCTTCCTAGGCACCACGGTCTCCTGGACAGGGAGCAGGGCCAGCCGGAAGGGGATGATCCGGAGGCAGACAACTGTCGTCACAACTTGGGGTATAGAGCTCTATGCTGGAGTTTTCTTCTTCTGTCAGTTACCCTGTTGTGGCCTCAGCGCCATCCCAACCCCTGGGTAGGCTTCACTGGGACCTTATTAAATCGTAAGGAGACTACGATGGTTGTGTGTTTCCCAAAGCAAAATTCCAACACTCTGTTACTCTGGCTCAAGATCTTGGTACAAAAGCCATAAAAAGACATGGGCCCCGGGACTAGCACAAGAGCCCGGCACCCTGCTCGCTTTTTCTCTGTCTTTGCTACCTCTCCTTGATGCATTTTCCTCATCTGTTCCCTCTGTAGTTTTCAGAACGTTGTCCAAATGAGAAGGCATTTCTGAAACACCAGCTTGGTTCATTTTCTCCCCACCCAGCTGTCTCCTCTTTTCTCCACGGGAAGTTGCGCTAACAAGGTAGTATGAAAATCAGGTCATTTTCACTATTTTTCAGAGTTTCCAGAGGCCACGGTGCTGCAAATGGAAATGTCAACGTGGGATAATTACATTGGCCCTGATGCCCTGTTTTCTGACTACCGTTCGTCCACAATCGATTACTGAAAAAGACAAAGGCTGTGAATAATCAGCCAAGCAGATGAAGTGTCAGGTGACCAGGCCAGAAGAGAAAACAGGGCTCCCCTGAAAGGTGAGGGAAGAAAGCCCTCTGGCCCAGGAAATATGTCTGCCGTGGGGACAAATCAAGCGACAGAGAAAGGTGTAGGGCTCAGACCTGGCCTCGGCAGGCAAGGTATGTATGGATGCACCAGTTACTCACTGGGCTGGTCCTCTTAACATCTTCTGAGAGCCATGGGAAGCTCTCTCTAGGAAATGGGGAAGGAAGTCGTAAGAAAGGCCCCTGAGGATATCACATGAAGGAGGAAGCATGGGCATTAGAATGAGGGTAAAAGATCACAAGTCCTGGAAACTAGTTATTCAGAGACAGTCCTTGTAACACACCCGCACACCCACACCCACACACACACCCACACACACACGGGGTTGACAGAGTCTGTGGCCCACAGTTTTCTTTGGCTGGCTTCTTCTCTGCCTTTAAGTCTGGCGGAGGAGATGGGGCTAGGCATTTATTGCTGGATGTTTTAGTCAGTTTCACTTCCTGTTTCTCATGCTGAAAGCATAATAATCATCATAATGATAATAATAATTCTAAGGACTTGCCTCTGCCTCCTATTTATCTAGGGCCTGTCAGAAGTGTGCACATAGGTGGGAGAGGGAGACTACAGCTTATCTACTCCATCAATCAACAGCCGGGAGTGGAGGCAGGCATGGAGGTGAGGGTGGGGGTTAGTAATTAGCAGCGGAAATTATTAAACTCATTTTTTTTTTTTCAAGAGGAGGGATCTAAATGGGTTGTTAGCTTCCCAAATGGTTATTCTTACCATAGAGACATTTATAAATCTCTTCTTCCAAGGTCCTCCGGAAATAAATCCTCCCCAAACCTTTCCATTCTCCAATCTGCCCCAGCTAAGGAAATCCTTGTGAATTGAGGCCCAGAGAGTTTAGGCTGACCTCCTAGAGTCACACAGCAAGCAGACCGGCAGGAAAGATAGGACCAGGCCAGGATTCTTCTGCATCCATTAAGAGCTATAACCAAGAAGGGAATTTCCAAGTCTACAGGGAACTTGCAAAGTTTTTAGGAAAAACCACAACTATTTTAGCTAAGGAAAAAATGTGCAGTCCCTGCCGACTTGAAACCCTAGGACAATAAGAGAGAGTTCCCTCTTACCAAGAACATGTTGGGAACATCTAAGATTAGGAGGGGTAGGAGGAACAGCTTTCAGACTTTGGTTGGGAAAAGCGTTCATGGAATAGAGGTGTCGGGCCAGGGTTTTAATTTTTTACCACCAGTCAAGAGCTGTACTCTAAAGGACAAAGGTTGTACACTTTATAGGCTCTCGGGACTCAGATGGAAGTGGAGGGAAGTGCGGGAAGGAGCCATTATCTTGATGACAGCAGGGACATAATCTTCCTTTAGATCCAGGGAGGAAGGAAGCAGGGAGCTCAAGATTCGTTTTTAGGGACACCTGGGTGGCTCAGTCAGTTAAGCAGTTAAATGTCCAACTCAGGTCGTGATTTCACAGTTTGGTTAGTGAGTTCGAGCCCTGCGTTGAGCCCTGCGTTGGGCTCAACGATGACAACACAGAGCCTACTTGGGATTCTCTCTCTCTGCTCCTCCCCCATTTATGCTCTCTCTCTCTCCCTCTCTCTCAAAATAAATAAACATAAAAGAGCGTTGTCAGGAAGGTGACAGGATGCGATGGTGCACATTTATTTATTATGATATTTATTGTTGTTGGATTCCTCCCCTCCCCCCCCCCCCCCCCCCCCCCGCCGAAGATCAATCATCAGCCCAGAGCTGGATGGCAAGTGATAGGTTAAAACTGAAAATGAAATTTAAAAAATTTTCTTTAATGCTTATTTTTGAAAGAGAGAGAGAGAGGGAGGGAGAGTGTGTGCCTGAGCCCGCGAGCCCAAGTGGGGAAGGGGAAGAGAGAGAGGGAAAGAGAGGATCCGAAGATGGCTCCGAACTGTCTTCGCAAAGCCAACGGTGTAGGGCTCCAGCCCATGAACCGTGAGATCATGACCTGAACCCCAGTCGGACACTCAACCGGCTGAGCCACCCAGGTGCCCCTAAAACTGAAAATGAAATTTAACTGTGACCCTGTGAGTGAATAACCTCAAGCTGTCAGCTGTTGAGTCGGTGCAGAGAGGGGCTAATCACACCATCAAACACTTAAATAGCAAATCACTACGTGCCAGACGCTGGTCTGAACTCTTCCGTGTTTTTGCTGGTTGCAATACTCACAGCAATGCTGTACAGTAGGCTCCGGCTGCTAGGACGTTCTTCTTCACGTCCACGGCCACCCTGGCTGTCTCGGCATCGCAGAGCTTGCCGAAGGACTGCGTTGTCTGGCCTCTAACCTCTGCTTCTCTTCCCAGCACCAACTACCGTAGGCTCCGGCTCCTAATTTGCAGGACCCACTGCAAGATGAAAATGCAGAGTTCCTCGTTCAGAGCTTATTAAGAATTTCAAAGAGCGGTAGCAGAACGTTAAAACCAAGCACAGGGTCCTCTAAACACGGGCCCCTGTGTGACTGCATGGGTCACACGCCCATAGAACTGGCCCTGCATAGACCTGTACGAATCCTTGTGCGGAAGACCGGGGCTGGCGTCTCTTCTCCTGCCCTGGTGTGTGTCCAACTCCTGAACAAGCAGAGGGAAAAGGGAAAAACACATCCTATCCCCAAGTGCCTTGAATGTCTGTGTCTGGCTTTGTTGAAGAAGGTATTCCATAGCGAAATGACAGTTTGGTTTTCACCCTTGATTTAGAGGATTTTTAAAGACCTCTCTCGATGCTGTACAAGTTGATTGGTCTTTCTATCCATTCCTCTCCTCACATCCCACATCTAACAGGTTGGCAGTTTTTGCTGATTCTATCTCAGCGAGGCGTCCTGTATCCTGCCCTCTTTTCCATCTCCCCGGCTACTGGCCTAGTTTTTGCTTACCTAGAATATTCTAGTAACTGCTAACTAGATCTATTTCCTTCAACCCCCATTGTTTCCAACCCTGTGCTTGTTACACTTCGGTCTTTATTAGTTACATGTTAGGACTTTCTCTCCCCTAGACTGTACATTTCTCCAGGGTGGGTACTCAATTCCCAGACACCTGTACCTTCCTCAGGAGCCCTGAGAAGAGTGTTCTGCCTTCTGGGTGTTTCTCTCCCACCTCCTTTGTTTGCACATCTCTGGATCTCTATCAGGCCCCATGGTCTGGAATACAGCTCTGCCTCTCGAATCCTCAGTCAAGAGAGCACTGCTATTTTGCCTAAATTCCAGAGGAAAGCATGATATCCAAAGCCCTATCTTCTATGACAATCAAAATGTGGCCAATTAGAACTATTAGAAAGATCTGCCCCCCAGGATGCCTGGGTGACTCAGTCGGTTAAGCGTCTGACTCTTGATTTTCACTCAGGCGATGATCTTGCAGTTCATGGGATCAAGCCCCACGTTGGGCTCTGCGTTGACAGCTCTGAGCCTGGAGCTGCTTTGGATTCTGTGTCTCCCTCTCTCTCTGTGTTACCATCCTCCTGCTTTGCTGTCCTTGGCTGACTGTACCCGCCCACCAGCTCAGCTCACCCCTTTACTCTTGCAAGGATGCTGCAGCAGCTCTAAGGTTCACACCCCCAAGTGACAGCCTTCAGCAGAGCAACGAAAGAGGCAGGGGTAAAACATATACAAATATTACAAGCATACAAATAAATTTTAAAGGTTACCCCCCCCCCCCTGCTTCCTGTGACTATGTTACTCATCAAGGGAAAACATAGTTCCCAGAGAACCTCAGCAGGTTTCCCGTTATATCTTATTGGCCTGATATCGGTCACATGTCCATCTTAAACCAATCACTGGACAAAAGGAACTCGAATTCTCAGGGTAGGAAGAAGCCTACCACCCAGGAAGAGAGGGCTGGTTTCTGCATGGGTAACTGACAGCAAGTGCCCAACTCCCACTCTGCAGACTCCTCCCCCAATCCTGTACCATGTGGAGGCACCCCCAGCCCTCAGCCCTGCCTCTGCCTACACTTGCCCCATTTCTCCCCTTCCCTTTCCCAGCAGACTCACTGCAGGAGCCATGCAGCTGCGTTGCCTGTGTCCAGTTCATCTCGTGTCTCCTCAGCTCCACCGCAGTCAGGCTGTTGTCTCTGCCACCTTCCTCCTCCTTCTCACCCGAGTTCACTTCCTCAGTTTGATCCCTTTGCTGGCTTTGAACGCGTGGAGCCATCCCTTCTTCCTCAGCCTCCCTCTACCTTGATTCTCAGGACTTCACACTGAATTCGACTTCTACCTCCCTGTCCACTGCTCAGTTGCCTTCAATGGCCCCTCACTCCTACCTGTCCCTAAGGTGTTTGTGCTCTCTTGGGCTCCTTCTTCGACCGTTTTCCAATCATTCCCTGCTACTTCTCAGGTTTCAACTATTAGCTAACTCTGTACCCAGGACCCCCAAATCTACAAATCCAGCCCAAATATTTTCTTGAATCCATACCCATTGTGGACTTCCATTACTAGGCATTCCCAGACACCTTAAATCATCAGCTACAAAATGGATTTCATTGTCTACACACGTGCACACATACGTGCACACACGCACAGCTTCATTCTGCTGCTCAGAGAAGGGATCACGATCTGTGGGGTTGTCAAAGGCTGAGTCTGATAGTCCTCACTCCTCTCATCCCTGACACTCAATGACCATTTCCTGCTCGTCCCCCCTCCTCTCTATCAGTTTTCTTCCTCTCTGCTACTATGCCACTTCCCTGCCTCAGGCACTCGCCATCTTTTATCTGGATGATGGCAACAGCTTCCTAACTGGCTTCTGGTTTTCTCTTTCCAGTCCATTCTCTCAACGTTGCCCCAATAATTTTTAACAATATAAACCTGGGGGTGCCTGGGTGGCTCAGTCGGTTGAGCATCTGATTTCAGCTGAGGTCGTGATCTCACGATTCGTGATTTGTGAGATCGAGCTCCGCATGGGGCTCTCTGCCAGCGTGGAGCCCGCCTTGGATCCTCTGTCCCCTCTCTCTGTGCCCCTCCCCGCTCATGCTCGCTCTCTCTCTCTCTCTCTCTCTCAAAAATAAATACACATTACAAAAAAAGTAAAAAATAAAAATATAAATATGAATATGTTATTCTAGAGCTTCAAAAATCTTTCAATAGGTCCCCAGAGCCTAGAGAAATGGACTATGTTCCCTAGTACAGCCTTGGGCCCAAAGTCACCAGTGCTGTTTTTAGAACTTTAGTCTGCAAGTTTTGTGTAAATTCAGCTGAAGAGAGGACACACAGTGACAGAAATCAGTGAAGAGACTATTCTAAAATACTGTTTTGAAATCTCTATTATCAGATTTACAGGTTTTGTAAGCCCACGTTGCTCCCAGAATCCTTGAATAAACGCAGTGCCCAATGAGTATTGATTTAAAATTGAAGTGTATTACTTTCCTTTGGGTTTGAAGTGTTCCAACTACTTACCAGAAAAGATAGAGTCCTGCAGCCCACTGATTTTAGCCAGATCACTTGATTTCTACAAATTACTTACTCTGTGGCCTCATATTAGTATCTGGAGGTGAGAATAAAGGTACAAAGTAATTGGGATGAAGGGGTGGATGAAGGAAACATCTTTGAGAATGAATGATAGGACCTGGTTACTACTAAAACCTGGGTGCTGGAGTGCCTGGGTGGCTCAGTCAGTTAAGTATCTGACTCTTGATGTTGGCTCAGGTCATGATCTCAAGGTCGTGAGATTGAGCCCCACATTGGGCTCCACGCTCGGTGTGGAGACTGCCTAAGATTTTTTTTTCTCTCCTTCTCTCCTTCCCCCTCCCCCCATTCTCTCTCTCTCTCTTTCAGAAAAAAAAAAAATCAATAAATAAAAACAAACGAGGAGCTCCTGGGTGGCTCAGTCGGTTAAGCATCCGACTCTGGATTTTGGCTCAGGTTCATGAGTTCGAGCCCCACATCAGCAGGCTGACAGCACAGAACCTGCTTGGGATTCTCTCTTATACTCTCCTGCTGCCCCTCCCCCATTCTCTCTCTCTCTCAAAATAAATAAATAAACTTAAAAAAATAAAATAAATAAAATAATAAAATAAAATAAATAAAATAAAAATAAAATAAATAAAAAATAAATAAAAAAATAAAATAAAATAGGGGCGCCTGGGTGGCGCAGTCGGTTAAGCGTGCGACTTCAGCCAGGTCACGATCTCGCGGTCGGTGAGTTCGAGCCCCGCGTCAGGCTCTGGGCTGATGGCTCAGAGCCTGGAGCCTGTTTCCGATTCTGTGTCTCCCTCTCTCTCTGCCCCTCCCCCGTTCATGCTCTGTCTCTGTGTCCCAAAAATAAATAAACGTTGAAAAAAAAAATTAAAAAAAATAAATAAAATAATAAAAAAATAAAATAAATTAAATAAATTTAAAAAATAATAAATAAAATAAAATAAATACTGGGTATCCATAGTAAGTTCTGTCCTCTGTCTCAGGGGAATGTAGCCAAGTTCTTGGATTTGAAAACAGTTAAAAACAGGATAATTTAGTGTAGGGTATGAGAGGAGTTGCCTATATAGGTGACTGTATGGGGAGGGAGGGGAGGAGAGAAAGAGAACACATAACATTAATAAATCACAACCACATCCAATAAAATAGAAATTGGGAGGCTCAATTTCAGATAAAGACAAACGATATTCCCCTTTCACATTTGCTTACTAATAGAACCCTAGCTTTAAAAGGCAAAGGTAATGGGGAAGCTTCTGTTTCTTAGGATCCGACACAAAAGGAGCCAATAAGAAATGAAAATGGAGTCAAAGAAGAGGAAGTCGTTTCCCGAGATGCATCTGTGAGAGTGTCTGGCAGGTGGAAGGGAGGGAACGAGCATCATTGAACTTCTACTACTCTCTGTCTCTGCTACAGCACCTCATATGCACTGCCTCGCTCAAGCCTCGTACCAGGAGGTAAGAATGACTATTTCCATTCGTGGTGTAACGGAGGAAAACCTAGCCACAGACTTAGCAAGAGACAAAGGGACAAAGATCTTTCTGACCTCAAAGGACATGCATTGTCATCCCCCTACGACCATGAGTAGCCAGCTAGGAAGTCTTCTTTCTCAGGATAGTGTCTATCTTTCCATATTCATCCACTCATTAAACAAGTCTTAACTGAGGCATGGAAGTAGGCTATGGGGTAGTTGTGGTTCTGCTTTGTGGAAGGGCCACGCAGAGGATCCCTAGAGGTCCCTTCTCGCTACAAAACTCAACAACTGTGGTGCAGCCCTCTTCTCTGCTGTTATCAGTACCTGAGTCATTCCTACCAGGAAAGGGCCAGAACACGGTGACCACTACAGGTCTGATCAGGTTAGGGACAGCAGCAGAAGAGAAAGCCACTAGGAGGTCTGAGGGTCCAACTGGACCCCAGCAGGCTCTCATAGGTACTTGTGTTAAATTCAGGCCCCAGTACAGAGTTTTAGTTTGAGATGATGAAAAAGTTCTGAAGCTTGCAGAGTGGTGATGGTTGCACAACAGTGCGAAAGTACTTTAATGTTCCGTGAACTAGAGATGTTTGTACATTTTGTATCGTATACATCTTACCACGGTAAAAAAAAAAAAAAGTTTTGTTTTGTATCCTATACATCTTACCACAATAAAAAAAAAAAAGTTTAAAGGTAACCCTTAGTAACATAAATTCTTAGAAAAAACTTTTTTTTTTATTAATATTTGATTTTTAAGTAATTTCTACACCCGATGCGGGGCTCGAACTTGCAACACCGAGATCAAGAGCTACATGTTCCACTGAATGAGCC